>NW_020664462.1:26447344-26447789 GCF_002925995.2 Terrapene triunguis | reverse complement strand
CTAAGGACAGTAATTTGACTTTGTGAGTCCACACTAACGGGGAAAGCGTCGACATTGGAAGCGGTGCACTGTGGGCAGCTATCCCACAGTTCCCGCAGTCTCCGCTGCCCATCGGAATTCTGGGTCGAGCTGCCAATGCCTTCTGGGTAAAAAAATGTCTCGAGGGTGCTTTTGGGTAACTGTCGTCATCCGTCCGTCACTACCGCCCTCCCTCCCTGAAAGCGCCGGCGGGAAATCAGTTCGCGCACTTTTCTGGTCAGTGACAGCGCGGACGCCACAGCACTGCGAGCATGGAGCCTGCTGCAACCATCGCTGCAGTTGTGGCCATTGTCAACACCTCGCAGCTTATCATCCACCTTTCCCAGAGGCAGATGCAGAGAAATCAGGCGAGGAGGCTTCGGCACCGCGGTGAGGACCTGAAGTCTGAGAGTAGCACAGACCTGTC
>NW_020664462.1:26396143-26432344 GCF_002925995.2 Terrapene triunguis | reverse complement strand
CATAACTTTAAAAAAAAAAAAATTAATATATATATATATATATATATATATATATAAATAAAAATCAAGCGATAGGAACACAGGGATACAAAGTATATGCTTTGGGGCAGGGACCATCTTTTTGCTTAGCACAATAGGATCCTGGGCCATGACTAGCGATCCTAGTCACTACAGTAATATAAATAATTTAAAACAATCCAAGTCCTAATCATGCTAGCAGACACCCCTCTTCCCCCCAGTTGTGAGGCTCCAATGAGCATGTCAATGGAACTCCACTCATGCACAATAGCTTGCAGAATTGGGATCCAAGTCTCTAGGTTTTTTGCAACAACTAGATTTAAAAACATGACAGCCATACCAGGTCAGACCATGGCCCATCTAGCCCTATCTCTAATAGTGGTCAGTACCAGATACTTCAGGGGAAAGGAACAGAACACGGCAATTTGAGGGATCCACCCCCTCCAGTCATCTAATCTCAGCTTCTGGAAGTTGGAGGTTTAGGGACCCCAGAGCATAGGGTTACAACCCTGACTATTTTGGCTAATAGCCATTGTCCTCCATTAACTTACGTAATTCTTTTTTGAACTCACATACTTTTGCCCTTCACAACCTCCCATGGCAACAAGTCCACAGGTGGACTGTGTGTTGCATAGAGAAATACTTCATTTTGTTTTAAACCTACTGTTAATTTCATTGTGTGTTATGTGAAGGAGTAAATAACACTTTCCTATTCACTTTCTCCAGACCAGACATGATTTCATAGATCTACATTATGCCCCGCCTCCATCTCTTAGTCATTTATTTTCTAAGCTGAACAGTCCCAGTCAATTTACTCTCCCCTCATATGGAAGCTGTTTAATACCCCCTCATCATTTTTTTTGCCCTTCTCTGCACCTTTTCCAATTCAAATACACCTCTACGTCGATATAACGCGGTCCTTGGGAGCCAAAAAAAATCTTACCGTGTTATAGGTGAAACCGCGTTATATATATTGAACTTGCTTTGATCCACCGAAGTGTGCAGCCCCGCCCCCCCCGGAGCACTGCTTTACCGCGTTATATCCGAATTCGTGTTATATCGGGTCGCGTTATATCGAGGTAGCGGTGTGCATATTTTTTGGATATGGGGCAACCAGAGCTGCACACGGGATTCGAGGTGTGGGCATACTAGAGATTTATAGAGTGACATTATGATGTTTTCTGTTTTATTATCTATCCACTTCCTAATGGTTCCTAACATTGTTAAGCTTTTTTAGGACTACCTCCGCATGTTGAGCAAGGACTCCTAGATCTCCTCGAGTGGCAACAGCTAATTTAGATGCCGTCATTTTGTACTCGAATTTTTTCTAATCTGCATTACTTTACATTTATCAACACTGAATTTCATCTGGCATTTTGTCATCCAATCACCCAGTTTTGTGAGATCTCTTCGCAGTCAGCTTTGGACTCAACTATCTTGAGTAGTTTTGTATGGTCTGCAAAATTTGCCACCTGACTTTTTTCTCCCTTTTCCAGATTATGTATAAATATATTGAACAGCACAGGACCCAGTCAGATTCTTGGAGGACCTGGCTATTGGCCCCTCTCCATTCTGAAAACTGACCATTTATTCCTACCTTTTGCTTCTCATCTTTTAACTGGTTACTGATCCATGAGAAGGCCTTCCCTCTTATCCCGTAATTGCTTAGTTTGCTTCAGACCCTTTGGTGAAGGACCTTGTCAAATGCTTTCTGAAAGCCATGTACACTATTATAATGTCCTGTCCCTTTAATGTTTGAGCCCTCTTTCTTCAACCCATGTAAAGCCTCATTTCTGTTTTGCAACAAGAATAAAGCAAGCACAGCAAACAGCTGTGTTTCTGTCGGTTCCCTCTGTCTCTCTCTTTGCTGGGTTCAGGAATATAACTACACCCAATATAACACAAATTCGGATATATCGCGGTAAAGCAGTGCTCCGGGGGCGCAGGGCTGCGCACTCTGGTGGATCAAAGCAATTTCAATATAATGCGGTTTCACCTATAACGCGGTAAGATTTTTTGGCTCCCGAGGACAGCGTTATATCGAGGTAGAGGTGTATATCAAGAGGATCATCCTTGTCCACATGCTTTTTGAATTCATTCAAAAAATTCTAGTAGATTAATGAGGCATGATTTTCCTTTACAAAACCTGGGTTGACTCTTCCCCAACATATCTTGTTCATCTATGTGTCTGATAATTATGTTCTTTATAGCTTCAACCAACCTGCCTAGCGTTGAAGTTAGGCTGTAACTGCCAGGATTGCTTCTGAAGCCTTTTATTATTATTTTTTAAATAAAATCAGCCTTACATTAGGTACCTTCCAGTCATCTGGTAGAGGTGGATTTAAGCAGTAGGTTATATACCAGAGTTGTTAGTTCTGCAATTTCATATTTGAGTGCCTTTAGAACTCTTGGGTATATTCCATCTGATCTAGTAACTTACTGTTTAATTTAACAATGTTCCAAAACCTGCTCTACAGACCTTAATCTGGTACAAGGCCTCAGATTTGTCACCTTAAAAGAATTGCTCGGGTGTGAGGATCTCCCCCACATCATCCACAGTGAAGATCGATTCAAAGAATTTATTTAGCTTTTCTGCAACAACCTTGTCTTCCTTGAATGCTTCTTTAGCACCACAATTGTCCAGTGGGTTCACCGTTTGGCAGGATGCCTGCTTCTGATATACTTAAAAAAAATTGTTGTTAGTTTGTATATCTTCAGCTAGCTGCTCTTCACATTTTTTCTTGGCCTGTCTTGTACTTTTACACTTGACTTGCTGGAGTTTATGCTCTTTTCTATTTTCCTCACTAGGATCCAACTTCCACTTTTCAAACGGATGCCTTTTTGCCCTTCATTCTGCTGCTTAGCCATGGTGGCTTTTTTTTGGGGGGGGGGGGGGGGAGAGGAAGAGAAGAGAAATATACGTTTAGTTTGAGCCTCTAGTGTGGTGTTTTTACATAGTCTCCATTCAGTTTACAGCACTGCACCTTTGTGACTGTTCTTAAATGTCCATTTAACGAGTTTCCTTGTTTTTGTATAGTTCTCCTTTTTGAAGTGTTTTGTGATGGGATTCTCTGGCATTCTTCCCCCTACAAGGATGTTAAATTTAGTTACATGATGGTTATTATTACCAAGTGGTTCAATTATATTCACCTCTTGGGCCAGATCCTGTGGTCCATTTAGGACTAAATCAAGAGTTGCCTCTCCCCTTGTGGGCTGCATGACAAGCTACTCCAAGAAGTCAATTATGGGGTCTAGAAATTTTCCCTCTGCATCCCTCCCAAAGAGGACATATACTCAGTCAATATGAGGATAGTTGAAATCAGTTATTAATTATTATTAGTGTCTTCTGCCTTTGCAGCCTCTCTAAGCTGAGCATTGTGCAATCACTATCACCATATTAATCAGGTGGTTGATAGTATATTCCTACTGCTATACTTATTATTCAAGCATGAAATTTCTATCCACAGAGATGGATGTTTACTATATTTTACTCTATGCTTTTTTCCCCTCCCCCATATAGTGCCACTCCCCGACCAGTGTGACCTACTCATTTCTATATCCTGATAATACCATGTCCCATTTTAGTTTCTAGAAAGGATATCTAGATAACCAGAGATTAACTTTACCTATAATTTTGTGACAGAAAAAACTACAATAGCCAAGAATAATTTTATTAGACAAAGATATGCCTGTTTATAAAAACCTCCAGATTTTGTTTAAAGTAAAACTGTTTGTGAAGAGCATGAAAGTGTGGCCCCTGCATAGTAAGATTTTGTGTATGTGTGAAATAACTACAATTTAAACTCTGCATAGTACTATTACTGGAAGGTACAAGTTTTCTAATAAGATGGTTATAATTCTGGTGCCATTTTAGAGCAGTTGATAAAATTTTTAAGTGATAAGTCAGAAAATTGAGATAATCTGAAAAGCCGGGCCCTTAAACAATACTATTACTATAGAGCCAAATAACTGACTTCAGCCGGTTAGAGTGTCTAGGTATTTATACATCAAACCCTTACGTCAGAGTGTTGTACAAAATTAAAGCTATCAAAACCAAAAAGCTTTCAGCAGTTTGGTTCTCTTCCCCCTACCCACAAACAATTTAAAAACAACAACAAAAAAGCCTTAATTTATTGCAGGAAGGTTATAATGAAGACTTGATCTTTTCTGCCATCCTGACCTTTCACTAGATTATATCTGCAACAAATACACTGCAATACACACAAAATGAGTTGTGTATATTAAGATAGATTTACTTCTAGTATAAATAGCCAGAGTATTTTGTTAGTGAGAAAGGCTAATGTAACCCGTCAAGCATTACACACAAAGGAATAGTCCTCCCAAATATGCTGACTCCATTAGCCTCTACCAAAACCTTTGAGTTCAACTAAAGGCGGCTTTTCTATAACACGAAAGAATCCGGGGGGGGGGGGGGGGGGGGAGAATAGGATCTCATTTTTGAAGTCAACCTTTATAAATATGACATAATTGTAATAAACAAATATCAAATACAGTTATAGTATACACTCATAAGTTGCAAAAAGATGTACCAAATCTAATGTAAAGGCTCTATTTAGCTGTAAATCAATGTGTTTTAATAGTTATATCAACCAATGAGAATGCACCTCTCTTTAGAAAGTAACTGAAGTACAAATAGAAAAGTTGATTAAAATAGAGGATTTAAATCAAGGCTTTCCATTTAGTCATTGATTCAAATCAAGGCAATTTAAATCAATCCATCCTGGTCAGAAAGCTATTGATAAAGCATTTTAACAATCCCAGAATATACCAATACAGCCACAGTTGAGGGACATACAGATAAGAAAAACAAAACAGGTTTGTCAAACAGGGTGATGGTATTTGGACATCCTGAATTATTACAGAGACAATAGAAGCAGCCAACTGTTTCACGGGAGGGATGCTCATGCAATGGTTTGAATTATCAGTAACAGCTTCGCCTCTGTACTATATTCTGACCCAAAAATTTATCACAGCTATTTAACCTTTAATGATTCATAAATTTACTTAACTCCCACATACTGCTTGCAGCGCGGTTTACAGTGGATAAAGTCTATGCATGCCTGTGCAGTCTCTCTTTTAACATAAAAACCTTATCACTTGTACAGAAATTTAATTTGGGAGGACTGGGCCTTTGTATGTAATGCTTGACGGCTTACATGAGCCTTTCCCTTAGAATTTTAAGGGAGAGACAAAGGGGAATGAGATTTGGGGGGGGGGGGGGGGGGGGAGAGAAGAGAAGGACTAGTAATTCATATGCAGGGATTGACATTTTACACTGATTTGAGGCCAGAGGACTTTCAGCATAGAATTCAGGATATGCACACAAACAAAAAACCCGCACGTCTCTAGTGCAAGAGAGACTTGAGGTTTAAGAATCTGATAAATTATCAGGCCTAGAAACAAATACCAAATACTCTTGGTAAACTGAGATTACCAATTGCATATAGCATGTTTCATTGTCACCAGATATTACATCTTCAGAATCAAATAATTTACTGTTTTGCCTCCTCCCTTCCTCCAAACTTAAATTTTAATAGATTATAGCAGTCACCATCTTGTACTTCATTACAATTTGAAAGCCTGGAATCCTACATTTTGAGTACTGTGAAGCACTAAACTAACTAGTAGCTCATGTGGTATCAGCTGCTAAAAATCAGGCTGTGTTTAAAGGTTAAAGACAAGATTGAAATCGGGTCATTCTGATCCCCAAACAAGGGTTCCTTTAATAAAGTCATTTTTAGTATGTTTTGCTGATTATTAACTTTTTGCTAGACAGAGTTAATATTTGTTCCTCTGCTTTACTCCCTCCACAAACTTTCAGACAGTCAAATATTACAGCCAAACAGGTACCATTATGGTTATCATTTAGTCCGGGGTAGTCAATAAGCAGACCGCTGGCCAAATATGGACCGCCAGATGATTTTGAATGGACACTGAAATCTTATTTACTTCTCCCTTATGATCTTTTAAAAAAAAAAAAAAAAAAAAATTTCTCTGGAATTTGGACCTTGACAAAAAATAATTGACTACTCCCAATTTAGTCTGACCGTCTATGTAACACAGGCCATTGATTTCACCCAGTGAGCTCTGTATCAAGTCCATAGCTTCTGGTTGAGCTGAATCATATTTTAGAAAGAGATCCAGTCTCTATTTAAACTTTAAATGATAGAAAATACATTACATGCTTAGGTAAGTTGTTCCAATGGTTAATTACTCTGTCGAAGCTAGAAAAAAATTCAGTCTAGAAATAAGGCTCAAATCTTTAATCTAGGAGAAAAAGGCATAACAAGAACTAATGATTGGAAGATAAAGAGCAGTCTACTACCAGAAATCTCTTCCACGTGTAAGTACTTGTAGACCACCAAAGGCTAAGAAATGACTTGATCATGGATAAACTAAGTAGACTATGCTTTTTTAGGGCTTGTTTACACATGGTATTATTCCAGAATAGCTATTTTGCTTTAAATTCACACCTAATCTTTTCCAGAAGGCCTTCCATGAATAGACAAGCCCGTAGTCTCTCACTATAAGGCATATTTTCTAGACATCAAATCATTCTCGTGGCTCTTTTCCGAACTGCTTCTGATTTTTCTAGATTCTTTTTGAAGTGTCATCATCAGACCTGGATACAGTATACCAGCAAACAGTCTCACTAAGGTAATTTGATATTCCTACTCCTACCTAATATTCCCCACTTATATGTTACAGCATCACACTGGTAGCTCATATTCAACTGGTTATCTACCATGACCTGCAAGTCTTTTCCCACCATCACTGTTTTCCAGCCTACAGCCCCCCCACCATATCAGATGTGATCTATTCTCTTTTCTTCCTAGACGTATGATCTGACATTTAGCTGTATTAAAACTTTAAGTCCCAGTATCACACAGTTTCTAACACATTTCTTGAAGATGCTCCTGATGATCTGAGGATACGACTCCCATTACTCCTCAGACTTTGCTGGGAAGAGGAATCTGAGAAAGTTAAAAAGATAGCAATATAGAGTATTTGTTTTAATTAGTTTAAAAGCATTGGTGCAAGGTCCAATATCTTGTGATCTGCCAGAGCTAGAAACACCAAACAGATTCCAATTATTTCACCACCATAATCTTCCATCAGCCAAAGCACCAACAGAGACTGGTCCTTTCTTAAATCTGTGCTAGTGCTCAACTTTTCATTTATGAAATTCATGCAAGAGGAAAGCTGATGGCTAACAGAAGATTTTAGTTTGTTGTGATTGATCCTATGTACGTAGCATGATTCTACTCTACTGTATTTGTTTATTTTGGGGGAAGCAAGAGCAACATCTGTTTAATTTATCAAGACAATTAAGAGGCGAGTTGATTATGGTGCATAAGTACCTTCACAGAAAAAAATAACAGGTAATAAAGTGGAAAAAGCCTAGTGGAAAACAGCGTAACAAAAATAATTAGCTGTCAGTTGAAACCAGACACATTCAAATTAGAAATAAGGCACAGAATTTAAATCACCCTCACGGTTAGCTTGTTCCAATAGTTATCAAGAGATATGGTGGATTCTCCATCTGTAGATGTCTTCAAACAGAGACTTAATGGAAAATACTTTATTAGTGGGCTCAATAAAGGGGTAACTGGGGAAAATTTGATGGCCCATGATATATAGGTCTGACTAGCTGGGCTAATGGTCTCTTCTGGCCTTTAAAATTTTATTCACATACCCCTGAGTTTAGCAATATGACAGACAAAACTGGAGGGTTTATACACTTCTTCCAAATCTTTTTTTTTTTTGGGGGGGGGGGGCGCATGATGATATAGCAATTTATGAATATAAATTATGTGTCTGTTAGCAAACAGCAAAGCATAGATTAAAAGACTATTTTAAATGGTATACAGGAAAGAAAGTTTGAATATAAAATAAAAAGCCTTTTGTATTATAAACAAAAAAAAACCTCTTTTAGAGGAGGCACTTGCAGAACGAGGAAGCAATTACTATTGAATTTGCTGCACCCCACACACAGTGAAATAATGTGCAAGAGATAATTAATCTCCACCATCCTGATTTTCCCCTCAGGCAATTTTAGACTAGGGAGCTTGAACCTATTTAAAAAGCTTGATGAGGGGAAGATTTGCTTGTTTCACTTACCTTTTAAAAGTTGTCCCTAGCATCTATCAGCTCAAGATTTTTTGTTGTTGCTAAGTAAAGCTTGATCCTTGTGGAGGTGTCCTGACTCCACATGAAAGACAACTGGAATTCCAAAACTGGAGACTTGGCTGCTGTATTTGTAGAATAATCTCACATTTATGTACTCACAGTTGCCTCAATTGGATCCTAAGGCACTTATGAATAAACTACACTTAGGATCATACTATAAAATAGCTGCCTTCAGTGGTGTATTAAAACTATATCTATAGACATTGAGTGCCTTTTCCAATTGCAATGGAAGTTTAGATAGAAAGCAGTTTCCTGAATTAATATGGGTGCCTTGGCCAAATTCCCTTACAAGTGCAACGGGACCTTTAATAAACCACAAGTATTTGTGGACACTGATTTGACTTTCATCTAAAGCAGGGGTCTGCAACCTCTGGCACGCGTCTCGCCAGGGTAAGGACTGGGCCAGTTTGTTTACCTGCCGCGTCCGCAGGTTCGGCCAATCACGGGTCCCACTGGCCGCGGTTCGCTGCTCCAGGCTAATGGGGGTGGCAGGAAGCGGCGCGGGCCGAGGGATGTGCTGGCCGCAGCTTCCCGCCACCCCCATTGGCCTGAAGCGGCGAACCGCAGCCAGTGGGAGCCATGATTGGCCGAACCTACGGACGCGGCAGGTAAACAAACCGGCCCGGTCCTTACCCTGGCGAGCCCCGTGCCAGAGGTTGCCGACCCCTGATCTAAAGACTTGTCTACACCAACCTACACTGATTTAAACAAGCTTGTTTACACACGGGTTTGCACCAGTTTAAACAAGTCTACTGGTTGTAGCCTAGTGGACAGAGTGCTGGAATGGCACTCAAGAGACCTGGGTTTTTTATTCCTGTCTCTGCCACTGGTTTGATAGATAAGCTTGGGCAAATCACTTCACCTCTACACCTCAGCTTCCCATCTGTACAATAGGGATAATGGTACTGACCTTTGTAAAGCATTGGGGATCTGATTATTATAAAACTGGTTGTATCAGTTTAAATTGATAAGCCAAGTCTTAAATCAGATTTTTTATTTTTTTTTTTAAGCGCGCGCGCACACACACACACACACACAGCACTTTAACTCCATCTGTTTAACTAAAGGTGTGTTTGGTGCTTTTTTTTTTTTTTTTAATATATAATCTGGTTCAGCTTTGTGGGTAGACCAAGCTTCATCTACATCAGGGGGCACTGAGTTGTGTTAGAAAACATGTTAAACACGTTTTTTATTAAAACTTTTTGTACATGGTCCTTGTCTACATTAGGTGTTAGTGGTGTCTAACATGTGATGGCTGGTCATGATGAACTTAAAAACTGTTTAAGAGTTGCTAATATTAGTTTAGCTTAATTCAGTTTATCCAATTAAAATCAGCTGATCTTGGATGTCTCCACAAACTTGAGGGATAAGGACAGATTTAACTCAAAACTAGTTAGAAACCAATTTCAATAACCTGGTGCAGTTTCTCTGTGTAGTCCACCCTTTAGTGTCTTTACAGGTCTCCTAGCCAGTTACTTTTCACTCTGAGGTCTTACATGTGACAAGCACAAGGTAATATAACTGCAGGCACATGCAGAAAATATTTACGCATGTGCATTTATACATACACAGTATTACATAAAAACCATGCAATTTAAAATGACTTGTTTACAAAGTTAAGCACTCAAATGTTAAGGAAATGCCAGATTTAAAGATGACTGTACAATATTAATTCTGCCTCATATTCATCAAATGAGGCGGGGATCCTGTGAAAAAAGTAACGCAGTTATAATGAAGGGGACAGAATTAAAGTTGCATAGGAAACTATAGATCTTTCACTGCCTAGCTTTTGGGTGGTTTCATTTTGCAAACTAATTAACAGATTAATATTTTTTTAAAAAAGAGCAAGAACTGTTATATACAATTCTAACAAACCCTCCATCACACATCATCAGGGTTTGAGCACTGCAGTATGAACTTCTGCCACTTGAGCTATAGAACCAGTTATGTTAGCTGGCACAAGGAAAAGGCTTTCATCTCAGAGCTGGGGGCGGGGGCAAAGAAAGATGGACTATTACAGCCATGAGTTGGGTCCAGGGAGTGTTTGAGGAAGGAGTCCAGTCCAGCTCTGTCTCCAACCAAGGTGGTACCTCCAGTAGTGGAGTGGATGCTGGGTGCCAGTGGGTTTATTTGGGGGAGTCTGGACCAGCTGGATTGGGAAGGTTCTGCCCCATGTAGCGTTCCAGGGTAGGGAAGAAAAGAAGAAGGGAAGACTGGGATGATGGGGCCATGTGCTGGGTTGCAGGGAATGTAATGTGTGCACAGGTGAAGCGAGATGCCCAACCCACCTTTCTCCTCCCTCCCATTGCTCTGGCAGCTCCTGGTATAGTGTGTGGTGGTGCTACGTTGGTCTGGCTCTTTAGAAAGAGCTTGTTCAAAGTTCTCCTGAGGCATATCCTAGGAAATTCCAGTGTAAGAGAAAAGGCACGTTGCTAACCTGATGGCTTTCTACATGCTGAATTTCCTGCTGCAAGCATGATGGTATTGGAGCATCTCAAAGAAAAGTTACAAGAATCTCTTATAGATGTAAAGTATTAGGTAACTTAAATAAAGGGTCACTAACAGCTTCCCAAATTACAGAGACACCTACATATTCGTTAAGGAAAACTACACTAAAATAAAATTTTCAGTACTTTTTTTTCCCCCGTCTTCCTAGAGCTGATGAGACAGTGGCCTGAGACCATGAATCTGTAAGGATTACTGAACCCTGAAGAAAAACTGCAAATGGTAGATTGTGATGGTATCACAGCACTAAATTCATACATTTAAAGGGAAAAATGTAGTGCAAATAGATTAACAGACTGACAAAGCCCATCTTTTCTTTGTTCTAGAATGTTTTAAAACATTTAAGGTTAGAGAATATAAATTGTTACATGTAACTAATTCCCCGCAGTTAATATGAAGGCTCTAGATATGTCCATAAACTTAAATGTGTGTTAACAGGGAACCTGACAGTATTCTGGGGGTTAATGCAATGATGACAACTTAATTACAGTTACTGAGACAAACCAGATATTCTGTGACAACTAAATGGCAGCTCCAATGAACAAAGTAGTAATTCCATTACAACTTGTGTTGATTTCTCCATATTGCTTCATAACAATACAGTTTATGTCAACATAAATAAGAGATCAGAGAGGATAAAAATGGAAAAGACCTATTAGAACTTTTCCTGCAAATACAGAACATTTACCAGACGAAGGGTTCCAATAAGAGACCCAGAGGCTATACATTTCTCTTAGCGAAGTAGCTTTAGAAACATCCCAGTAAGCCTTCCTACAGTTCTCTGTACAATAAAAGTTTTAGAATTTATTCTACAGTTGCCCTTAAGTTCTAAGATTCAAAACCATTAGCAAACCAACATTCCACTAAATATCTATCCGACTGAAAAGAAGAGGGAGAAACTCAGGCCTGGTCTATGCTTGCAAATTAAATCAAAACCTAACTGAAAGTCTAGTGAAGATTCACTAAATCGACCGCAGACCACCTTCCCATCGACTCCGGTACTCCATTGGAACGAGAAGCATAAGGTAAGTCAACGGGAGAGTGTCTCCCGTCGACCCAGCGTGGTGTAGACACTGCAGTAAGTCAACCGAAGCTACGTTGACTCCAGCTATGTTATTCACATAGCTGGAGTAGTGTAACTTAGGTCAACTTACCCCCATAGCATAGATAAGGGCTTATGGACTGAAAAATTTCACACTCCGAGCGTCCTAGTTAAATCAACTTAAACCCTGGTCTGGATGCAAGGTAGGTTGACAGAATTCTGCTGTTGACCTAGTTACTGACTTTTGGAGGGGCTGGATCAATTACATCAATGGAAAAACAACTGTCAATTTAGGAAATGTCTACGCTATGATGCTACAGCGGCAGCGCCGTAACTATGCTGCTGTAGTGAAACATACCTTTAGACCTGGTCTACACTAGAAATTACACAAGTATACTGGTAAAAACTGCACCCGTGACAAAGTTATATAGGTATAAGCCATAGCATGGACTGCTATTATACTGGTATAGCTTATTTTGCTTCCCAATAGTGAATAAGCTATACCAGTGTAACTGCAGAGGAATGTCTGCTTAACTATACTTGTACATGTAATCACAAACATTCTAGTTTAGACAAGACTAATGTTTCACTTTAAAATACAATATAGGTAGCATGAGAACAAAAAAAACTTCAAGCACACAGCTTTGATTTTTCTTCATACATGTTTGTGGTACATATGGCCCTGCCTCCTAGGCAAGCTAGTTTTGTGGTCAGATATTAAAAAATTTCTGTTGTGTATGGGGTTGTTGGTTTTTGTTGGTTTCTTTTAAAAAGAACAAGATACATTAACAATGTTGACACAGAGTCTCACATCACTAGGTACATTTAAACCCTGCACCTCTTTTGGGGAATTGTCCTGAATATGGTTACTTTTGGCGAGGGAGAAAAAACATATTTTTTACATCTCAGCAGCTGTGTATGTATTTAAAGCTCACCTGCAAAACATTTAAGAAGTTCTAATGCCACTTTATGGCATAAGAAAATGATCTGAAAGTTTGTCGTGATAAAGGTATTTTTCTTGTTTAGACAGGCTAAGAAAGTCAAATCCAATCTTCCCTGTTTTGACTGGTTGACCTTTACGTCCAGGATGTTTGAGGGTTTCGAATCTTAAAAGGCTCTCTTTTCCAAAGTGTGTGTTAGTGAAGTTACACAGGTGCTAAAAATGTTTGGCAGTCCAAAAATCCATTCAATAGCATAACTTCTCTCAGCTCATAGTGTTACTATTGCACTAGTTCTAAGCTAGAACACAAGTTGAGTCAGGATCTGAATTTCTAATTTTAAAACCAGCATTCTTATTTAAAAAACCACACCCATCTTCCAGACCTTTACTGATAAGAAAGCAAAGAAAAAAAAAAAAAAAAAAAAGAGACACAAACCTCTGTCTCCTCCCCTCCCCCCAGCTTTATGTAGGCAACTTGCAACTTAAAAGAGAAGTTTGTTGTAACAACTTAGACAGTACTTTGATGTTACTGCTTTTTGTTAATATTGCAAGAATAATACAACACTATATATCCACTTAGGTCAGTTGTCTGTTTCCAATCACTAATGCAATAAAGTTGTGTTTTATTTGAGAACAGGATGTTTTCTAGGTTTTTTGGCTGTATGATAATTTAGTGTGGTATAGGTGAACATAACTGGTAGTTTTTAAAAGTCCAAACTCCCAAAGTTTGAACTTTTAAAAACTAGCAATTTATTTATTATCTTAATGAAGATTTGCACTCCCCTTCCTGGAAATTTCCCTAGGTTAAGGCACTTGATAATTTGCTTAGCAATGAGATTCCAATTTCTGAGCAGCATGGGAAACTGGGGCCTAAACTAAGCCAACCATGAGGACTACTTCAAACGTTATTTATCTGCTGGTATTATGTAACAAAGAGCTTTCTACTGTAAGACCTTTACCTCTCAACAGAGCCAACATCACATCTGAAGTCTTGTCTTAGTAGACAGAAGAAATGTAATGCTAGGTAACTGGATTAACATCTTCTTAAAGACCTTTGGCTGCCAATTTTTGTTTTAAATAGCTAAAACATCTGGGAAAAGGGGTATTTTAGACTCAGATACAAGAAGTTCAGTAAGGTCTGGCCTCATGCTTTTAGCATTTTTACTCATCTGAAGATTCCATTTCTACTACTAAAGCTATGTTATTTTCTGTATTGGTTCTTTTTGGGAAGGGGAGGGGTAGAAAGATGCGATGAAGTGGAAGCAAAATATGCATCCTTTTATACACAGTGCTAAAGTAGTAGTTTAATCTCATGGCAAGATACTTAGTTCAAGGATAGCTCTTTTAAATCTAACTTTAAATGAATACATACTTGATGTTATGTAAAACTTGACATTGTATTTAAACAACTCTGTATGTGTGTATATCTCCTCAATATATGTTCCATTCTATGCATCCGAAGAAGTGGGCTGTAGCCCACGAAAGCTTATGCTCAAATAAATGTGTTAGTCTCTAAGGTGCCACAAGTACTCCTGTTCTTTTTGCGGATACAGACTAACACGGCTGTACTCTGAAACCTATTTAAACACTATTAGCAGGCTGCTATAGGTGCCTGATCACAGTAGTTTATTGTAAAGTAAGTTTCTTAAAAAAAAAAAAGTCACCATTGAACTATGTCCTCTTTTGTAGTCTAAAGAAGTAGACATTTGAACCATTAATTGCATTCATACAGCATCACAGAATATATACTAAGTTAGCTGACCTATTACTACATAGGTTAACTCCTACTCCCTTCCCCACAAAAAAAGTATTACAGGACATTTGGAGAACTAATGGAGCAGTTCATTAATCTGATTTAATTGCCATCGCCCACATTTCCTTATATTGAACACCAAACACATTCTGGAAGGGAGAAAAATGGCTACAGAAAAAAAACTGAGTAGCAAATCCAAGCATAGTAATTTAAGAAGAAAGTGTTTGAGATTAACTAGGATGTTATACAGTTCCTGAAGTAATTTTAGATGGGTTCAACAAGATACAAGAGTTTTCCATTGGCAAGTGAATATTCTTTGATTTGTTACTTTATCAGAGAAAAAGATATATGCAAATTTAACTTGAGTTAAAGTTGTCTGGCTAGCTATTTATTTTGTTAGTCACTTGTTTTTAAAGCTTTATTTGCAAAAAATCTAAGCATAATCACTTGATCAGATTTTTCATATTAGTAAACCCTCTTTTTTGCCCAAAACCTGTGACAGTGACTATCAACCTTGCCTTAGCTAGAAAGAAAGGGCTAGTCATGCTGGTATAGTTTTCACCCCAAGAGACTCACCTCTACAAAGCCTATAGCAGAAATAAAACAAAGACAAAAGTTATCTGGTAATATATTACTTTTAATTAAAATACAGATGTTAGGCATAACAAAACTGTTTCAAAAAATGAAAAGTTTGTATTCAAACAGGTCTCTCTGTACTGTACCAACCTACAGTACCTAAACATTCTTATTGGACAAAAGTTAATCTCATTCAACTCAATTGAGTCATCTAGTCTCAAAAAAAGTCATGTTTATTACAGTTCAGCAAAACAGGTTTGTTGAATAAAATAATTACAGTAGTTGTTTGTACAAGTTCTCGATATGATACATAAGTGTTAAGTATAGTATAAATCCTCAAACTCCAAAATACAACTTAAAAGAAGATTTACAACACAAACACAATACAGGACACAGATTGATATTTCCTAATCCATCCAGAAATTATCCAATACAAAATTGTTGCATGAAATTCCACATGGTTTTTAAAATTGTACACTGTACCATGTGTAGAAGGCTGTACCTGAAAACCAAGGAATGCATTCCTTAGGTTTAGAGAAATGTAACAAACTTCACTTTTAGTATCTATAGGAATGCAGAAAGGAGCTTAACTGTCTTAACCCAACCACTTACCGTACTATCAACTTGAAATCTAGTAAAGTTCAAAAAAAAAAAAAAAAGTTAGCGTAAGGTAAGTGCCAGACTTGCTCCTTAACTTTCCGCCCTTTACCAATACTTGTGGTTTTAAAGGTCACATTTTTAAACATGTTCTCTTTTCTACTGCTGTACAAAACCCCTATAGAAACAGGGAAGAACAGACTATGCTAGGAAAACAATGAGAGTGACAAGAGCTGTCATGTGCACAAACTAAAACTGAAGATTACCATCCCACAGTCTCTTCAGGTATAGTATTGCTACATTGTAACAATGGCAGGTAAAATGTTTTCAAACAACTTTTAAGCTGACAACCCTTTAAGCAAAAGGGCTTGAAGTGACTGTCTTCCACTGAAAATGTAAATCTTCAGTAAAACAGTAGAAAGAAGCAGAAAGTGGGAGATTTAAACTCCCAAACTCAGATTTTTATATTATCTTTAAGAATTTTGTAAAAAAAATAGCAGCCTGTGTGTCTGAATTGTAACAACCGCTATTCCTTTATCTGATTCGTGTATGAACTATTCCTGTTCACCATGTGCTTGAAGGCATTTCTGTGATTACACATCATGTGCCAGTATTGACATAAACCTGACAAAAAGTTCTTATGTTTACGTAACTTGTTAAAGGGAAGTTGTCATTAGACTGAAAACCCTTCTTACAACAAAGATCCGAGTAGCAAGGAGCAGACTTGTAACCCCAAAACCTCACTATCTTGCAGTCTTATGCTTATGTCCCCCCTGCCCTTCAATGAGCTCACAGCGTATTCAGGAATGAAAGTTACATGGAAGTCAGTAATTTATATCAAGTTTATAGTTAAAAGCGGGCGTCTAGAATAGCACGTGCCGTCTCCCCCAGTGACTCAATATAGCCCATAGACAGAGGTATAAGCCTGGCTGCAACCTTCACTGTGGGTCCACGGCGCTGATCACGCTCCTGAGCCCATAGGTACAATCAAGCCGCACAGAAGTCCTAGGTGGGCTGCTCTGCCATGATCTCAGCCGAGTCCTGGCACATGCAGGAGAACAGACCCACCACGTGCACAGCCACAGCTTCCTCACAACACCCATAGCTTATGCCGCGCTCCCACTACCGCAGCATATAACTCGACAACGCCACCCGGTGGCAGCGAGAGAGCACTGCAGCCTCCCCAGGCACCGGCTCGCGCTGCCGCACAAGGCCCAGCCCAAGAACCAGAGACAACAAAATGGCGGCCGCCCGCTGCGTCACGTGACCCCTTTGTGCCTTCCGAGGCCTGGGAACGGCCCTGCCAGCCGCCGCGGCGGGTGGGTTCGGGGTGGCAGGGTCCACGGGGAAGACTTGGTATGGGACGAGGGGGATCATTTGGGCTCGGCACCCTCCCTCTCCGGTCCCCCCTCCCCGCGGGCGGGGAGAGCGGGGAGAAGATGGCGGCCATTTTGTGCTTGCGCAGAGGCGAAGGTGGGGGCCCCGGGTCGGGTGCGGGGGGATGGAGGGACCCGGCCGGGGGGGGTCTCACGTACCGACTCCTCTTCCTTCTCCATGCCCGTGGGCATCTGCGGCACGGCCCGGTTGATAGAGGCATATTCGGCCAGGTCGGGCAGGTCCTCGCAGCGGAAGACGGGCAGCGGCTTGGACGCGTCCAGCGCCCGGGCCCGGAACGACAGTTTGCTCATGTTAGGCAGCGATGGCGGCTCCGACTGGGGAGGGGGGGGCGGCAGTGAGAGCGCTCCGAGCTGAGAGCCGGACCCCGCCGAGCGCTCTCATGGAGGGACCGGGGCTCCCCCAGCGGGGCGGGGCGCACTCCGACGCGGGGCCCGGCGGCGCCGGCTGGCGCGGCTGGGCTGGGCGCTGGCTTCTCTTCTCTGCCGCTCCGGCTCCGCTCAATACGCCACGGCCAACATGGCGGACATTAAACCTCGACTGGCCGCCTCTTTCAGCCAACCCCAGCGCCACAGCCATTCCCACACTGCATCGCGCAGGGGCGCGGGCACAGCGCCGCCCGGGGCAGGGGGCGCGCGGCGCGGGCCCTGGGAGCGCGGGCACGAGAGAGCGGGAGAGCTCAAACGGGCAGAGAGATGCTCAGAGTGAGGTCTCCTGGAGATTTCCGCTTCAGTGCGGGACGGGCTCTATCCGCGTCTCAGCGTGGGGCGGGGGACATTCACTCTCGGTCGCTGGGACAGAGGCCCCCGTGGTGTGGGGTAGGGGGCTAGCCCCAGGTCTTCTCACTCACTGAGGGGTAGGCAGGGGGACCGACCCCATTAATGAGGGGGCAAGGACACGCAAGACCCTTCACTCCCTGCAGGGCAGGGGGAGATTACCTGGGAGTCCGTTGTAAAGACAAGCAGCACAGGCGATCGACCGGCTTAGGCCGATGCATGAAGCAGCCTGGGCCGGGAGGTTGTTTCTTCTACGGGTAGTTTCCCTCCCTGAGAGACCTGCCGCTGTTGAGTGCCCTGGCAGCTCGTCTCAAGGGGTTTGTGACATCAGAGTCCATAGAACTGAACCTCAGCCGTAGAGAAAGGAAGAGATTGACACGGGGGCTGTTTAAAACTTTGTTTTCTGTTTGTTCCTATGTCTCCAACTCTGGAAAGCTGGTTTTGTTAAGAATTTAACACTTCATGATTAGTAGTATGAGGGTAGTATCCCAGTTGGGCACTATAAACCAGATACCAAGCGGATGATCCTTGGCCCAACCAGTTTACAACCTAATGAAAGGCTGAGCTGCTAAACCACATTTGAGTCATATGAGATGTCCCCAAGAAGATCAGGGAAGACAAGAGTTAACATTCCTTATATTTCTAGGTTAAAAAACAATTTTTTTTTCTGGAAAAAGAAAAACATCAAAGAACTAAAATGTACAGCAGTTTAAGTGTTAAATAGAATGAAGTCCACAGTAGTGTCATATACTTGATGCTTTGGAAGGACTAATTTCACAATGTTGAAAACAATTATGAACCAGATTAGCTAGGAGGAAGAATTTAATCAAAAAAAAGTGAGTTATTGGTTAAGAATACTTTACTAGTTACAACTGAGGAAGAAGGCCATATTGGTTAAAAAACCCAATCTGGTGTAGCAGAGGAGTGAAGGCTGCTATAAAAAATGTTATTTTATATATAAGAATAAACAAATGGAAGAAAGGGGAGGTTGATAGTAATCAATCTAAATCAGAAACTAGGAACTAGAAAAATTGATGAGGAAAGCAAAGGGACTCAAAGAGAAATCTATGGCCAGCAGAGTTAAGGACAATAAGGAGTTTTTAAAGTATATTAGGAACAAAGATTCCCAACAATAGTATTGGTCCATTACTAGATAGAAATGGTAGAATTATCAATAATAATTGTGTTCCATAATATTTCTGTTCTATAGCTGGGAAAAAACATATGTAGTCATATCATAAGATAACACTTTCCGTTCCATTAATACAGTGGTTCTCAACCCACGGCCCAGTTAGCACACAGCTTTGGGACACAGCTGAGCTGTGCCCCAAAGGCCAGCCCACCCGGGAGGTGGGGGTCCGAGGCAGGCAGCTGGCCAGCCCTGTGAGTGGCCAGGGTCCGGGCTGCCACTGATACATAGCAATCTGGATCACTTGGTAAGCTGGGCACAAGCAAACAATATGCATTTTAATATGGCTACACACACACACACACACACACACACACACACATCTAGGAACAAAGAATGCAGGCCATACTTATAGGATGGGGGAGCTTATCCTGGGAAACAGTGACTCTGAAAAAGATTTGGGGGTGTGGTGGATACTTAGCTGAACATGAACTCTAATGTGATGCCATAGCCAAAAGGCTTACTGCAGTCCTTGGATGCAAAAAGGGGAATCCCGAGTAGGAGTAGAGAGATTATAACTCCTGGGGGGAATTCTGCACCAAAAAATGTAAAATTCTGCACACAATATTTTAAAAATCTGCAAAATTCTGCATATTTTGTCAAAATAACAATATAATCACACCAGTTTCACTTATTTTGGTAATTTATTTCAAAATAACTGTCAGTTAATATGTCTAACAATACAGCTAACAAAAAAGTTTCAGGAAAAGTTTTTTGACAAATAGATTCCTTACTAGGCATATTAATACAGAACTCTGTGTAATAATTAATTTAAACTACAGTACAGAACTGTATTTCCCACACCCTCAGAGTGTAAAGGCTTGGGGGATTCAGGGGTACTGGAGAAGCTGAGGGAGAGGGAAGTAATTCCTGGAAAGGAGCCTGGGTATGAACTTGAAGGGTTGTTGGGTATGCATGGGAAAAGTTTGGAACAGGTTTTTTGGGGGTGGCAGGGAGGGATTGTTAGGGAGCATCCCCATGCAGACCCTGGCTGACCCCTAGCCTCTCCCATTCAGGCAGGCACATCTGCCCCTGTCCCCAGGTGTCTCTGTGCCCCTACTCAGCCATCCTCCTTCCCCCCGTTGCCCTGCACCCCCTGTTAATGTCTCCCTGCATCCCCTCCGCCAGCCCCCTCCCCTCATCTCCATGTGTCCATGCACCCCCTGCCCCCATTTGTCTCTGTGCCCCCACTCAGCTGTCCCCTTCTCCCTTATAGCTCTGCCCCTCTCCCGCTCTGCCTATGTGGCCTTGTGCTTCCACTCCCACTCAGCCCCTGCCCCAGTCTGTCCTCCCACACTAGCGCTTATGAGCCCCTTTCTGACCCCCCACGCTGTCTGTGTCCCCTTATCCCCTGTCTCCTGACCAGCTCTGTGAAGAAGGCAGGCTCTTTCTCTTACCTATCCTGGCTGGGGCTTACCAGGAGTGGCTGCAGTGTTCTAATACCACAGTGCCCACTAATAGGCAAAAGGCAGAACTGCAGCAACTTTTCAGCAGTAGCTATTTTCTGTGTGTGTGTGTGTGGGGGGGGGAATTAAAAATATGCACAGCACATGAAATATGCATGTGTGCAGAATCCCCCCAGGAGTAAGATTTTACCTCTGTATTTACCACTGGTGTGACCGCTGCTGGAATACTGTGCCCACTTCTGGTGTCCACAATTCAAGAAGGATACTGAAAAATTGGTGAAGTTTCAGAGAATAGCCACAAGAATGATTAAAGAATTAGAAAACATACCTTTTAATGAGTGAGCTCCTTGAGTCTATCTGTTTAGCTTAACAAAGAGAAGATTAAGATATAAAATGTATCATTTAAATCTAGTGTTTTGGAAAATTACACCTTTCCGTCACAATGTAGTGTATTTACTTCAAAAAGTATTGTAAACATATAATACAGCAATCATTGTTTCTAAACAAAATATATATTTGTATTATCACTACTTTAAGGAAATTGGACTATGGGGATTGTAGTATTGTGCGCGCAGCTTAATGTCTTGAGACGAAAAAGGTGGGACTGAGATAACATTAGAGGGCTTGATTGTTCAGCGCTGAAGAGCTGCATTAAACCACAGACCACTCAGAACACTGAGATTGACCAATAAAAAGTAATTTATAATTTAACAGTCAGACAAACAAACAGAGGTGGAGTTAGGGGGACTTGCGGGGGCTATACCCATCACAATTTTCCTTAGCTCTGCCCCTGCCCCCCCAAGCCATCCCTCGCAGCGAAAAAATCAAATGTAATGCAGAAGTAAGGGTGGCATGATATGGCATTGCCACCGTCAGAGCTAGGCACCCAGCCAGCAGCCGCTGCTGCTGCTCTCCAGCCACCTAACTTTGAAGGCAGCGCACTACTGCTGGACGTGGTGTTGCCTTCAGAGCTGGAAAGCTGTGAAAAGTGATTAACAAACATACAAATATCACTTTTCACAGCAGACTTAGTGCCCTGTTGCCACCCTTCTGTGCTGCTGCTGGCAGCGGTGCTGCTTTCAGAGCTGCCCCGCCGCCAGCAGCACAGAAGTAAGGGTGGCAATGAGGCATTAAGTCTGCTGTGAAAAGTGATATTGACAAAGTTTCTTCATGCCCTCCCCAGTATTTAAACAAGTTATTTTTTTTAAAATATTTACTATGCTTATAACAATAATTCAATAAAAAGCAACAAAGAGTCCTGTGGCACCTTAAAGACTAACAGATGTATTGGAGCATAAGCTTTCGTGGGTGAATGCCCACTTCGTCAGACGCATGTAATGGAAATTTCCAGAGGCAGGTATAAATATGCAGGCAAGAATCAGTCTGGCGATAACGAAGTTAGTTCAATCAGGGAGGGTGAGGTGCTCTGCTAGCAGTTGAGGTGTGAACACCAAGGGAGGAGAAACTGCTTCTGTAGTTGGATAGCCATTCACAGTCTTTGTTTAATCCTGATCTGATGGTGTCAAATTTGCAAATGAACTGAAGCTCAGCAGTTTCTCTTTGAAGTTTGGTCCTGAAGTTTTTTTGCTGTAAGATGGCTACCTTTACATCTGCTATTGTGTGGCCAGGGAGGTTGAAGTGTTCTCCTACAGGTTTTTGTATATTGCTATTCCTAATATCTGACTTGTGTCCATTTATCCTTTTATGTAGGGACTGTCCAGTTTGGCTGATGTACATAGCAGAGGGGCATTGCTGGCATATGATGGCGTATATAACATTGGTGGACGTGCAGGTGAATGAACCGGTGATTTTATAGCTGATCAGGTTAGGTCCTGTGATGATGTTGCTGGTGTAGATATGTGGGCAGAGTTGGTATCGAGGTTTGTTGCATGGATCATCAGTGATCTACAACCCATCCTGGACAATGATCCCTCGCTTTCACAGACCTTGGGAGGCAGGCCAGTCCTCGCCCACAGACAACCCGCCAATCTTAAGCATATTCTCACCAGCAACCACACACCGCACCATAACAACTCTTACTCAGGAACCAATCCATGCAACAAACCTCGAGTCTCATTGACAATTCAGTTCTCAGTACAGGATTGAGGTCTATAAGTTGTGTGTGTTTATAATATTAATTAAAATATTTTCATGATTTTATTTATGCCAGTTAATGTTTTGTTTGAATTTAAACAGTCCTCTCCAGTGTTTTAAAGGCAAATATTGGGGCACTGTGCTATTGCATGAGAACCAGAAGATAAAATTGACCTGTTTATTTTCTTAGAGTGACAAGATAGGTAAGCAGCTTCTTTTGATGTACAATACATCAATAGTGGAAATCAAATTACATTTTTAAAATTCTTTCAGTTTTAATAATTGGAGGTGCTGTTTTTGACACAGATAAAGAAATTGTTTTTTACCTTATCATCATAATAATGGGTTAGATTTAAGAATTCCTCTATGTTGGTTGAAACCTTGCTAAATTTAGTTGTTGCTAGCAAAGTTTCCGTCCTGTGATTGGGCACTGGGCTACCTTCCAGCCCAGGACCTCAAAGTGCTTTACACACAGCAATTAATCTTCACAACATCCCTGGGAGAGGTAATTATGTTACATGTGTTACTGAAAGGTAAAAGAATATTTGTGGAAATACCAAGAAAGGGACAGTTATTAATGATTGAGATATGGTCTCTTTTTATATGAGATATTCAAATGTTAGAGCGAAATGGAAAACATGATATTAATTTGTACTTTCACTAGATGTTTCAGTGCAGTGTTAAAAATGTAAATAGCTTTTTACCCTTTTATAAATTAAGCATTAATATTCATTCAGTAAATAGAAATGCTTTCTTAATCTTATATAAAAATCTAAGCTATTCCAGAAATATTAAGTAATTTAATTTACCTAGGTGTTAAATGGCAAGGAGTCTTTCAGTGCATTTTTTTCTAGGGTTTTAACTTACTGTTAAATTTGTTTCTGAGTTAAAACTCAGTTGTACTGGTTTTCTTAAGAGCAAATATTCTAAACTTAAGTTTTAGTTCAAGCAGTTCAGATGTCAGTGCTGCTGTTAGATGTAGTAGGCTTATTTATTGTTATGTATTAGACAACATTACTGACAGAAAAAGGAAATCTTAGTTTGTTTTTTTGGTGTGAAAATACGTAAGTTCACAAACCTGCAAGCTACTCTCCAGAGGCAGATCCCTGTGCCAATGCACAGCAGTTTATAAATTTGCAGTATAAATTATAAGAACACAAGTCTCAGCTATTGTGCATGCAAAGTTTGTCTTCCAAATTTTACTGTTAACTGTGAATTGGGTATTATGTACTGCAATACTGCTATTGGTACTATGTACCTTCAGAATACTTTGGCATTTGTCAGTACTAGAGCATGTACTGAAACAGATATCAGGCAGTAAACCAGAAGGTTCACCAATAAAATGTAACCTTTTTCTGTCATCAATGTCAGGAGAGGAAATTTAAATAATAAAAAACAAAATATAAAGGATATCCCATTCTTTAAAAAAGAAGGATATTCAGAGTTAAACACTAATAGTCCTTATTTAACCCTTGTGCATAAACCTTTCAGTTTACACAAGCGTACGCAATATATGATATACCGCTTGGGCACAAACAGGGTACTTGGTTGGTGAAAAGCTTTTTGCCTGAAATTCTTGGGGCTAGCAGTTCATTTTCCCAGCAATGGATATATCCCAGGAAAATTATTTTCTGCTGCAAACAGATGAAAACTGTATTAATCCTCAAGTTACTGAAAACCAGTTGATGAATGTCAATCTTTTAAACTACAACTTACATGATAATTCTGATATTGGAAAAACAAAGATCACAAAATTATGCGACATATGTACTGAAATTCAGGATTTCTGCTCTGAGCAGTTTACAGCACAGAAATGTACGAAAAACCATTCAGAGGCAGCACTTACAGTAGAGGTTGTTTGAGGTTCAGTGATAATATATAGCAACATTTAAAATGTTGCCATTTCTGGAGTCTTCAATGTAGGTAAAATAGGAATTGCCATACTGATACAGATATTTGACCCATCTATCCTTTTATCCTGTCTTTAACTGTAGCAGAAAACAGACCCTCCCCGCTCCCCATCATTCGTTCAGGTGTACTTTGAAAAATGTGAACATCTGCAGCTGTTTCACTTAGAAATTCAAGAGGTCTAATTAAATTATCATACAAAAGGGGATAAAAGTTTATCCTTATCTTTTGCCTACTTGTTTATTGATAAGCTAAAGTAAAAACAGCAGCAAGGAAAAGGAAATGGACATGTCTGATCCCATTACACTGTGTAGCTTGTTTTGTTCAGCAAAGGAATAACAGAAGTGAATAGTAACGTGATATTTAAAGTATAAGTGCTTGGTTTTCATTTGTCTTTGAAGTAGGGACTATTCTATACATAACTATTTATGTATTATATTCAAGGGCTTTCATTGTCTTTGTATGGTATTTTTAGATGTTCCAAAAATCACTGTTGTACTTTTAAAAAGAGCTAATCATCATGGTATAGAGTTCTCTCTGTTTGGAAAATTAAGTTACTGGCATATTTTTCAAGAAGCAAAGCTCTTTGGTGTTGGTGGTGGTATCTTTTAGCACTACACTTTCTCATCTCACCTTTTCGATTAAAAATGAGAGATGATATTTGTTGCCCATGCCATATCCATCTGAAATTGAAAGTCTCCACCACCTCTATGTCTTTGTGTTGCAGTAATAGAGGACAAAGATTTGAACTGTGAAATATGGGTCACTTGGTAAATAAATAACAATTACTGAGACACTGACAGCATAAGTATACTTCAGAGGCATGATGGACAGCGAGTTTTCCTGATTTGCTCTGATAAAATGTCAAGGGTGCAACTGATAACAGATTTTAAAGATGTAGTAAACAGCGTGTACATCATATCAGTTGAGGTAAAAAAGCCTGAGACATTAAGGATAGAATAACAGAAAGGTTGCTTTTATTCATTCTTTAATTAATGCTTTAAAATGCAAGAAAAAAATGAAACCTCGTTCTCTAGTATTGGCTTTTGAACTGGACAGAATGACAGTAGTAGAGAGCTGATAGAAGTTTCTTGATGAACACTAATGTAAGTTTTCACTGTCCATTGGAGGAACAGCTTCCAGTAGCTGGTCTGAAAATGTGCATTAAATTTATACACAGTACTTCAGGACCTAGACTCTCTCTACTACCTAAGTGTAAAGGAAGCAAGTACAGTAGAACCTCAGGGTTGCAAACGCCAGAGTTACAAACTGACTGTTCAATCACACACTTCATTTGGAACCGTAAGTACACAATCATGAGCAGCAGAGACAAAAATTTTTTTTTTAAAAGCAAATACAGTACAGTACTGTGTTAAACAAACTACTAAAAAATAAAGGGAAAGTTTTTAAAAAAAAGTTTCTGTGCTTATTTCATTTAAATTAAAATGGTTAAAAGCATAGTAAAGTTTCAAAGCTGTATTAAGTCAATGTTCAGGTGCAAACTTTCGAAAGAACAACCATAACATTTTGTTCAGAGTTACGAACATTTTAGAGTTACAAACAACCTCCATTCTTGAGGTGTTAATAACTCTGAGTTTCTACTGTACTCTGATTATAATCATCTAACTCAATTGTGGAGCAGTTTCTTCAATCTTTGCCTCTTTCTACCATTGAAATCAGTTTAACAAGAGATAGTGGCTAGTGGCATTTTGGAGGCCAAAATGAAGGAAGAAAGAATATGGAGGTAATTTAATTTTTTTAGAAAAATATGCAGATTGCTTTAAAATGGCAAAGGGGTGCATATTTGCTATGCAAAGGTGGGGAAAGGCATGATTTAAAAAATGTAGGTTGATAAATATGGTATATTCTCTATATAGTATATATTACTGTAAAATAACCTGTGGAGTTATACCCTTCTTTCCTGTTTGTCTACAACAATAACTTATTCTTGGCATTTGAAATTGCTCAGTAACTGATCTGACTCCTGACTGAACCATGTGCATGTATCTTCCTTCTTTATTTGCCGGTAAGAATCCTCTTTCAGTTTTGCTTGTACTTTATCATCAACACAATGAAAGCAGCAGTTTGAAATGTTGCCCTTTTCTAAACAAATTTCAACAGCTGAAAAACAACAACAATATGCTCTATGTACTATTCAGATTGAGAACACACAATTTTATAGTAATGCAGGCACAATTTGAGGCTTCTGTCTTCCTCTGTGGTCTGGTGTCCAAATATTTAAGTCATTTAATTAAGAATATTTCAAAAGTAATCTTTATGAAAATTAAAATAATTTGTACAGTGCTTTGAAGATGTCAAGGATAGAAATGTTAAGTATATCTAATCGTATATTGAAAAGAACAGGGTTCAGGTTGAGCTGTTAAGGGAGCACATCCTGCAGTTAGGTCTGTGCAAACAGGGGTCCACCCACGCATATCAAGTTACAGGATCTGGCTCAAGGTTAGTATACCTAAAACTCGACCTGATATTTATATTTATGTTTGCAACTTCTGTATAGTACAGCCCTTCCCCTCCCCCAGACATCTGTTTTACTGGAATTCCTGGGTGATGAAGGAAAAACGTTTTTCACATGAAGACTGATTTCACTTCTAAGTGTTTATAATAAATAGTGAAAATAATGTTTTGGAAAGTTATAAAAATACTTTGACAGATTCCTTTTGTTAATAAGAACTGCACAGATTAATATTTAGATACAGTAGCACAAAACAAGTCTCTCTGGAGCTAGTAAGACTTTCACAGCTGACCTTTCCAACATGAGTTGTGTAATCCAGACACTTTCCAACAAGTGTTCATCAGGTGCAGCAGTTTTCAGGTTCTAGTTACAGTATGGTTGCGTGTAAAGGATACGTAGATGAAGCTTTAGACTTCGTTTTCTGCATGTTATGCTCTTGCTTCATCAAAAATATGTATTCAGGGAATATAAAGATTTTTGTGACAACTATTTTAGCTACAACAAATCTTCTTTCAAAAAGCATTATGGTTTAAGCTTTTTATATTGAAACTGTATTTTTTTTCCCTCCAGTCTGATTGTTGATCAGGATAATATCAAGAAGACTATTGTAATTTTGTAAAAATTTTAAACAATTTCTCTGCTCTAACTTGCAGGAAAACTTGCACCTTAAGTCAGGATCTACTTTTTTTTGTAATAGTACAACTACTACTTATACAATAGTACTTAGCATTTATAGCATTTTAAATGTTCATACAGTAGAACCTCAGAGTTACGAACTGACCGGTCAGCCACACACCTCATTTGGAACCAGAAGTATGCAATCAGGCAGCGGCAGAGCCAAAAACAAAAACACAAACAAAAAAATGCAAGTATAGTACTGTGTTAAACATAAACTACTAAAAAATAAAGGGAAAGTTAGAAAAAAGATTTGACAAGATAAGGGAACTGTTTCTGTGCTTGTTTCATTTAAATTAAAATGGTTAAAAGCATCATTTTTCTTCTGCATAGTAAAGTTTCAAAGCTGTATTTAGTCAATGTTCAGTTGTAAACTTTTGAAAGAACAAAATTTTGTTCAGTTACGAACATTTCAGAGTTACAAACAACCTCTATTCCTGAGGTGTTCATAAGTCTGTTCATTCTACAGTGGTTCTTTACAAACATGAATTGAATGTCCACCACTCCTGTGAGGTAAGAAAGTATTATTTCAGTTTTAAATATGGAAAGTATGAGGCAGTGAAGTTAGTTGCCCAAGGCCACAGAGATTCAGTGGCAGCACTGGGATTAGAACTCAGGTAGGTTTGACTAACTAAATGTATTCATCAATCCTCTCAGCCCATACTGCTGCTCGCAGTAATTTTAAATTACTGCTAAAGGTCCAAACTAGGCAAATGTGAAAGACTACTAGATATTCTATATCACTATTTTACTTAAATTATTCTAAGTGTAAGTTTAAAAGTAGCTACTGCACAGTTCATAAGCAGTAAAAATGTGCTGTGTCCAATAAGTTTCAAATAAATAACACTGTGTCCTGCAGCTATTTTTAATACCCTATTTTGCATAATTCCAGGGTCAACCTTAGTGACATGTTCCTACTATTCTAGATCTAGCTCAGAACTGTTCATTATTTAATTACATAACAATATTGGAAAACTAGCTTTTGCCTTTTCTGCTTCATAGATGGCAACGGATATGAAGCAACTGCCGTCTATTTGCAAATACCCAATGGGTGGTTATTTTTATTTTCAACAATCCTGTTCTCTTATACATTTATAGTATCCATTATTACAGAGCTGATTTAATTTTCATTATAAACAATAACATTTTGTTTTCATTTTGCCAAGGGGGCTTCTTTGTAAACCAGCTTTTCAGCTATCTTTTGACAGCACTTGATAAACCATCTGTGGTTTGGATTAAAAACAAGATAGGTGTCAGAGGACATGACACCGAAGTTTCTTCACTTTAATAAATTTCCCTATTTTAGAAGCAAGCAAATAGACGGTCATAGGAATAAGCTTGGAAGCATAATGGTTTAGCCATGGCACAAGCAGGTGCAACTCCCAGTGAATTTCATCCTGTGGATGTCATTTCTGTAGATTGAGCTTAAATGCAGTTGTTGCTGATCTGTTCTAAGAAAATGAAAAGGTCTAAAATCATCTGAAAGTTGATTCTATTCTAGACTCTTTGGTTTTAAGTTGATTAACACAGTAGTTGACTGTGAGCTAAAACATCACTTCCCTATTTTTCAGCCATAAATTCAATACCTCAGAGCCTTGCTCTACTATAGGAAGAAAATAATTTCCATCATAGAGAGCTTTAGAACTCTTATACACTATTTTCTTAGTTGCTTTAGTGCAAATAAATTAAATGAATATAATCATGTCTTGGACTGTTATGAGAGCCTACCCCTTAAATAGGGATAGAATCTTCCATAGAATCATAGACGTTAGTCCGACATATTTCTGTCTTCAGCTCTTGTCTCAGAAAATGACAAGAAAAGTTTTGTCCTTTACAACTGAGTGTTTGTCAGTGTAGTGAACACATATGTATTAGTTTCAGAGTAGCAGCCGTGTTAGTCTGTATCCGCAGAAGTGGGTTGTAGCCCACAAAAGCTTATGCTCTAATAAATTTGTTAGTCTCTAAGGTGCCACAAGTACTCCTGTTCTTTTTACATATGTATTAGTGTGTTATAAAACTTCCTAGCATATTGTAGAGTAAATTGGCTATGCTTCTGGAAATTGATTTAAAAAAAAAAAGAGAGAGAGATATGTAAAGGAAGAAAAAAGGTTTTTCTGAAGGCATTTTTTCCTGTAGAAAATCTTAGATTATAAATCTCTCTACATCTCATTTTCATTGCTTAACATTCAATAGGTAAAGATATAATCATTTTGATGCTAAAACTGCTTGATGCTTTTCAGAAATGCAGAGCAGGTATAACAGCTTTACAAAATAATGAGAGGCTCAGGAATGTTAAATATTAAAATCTCAATAGAATCTTTTCAACGGAGTAAGAAATTAAGTTGGCTGCTATTCTAATAAGCAAAAGTTTACTAGAAATGCCTGTGATATCAGCAGAGTTGTCTAAATGGATTGTCTCAGAGGACTGTAGAGGAGAGACATAAAATGTTAATTTCCCCAAATAAAACCCAAAGATTTAAAAACTAGCCACCAGTGGCCATTTCTAAGTAATTATTGTCCAATTACAATTCAAGGTTTTTCTATTTAAAGCTAAATTTTACAGGATACCACAATACAGCTAAACTATTGTACTGCACATTAGATAATGCTAACAAAAAACAGGCAGAAATTAAATAGTTGAGGTGAATAATCTAATAATATATCAATACTATTGCACAAAAACATTGAAAAGAAAATGGAAGCTATATATGCTTCAGACTTAAGGCAAATTTCTTTTTATCATATGTGTAAATTAAATGTTTATAACCTTTAACAAAAAATTACACTTCTGAAGTACACTGTATAAATTGAAGGTTTATTATTTCCTTTTGTGTTGATTACATATCTTTAAAGAACATTTTTAAAAATAATAATATTTTCTTTAGTTTCAGCACCAAGGCTGAATGGGGTCATAGGCAACATTTTTTCCCATAGGTAATATTATGCAAAAGGTCACAGGCAACATATTTTTCCAAACAAGTAAAAGAGGGCATTGTGTGTTTGTTTTAGTAAAGTAATCCTACTTTGTAAATTGGTTGAGTCATAATCATATATACCCAGCAGTAAAACTCAGCATCCTGAGGCAAACTGCCTTAAAATAAACTCAGAATACTATCAGTTTATTGCAAAGTAGGATGTTAAGAACATGAGCAACACCTGACAGTTTATGCCATTGGGCTCTATTCCAGGAGAAAGTGGGGTAGAGCCACTGTTGACATATTTCTTAATCCATAAGTAATTGAAAGCATCTTGAGGAGTAGAGGAAGGCCACTGGCAGCATTCTCCCCTTCCAGCAATAGCAAGGATCTCAGGGGAGATGCTGGTGGTCTATTTGTCCCCGCAACCGAAAGGAATCATATAGGAGGTACAGCTGGCTCATTCCCTTTTAATAAAAGGATAGCTATCTTATACACAACATCTGATTCCTTCCCCCCTTTGCAACTAGAGTTGGACTTTTTTTTTACCACTTTCAGTTCACCCAAACATCTGTTTGATGTCTGAAGATTTTTTTTGAACATTCTGTGATGCATAAACTTCATACTTATTGTTTATTTAGTAATTGAATTAACAAGTTTTTCCTATGAGTATGGAAGAATAGTAACTGAGGAAGAAGTCCGAATGCTAAGAATGGCTGTTGCAGAGATAATAAGAACACTGAGAATGTAGGCAAAGGCCTCAACATTACTGTATCACCACCAGATTTTTAAGAAAAGAAAAAAAATCACTAGATTCATGAAAAATTTCCAATAATTGGAAAGTGGTAAACCATGATTAATGGACTTTCTGCTTTATTGCCACACTCCTCAATCCCCTCCTCCAGAAACCAATGTTAGGTATTTCTTGAACTCATTGCTTTAGACATCTTCCCATGTAATTTATTCTATAAATTTATATTTTGGATTAAACAGTTCTCTATTTACTTGCACTTTCTTAATTTTAGATGGGTTGGGTTCTGTTAATTCTTTTTAGCCTTTTCATGGGGTTAAAAAAGCCTTCTCTTTATTTTGACTTTTATGATCTCCTTTGTAATTTGGAAAACTTCTATTTAATAACTTTATTCTTTTCTTTTCCAATGACTGTATAAGCAACTTTGCATTTGTATTCTTCCTTCCATTGGAGGATCTCTAAGTGCTTTACAAACATTGAACTCATCTTCACAACTTCCCTGTGAGGTAGTGAAGTATTATCTGCAATTTTTACAGATGAGAAAGCTGAGATATAGGTGGGTAAGAGACTTGTCCAGGGACGCACGCAAGTGCTTGGCAGAGTCAGGACTGGAACTTAGATCTGCTTACTCTTAGCCCTATGTTTTAGTCCATCTTCTCCCTTAATAACCCAGCTTGCTCAGTCTTCCATCAAAACTTAATTCAGTGCCTTGCAAGAGGCCCACTTCCTAGACACTACAGTGCTAATAAGCAATGGTCACATAAACACCGCCCTACACCGGAAACCTACTGCTGCTATACTTACCTACATGCCTCCAGCTTCCATCCAGACCACATCACATGATCCATTGTCTACAGCCAAGCTCTAAGATACAACTGCATTTTCTCCAATCCCTCACACAGAGACAAACACCTACAGGATCTCTATCAAGCATTCTTAAAACTACAATACCCACCTGGTGAAGTGAAGAAACAGATTGACAGAGCCAGAAGGGTACCCAGAAGTCACCTACTACAAGACTGGCCTAACAAAGAATACACACCACACAACAAAAACACCAACCCAAGAACCAAACCTACAACAAACTCCGGTGCCAACTCTGTCCACACATCTATTCAAGGGACACCATCATAGGACCTAACCACATCAGCCACACCATCAGGGGCTCGTTCACCTGCACATCTACCAATGTGATATATGCCATCATGTACCAGCAATGCCGCTTTGCCATGTACATTGGCCAAACCGGACAGTCTCTATGCAAAAGAATAAATGGACACAAATCTGGCATCAGGAATTATAACATTCAAAAACCAGTAGGAGAACACTTCAATCTCCCTGGTCGCTCAATAACAGACCTAAAAGTGGCAATTCTTCAACAACAAAAATTCAAAAACAGACTCTAACATGAAACTGCAGAACTGGAATTAATTTGCAAACTGGACAGCATCAAATTAGGCCTGAATAAAGACTGGGAGTGGTTGGGTCATTAGAAAACCTAATTTCCCCCATACTAATTTCCTCCTACTGTTACTCATACCTTCTTGTCAACTGTTTGAAATGGGCCACTCTCATTACCACTACAAAAGTGATTTTTTTCTTCCTTGGTATCCTACTGTTAATTGAATTGTCTCTTTGACTGACCTCCCACTTGGTAAGGTAACTCCCATCTTTTAATGTGCTGTGTATTTATACCTGCTACTGTATTTTCCACTCCATGCATCTGATGAAGTGGGTTCTAGCCCACAAAAGCTTATGCCCAAATAAATTTGTCTCTAAGGTGCCACAAGGACTCCTCGTTGTTTTTATCAAAACTTAAGGTATTCATACCTGTTATCTTTGCTACTCTCTCTCGCCAAGGCTGTGAAACACTTTCTGAAGTTTGTTCATATACCATAAACACAGCAATATCGATGGGATCTAACAAGTGCTCCATACAGTATCATTTGTTTTGCATACTGTTTCTCCCACTACACATAATTAAAAAAAAAACAATCCACAAATTTTGCCTTTTACTGCTGCTCTGTACTTGGCTGAAGATTTTAATGACTCTTCCACAATAACTCCCAATCCCTTTTCTGATCAGTATGCTGGATGATTAGTTTCTCGCTCCTTGACCAAATTTTATATATTTTAACTCTGATCTGAATTTATCTGCTGGTCCAGTCACCAAAAGACCAGATTTTGAATCTGTTTTCCCCCAATCCCCACATTTGCTTAGCCTTCAGCATGAGTTCTTAGTTTCAGTTCTGTAATTCATAATAGTTTTATATTATGAACAGAGGTATTAAAGCATGCCGTTGGTATTTTCCACTTTTAACCCCTTTCTACCCTGAACTGTGTCTATGGCTACATTGTGTCTTTCTCCTAAGCCTGTTTTCTGTTTATTTTCTGCCTCACTTTATTACCTCATGTCATAACTCTCTACCTTAGCCATTAGTCTCTGATATGTTTGCTTCTTTTTAATCCTTATAAATCTTATCCAAATCCAGTGAATTAAATAACATCTACGGTTTTGGTTTTTGTTGCTTCCTAGATGATGCATGTTATTAAGATCTGGTGTTGTCTGCATTAAGTTCATTTGATTCCCCTTCCCCCTCCCCCAGCCCCATGTCCATCTAAAAAATGAATATAAAAATAAGCAGATTCAAAATGTAATAAAGTTCCAGTTAACAAGAGTATCAAATGTGTATGGTACCTGCATGAAGGAACTGCTTCAATGACAACCACAATAATCTAATCTATTTTTACACTTAGATTTTTACAATTTATTTCAGGCTGCGCTTTCCCCCCAAAAATTTATATGACCAGCACACTAATTCAGCAATGAGATCCTAGAGTGTATTAGAATGGTATATAATAGAAATACATCTCCACCAAGGATTACTCCTAGGAGAGCCAAAACCACTGGATCACAGTCCGAGTGTGCTGAAGGGCAAAAGTGCATGTTCTGCAGCATGTTTGCTTGCTCCCTCCCTCCCTTGGATATTCCAGAAATTTGTCTGAGCTCTCCTGGGTTGGATCTATACAAGTCTACAGGAGGGAGCAACTTCTCTGCAGCTGAGTGGATATTTGATCAAGTGCTACTATGGCTCCAAGTAGAATTTCACAAAACCACCACAGAGAGCACGCTATAGCCCTAAAGTATGTACATAACTCATCTTTACAATTTTTTTTACCCATAATGCTCTTGGATTCTTTTTTTTTTTCCTATTGCAAGTCATGTGCTCACTTGTATTATTCCAGATTGAAGATTCATGATGTCAAATGAAATCTGAAGTGGGGAGTAACTGAGGTGTAATTGAAGATCTAATTTGGTCTGCTGAATCTTTAATTCTGGCAATACACAAAAAGATAAACGACAACTTGTGAGATTCTCAGCTTGCCAGCTGTGTTTGCAGGGCTGACAGATAAAATATCCTTTTACCTGTAAATTGAGCATATTTGATATATAAACATGGAACCCCATAATGCCATATTTAGTCACTTTCCAGAGCGGACCCCCCTTTAAATGGTTTATAGACCATGACTGAGCCACATCTGTCTCCTTATCTCAAGGCTGAACATCTTTAGAGAACTCCCGAAATCTGTCCTTGTGGAAGAGACCATGCATTCTCAAAAATCTCCATTGCAGCCCTCCCCAGCAGCTTTTTTTAACCACCTCCATACCAGTTTTCAAACTAGGAAACCAGAACTGCATGCTGTACTCCAAATGAATTCTAAGGGCACCATTATCTGCATGGATATACAGTAAGTATGGTCTTGTGTATACACAAAACCCTGTGTACTCCGTAGCAAGTCGGACCTAAGGCCATGTCTACATTAGCGAACTTACAGCTGCGTCGCTGTAAGATCACTCATGTAACCGTTCTATGCTGACAGGAGAGAGCTCTCCCGTCGACATAATAAAACCACCTCAACAAGCTGCGGTAGCTGTGTCAGCGGGAGAAGCTCTCCCACCGACATAGTGTTGTGCACATGAGCGCTTATGCTGGCAAAACTTGTGTCGCTCAGGGATGTGTGTTTTTTCCCGACACACTTAAGCGACATAAGTTTTGCTGACATAAATGATAATATAGACATGGCCTTGTACTATGGCAAGGAAAGAAAGCTTAGCTTACGTGAAAAAACAGCTTTTTAATTAAATATGAAAATGAATAATACAGTCACTACAGTAGCCTCTTATATTCAGTTTATGTTACTTTGTTTTCATGTTCTCTGTTCCTGATATGCAATCATTTGGTTTTTTGTACTGACAATCTGGAACTGTATTGTAGAAGTTGGTGATGGTGCGGAAGCTGGAGTTTTTTGATAGCTGGGATGGAGACTGTTAGGACTTTGAGGACCCAAGAAAGCATGGGAGATAGTTTGCTTTTCTGGAATAATCCTTAGCAGGATGTTTCTACTAAAAAGATCAGCAGTGAAATAAATAAAATGTAAATACTTGATCTAACACCAGTAGGCTTCAGGGTTCATATCTCACAGAAGAATGAGGCAACTTACATCTCTCAAAATTATTGTTTCAGGTTGTCTGCAGACTCAAAGATACTACTGGATTTGTTTATGCTCAATTCATGTTTTGAAGCTTATTTTCATAACCATAAATGCTAAAACAATTTTTTAAATAATAAAAGCTTGGTTCTGGAGATGAGTTATGTGACAAAGATGGATTTGTGGCAGTGGAATCGTGGAATATACAGGGACAGGGCCCAGTTTATACATGCTAGCATCTTACTGATAGTGTGCCTGTACCTTAATTTTATTACAAACTAATTCCCTAATTTACTGCAGTATTTCATCTATTGTATTGTATTACTATTCACTGTCAGCAAAAGCAACGAGGCGTCCTTGTGGCACCTTAGAGACTAACAAATTTATTTGGGCATAAGCTTTCGTGGACTAGAACCCACTTCATCAGATGCACAGAGTGAAAAATACAGTAAGCAGTATAAATATTACAGCACATGAAAAGATGGG
>NW_020664462.1:26371127-26396043 GCF_002925995.2 Terrapene triunguis | reverse complement strand
ACAGCACATGAAAAGATGGGCGTTGCCTTACCAAGGGGGGGGGGGGGGTCAATGCTAACGAGGCCAATGCAATCAAGGTGGACGTTGCCCATTTCTAACAGTTGAGCATGACAGGAATTATCTAAAATTCCTCTGCCTTTTATGGGGAGCCCACAAAAATATGATGAAAGTGAATCTTCAAATATCTCTAGATACCCAGAGAATGCCAGAGTGCCTTTTTAGGGCTTTTGGAATTTGGACAAATATTAGGAACAGAGGACCTTGATACTTTTTTAACCTCCTGTGCACTGAACCCCTCTTCTCAAATCTTCCCTGAAGGAAATGTAGATTTCCCCTGAGCCTTTTCTTGCTCTTTTCTCTCCTGGAACTGCACCAAGGGGAGAAGACTGATCAGCTCCAATAATACATATGAGAGGCTTTTTAAGAGGGCATTTTCACAAACCAGGCCCCGAGCTTGAAGATTCAGGGATTGAAATGCACCACTATACCTAAGTTCAGGAGGTCATCTCTGTCTAGAAGGAGGAGTCTTCTTCCTTAGAACAGGTGGTGTAGGTCTGCAAGCCTGGTATCCCAGGCAGGGTTATCATTACCAGACAACTCCTCCCTCTTGGCCTTAAAGACTTTGCAGATGATGAGGAGTGGAGAAGAGGGAAGGCATAACCTCATGCCATCGACCAGCTGATCACAAAGGAATCCTGGAGTCAGCAGTTCCAAATCCAGCTATCTGCTGCAGTAGGGGTTGATCATTTAGATTGGACATGCATACATCCAGAGATGACAAACATAATTATTGCTATCCACTAGAAAACTTCTTTTTGGAACTTCCATTTGTCTGGGTGGTCCTAAGTCCAGTTGAGCCAGTCAGCATGGGTAGTGAGGTATACAAAGTGCCTTCAGAGACCCGTAGTTTTTCTCTGCCTAGTAATACAGTAGGATGGTCTACTTCAGGGGGTGCTGGTTCTTGGTTCATAGAATCATAGAATATCAGGTTGGAAGGGACCTCAGGAGGTCATCTAGTCCAACCCCCTGCTCAAAGCAGGACCAATTCCCAACTAAATCATCCCAGCCAGGGCTTTGTCAAGCCTGATCTTAAAAACCTCTAAAGAAGGAGATTCCACCACCTCCCTAGGTAACCCATTCCAGTGCTTCACCACCCTCCTAGTGAAAAAGCTTTTCCTAATAGCCAACCTAAACCTCCCCCACTACAACTTGAGACCATTGTTCTGTCATCTGGTACCACTGAGAACAGTCTAGATCCATCCTCTTTGGTAGTTGAAAGCAGCTATCAAATCTCCCCTCAGTCTTCTCTTCTGCAGACTAAACAATCCCAGTTCCCTCAGCCTCTCCTCATAAGTCATGTGCTCAAGCCCCCTAATCATTTTTGTTGCCCTCCACTGGACTCTTTCCAATTTTTCCACATCCTTCTTGTAGTGTGGGGCCCAAAACTGGACACAGTACTCCAGATGAGGCCTCACCAATGTCGAATAGAGGGGGATGATCACGTCCCTCGATCTGCTGGCAATGCCCCTACATATACAGCCCAAAATGCCGTTAGCCTTCTTGGCAACAAGGGCAAACTGTTGACTCATATCCAGCTTCTCGTCCACTGTAACCCCTAGGTCCTTTTCTGCAGAACTGCTTCCTAGCCATTCGGTCCGTAGTCTGTAACAGTGAATGGGATTCTTCCGTCCTAAGTGCAGGACTCTGCACTTGTCCTTGTTGAACCTTATCAGGTTTCTTTTGGCCCAATCATCTAATTTGTCTAGGTCCCTCTGTATCCTATCCCTACCCTCCAGCGTATCTACCACTCCTCCCAGTTTAGTGTCATCTGCAAACTTGCAGAGAGTGCAGTCCATGCCATCCTCCAGATCATTAATGAAGATATTGAACAAAACCGGCCCCAGAACCGACCCTTGGGGCACTCCGCTTGATACCAGCTGCCAAGTAGGTTCCTCATAGGTGATTCAAATAGACTACTACAACCATATTGTCCAATCCCATCAGGACATGTTGCCTTGTAGATTGCCTCAAAGAACGTCTGACTGCCCAGAGTTATAATATAATATAATATAATTAATATGAAACATCCTTATTCGTGGGGCCAGGCCCCTGAAATAATCTTATGGGAGAGTTAGTACTCCATTTCCTCAGGTTGGCACTGGAATTGATGGGAAGTTTCAGGGAAAAGGAAAATTGTGCAGGAGGGACTCTTTTAGGAAATTAGAACTGTCCAGCCACCAGGTCAGAGATATCTTCATTGACATGGGGACCTTCAATTTGATTTCATTGGTGGTTTGAAGCAACAGGAGGAGGAACTGTTGCAGGAGCGGAGAGCCACTGACACCAGGACATCACGTCTTGGCAGCACACCATGGTCTCCAGAAGGCACATGTAATTCCTGATAGGTGTGTGTCTCATATGCTGACAGGCCCAGATCTGCAACTTCAGCTTTTTAATCCCTCCTGGAGATGGCAGCGCTTTTCTGTTATTTGTGGTTATCACTGCTCGAGATGGGTGAACCTTTGGGAAAGGATCAAGAAGCTCTTGTTCTGATTCATTATGAGCCCCAGAGCTTCAAATGGACAAAAAGATTTATTTAATACCTCATTGGCCTCCTGGAGGAACTGGACTCACATGAGCAAGTCACCCAGATAAGGGATTATGCAGTTGACATTACTGCCATCATCCTGAAGAAGGTCCAGGAGGCAGAGGCATGCCCAATGGTAATGCAATATGATTCACTGAAGCATAGCTGTCTGACTAAGAACCTGAAGAAATTCAGATGATCTGGAGCTACGGTGATGCGTAGATGCACTCCCTTGAAGTCAATGGATGCCAAGAATTCCTCTTCATTGGTCACTGCCAGGATGAATCACAAATTCTATATTAAGCCATTAATTGGTTATGAATTTGTTAAACCCTATCAAATCTAGAATAACCACAAATAATTGGACCTCTTGTGGGCTACAAAATATCTTGAGTAGATCACTTTGCCCAACAGGTCTAGGGAGAAAGGTGTGATGGACCCAGTCTAGAGAAGATGGGAGAAGGTTTCAGCTACTTCAGCTCTCGTCTAGTCTGATGAAAGTAGAGGATATGTATTAAGTAGTGCTCCTGGACTACTCAAAAGGATCTATGCATCCAGTCTGATGCTGGAGCAGACATGCAGGAAATCCTTCCTCCTAGGATCTGCAATTCTGAGGCAAGAGAAAAATAATAGGTTCTAAGTATGTCCTCCTTTATCCAAAGTTAGGATAAGATTCCAGTTTGAAGTCTGTCTTTCAAAAGGACCACTTGTTGGCACTTGTCACTGTTGGACATGTGGTAAACTGGAGAACACTGGTGAAGAAACGTCTTCTATGAGACAAGGAAGGAGAGGAAATGGAGTCTTGCTCAAGTGGCTTGATAGAGTAGGGAGAGAGGTTTCTTTTTCTGAAAACTGTTGAGAGTGAAATCAAGGAGTCTTGGAATGGACCCTTAAGAGCCAAGAGTCTGAGCTGTGAGGACATGTCCTCTCTCCAAGGAAGAACCCAGAAAACTGGGTGAGGTAGCACTGAGGAAGTCAGGATGCTGGCTCTTACCTGAATGGAGTCTTGGGTCATGTTGTTTGCCACTAGAAGACACCTGGAGAGGTTCCTATGGGCTAAATTTTGGGAGATGGTGGAGAGATTCTTGTCCGACGTAGTCTCAAGAAAGTCTCTGAAGAGAACTGAGGAGGTGGCTGTAGGTGCAGAAGATCAGGGCCCTCACTTAGGCTATTTTATGGGAATGGGTATTGAATAAGAAGGGCATTCCCACGAAGATGGAGCAACAAGGCTGGATAGTCCTCATTAAACTAAGCTCTGGGCCCCCACTGAATGGAAAGAGGGCAAAAGAAGAAACAAAGATCCCTTTCCTGCATCTTTACTTGGAATTCATCCTCCTCACTGTCCCCTTGCTGGCTTCACTGAGGCAGTTATTAGTCCTACTGGGCTGGGAAAAATGGAGTATTCATCTAGTTCCCACCTGGTAGCATTCCCATTGTTGACTACAACAAGTCAACATGGGCATGGTCACAATATGCAGACTGGCCACACTATGGACTGGTGCAGTATGCCCGAGCAGGAGAAGCAGGTAGAACTTTCTTCTTTTGCCTGCTTTTTCTGCTTCTGCTCTGTGATGAATCATAGCCGGCTGAGGTAAGCTGGAGCACCTCTGCTGTCGTCCTGGCAGGAAACAACTGGGGACTCGAGCCAGGAGAAGGAGGATTAGATGCCAAAATCCTCCAGCAGCACTCCTTGTCTGTCTGACAAAAGGAGGAACAACCAATGTCTACAAGGGCAGAAGCCACATCTCAGAAAATTCATCATAAAGTATAATATAGATAATACAGTAGAAAGCTGATTTGTTGACTTATTTTTGTTAAATGCAGTTGCTGGTGGTAAGTAGGATGAAATTTGCCCATTTTTTTGGTGTAAGTTAAGATTTCGTTTAAATAAAAAAAAGTTAAGTTTCTAATTTTTCTGAAGGTGACCAGATGGCGTACAGTTGTCCTCTGTCAACAGCTATAAACAACAGAGATATAAACTGCCTGTACTCATCTCAACAGAGTGCTAACTCTAAAATCTGCCACTATTTGCATTAGTTCTACTTCTCAAAATAGGGGTTCTGGAAGGTGGTAATATCCACATCCTTCCAAAACCTTTGTGTATTTTGAGAATTGTCAGCAAGTATGAGAAATTTTTTGGCTATGGACTTACTGATTATTTGTCAAACGTTGATTTGTTAAACGCACAGTTATAAAAATATTCTTGAATGAAACTACATTTAGTAAATTTCTACTGCAGTCTACACATGATGCAAATGAGACACTTATAAAGTCATCTCAAAATGTCCATTGTATATTTCTAAAATGATGGTGCAACTGTATTATTTACAGGATGATTCGTAATCACTTTTCACTGATGCAAGAACAATAAATAACTTTGCTTCTGCTGATCTCTGGCAGCAAAAAGTCCATCCACAGGTGAGGTCTAAATGATGCAAAGTACCAACAATCTTTACTAGCTCAGAAGGCCCAGAACAGATTAGTGCAGCCTCAAAAACAGAGTATTATATCTAGGGAGGCTAAAAGATGCACTGATACAATAGTCCGATTTCCAGCCTGTGCCAGTGGGGCATTTTTGGAGCCTTGACTGCTGCGTAAAGCTGACTTTTCCTGGCAGAAGCTCCATGGGAGGGCAGCTGTTTGACCCCTGCTCACTATCTCCTGGGATGCAGATGTCCCTACTGAGCAAAGAAAGGTTCAGACTGCACTTCCCTGAGCCAACCAGTCAGGTGAAGCAATCCCTCACATACATTGCTTTGTTTAAACTGTCCATGTGTAAATTATATCACAGGGATGGTCTAGACAGTTTTTGGTCCTGCCATGAGGGCAGGGGACTGGACTCGATGACCTCTCGAGGTCCCTTCCAGTCCTAGAATCTATGAATCTATGAGTTTCTCCCCAAATTAAATATCTAAATATATTCAGATTATTAGAAGAGACATTTGGTAAGTAAATATGTTTTAAATATGCATTTAGACCTTTAGATAAAAGTTTAGAGGATCAGTAAAATTCTGTTTAGAGGGACAGAGAGACCCCATTCTAGAAGATATATTCGAAAGTATTTCTGATGCAACAATTTTATAATTTGTAAATGTGACAAGCATCAAATTTATTCTTTAAAATTGTATATATAAAGCATGTGCATAAGTTATAAACAGTCAATTACACAAAAATACTCCATATAAATAGGCAAATTGATTCCTTTAAAAAAAAATCTTTATTGTGCTCCACACTTAAATGTATTGGTTAACCTGTTGAGTTTTCTAGGCTGTGTTCTGATTACTTCAAACCCAAACAATGAACTAGTGGTTTTTAAACATTTTATTTTGCTTTAAGTATACATATCTAAGGCCTGACTGTATCGTCCCACTGAGCTTTTAATTTTCTTATAAGCACAATACAGAGGTTTGCAGATAACAATGCATGTCCTTTGTGCCCTATAAAGATTTGACTATTTGCAGTCTTTTCAATAGTATAAGAAAAAATTAAATGTAATGTTTTTGTCTACTCCTGCTCTAATTACAAAATAGAAATTAAACAAAGCAAAGAAAACCCTAAATGCATCTGTTTCAGAATTTGAAAGAAAACTATTGTAGGTTTTACACTCCATATAGAAAATATGGAACATTAAACAACGGGCCTAATCCCTTATTCATGAACAAACTCCCAAAGACCCTCTAGAAGATTTGTATGTGCAAGGAATAGAGAAATAGGGCCCTTAATATTTAACTATCAACTATGAAAATAATGTTTAACTTCACAACTGGCAGACAGTGGACTACTAGCACTGTAAATTTATACCAAAACCTTCCCCAAAGTATGTATATGTAAAATGATTTCAAAAATTTTCATTTGAAGCCACTGCAAGATCATTTTAGGGGTGGGGCTAAAATCTTACTGAAGAAAAGAAAACTGATCTAGAGACAGGATTAAAAAAAACCCCTCCCTTTTCTCATTACACAAAAACGCGAGAGGCTGTGACGAAATGTTTGTTCCGATCCATAGTTCACCCAATATTTAAATAACACAGTTTAATGATCCCTCCGACTAAACTGCTCCTACTTTGATAAAAGAAAATGAAAAGATACAATAGATCAAATCTTGCCCCACCTTCTCCCCCACCCCCCTTTCTCTTAGTGAAACGGACATACATTGTTTAAGAGCACCACAGCGCCACCAACACAGATCAATGCAAAACAAAAAAGATCTCCCACCGTGTGAAAAAAAATGCGCCTAGAAAAATGCCAAAAATTACAAAATGTCTCCCAAATGCACCTTCTCGGAGAAAAATAAGACATCTCTGTGAAGTGTGGCTAAATAGGAGCCTTTATATAAATATGGCTTTAAGCTGAGTGCTGTAAGAGAGCTCATTTTCAAATAAAAAGGCCACTGTTTAGAAACAGACATAACAGGGTTTATATTAAGTTATGTCAATCTCCACCTTCATATACCAAGGGCAGTTTTTTCCCCCTGTAGTTTGAATCAAAGTAATCCATCAAGAGCTATCAGAAACGGCATAATAAACTATTTTAGCTACAGCCACAATAAATATATAAAGATAAGATATCCCCATATAAATTAGCCAATCCATTATATTTATAAATTGTGTGTGTAGATAAATATAGATATAGCGATGCATTTATCACTCAGTACAAAATAAGTCCATCTTAAAAATATTTGAGTTCTCATACACCTCGCAATAATTGAAGTGTAGTTTTGCTTCAAATATATTAAACCTTAAAGACGGAAACAAAACTGTTTTTTAATTGTCGAAAATAACTAGACAGCGTTGGGTGGAATACGCACGAGATCAAAGGTAAAGAAAAACACAAAGATACATTTGGTTCAGTAACATAACGAAAATCCTTTATGATAGATATTAATCGCAAAAATGTAGCAACAAATATTAAAATTTTTGTTTTTACAAACTTACCTTTAGAAGCGGCAGAGATGATAGTCCTTGCAAAATGACTGTAACAATATAGGCTGTATACTTGTTCCCCTACAAACAGCCATCTCCATGCAGCAAAGCGATATCCAAACATCTTTAGAATATTTTGTAAATAGAAAGTGGTACTTTCTTCCATGATCGCTGGTTGAATTAAGAGGTTTTCCTGAGGCTCTGTGGGCGTTTGGAAAAATCGGAGAAATATCCAAAAAAGATTAAAAGCAGCAGGAGCCAGAAGACTCTGGGGTTAACAACTTTGTAATGGCAAACAGGCGTGTTCTGATTGGTTAGGAGGGCAGTGTCCCTACAGTCTGCACTATCCCCCGCTCTCCCCCTTCTGCAGCCTGGAAAAAAAAAATGCAGTGTGCCATTTTACACTTGAATTTTAAACACACAGCCAACAAAATCACCAAAGTCTATGCTTGATATTTAATGACAATGCAAAACAAGAAGTTCTTTCAAGAGACTACATTGCTATTTCAGTAAAAACCTCTTTAAAAAGCCCACAGAAATAATTCAGTCCTTTTCAGCCAGAGGCTTTGCCATTTTCCCGTCTACTTCCCTTAAGCAAGTTTTTACCAAGAAACACATTAATCAACGTTTTCCAGACATCTCATGCAATTTTAAAATAAATATATCAATATTATTTTGGTTTAACAATATTACAGAATCTAAGAAAGCCAGTCATGCCTGAAACAAAATCCATGACTCCTTGATATTGGAAGGCTTACATCCCAGAGAATATTCAGTTTTTTACAAATCTAAAAACCTACCTCATAAAAGAACTAAAATAATATTAATTTCAACAGATACATCCATTATGGCAGGAATAGTTTTTCCATAAATACTGTTTAAAAACCCCTCCTTATACTGACTGACAGAATTTTACCATGCTGCCCACAAACAAAATGGCTGTGGCACTGAGTTTTTTGGATCCTCCCACTGTGCCTCCCCTTGGCCTCAAGGAAGTGGTAGAAATCCAAAATAAAATCAATACTAAAAGTACAATGCACAGTCTAAACTCCATATGACACCATTAGGCATCTTGGATGGTGAGGAATATTTACAAATGTCCTAATTTCTCAGGGATTTTTATTGTTTTAAAAGGGAATCAATCACTGGACGTTTCCACGACTGTGTTATTTGAACTTCCTGCTTTACATATTTATAAGGTCTTTCACCTATTTTGGCAGGCTTTCAAATTAAGTGGGTTGGGAAATTTGATGCTGTGGCTCTTTAGCTGTGAGCTGAGTCAGGTACTCAGTGGCTGTAACTGTGTTGTTGAAATGAAGGCAAATTCTAACACTCTAATATTCAGCACAAAATTTAAAAAACCCCTAACTTATTGCAATGTTATAGTGAGAATTTAAATACACAAAAGGCAAGATATTCAATGTATGGTTCCCACGGTAACTGTAATGTAGGCCCCCTTGCACATAAAAAAGCATTTTGTATTCTTGTATGTTATTTATACTTATGGCTTAATGTAATGTAGGTGAATTATGGTTTTTGTGAAATAATCCGGATTTTTTTTACTTAATAATGACTTGTGTATTTTTGCAGCGTATAGCTTTTTAAAATTAATTTATAACAAAAATTTAAAGGGAAATGATTGCACATTCAAATCAAATTTGCTCATGAATAATTTAAAATGTTTAACCCATAGTTGAACCATGATGCTATTTGACACTTGCACCTCTCCTGTTGCAGACAGTTCCCTGGGATCCATAGGGCCTGACTCAACTCCCATGAAGGCTTTCTATTTACATTAGTGGAAGTTGATTGGGTCCTCAATGACCAAAATGTGATCAAGATGTCAGTTTAAAGGCTTCCCTGAAATACGGCAACATTTGAAGTGGGAGACAAGAGGAGAGGTTGCCAGACGTGCTGAGCCTAATTCAATGTCATATGAAAAGTTGTAGATATAGATTCCTTTCCCCTTCCCCTCTAAATCCTTCTTAGAGGCACTGGAAATGACTCAGTGGGGTGGGTGGATTTTTTTCCTGACTCACCTCCCACTCCCATTCCTAGGTCACAGATTTCAAAAATTGCCTTGTTTTGGAGGATAAATAAAATGGCTCATGATCAATTTGTGTTATGAAAAAAGTCATGACACTTTTTGAAGGAATAAAGGTGGTGTAGTTGAAAGCTAGTGTGGATGACTATGTTCTGCCTATTTTATTATTATTATTATTATTATTTTATTATTATTATTTATTTAGTGAATTCAGTGTTCATGAAACTGGTTAGTGCTAATTATTGTGGTGGATTTTTATTATAGAAAAACCTGTTTACTAGACAGTGGACTAGGGGTGGGCAAACTACGAGCCAGGGGCCACATCCGACCCTTCAGACGTTTTAATCCGGCCCTCGAGCTCCTGCCGGGGAGCGGGGTCTGGGGCTTGCCCCGCTCTGCGTGGCTCCTGGAAGCAGCAGCGTGACCCCACTCTGGCTCCTATGCGTAGGGGCAGCCAGGGGGCTCCATATGTTGCCTCCACCCCAAGCGCTGTCTCTGCAACTCCCATTGGCCAGTAACCGCAGCCAATGGGAGCTGCAGAGGTGACGCCTGTGGACGGGGCAGCGTGCAGAGCCTCCTGGCCGCGCCTCTGCATAGGAGCCGTAGAGGGGACATGCCGCTGCTTGAGGTAAGCATCACCTGGAGCCTGCACCCCTGACCCCCTCCTGCACCCCAACCCCCTGCCCTAGTCCTGATCCCCCTCCTGCCCACTGAGCCCCTTGGTCCCCGGCCAGAGCACCCTCTTGCACCCCAACCCCTCATACCCAGCCCCACCCCAGAGCCCGCACCCCAACCCCCTGCCCCAGTCTGGAGCCCCCTCCCACACCCTGAATTCCTCATTTCTGGCCATACCCCAGAGCCCTCACCCTCTCCCATACCCCAATTCCTAATTTTGTGAGCTTTCATGGCCCGCCATACAATTTCCATACCCAGATGTGGCCCTCAGGCCAAAAAGTTTGCCCACCCCTGCTCTGGACTGAAACCACCAGCTCACTGAGCACAGGTACCAAACAGGCCTCAGTTGACCACAAATTTTGGTCACTATCAAGTTTTGTCATGTCAAAACTGGCAACCTAGAATTAAAAGATTTCTTTTATTAGTTCTCTGAGCCATGCAAACCTCACCTCCTGCAATCTCCATTATTCACTGCCCTAAACCATCATTTAACATTAATAAGGTTTGTTAAACAGCTTCTGTGTTCTACCCTATCTCTGGTAGCTGTCTTGCAGTAGTGGATGCTACAGATTTGTAAAGTTCTTTGTGGTTCTTGGGATGAAAGGTATTACATAAGTGTAAGATTATTATTATTAAGACAGTGTGAGGTGCTTGTGAAGTATGTTGGCTATCCATAATATATTTTAGATTTCCAGAAAGCCTTTGACAAGGTCCCTCACCAAAGGCTCTTACGTAAATTAAGTTGTCATGGGATAAGAGGGAAGATCCTTTCATGGATTGAGAACTGGATAAAAGACAGGGAACAAAGGGTAGGAATAAATGGTAAATTTTCAGAATAGAGAGGGGTAACTAGTGGTGTTCCCCAAGGGTCAATCCTAGGACCAATCCTATTCAACTTATTCATAAATTATCTGTAGAAAGGAGTAAAAAGTGAGGTGGCAAAGTTTGCAGATGATACTAAACTGCTCAAGATAGTTAAGACCAAAGCAGACTGTGAAGAACTTCAAAAAGATCTCACAAAACTAAGTGATTGGGCAACAAAATGGCAAATTAAATTTAATGTGGATAATTGGGAAAAATAACCCCAACTATACATACAATATGATGGGGGCTAATTTAACTACAACTAATCAGGAAAAAGATCTTGGAGTCATCATGGATAGTTCTCTGAAGATGTCCATGCAGTGTGCAGCAGCAGTCAAAAAAGCAAACAGGATGTTAGGAATCATTAAAAAGAGGATAGAGAATAAGATGGAGAATATCTTATTGCCCTTATATAAATCCATGGTACACCCACATCTTGAATACTGCGTACAGATGTGGTCTCCTCATCTCAAAAAAGATATACTGGCATTAGAAAAGGTTCAGAGAAGAGCAACTAAAATGATTAGGGGTTTGGAATGGGTCCCATATGAGGAGAGATTAAAGAGGCTAGGACTTTTTAACTTGGAAAAGAGGAGACTAAGTTGGGATATGATAGAGGTATATAAATCATGAGTGATGTGGAGAAAGTGAATAAGGAAAAGTTATTTACTTGTTCCCATAATATAAGAACTAGGGGCCACCAAATGAAATGAATGGGCAGCAGGTTTAAAACAAATAAAAGGACGTTCTTCTTCACACAGTGCACAGTCAACTTGTGGAACTCCTTGCCTGAGGAGGTTGTGAAGGCTAGGACTATAACAGGGTTTAAAAGAGAACTGGATAAATTCATGGAGGTTAAGTCCATTAATGGCTGTTAGCCAGGATGGGTAAGGAATGGTGTCCCTAGCCTCTGTTTGTCAGAGGGTGGTGATGGATGGCAGGAGAGAGATCACTTGATCATTACCTGTTAGGTTCACTCCCTCTGGGGCACCTGGCATTGGCCACTGTTGGTAAACAGGATACTGGGTTGGATGGACCTTTGGTCTGACCCAGTACGGCCGTTCTTATGTTTTTATGTTAAATTAGCAGTTTTGTAAAAAAATAGTCAATATGAAGTGTAAAATGCCAAACTGTTTTCAACTGAGATGATGATTGAAATATACAGTGCAAATGTGTCTGTTATATGTATGACTTTAGTAAAGGAAGATGCATTAAGTATATCCTTGTGCTTTGCAAATTGCCGCAATTCATCCCTAAATCAATTTTCTTATTGCTAGGAGTGATTCCAAAGTGTGCTATGTTGCTATATCCCTCCTGTACTGGTTTCCTTTGTGAGTTGTGTCCAGTGAAAGTTTGGTGTTAATATGGAACTTTGAGAGTTGACATGGGGAGTTTCTACTCAAAAGGCAGAGAGCATAGAGTACCCTCCACTGAAACAAGAAAACAAACCTGCTATAGATTCAGAATTAGATTAAAGTGTACACAGAAAAGTGTGTGTGTACAAATAGCATCTTTTTACTCAATCTCTCTGCTCCCTTTATGTGTTCCGAGTTCCGTCTGCTTGCATCACATACATACAAACAAAAGGTTTTGCAACCTTTTCCTCCTATTAGCGCTATATAGACAATTCTTTAGGAGAGCTAGTCAAATTGTATTTTGGTTTATGCATTTTTAATAGAATTAATGACTAGGCTCCAGTTGCAGAATCTTTATTACTGGTGGTGATGTGTGAGCCAGAAAGAACACAACTGATTTTGCACTGCTGATAATTAGAAAGCTCATTTATTTTACTTGTAAACTGAGTAGATTTGAGCTGAAATAAGTCAAAAGACAATATACAAGGAGGCTCACAAAGCCAGTTTCAGTAACTTTTCAGACTATAGCTGTACTTTATCATTTTATTGCAACTGGAGAAACAAAACTATAACATAGAGCTACGTATTATTATTATTAAGTGGTCTTCTGAGCTTGCCTACCTTGGCAGTAGCTGAAGTATGGCAAACTTATGTAAATTGCAAGAATTTGCACCATGGATCTTCCAAAGCATCTATGAAGAGAACTGTTTCTTCAGCTCAGTACCCTAATGCATTTAAAACAGATCCCAGGCTTTAACCTTAGTAGCATCTTCTTATCTAAAATCACTAGAATGTTTATCTAAGTTGGATATAATTGTACTGTTAAATAAATACAGATATATAGATAAAAAGATTACTCTTTGTACAAGAGTCTCTTTAATAAATTCTCTTTTGAGGTAAAATTCATTCCTGTTCAGAGTGTCCACAAAGACCTAAGCACTGATTATCTGGGACTTAAATGGTACCTATTATTAGTGAATGCACAAACAATACAGTAAAGATGGAAAAGGTCCAAAATACAAAATATAAAGTTGAGAGATAAAACAGATGTATAAGTCAAAAAAGATAAAAATGTCAAAAGGGGTTAGGTAGACATCATACATGTTTTAGCTATTCAATAGTTTCAGGGTCAGCAATGTGCAGTCTGAAAAGTCTTCCTGGTAGAGTAGTGTAACGCCGACAGACCCTGGTTGTTGGCGGACAGGATCGAAACTGGGGCCTCTAGAGCTTAGTGCATGAGCCTCTACCGCAGGGGTGGGCAAACTACGGCCCGCGGGCTGGATCTGGCCCGCAAGCCATTTTAAGCTGGCCCGCGAGTTCCTACTGGGGAGTGGGGTCGGGGGCCACACCACGTGGCTCGGCCCCACTCCAGCTGGGGCACTGGGTTGGAGGCCGCACCACGCGCTCGGCCCCACTCCGGTGCTCCGGCTGGGGTGCTGGGTCAGGGCCGCACCACGCGGCTCGGCTCTGCTCAGGCCAGGGTGCTGGATCAGGGTCGCACCACGTGGCTTGGCCCTGCTCCAGTACTCCAGCCGGGGCACAGGGTTGGGGGCCGCACCACACAGCTCCCGGAAGCCGCAGCATGGCCCCGCTCTGGCTCCTACGTGCTCCAATGGCCCCCTCCGACACTCCAATGGGAGCTGCAGGGGTGGTGCCTGCGGATGGGACAGCATTCAGAGCCGCTTGGCCACACCTCTGTGTAGAAGCCGGAGAAGGAATATGCCACTGCTTCCAGGAGCTGCTTCAGGTAAGCGCCGCTTCTAGCCTGCACCCCTGAGCCTCTCCCCATGCTCCAACCCTCTGCCCCAGCCCTGATTCCCCTCCCACTCTCCAAACTCCTCGATCCCAGCCCGGAGCACCCTCCTGCACCACAATCCTCTCGTCCCCAGCCCGCACCCCCAGCTGCAACCTGCACCCCTGCCCCAGCCCTGATTCCCCCTCTGGCGCTCTGAACCCCTCGGTCCCAGCCCAGAGCACCCTCCTACACCCCCAAACTCCCCAGCCCCACCCCAGAGCCCGCACCCCCAACCAGAGCCCTCACCCCCTCCCGCACACCAACCCCAATTTTGTGAGCATTCATGGCCCACCATACAATTTCTATTCCTCGATGTGACCCTCGGGCCAAAAAGTTTGCTCACCCCTGCTCTACCGCGTGAGCTAAAAGCAAACAGACTGTTAGCTAAGGCTGTAGAGCAGACTCATTAATTGCTCTATAAGTGGTCTCAGTGCCACTAGATGGGACAGAACACCACACCCAGGAGGTACACTAGCACGAGATGAGCAGCCATTCAGGAGGTGTACAGCATCCTCAACTGCACCACAGTTACACAGATGGCTGTTTCTGAGTCCCCAGATGTGGTCATTTGCTGCACACTTCCTTGCCCCACCTCTAAAATGGTTGAGCTAGCACCAGAAATAGGATGGCAACTCAAAGCCAGGCAATGTCTCATCAGGTTGAATTATGAGGAAGAACTTCCTTACAGAGGAAGCAGCTCATTCTGATTCTGCTCACCATAATGTGACCGAGCCTAGACCTTGTGCATTCATCCTTAATGATATAACTAATGTCTTGGTTCCCAAATAGGTGTACATCTTAAAGAAGTATGATGTAATTTGTTTATTGCTGCTTAATGTGCCAGGTATGTCAGAAAAAGCAGTTGGTCCAATAAAAGATATTACCTCACCCACCTTGTCTCTCTAATGTTTCAGAGAGATGGCAGACTTCTAGCGTGGCTTCAAACTTGATGGCGCCTTTTTCAGACTAAGAGCTGGACCAGGCCATAAAGCTTATGAAAACAGGAAAGGCTCCAGGATTGTATCCCTATGGAGTTCCTTACTTTACCTAGTCCGAAAAGCTGGCTGCTTTGGGTCAATCGATGTTTCCAATATAATTGCCTCCCAAAAAATGGGAGCGGGGCAAAGGTCATAGCCATTCCGAAACCAAGAAAGCCACTGAAAGATCTCAAGAGCTACTGACCAACCCCTTTCATTTGTGTCACATATACGCTTATGGAAAGACTGATTCTGATGTGCATCAATGAGGTTATCGAACCACAACTGCCCTTTGTTTAAGCTGGCTTTAGATGAGGATGGTGTACCCGAGATCAAGTTATTTGGCTAACACAAGACATCAAAGATGCCTTTGAGAAGGGCAAGAAAGTTGGCACTGTTTTGGTCGATCTGTTAAACTGCATATGATAATGTCTGGCAAGAGGGGCTGACCACCAAGTTGTTGCAGGCTATTCCTGTAAGCCCAAGGTGTAGTTCTTCATGAAAATTATAATGAATTGGAGTGTCATCTTACAAGATGGAGGCCAAGTCAGCTGGCTCAACTGTTTCCATAATGGACTCCTGCAAGGATCCATTCTAGCTCCTATGGGCAGTGGGTATAATACCTGGGCCACGGTGGCCCCGCCCACCCCTTCCCGAAGGCCCCCACCGCCTGCTGTTGCCTGCCTGCCTGCCATGTGTCCTCCACTCCCCCCCATCAAAGGTCCCTGCTGCTCGCGGCGTCCCTCCTCCTTGGAAACAGAGGAGGGAGGAGGGACGCGGAGAGCCAGTGGCGGATGGGGGAGTGAGGAGGCTCGGCTGGGTGCTTGGACTGGCAGCTCAGCCGGGGGGGGGGGCCTTCAGGGGCAGGAGAGGCTGGCACTCGGGGGGGCCAGCCTGGTGCTTGGGGGCTGGCCTGGCGCTCGGGAGGCTGGCGGCTCGGCCTGGGAGAGGACCTTCAGGGGCAGAGGAGCGGGCGGCTCGGCCCCACGCTGGGGCTGGCCCGGCAGCTCAGCCTGGTGCTTGCGGGGGGGGGAGGGCAGCGGCTCAGCCTAGTGCTTGGGGGGGCGGGCCCCGGGCTCCCCGGGTGGGGGGGGGCACCGCCAGACTTTCTCCTGTTGGGGGGGGTTTGGGAGTCTGGCGTCAGGGGGAGGGGGAGCTTGTGCGGAAGGGGCGGGGCTAGCCTTCCCAAAGCAGGGGTTCACCTGCCGCCCAGGGCTCCTATCCTTTTCAACATATATACTTATGATCTACCAACAACTAAGGTCAATAAGTACATATATGTGGATGACATCTGTTATGCTGATGTGGTTAATGACCTACCTTATATCGAAGGGTCACTCAGCCAGAACATGAATGCTCTGGGCACTTACCTTCATCAGTGGAGACTTACATTAAGTGAATCTTAGGCCTTGTCTACACTACAGAGTTTTGTCAACACAAGTTATGCTGATGATCAAAGCCCACTATAATTACATTGCTTGTGCATGTTCACACAATGCTCCTCCTGTTAGCTGAGCGCATCCACAGTTGGTGCTCTAGCATCGACAGTGAGAGCAGTGCACTGTGGATAGCTATTCCACTATGCTACTTGCCACCTTCTGCATCTAGGAGTTGTGGGAAGGCGGAGTGGATCGCAATGCATTATGGGTGCTGGCTCAACATCCCAAGATGCAGTTTTTTTCTTTCCCATCATTCCATGGGCTTCCGACTGCATTTCTCGCCATTTTTCAATGGCTCCTGTTTACTGTGCGCCCTCTATCTCTGTCTGAAAGGATGAATCCTGCACTGCTCTCTACTGTTGTGATCACTGTTATGAACACATTGTGGATGGTCATGTAATATATCATGAGCTCCTAATCTGAACAGGAATCCGAGGCTTATGACCTGCTGTGTGCCATGGAAAGAAACAACACCAGATTACTTTTGGCATTCACGGATCAGCTGCTCATGGTGGATCAGCACTTTTGGGATCGGGAAACAAGCACTGAGTGGCAAGATTGCATCATTATGTGGGTCTGGGATAACGAGCAGTGACTGCAGAACTTTCAGATGCAGAAAGCCACCTTCCTGGAACTGTGTGTGGAGATCATCTCAACACTGTGGCATAAAGACACCAAAATGAAAGCAGCCTTCTCGGTGGAGAAGTGCATGGCCATTGCTGTGTGGAAGCTGGCAACTCCAGACAGCAACTGATCGGTCGCGAATCAGTTTGGAATTGGGAAGTCCACCGCTGGGGCTGCATTAATGCAAATGTAAAATAAATAAATAAATAAAAATAAAAAACGTGCAGGATCATTAATCATATACTGCTATGAAGGACTGTGACTCTTGGAAATATGCATGAAATAGTGGACGGCTTTGTGGCAATGGGATTCCCTAAGTGCAGCAGGGCAATAGATGGCACATATATCCCAAATTTGGCCCTGGACCATCTTGCAATGGAGTATCTCAATAGAAAGGGGTACTTCTCTACAGTGGCGTAGCCAGGGTTGCAGCCGAGGAGGAGCGGCGGAGAAAAAAGGCGCCGGTCCTTCGGTGGCATTTCGGCAGCCCTGCGCATGCACCGAAATGCTGCTGAAAGACGGAGCGGCACATGCGCAGGGCCGCCCCGCTTCCCCATCCGAAGTGCTGTCCGGGGCACCGAGACCCCCGGCCACGCTCTCAGGGCCAGAGTCCCGGCCGGAGCACCGGGAGCCCGTGGCCCCGCTGCGCTGTCCAGAGCACCGAGAACCCGCGGCCCCGTTCCGCCGGGAGCCAGCAGGCCAGCCCACGGCCCCGTTTGCAGCCGCCCGGAGCGGTGGGAGCCAGCAGGCCAGCCCGCGGTCCCGTTTGCGGCCACCCGGAGTGGCGGGAGCCAGCCTGCGGCCCCGTTCCACCGGCCACCCGGAGCACCGGGAGGCGGGAGCCAGCAGGCCAGGCCGTGAAAAAAAGAAAAGAAAAACCTGGAAGCAGCCGAGGAGGAGGGGGGGTGCCCAGGTGGGCGGGGGGTCAGTGCACCGCTGCTGTTGCTACTCACTTCATCAACAACAAAAGAAGTCTCCTCCCCCGACTGGAACTCGTCCATCTTTCCTCCGGCTCGGACCACAGCCGCTCATGCCACCAGCCTGTAGCGAACGCCCCGTCCCCGTCCCCTGATAACTCCTCCGCCATTATCAGGGGACGGGGACGGGGTGTTCACTACAGGCTGGCGGCATGAGCGGCTGCGGTCCGAGCCAGAGGAAAGATGGATGAGTTCCAGTCGGGGGAGGAGACTTCTTTTGTTGTTGATGAAGTGAGCAGCAAGAGGGAGGAGACAGCGGAAGGACCCGGAAGCGGCGCTGAGTGAGGCCCGGAAGCAGAAGGACCCAGAAGTGGCGCCGAGTAAGTATGAAAATTAAAAAGGCACCACTTTTGGGGAATGTGGTCAGGGGAAGCAGCCGCTTCCCCTGAACCCCACCTAGCTACGCTACTGCTTCTCTATGGTATTGGCGCTTGTGTATCACTGACATCAACGTGGGATGGTAAGGGAAGGTGCATGACACATGACTCTTCAGGAACACTGGCCTGTACAGAAAGCTGCAAGCAGGGACTTTCTTTTCAGACCAGAAGATTCCAGTAGGGGATGTTGAAATGCCCATAGTGATCCTGGGAGACCCAGCATACCCCTTACTCCTATGGCTCATGAAGCCTTACATGGGAAACCTGGATAGCAGCAAGGAGCATTTCAACAATAGGCCGAGCAGGTGCAGAATGACCATTGAATGTGCGTTTGGTAGATTAAAAGCACACTGGTGCTGCCTTTATGACAGGTTAGACCTAAATGAGGAAAATATTCCCATGGTCATAGCAGTCTCCTGTGCACTGTATAATATTTGTGAGGTTAAGGGTGAAAAGTTTCCCCTGGGGTGGAGTGCGGAGGTGGATCACCTGGCAGCTGATTTTGAGCAGCCAGATACCAGGGCTATTAGAGGGGCTATTCGATATCTGTGTGTAAGTCCAGCTATCATTTTGGAAACTGTCCGAAAGGGTGGAGTGAATGGGGTACTGAGATGGACAGGGAAGTTGCAAGGAATGTATGGGAAGAGTTTGGGGAAGGCATGGCAAGCAGTTCTGCATCGGCTGCAGGGGTGGGCAAGCATGCATGTATTCTGCCTGCAGCATGATTAGGGTCTTCAACATCTCCATTTGCTCCTCCATCACTTTTATCTTCTGCTCCTAGCCCATTAAAATTCACTCCTGGCTCTCCTTTTTATGCTGCCTGTCTATTTTGTAATTTTCATTTAAAGTTTCTTTCCACACCCTGTATTCTTGTGTAACACTGCTCAACAGCCAAAATGCTTCTGAAATAAATGTAGTCAAACTTTACTAATTCTGGGTCACTGAGAACGAAAATGATGCTTAAAATTGTTGATTGACTCTAGTTTTCAAGATATGCTATTGGGTCAGTATATACGACCCTTGACTTGGGAATGGCGGAGGATAAGTGAGTTATAAAGGGAAGGGATCTCAATTTAAACCAGAAATGACTAAAATACATCTTTGACTGGATCTATGAATAAATCTATGACTGGGTTTGGACAGTCCTTGCTTTTTAGGCAAAACAATGAATGATGCAATCTGAAGCTGGTATTGCGTCATACATGATATGAATTGCATCATGTTACTCCTAGAAGTCATGGGTGATGCAATCATAACGACGCTTACATCACTCTGCTGAACAAATTGCCCTATATCAGCTCTAGAAATCATACAGTGTCGTGCTCTCTTATTTGTCAGTGTTTGATTTTGCAAAGGGACACATTTCTGTTTAGCCAAAGTGAGCAGAGATGCCTCGTACTTGTGTGAACAGTGCAGATAACTTCTGCTATGTTTGTAGTGAAGTGACTTTTGCATCACAAAAGCGCAGTATAACCACTATGGTTAAGAAAGCCTATCACCTTTATTTTGGCTGCAAAATTGGAGATCAGGACAAGAGGTGGGCCCCACACATATGCTGCAACACTTGTGCAACAAATCTTCGCCAGTGGTTGAACAGGAAAAGGAAATCTATGCCTTTTGCAGTGCCAATGATTTGGAGAGAGCCAACAGATCACACCAGCAATTGTTACTTCTGCATGGTGCCTCGAGTTGGGAAAGGCGTGTCAAAGAAGAAAAAGTGGACTGTGCATTATCCAAACATTCCATCAGCTATACGCCCAGTACCCCACGGAGAAGGACTGACGGTTCCTGATGCACCAGAATCATTCTCACTTGAGTCAGACGAGGAAGAGGATGAAACTTCTGGTCCTGAACCATCAATGTCACAGGACCCACATTTCCTCCCATCCTCCTCCTCTGAACCACACCTCATAACACAAGGTGAACTGAATGACCTTGTCAGGGATTTGGAACTACCCAAGAGTAAGGCAGAGCTGTTGGGCTCCAGACTACAGCAGTGGAATCTCCTGGCAGGTGATGTTAGGGTTTCCATGTTCCGTGACCGTCAAAAGGATCTTGTCCCATTCTTCTTCATGGAAGGGGATCTTGTGGCCTGCAACAACATCGATGGTGTGATGGCAGCCCTCAACATCGTTCACGATCCAGATGAGTGGAGTCTGTTCATTGATTCATCGAAGACGAGTCTTAAAACTGTTTTACTGCATAATGGCAATGTTTTGCCATCAATTCCAGTTGGTCATGCAGTCCATATGAAGGAAACCTATGACAACATGAAACAACTTTTGAGGTGCATAAACTATGACCAACATCAGTGGCAGCTTTGTGGCGATTTGAAGGTTGTTGCTCTCTTGCTTGGTCTGCAGACTGGATACACAAAGTATTGCTGTTTTCTCTGCGAATGGGATAGTCGTGCAAGAGATTCCCACTACATCAAGAAAGATTGGCCACTCCGACAGTCATTGGAGCCTGGGAGGAAAAGTGTTCAGCATCCACCACTTGTTGAATCAAGGAAGATTTTGTTACCACCCTTACACATCAAGCTGGGTCTGATGAAGAACTTTGTCAAGGCCATTGACAAAACACAAGCAGCTTTCAAGTATCTCCGTGGAAAATTTCCAAGGTTAAGTGAAGCTAAGATAAAGGAAGGTGTCTTTGTTGGTCCTCAGATTCGTGAACTTCTTCGAGATGATGCATTTAACCATGCACTGCATGGCAAGGAAAAGACGGCATGGAAAGCCTTCCAGTTAGTGGCAATAAATTTTCTCGGAAACAACAAGGCAGACAACTACAGGTTGTTGGTGGAAAACCTCCTCAAGGCATACAAAAGCCTTGGTTGCAACATGTCACTAAAGATACATTTTTTGCACTCTCATCTAGATTTTTTTCCACCGAACTGCAGAGCAGTGAGCGACGAGCACGGCGAGCGATTTCACCAGGACATTGCAACAATGGAGAAACGCTATCAGGGCAAATGGAGCCCATCAATGCTTGCAGACTATTGCTGGACAGTGACAAGAGATGCTCCATTTAATGAATACAAGAGACAAGCCAAGAAGCGCCGAGTAGACACTGAATAGGACTAAACTATGTACATAATAGTTTTTTGCCTTTTGTTTCATAATAAATTTTATTTATATAACCCTTTTGCTGATTTTTAAAGTGTTACATAAACAGGACAGGTGAAATATTATCATGTAAAGCAACCATAGACACATGAAAAGACCTAGGTTTACAATTTATGATTAAAACTCTACTATCTACACAATATACATAGACATAAAATGTAAAAACTTAAATATCTTAGAAACATTAGCCAATCAGTTGTTTTAATTGTCATATTTGAATTCAGCACATCAAAATACATAATAAATAGCACATTTTATCTCTGAAGCAGACGACTTCTCAAAAATTGTAGACCAGTGAATTGGAGTACCTCTTGAAACATGTCCTTGCTCCTCCTTGGTTGCTTCCTTATCTGGTGGAGGTGCTCCACTGGTGTGTAGGGGGTTCCCCTGAAGGCCACATCTGTAGAACCACAAGAAATAGAAGCATCATTGTTAGTGCACTCACAGCAATGAATCATTATAGTAAAATACACCTCTTTTTAAATACAAATCAGTTTCTCACAATCCCTTGGCAAGCACACAGCTTGGCAAATGCTTTAAACATGATGAATTTGGACTTGCGGGAGGGGGAAGCTCAAAAAGAGGTAAAGGGTCTACATGATTTTTTAAGGGGATCACTGCAGGTGAGTAGGGACAAAATTGTAAATTCTGCCACTATTTTCCACAGGCGGGGAGCATTGAAGCTGATATCTCACTCCTGAGGGTAACCAAGGATGCAAGGGTGCATCTCCTGCATGCGTGTGGCTTCAGATCAGGTCCCTATGTGTGTCACTTTGGTCCCTGCACAAGTGATTGCCAATTGGCACATGTAAGTCTCCTACAATGGGGGAAGGAACAAAGCAGCTCTGCCAAGGAACCTTCGACAGAGGATTGGCGAGTACCTCCAGGAAAGTTTCCTAGAGATCTCTCTGGAGGATTCTCATGACATTTCGGTGTGCATTAACATACTATTCCACCCCACTGCATAGCTGCACAGGGAAATGTGAAACTCACACAAACACAGCTAGTCTTGTACATTTCTATCCCTTCACTCACTTCTAGCATATAACAATGCAAAGAACAGCTCTACCTCATATAAATGAGCAGCATCAACTCAAAAAGATCACTTGCAGACCTCCCCTCTCCTGCATCATGCATCCCAGAGATGGAGTGCTGGGACTGGTTCAAACCCTCCTGGGTCGAGAAGAGGTTCACCACAGTACCGGATGACCCTGTCGCTGGTCCCATCTCATCCTCCAACTCGACCTCCTTATACATGACTTTGTCCTTGGGGTTAAGTCCGCTGTTTGCTGTCTACAGCCCTGCTGAAGTATCCACAGGGTTCTTGGCGGTGGCAGTGGGCATCCAGCTCCTTATAGAGGCACAGGTCTTCGGCACAGCACCAGAGCAATAGTTTGACTCCCTTGCCTTCTGGTATGCCTGCTTCAGCTCCTTTATCTTCACACGGCACTGATGTGTGTTCCATTCATAGCCCTTATTCAACATGGCACGAGAAATCTGACTGTAGGTATTGAAGTTCCTATGGCTGGAGCAGAGCTGAGACTGCATAACCTCCTCTCCCCACAGAGCCAGCAGATCCAACAACTTAGGTGTATTCCAAGCGGGAGAGCATTTGCTGCATGGAGCTGCCATGGTCAGCTGGGAAGATGCAATGTGAGCTGTACATGCTGAGCAAACAGGAAGTGGATTTTCAAAAATTCCCAGGCCTTTAAAGGGAGAGGGGTGGATGCCTGTGTACGTAGGTGCAGGTCAGCAAAGTTCGAACTGCTGACCAGAGTGGTCAGGATGGGCATTGTGGGACACCTCCTGGAGGCCATTTACAGCAATATAACCAAGCGCAATGTCTACACTAACACTTTGTCAATATAACTTTGCCGTAAAAAGCTCTACGCCTCTTGTTGAGATGGTTTTATGTTGTCAGCAAAGCAGGAGAGTTTTTTCAGTGGAAGGAGCAATGTAGTGTGTACTCCTCCACTGTTTTGTCAATGAAAGCTGACTTGTCGACAAAACTCTGTAGTGTAGACAATTTCTAAGACAGTGGCCTCAACTTTCCATCTGATCAATAACCCCTACCCTCTATGGGACTGTCCACTCCCTCTCCAGCCAGTTGTCATTATTATTTAGGAGTCAAACTGAACCGCATTTTAACATACCAGTTCCATCTAGAAAACAATAACCACCCACACTGCTTTGATCCAGAACCTATCAGGAACCTCTGGGGAGCAGAAACAGATGTTCTTCAAGTGATGATCCCTATGTGGATTCCAAATGCAGGTGCGCATGCACACCATGTGCTGGAGCCAGAACTATTCATTGTAGTGTCCATTGACCTGCACGTGCGTCATGTGTCGACCACATGGCGTGTCCAAGGCTTTAAGAGGTTGTGCGGGTCGATGCTGCTCCAGTTCCCTCTTACCGCCACACAGGCCCTCTCAGAGGTCCAGAGAGGCCCAGGCCACTTCCAGCTTTTGAGGCCTCTAGCCATAATAAAAATAAAAAATGACAACACATGAAAATAAAATAAGGCACCAAAAAACAAGTTGTGAAACTTATCAAATGCCAAAAAATTAACAAGTGTCTAAATCTGAGGCCCCCTTTGAGCTTGAGGCCCAGGCCAAATGGCCCTCTTGGCCCCCCCTATGATTGGCCCTGCCGCCACAAGGCCAGAGATGGAACCCCTGTTCCTAAGTGCTCTTAGCTCGCTAAGAGAACTGCTCTTTGTTTTGCTGTTTCAAGTTAGATATAGTTTTCCATTAGTTTTAATAGTTAGTTAGCTCTCCCTTGGACTTCTCCCCTCCGGGGGTTATTTTTCCCGGCTCAGGGACTATGCTCCGGCAAGCCAGCTTCAAGAACTGTGCTTTGTGCCTTTGCTCCTTCTCAGTGAGCAATGAGCACACTCGTTGTCTTTAGTATCTAGGCGAAGCCCACATCGTCTCTTGTTGCTCCATCTGACACTCGTTTCCTTCCCGGACTTGAGCAGCTGGTGAACTTTGCCTCTGCAAGTATCAGAGGGGTAGCCGTGTTAGTCTGAATCTGTAAAAAGCAACAGAGGGTCCTGTGGCACCTTTAAGACTAACAGAAGTATTGGGAGCATAAGCTTTCATGGGTAAGAACCTCACTTCTTCAGATGCATCTGAAGAAGTGAGGTTCTTACCC
>NW_020664462.1:26332921-26356127 GCF_002925995.2 Terrapene triunguis | reverse complement strand
CGCTGCGCGGAGCGAGGGCAGACAGGAAGCCACTTTAGCTCTGCTGCGCTGCCAGTGTTGCCGGCAGGGGCCCCTGGGCCCTTTTAAATCACCCAGGGGTGGCAGGCAAAGCTGGGAGATGCTCCGGGGGAGGTGTGCGGGGGCAGCAGGTGGGCGGGGAGAGAGACCCGGCCCTGAACATTGGTGGAGCCGGGCCCCCGTGCTCTGAATATTCCTGGAGCACAGAAACCAAGGGTCCATGCAACTCGCCACCCCTGGCAAAGATGAGGAGTTGGAGGAGAATGGGAGACATGCAACCGGGGCATCCAGCTACACTATGAGTATCAGGACCTGTTTGATACTCCACTGCAGTATATAGGGCTGGATTAACCTTTTGTGGGCCCTGGTGCCTGGACTGTGGCCATGCCCCTCACCCACTGCTGCGGCTGCGCTCTGCCCTGAGGCCCTGCCCCCATTCGGTGTCTTTCCCCCGCAGCTCCACCTGCCACTTGCACAGGAGGAAGGGCAGAGTGGAGCGACTGGTGGGGGAGAGGACAGAGAGGAGCAAGCAATGGGCGGGTCCTCAGGAGGAAGAGGTTGAACAGGAGAGAGGCCTCAGGGCAGAGTGCAGGTGGAGCAGGGATGTGGGGCTATGGTCCAGGGGCTGGGCCCTTTCTGAGTGTGGACCCGGCGCCATAGCAAACCCAGTACTGGCAGTCCTGAGCCCAGGTTTCTGCTTGACTTGAACATCCGTACTACAATTTTATAGTTCCACACCTGAGTCCCCTGACAGGGGCCAGCTGTGGGTATTTTATTGCAGTGTAGACATAGCCAAGGCTACTAACAGCCATTGATTTTGGGAGCTAGGTGTCAAAATACTTTTGAGGATCTGGGCCTAGGGCTCAAATCTTGCAACCTGGTTCCTGGAAGGCTCAAGGCAAGATTGGGGTACAGGGTTCCCAGGGTCTGGGAGAGCTGAGTGGGGTGTCATAAATTCCCACAGACCACTCCCCCCTCCCATAGGGTCTGCATACTGTTCAGCAAGTGTCCCTAGTGTAGTCAGGGGTCTCTGCCTCTCTCCTAAGGAGGTTCCCCTCCCCGTGGTTGATTTGCCTGCCCTGCCCAATAATTATTTTTGGGGATATTTGTATGAAACATTTTCCATATTTGTTTTATACCATAAACAAATTATAAAGTAAAACCAAACACAAGCAAAGAAGCTGAACCCAGAGGAGCAGCCTGAGCCAATACAGCAGGGAGGGAGGCTGCTCTTCTGCTCCGATTAAGCCGGGGTCACAGCACTGCACCAGCTGCACAGCCCCAGGCGGTGCCGCCAGCTCAGCTTAACCTTCCCTCCCGCGCCTCAGGCGCAACCGCTCCGCGGTGGGGGAGAGACAGCCGAGAGGAGCGCTCCCGCCGCGCGCCCAACCAATTTGCGCGGGCTCCCGCTGGAGGGGCTCGCGCTACCGTTTGAAGTGCCAGGGAAGCGAACGGTGGACGGTTGCGGAGCGACCGCGCCCCCCCTCCCCCTCATTCCCCGGCAGACCAGCGACCAGGGGCAGCGGAAATCATGCGTCCCGTTAATTGAACACCAAGCTTCACCTACAGGGGCTGGTCACAGAGGTGGGGCTCGTCTTGGAGACCCATATCTATAGGGTTGTGGTTCCTTGCTTTCTAGGGTCTGAGTGAGCTGAGTGGGGATGTCCTAACCCCCCACAGACCCTCCCATAGGGTCTGGGTGAGCTGAGTGGGGAATTCTCTAACCCCCTGCCCCAGCTCATCATAGGGTCTGGGTGAGCTGAGTGGGGAATGCTCTAACCCCCTGCCCCAGCCCATCATAGGGTCTGGGTGAGTTGAGTGGGGATGCTCTAACTCCACACAGACCTCTCCCCCATAGGATCTGGGTGAGCTGAATATGCATTAACCCCCTCTCCCCCGCAACTCCCCCTATGGTGACTGGGTGAGCTGAGTGGGGATGTCATAAACCCCTACAGATCTGTCTCTGTAGTGTCAGGCTATGTCCACACTACAGACCTTACAGTGGCAGAGCTGTACCACTGGAGCTCTGTCATTGTAAGGTCTCCAGTGTAGCCACGCTATGCCAATGGGAGAGAGCTCTAGGATGACCAGATGTCCTGATTTTATAGGAACAGTCCTGATATTTGGGGCTTTGTCTTATATAGGCGCCTATTACTCCCACATCCTTCCCGATTTTTCACACTTGCTGTCTGATCACCCTAGAGAGCTCTCCCACCGGCATAATTAAACCACCTCCAAAGAGTGTCGGTAGCTATGTTGGTGGACATAGTGCTGTCCACACTGGCGCTTTTGTCGGTGAAACTTACGTTGGTCGGGGGAGGAGGGGGGGTTCACATCCCTGACCGACAAAAGTTTTACCAACAAACGTGCTAGTATAGACATAGCCTCAGAGTGAGTTTAGTGGGTATCCCACAAAACCACTGTAAGATTTTAGTTAGCTGAGTGGGGGGCTACTTTAAGTTTTACAGACTCTTCTTTATAAGGTCTCAGCCTACTGGGAATGCCATAAATCCCACAGATCCTACTCTGTAGGATCTTAGTATACTCTTTGGGATCAAGAACTCTTCAGATCTTCAATAGAGTACTGGTGTGCTGAGTGACATTCCTATGAACCCCATAGATCCTCTATAGAAATGCTTTTCAACCTTTTTCTTATTGTGATTCCACGTTACTAGAGAAGAAATGTTGGGACTATTCCTCCCCTCTAGATATAAAAATTGACCCCCTGAAACCTGTTTATAATCCCCCTGGATTAAGAATCTGTATTCTATAGGATTTCAGCATGCCTAATGAAAATGCTACACTGACCCAAATTTTTCTGCATTTCCTTTTCAGTTCTGGATCAGATATCACCAGAGAAGGCATTAAAACACTCAAGAAACTCCTGATGCAGGTACTGCTATGAGGCAAGGCAGGGACAACTTGCCCTTGTCCTGATGCATTCTTTCAGTGTGTACTCCAGATCAGCTAGAGTAGTAGTTCTCAACCCATGGCCCAATCAGTGCACAGTTGCAGCCCATGTGACATCCCCAGGGCCATACAGCTAGTATATATATTATGTGGATGTGGCCCATGTAACATAAAGAGTTTCATATATGGCCCACAATGGAAAATAGTTTGAGAACCACTGAGTTAAAGGGTCATATAGTACATTGCCCCCAAGAAGGATATGTACACAGCCTGCAGTGGCGAGCTTCCTAGCCGGGGCTGACAGACTCGGTCTTGTAGGGCTTGTGCTAGTGTTCTAAAAATAGCTACGTAGACAGACAGTGTTTTGAAGTGGTGGGTTGGGCTCTGAAGCCTAGAGCAGAGTGGGCTATTGACTCAGGCTGGATGGCTTGCTGCCATGGGCTGTGTAGATATGCCTGAAAAGGCCTGAGTCCATATGGTGTGCAAGTGCCTGAAAATGTGTGGGCCTCATCTTGTGAAAGTTCAGAAAACCTGTGTTCTTCTTCGAGTACTGTCCATGTGGGTGCTCCACTCCAGGTGATGGTGCGTCCCAGCGCTGTTGATCGAAGATCTTCGGTAGCAGTGCCTGGTCGGGACGCACGCGCCCAGCTGCTGTCTCGCGGCATCATTAGGGTCTGCCTGAGCGCGTGCGTCCTGCATCCCCCTCAATTCTTTCTCAACCGTCCTTGGCTGAAGATGGGACTCGGGGCAGTGCCGGACCTCTTCCCTGGTCACTGAAGGAAATAAGTACAAAGACATAGAAATAGTGAGATATAAATATCCCAGTTATTTCCCTTTCCTTAGAATAGTTACTTATTTAAAAAAACAAAAACCAACCAAACAAAACCTTTTTTCCTCACGTTCGTCTCCCATTGAGACACCCTCCCCAGGCATTCCTAGTTCAATAATGCCAGGGTCCCCAGGATTTAAGAAATGTGACTCCTGCAGGGAGCCTATGCCGCGGTCTGACGGACACTCCCGCTTCGTGAAGTGCCTCGGCGAGACACACCTCCCTGCTAAATGTATTCATTGTACCAGCCTGAAAACCAGGGCTCGTTGTGACAGGGACTTGCGGCTAAAAATGCTCCTGATGGAGAAATCCTTACAGCCACCTATGGAGACGGGGCAATAATAAACCCACTCCCTCATGGTAGGTTGGAACCGATCGGGAGCGCGGCTTCACCCTCTCAAGCGAAGAGGCAGGAAGCCCCAATGTCTCCGCACAGAGACTTTCAAAAGGGTAAAGGGTCTCCTGTGAGATCTTTACCCTCGGTGCCGACAGCACCAAAGGCAGGTGCCTCCGACAGCCCCAGCACCTCAGCCATGGCTCACGCGGAGCACAAAAGGGGAGGGGAGGGATAGCCATTTAGGGATCTGGGGCAAAAATCTGTCTGGGGATTGGTCCTGCTTTGAGCAGGGGGTGGGACTAGATGACCTCCTGAGGTCCCTTTCAACCCTGATATTCTATGATTCTATGAAAAGCAGGGACCCAGCTTCCTGCTGCAGGAAGCTCTTCTCAGCACCAGTCCTCTCAGCACCAAAGACAGACCCGGTGCCGACAGCACATTCTATCCCAGTGCCGACAAGAACATTAGTACCGAGCCTGCCCATCACTCCTGCAGCAGGCGCGGACCCCCTGTAGGGCACCCATAAACGGCCCGCAGCACCTGCGAAAGCAAAGCAAAAGTTGATGCAGGCTTCCACTCACACTTCATACTCCGCAGGATCACAGTCCAGGGAGCAGCAGCAATTTTTACATCAAGATGACATCCAAGTGGCCCCTGAGCCTGATTCTCCGCTCTTCGACACACAGCGCTCACTGTTTGACCAGCTGCTCTCGCCGCCTGACCTGACTATCCTCACTGACAGCGAGACCGACATGCAGCAGCAGGCAGAGTTCTCCCCACCAGCTATGATTCAGCTTCTCTGCTGGAACCATATATACCTCAAGGCACGGCGCCTCACAAGCCCCAGCCTCAGTTTCCCTATTTTGTTTCCCTGTGGGCATGACCTCACTTCTCTTACCCCATGCTTTGGCCTCAGTGGTACCCTTGGTGGGCTCCTCCTGCCATTCACCCTCGTGACTCTTCCACCAGACCACAAGCTTGCTCTGTGCCTCTATCACCAGCTCCATCTACATCTAGAGCTCCTAAACACCGCCCCCCGAAGAGGTAGGCTATGAACCATACCCTAATTCACTGACTCCTAACTCTCCATGAGCTCCAGATGGAGCCCTCATGCCTCCACCTGCACAGAATGTGGACGACGTTAAACAATTCCAGGAATTTTTCAAGAGGGTGGCACTCAGCCAGGACATTCCTTTAGAGGAGGTCCAGGAGACACAACACAGGCTCCTCAAAATCCTCCAACCCTTTGCACCCTCAAAGATTGCGCTACCCATAAACGAAGCACTCCTAGAACCATCTGACACCCTCTGGCAGACCTCTGCCTTCATCCCACCAACATGCAAAAGGCTGAACCTAAATATTATGTTACAGCTAAGGATGTAGATTTCTTATTTTCCCATCCACAACCAAATTGTCTTGTAATGGATGCAGCGACACACAGGACAAAAAGCCACAATACCGGCCCACCCCGCAGAACAAGGACCTCAAATGACTTGAACTCCTGGGCCGCAAGGTTTATACCTCCTTCACTTTGGAATTCAGAATTGCAAATTACTCCACCCTACTTGCAAGCTATGACTTCAACAACTACAACAAGCTCTTTGATTTTACCTCTCATATCCCAGAGGACAGGAGAGCAGACTTTAAGTCAGTCCTTGTCGAGCGTCAACTGGCGTCCAGGATGGCGCTACAAGCATCCCTGGACATGGCAGACACAGCAGCCCGCACTACCGCGACTGGGGTGGTCATGTGCAGGTCTTCTTGGCTTTCTGCATCTGGTATCCCCAAAGATCTGCAGACAAAAGTGGAGGACTTCCCCTTTGATAAAGATAAGCTTTTTTCTAAAAAAAAACGATGAAGTCCTTCACGCTATGAATGACTCTAGAGCAACCCTGTGCACACTGGGCATATACCCATCCCTCCCCAGGAGACAATGGTATCAACCTTAACAGAGACCCAGCGCACAACAATATCACTGGCCCCAGCCCACACTGATGATAAAGGGATGAATCGCACTAGATCACCTAGGCGCAGACAAAACCATGCACAACCAGCTACCTCCCATCTACCGGGAAACAAACTGCAATTTTCAAATGTTGGTTGGGGGGTTGCGCGACCACCCCTTGACTCCGCTGCTTATTTACCCATTTGGCCACCACCTCCAGGTTTTCCACCATGCCTGGCAACAGGTCACACAGGACCATTGGGTCCTGGAAATAGTTCAGTCAGGTTACTCCATCAGTTTCATATCCTACCCGCCCTTCCTTCCCCCTTCCCTGTCCTTCTTCAGGGACCTCTCTCAGAGCACCTACTTCATGTAGAAATGGCTCATCTTCTACAGCTAGGTGCAGTGGAACCTGTGCCAATGCAACACTGGGGAAAAAGCATCTACTCCCACTACTTTCTGACCCAAAAGAAAGGCGGGGGATGGAGACCTATACTAGACTTAGCCGACTGAACAAATTTGTACATGTACAGAAATTCAAGATGGTCACACTGGGCACAATAATACCCACGCTGCAACAAGGGGACTGGTTCACAGCCCTCGACCTACAAGATGCCTATTTTCACATATCCATTCATCCAGCACACAGATGCTTCCTGCACTTCACACTTGGACACAACCACTTTCAATACAGAGTACTCCCATTCGGATTCTCCACAGCACCGAAAGTATTCTCCAAGACCCTAGCTGTAGTCATAGCTCACCTCCGCAAACATGGGATTATACTTTTCCCCTACCTAGACAACTGCCTTATCAAAGGCGGCTCATACGACGAGACATTAAAAGCGACCTGTTTTGCCATCTCCCTCTTCCACAGTCTAGGTCTGCAAATAAACTTCCAGAAATCCACCCTGACACCAACACAGCAGATTGAGTTCATCGGATCTCACCTGGACTCAATTTGAACCAGAGCCTCGCTCCCACACAACATATTCCTCGCTATTACACATCTCATACGCACACTCTCCATTCGCTCCAGGATACAGGCAAGAACCTGCCTACAGCTTCTCGGACACATGGCGGCCTACACTTTCATGGTCAAGTATGCCAGGCTGCACATGAGATGTCTTCAGGGTTGGCTCAACTCCAACTACAAATCCAGAAGACACAGCTTCTGCATGATGCTAACTCCTCCCACAGGCGCTAACTTTTGTTGGCGCGGGTGGGTGCTCGGGCCCCCCTCGCCCTGGCCCTGACTCCGCCCCCTCCCTGCCCCATTGGATCCCTCCCCAAATCCCCACCCTGGCCCCATGTGCCCCCGGCCCCGCCCCGACTCCACCCCCTCCCTGCCCCATTGGATCCCTCCCCAAATCCCCGCTCTGGCCTCGCCTCTTCCCCAAGCGAGCCGCATTCCTCCTCCTCCCCCATCCCTCCCAGGCTTGCGCGAAACAGCTGTTTCACGGCGCAAGCGCTGGGAGGGAGGGGGGAGAAGTGGGACGCGGCAGCCCGCTCAGGAGAGGAGGCTGAGGTGGAGTGGAGGCGAGCTGGGGCGGGTGGGCGGGGAGCTGCCAGTGGGTGCTCTGCACCCACCAATTTCCCCCCGTGGGTGCTACAGCCCCGGCGCACCCACGGAGTCAGCGCCTATGACTCCTCCAGCAAACATATTGGCCTCCTTACATTGGTGGACAAAACCAGAGAACCTATGCAGGGGCGTTCCCTTCCATCAATGCTCACCAGTACTCTGCTCACCACGGACGCTTCCCTGATTGGTTGGGGAGCGCACCTGGGGGAACACACGGCACAGGGCCGCTGGTCCCTGTCAGAGACACGTCTACACATAAATCTCCTAGAGCTCAGAGCAGTCAGATACGCCTACCTTCACTTTCTCCCCATTATAAAGAACAAATCCATTCAGATCCTGATGGAGAATATAGCATGTATGTTTTACTGTTTTACATCAACAGGCGGGGGAGGGGGAACGATCCCACTCCCTATGCACAGAAGCCATCTGGTTATGGAATTGGTGCATACATCACATATAACTCACCGCTTCTTACCTGTCCGGGTGTCACAACACTACCGCCGACACACTCAGCAGACACTTCTCCAAGGAAAACGAATGGGAATTGCATCTCACGATGCTACAACAGTTATTCTCCCACTGGGGCACCACGTTGATAGACTTCTTTGCCACAATCCAGAACCGCAAATGTCATCTATTTTGCTCCAGAGCGGGACTCAGGACCACATCCTTAGGAGATGCATTCCTCATCCCGTGGAACAACTCCCTCCTGTACGCTTTTCCATCGATCCCACTGATACACAGGGTTCTATGCAAGATCAGAGAGGACAAGGCCAGGGTCATACTTATTGCCCCAGCTTGGCCCAGACAGACATGGTATCCTTACCTTCTATGCATGTCCATCCGTCCTTCAAGGACTCTCCCCAACAGAGGAGACAGGACAACGGCTGGCTTCTTCATCCGCAGCTCCAGAAACTCCATCTGATGGCGTGGTTCCTTCATGGTTCCAAACCCACAAACTAGCCTGTTCTGAGCAGGTCCAGTATGTCCTCCTACACAGCAGAAGAGACTCCACTCATAAGACTTACCTGCAAAAGTGGACACGCTTCTCAGCATGGCGCACCCATAGACGCTTGACGCCCCAGGCCGTAACCCTCCCTGACATCCTAGACTACCTTTTGAAACTAAAACAGGACGGACTCTCACTCAGCTCCACCACCTTTCATGATTTACTGGACGGATATTCACTTTTTGCCCACCCCACAATAAAACGCTTCCTCACGGGCCTGCAAAATCTCTACCCTGAGATTCATCCACCAGCGGCCGCCTGGAATCCCAACCTAGTCCTCCGAGGTCTTATGAAACCTCCCTTCAAGCCCTTAGCTATCTCATCCCTGCTGCACATGTCTATGAAAGTAGCTTTCTTGGTTGCCATAATGTCAGCGAGAAGAGTAGGGGAAATAAGCGCCCTGATGGCCTATCCTCCCTACACGACCTTCTCTAAAGACAAGGTTACCTTGCGACCCCACCCTAAAATTCTCCCCAAGGTCGTATCTACCTTCCACCTTAACCAGCCAATATACTTACCTGCATTCTATCCCAAACCTCATAAGACTCCACAGGAAGCGGTATTACATACCCTCGATGTCAGACGGGCAATCACATTTTATCTAGACAGGACTAAGCCATTTCATAAATCCCCTAGGCTATTTGTGGCCACTACCGAGAGATTGAAGGGTGTGGCTATCTCTAAGCAACAACTCTCTCCAAGTGGATCTCTGACTGCATCAGATCCTGTTACCAGATTCAGAATGCTCAACCACCCGAGGGCATCAGAACTCATTCTACTTGGGCGATGTCAACATCCGTTGCCTTCCTCCATAACATACCTATTACTGACATCTGCAAGGCGGCTATGTGGACATCCGACTACACATTCACCAAACATTATGCTATCACACAGGATACCACGGCAGACACCATAGTAGGCCACATAGTACCGTCTAAAATGGTCACTGCTGCAACTCCAAAATCCCACCAACCATAGTGGGTACTGCTTCACATTCACCTGGAGTGGAGCACCCACAGGGACAGCAATCGAAGAAGAAGAGAAGGTTACTCACCTTGCAGTAACTGAGGTTCTTCAAAATGTGTGTCCCTGTGGGTGCTCCACTACCCACCCTCCTCCCCTCTACTTTGGAGTACTACTCTGACATCTCTATGGTAGAGAAGGAACTGAGGGGGGTGCAGGACACTCGCACTCAGGCAGACCCTAATGATGCCGCGAGACAGCAGCTGGGCACGTGCGTCCTGACCAGGCACTGCTACCGAAGATCTCCAATCAACGGGGCCGGGACGCACCATCACCTGGAGTGGAGCACCCACAGGGACACACATCTCGAAGAACCTCAGTTACTGCAAGGTGAGTAACTTTTTCTTCCCACCCACCCCTGAAAACATCAAAATAGACCATCTTCCTGACCATTGTGCCTGAGGTCATGCTGCCCACACTTCATGAAAGTACGTAAGACAAGGAATATGGAAAATCATGAGATTTTCTTTTTGGCTGACCCATTGTCTCTTAGTGTGTCTCTCTCTCTCTGGTGATTTGGTTTTAAAGTAAAAATTGATGTTGAATAAATTGAAAAAGAAAAAGAAAAATGTTATGTCCCCTACATAAGAAGATTTAGGACAGTAGTTGAAAACTTGAAAATTTAAGTACTGTCTACTTTACAGCCTGCCTGAATTCTATAGTGCCAATCTTTAGGTGTGTCCAGGGTGTGCTCTGTATAAGAACCAAGCAGACAGAGGGCCACAGGGGTGGTTTTTTTTGTCACCTGTATGTTCTGTCAACCCTGTGGTCTGCCTGAAACTAGTTTGGTCCCCAACCAATTTAGAGCAGCTTCAGAGCTGTTTTGCCTTTGACCACTCTTTACTATTTACTTCAGAAAATGTGCTTTTTACTCTAGAAAATATGCTCCTTTATAGTATATTGTATCTATTTATTTCAGAACCGTATTTTGACTTCTATTTCATTTGACTTGACTATGAAAAAAGATCTGTAAGTATCTTGTAAGGGAAGCTAGTGAACACCCATTACTATTGTCATGCTGAAGGTACTTCCATACATAGGCCTGCAGTATACATAGCTTTTACTTTTTGAAGGTACTGGCTGTTACTTTGCAACTGAGTAAGAGTACATGGTATTCCTGTATTCTGGGATTTGTATATATATACACATACAATACAATTATTTTCTTTTGAATAATGTTTGACTTTGCTTTGTGTTATTGAAAAATCGATAATCTGTACATTTAAAGAAAATAATATTTTCTCACTAACTTGTTTTCTTTATAACTTTGGGTATAAATGTAATACCCTCAAGTCAGATCCCTATTGGTGACTTGATTCTTTTATTATTCATTGTTATTTATAATTTTTTATTAATTTTTCCAAATACAGCAAATATATCAAAATACCAGATTATCATAATATTCAAAGTAAATAATGAGGGTTAGAATAAAGGGAAGGGAAGAGAAGCAACATATCAATCTACAGAGTCTACATTAATCATAGACCTCTAAAAAGTCAACTCGAATTATTTTGAAATTTTTAGCCATTCCCTTTCTGGAATGCCAGTCATGTGAGGTCAGCTATACCACTGAAGCCAGCATCAGTATTTGGTGGGGATCGACTTTTCTATTTTTGGAAGATTAATTGGTTAGCAACCAATGCTGCACGTTGGAACCGTGCTGCCTTGTTACCAGGTAATCTCCAGGCATCAGGAATATATCCAAGAATGAAACTTAAGTGGGATGGCTCCAATTTAGCATCCAATATCAGAATTGTCCTTTTACTCACTTCATACAAGAAATTCTTGATACAGGGGCTGTCTCAAATCAGATGAGCTAATATAGTACCATGGGAGTTACATTTCCAAACAGCAAGCAGCATTTATGAGGCCAATTACCATTAGTTTATGTGGGGAACAGTATATTTGAAAAAAATGTATTTTGGTGAATAAGCTGTAGTCTCAGGTCTGAAGTTGCTTTTTTAACATTAGATAAAATTGTTGGAAATAGTTGTGTTTCCAAATCTCTGTTCCAAGCAACTCTCAAATGATCAAATCTTTGGCAGAGCTTTTTGGGCCACAGAATCGTAAAAGGATACCACTGGCTGAGTGAATTGAGGACATTTCCTCCAAAATAATAAAATTGAGCTCCCAATGCCTTCAGTCCAAATACCTTCATAAATAAATTTTTTAATTTGAGATACTTCCATGCTCTGGAACAGGGCAAGCCAAATTATTGCTGAAGATCTACAAAGGGTTTAAATTTATTATTGCCAATTAGCTGTGACAGTTGCCATTCCTCTCTCTGTCCAACCTTCCACATCAAGGTTTTGCCACTGATTTTAAGGATAGGATTGTTCCATAGGACCCCTCTACATGGAAGAGTGGATGGAAACCACTTGCTAGCCAAATTTGACCAAGCTTGCTACATAGCCGTTGTGGGAGCTCTGGAGCCATCAAATCTATAATAATTTGATCCTACAGTGCCTGAAAGGGGGAAAGGGTATAACAATTCTCATTCAATCTGAATGCAAAGTGGAGTCTGTGCGGTCATATCTAACAGCAACAAAGACGCCAGGCTTAACAAAAAGGAGATAAGATAATTTTCCAAGTTGGGAAAATGAAATCCTCCCAGAAATAGGTGGAGCTGTAATTTTCACAGAAAGAGTCTGTTTCTTATCTGTGCCCCAGAGAAACATTCTGAAAATATTATTGAATTTATTAAAATAAGTTTGAGGAATAGAAATAGGGAGACCCCTCAGGATATACAAAATTCTGGGAAGGAAATTTATTAATATTATATATTAATACATTTTATATTAATGTATATTACATTATAATGTATAAGACATATATAATAATATATAATACATATAATGGATAATACATTATATATTAATGTATATTCATTGGACTCCACAAACTGAAGATTAATAAACTTAATCTCTCCATCATCTGACCTGGGCAATGATTGGTTCTATATTTATCTTAGGGATGTCCTGAATATTTCTGGGAATCAGTATTCCTAAATATTTCATATAGGAGGATTGCCATGGAAAGTCCTGATTTCAGAAAAGGCCTTTGTGGGCATATTTATTAATGCCTAAGATTTCTGATTTATCCAATTAATTTATACCTTAAGAGGAGATCAAACTTATTAATAGTAATTAGAAGGTTAGGAATGGTAACTTTGGGCTTATATACAAATACAAGAACATTGCCACATAGAGCACTAAATTATGTTCTGTTTGGCCAACCCTGATACCATGAATATGTTGATTTGCTCAGAAGGCAATGGCTGAAGGTTCTAGAGCTCACTCAAGCAGAAGAGAAGAAAGAGGGCAGCCCTACCTTGAATCTTTCTATAATGGGGCAGAAACAATAACATTGGTAACTACCCTGGAAGTTGGATTAGAATATAAAAACTTAATCCAAGCAATAACCGTGAAATTTCAGATTTAAATAGCTCATTGTTGGCTCATGTTGCTGAAATCATGAAATCATGAGCTGATTTATGAATCATTAACTGATTTAAATAGCTGAAATCCAACATGAGCCAACAATAAAAATAGTAAACATGAGCCAACAATGATATGCAATTGTAAAAAAGGCTAACATCATTCTGGATGTATTTACAAGTGTGTCATATGTAAGACATGGGAAGTAATTGTTCTACTCTGCTTAGCACTGATGAGGCCACAACTGGAGTATTGTGTCCAGTTTTAGGTGCTACACTTTAAGAAGGATGTGGAAAAATTGGAGAGAGACCAGAGGAGAGCAACAAAAATGATAAAAGGTTTATAACACTTGACCTGTGATGAAAGTTTAAAAAAACTGAGCATGTTTAGTTTTGAGAAAGGAAGATGGAGGTGGGACCTGATAAGTCTTCAGATATGTTAAGGGCTGTTATAACAAGGACTGTGATAAGTAGTTCTCCATGTCCATTGAAGGTAGGACAATTAGTAATGGATTTAATCTGCAGGAAGGGAGGTTTAGGTTAGATATTAGGAAAAACTTTCTAACTTTAAGCGTAGTTAGTACTGGAAGAGGTTACCAAGGGAGGTTGTGGAATCTGCATCTTTGGATACTTTAAAGATTAGGTTAGACCAGGGGTCCCCAACGTGGTGCCTGTGGGCACCATGGCGCCCTCCGGGGCGTCTAAGTGCGCCCGCATACTGGCCAGCGGACGAGCATCCGCCAAAATGCCGCCGAGAAGCAGCGTCATCCAGATGCGTCGCCGCTGAAATGCTGCCGATTTTTGGCGGCAACGCCTCTGGATGACGCTGCTTCTCAGCGGCATTTCGGCAGCGACGCCTATTGACATTGCCGCTTGTCGGCGGCATTTCGGTGGATGCTCATCCACCGCCACGGTCCTCTGTGGCTCGTCATCTCGTGCCCGCCAGACAAAAAAGGTTGGGGACCACTGGGTTAGACAAACCCTGTCAGGGATGGTCTAGGTATACTTGGCCCAGCCTCACCATTAGGGGATGGACTAGATGACCTCTTGAGGGCTCTTCCAGCCCTACATTTCTATGATTCTAGATCCCCCTATATCACAGTTGCTACATTTTCTTTAGGCTGTATCTTTCTCATGGTTCTTATTATAGCAGCAACTATCATGGGAAGGTGACCATGATCACAAAAATGCTGCTATCTATGAGGCCAGTTCTTATACTTCTGGTAATCTTTTCTTGAACATAACCAGGGGTCAGAGGCGGAGGTGGGGGAGGAGGGAGATAGCAGTACTTTTCCAAGCTTCTCCCACATGAGATGCCACTGACAGTAGATTGTGCACATGTTCAAAATAACATGCTGTCTGGTCTTGGCTCATCTTCGGTGGGGTCAGAATATATCCATGGGATCTGCTAGACACCTTGGGCTTGGCTTCCCTTCAGTGAGGCTCATATGCACCTCTGGGTTTTTTAATTTGTTGCCCCTTGGATCGGGCTCAGATGCCTGGAATGTGGTAGACTACTTGGGCTTGGCTCCTTGATTGTGAGGCAGTGTCTTCCAAGCCCACTTACTAGTGGTGCTAGCATAAGCTGTAAATCAGAGTAGATTTGTGCTGATCTTCATACTATGATCGTTCTGTTTTCTTACATTCTTTGATGAGCAGTGAGTTAACACTGTTGATCTTTAAAATATTATCATTGGATATCTTAGTTAGCACCCACTGAAATTAATGGGGTATGTCACACCTCTCAAAGATATTGTTTCAGGCTCCCTCCAAATGCAGCCAAATGTCACTGCATCATTTAGCTTAAAAATCATGAACTTAGTGTGTCTCAGCAACCATAACAACAAGGGACTTAGGGATTGTTTACATGAGGGAATTTTCAAGTTATACCGCTATTTTTCCAGTTATACTGCTCTGCTGCCCCCTGCCAATGGTTATTGGGTGGGTCTCTCTTCCCTAACATGATCCTCCAGCCAGGTCATGATTTAGTCAACCTCTTCTGGGGTAACAGAAAGCCCAACATAAAACAGTATCATGTCCTTACAAGAGGGTCTGTGGCCCCAACTCCAGTCCTTGGGTCTTCACACCCTTCCCTAGAACTTTCCAATATCTTTGTCCCGTTCTCTTGTCTCATGCCACCTTGCCAGAGACTGGTAGGGTATCCCAGGCCCTCCCACTACACTGGGTTCCTGCTCCTGGCCCCTATAACGAGTAGCCAAGGTGTGTGTAGTCCCATTCCTTGCTGCTGTTTCCCTGATCCCCTTCCTGTCCAGGCCTGATTCCCTGCAGCTTCTTTAGGTTGACCGTTCTTTTAGATCTAGGATACTCAGGGCACTCACCTGGAATGCACTAATAAAATCCTAACATAAAGGTATAAAGTGTTGAAGTGTTCTCCTACAGGTTTTTGTATATTGCTCCTTGCTACAGGTTATTGTATATAGCTACAACATCACCGGCTCATTCACCTGCACGTCCACCAATGTTATATATGCCATCAAGTGCCAGCAATGCCCCTCTGCCATGTACATTGGCCAAACTGGACAGTCACTACGCAAGAGGATAAATGGACAATATACAAAAACCTGTAGGAGAACACTTCAACCTCCCTGGCCACACAATAGCAGATGTAAAGGTAGCCATCTTACAGCAAAAAAACTTCAGGACCAGACTCCAAAGAGAAACTGCTGAGCTCCAGTTCATTTGCAAATTTGACACCATCAGATCAGGATTAAACAAAGATTGTGAATGGCTATCCAACTACAGAAGCAGTTTCTCCCCCCTTCGTGTTCACACCTCAACTGCTAGCAGAGCACCTCACCCTCCCTGATTGAACTAACCTCGTTATCTCCATACTGATTTATACCTGCCTCTGGAAATTTCCATTACTTGCGTCTGATGAAGTGGGCATTCACCCATGAAAGCTTATGCTGCAATACTTCTGTTAGTCTTAAAGGTGCCTTTTACAAATTCAGACTAACACGGCTACCCCTCTGATATTAGATATAAATTACCATTCTGGCCACAATGACCTGTTAGCACTCTAAAGATAGTTACTTCGCTTCTTCTAGCCTAGGTGTGAAGTATAACATTATCCTCAAGTTTAGAATTTTTAGGATACTTTGTCCTTTTTTGTCTTTGGTCCATATTTCTTGCCATTCCTTAAGTTTTCCCTTAACCAAACTTGTGAAGTCCTGTGTACTCAAAGGGATCTTTATATCAATCTCTTAATTTTTGAAGGCATTTTTCACTGTTTTATCTGCCATTTCATTGCCAGGTATCCCAACATGCACTGGAATCCATGCTATTGCAACATGAATACCTAACTGTACTGTCACTACAGTTGAGAACCATATTTCATTGATTAAGTCATTCCTGCTTTCAGAGTCTCATAAATGCATAAGAACAGCCATACTGAGTCAGACCAATTGTCTGTCCAGTATCCTGTTTTATGCCACTGGCCAGTGACAGATGCTTCTGGGAGTTGGAGGTTTAGGAACATGTGGACTGTGGGTTTGGCTAATAGCCATCGATGGACCTATTCTCCATAAACTTATCTAATTTTTTTTAACTCATTTATACTTTTGGCCTTCACAACATCCTCTGGCAATGAGTTCCACAGGATATCTGTACGTTGTATGAAGAAGTACTTCCTTATGTTTGTTTTAAACCTGCTGCCTATTAATTTCATTGGGTGACCCCTAGTTCTTGTGTTGTGTGAAGTGGTAAACAACACTTCCCTATTCACCTTCTCCATAGCTGTTGTGATTTTATAGGCCTCTCTCAAATCTCTTCTTAGTTGTTTCTTTTCTAAGCTGAACAGTTCCAGTCTTTTTACTCTCTCCTCATATGGAATCTGTTTATACCCCTAATAATTTTTGTTGTCTGCCTCTGTATCTTTTCCAGTTATAATATATATATCTTTGGGATGGGGCAACCAGAACTGCACACAGTATCCAAAGTGTGGGCGTATCATGGATTTACAGAGCAGCGTTATGTTATTTTCTGTTTTATTATCTATCCTTTTCCTAATGGTTCCTAACATTATTAGCTTTTTTTGACTGCCATTGCACATTGAGCAGATGTTTTCAGAGAAGCATCCATGACGACTCCAAGATCTTTTTCTTGAGTGGTAACAACTAATTTGTACCCTATCATTTTGTATATATAGTTAGGATTATTTTGTTTCACCTGCTGTTTTGTCACTTGGTCACTCAGTTTTGTAAGATCCCTTTGTAACGCTCAGCAGTCAGCTTTGGACTTAATTATGTTGAGTAATTTTGTATTGTCAGCAAATTTTGCCACCTCACTGTTCACCCCCTTTTTCCAGGTCATTTGTGAATATGCTGAACAGCAGATATCCCTGTACAGATCTTTGGGGGATCCTGCTATTTACCTCTCTCCATTGTGAAAATTGACCATGTATTCCTCCCTTTCTTATTGCCATTGTACACAATAAAGAGTCAGATAGAATAACAGCTGTAGTTGGGCATACGTACCTCATTCAGGTCAGTGTCAACAGTATGCCCACCAATTTGGCTATCATAATGGCTACAAAATTGGACAGCCTCAGAGGTCTCTTAATTGCAAATTCAAGGATACAAAAGCCTGTTCTCACTCTACTCATGTTGTCATCTTTAGATCAGTCAGTATAGATTTGCAATGCTGACCCCATTTGCCATGCATAAACTCATAAACTTTATTTGTCATATTTAATGGTCCTACCCTTCCTTGAAGAGAGAACTGCCCAGCTATCATTTGATTTCCCATGACTAAAGATTTTAATCTCTTCCAGTCCATTGTTTTTACTTAAGTCTTTTACTCACCTTTTGATCCAGTTAGAATGTGGACATTTGTGGTTTCCAGTTACATCTTCTCTCAACAGTCCTTAAATATTTGTTTAGTACTCTTATCTTCACCGTTTCTGTTAACCGTAGCTCTAAAGGTTAAATCTAACAATTTATCCTTAAATTTATGGGCATTTCTCAATTACCTACCATGCATCACACACAACGGTGTTGCAATACTCACACCACATACGTTTTGGAGAACTTGGGCTTGGATTGGCTATAATTTTTTAAGGGTTGATTTAGAAGCTGAATTGAAGACTTGGTATTCATATTCTGTAACTGGTTTTATTAGTGCCCTATACAACATAATCAAAGTGTTATCTGCACCTTAATTGTTCCCAGCAATATTTTAAAGAAGATTATCCTATCTTTACATTTAGTCTTGATATTATCTGTATGACCCTTTCAAGTTAGTTTATTAAGAATGTAAAATTTTGAACTACCTGAATTATATCTGCATAGAGATATTGGTTCCATTCTTCTCCAATCTTCCTTTTTGTGAAGATCATTCCCTTTGGTTTAGCAAGTGAGAACTTAAATCCCAACTTGTCTCCCCATTCTGAAAGCCATCTGAGTGCCTCATGGGTTCTTTCCACAGCTATCTTAAGTCTTCTGTGTTTGGTCCATATAGCACAGTTGTCAGCAAATAGAGTAATATCTATTCCTGTCTGTATGCTCTCCGGGAGGTCATTAATCGTGATATTAAACAAGGTAGAACTGATAACACTCCACTGTGGAGTGCCATTAGTAAGTTTATAAATATTTGATAAAGCCGTCCCACCCTGTCTTGTCACTTAAGAATGTTCTTCCTCTTATTCCCGCTTTGGCTAGTTTATACATCCAGTTTTCCTTCAATAGCATGTCATATACTTTTTCAATGTCCAAAAGATGGCCTGGGGGCTTTGCATGCTGCTTTCTCCCCAAGTGCCGGCTCTGCAGCTTCTATTGGCTGGGAACCGCGGCCAATGGGAGCTGCGGGGACAGTGCCTGCGGGCAGAGACAGCACGTGGAGCCACTTGGCTGCACCTCTGCCTAGGAGCTGAGAGAGGGATATGTCTCCATTTCCGGGGAGCCCCCCAACGTAAGCGCCGTCTGAAGCCCACACCTCCTCCCATGCCCCTGCCCCAACCCTGAGTCCCTTCCCACACCCAAACTCCTGCTACTGCTGCGGGGAGGGAACGTGATGGCCCGAGACTGCCCTAGCAGCAGCCGGTGTGGCTGGCCCAGGGGCTGCCCAAGCGGCCCCTGGACCAGCCGCACTGGCCGCTGCAGAAGTCATGTAGGTCCTGGAAAGTCACGGAATCCGTGACTTCTGTGATCTTCATGACAGACTTGCAGCCTTAATCATTGCATTATATATGCTATCTTTACCTGGGACTGTATTTTTACTTTTGTCTATTGCTTTTTTGAGTTCCTGTATGCTGAAATTTTTATACAGTTAATTATTTTTATTTTCTACCTAGCCATTCAGGAGCTCTCAGTTTTTGTCAGCAAACATGCTTTTTTGTTGATGAAACTCTTTACTTTGATTTGTATCACTACTAACTTTTTGGAACTCGTTTGCTAAAATGTCCACTTTTCCTAAGTTAGAACTTTCAACTTTATCATTTACTACAAGACCAGGTATAATTTGATTTTACTCCATATCCCATTCATTCTGTTAACTTGCTTATGTAGCTCAGAAATCTTGGAATTTTTGTTCATTTTCCCACAATGCTGTCTACAACTCTTTCTTTGCCTTTTTAATAAGTCTTTGTGCCACCATTTTACATCTTTTGTACTTTATTAAGTCCTTGTGATTCATTGTATTTTTGCTTATTTGTATGTCTTCTTTCTTTTTTATAATTTCTGCTTTACAATCTGCATTCCACCAGGGAATTGGATTTCTGAGTTTGTGGCAATTTGATATCTTACGCATAGCTGGGTTGGCTGCTGCTATAACTCCCTTCATTATATTATCATGAAATTCCTCTAAATTATCACTTATAGAGTTGGTACTTAGATACTCATCACATTTCCTCTTTAAGAGTCCCCAGTTTGGTTTTCTAAGGTTCCAGGTAGGGATTCCTTCTGTGTTTTTTAACATTACCTTGGTCTTCATATATAATTAGGATAAGAAAGTGATCACTTCCTATTCCATTTTCTTAATTGATTTCCAGTTGCATTTATTTACTATATTTAGGGTCCTACCAATTCATGGACCATGAAATCTGGTCTTTTGTTTGCTTTTACCCTATACTCTACAGATTTCACGGGGGAGGCCAGCATTTCTCAAATTGGGGGTCCTCACCCAAAAGGGAGTTGAGGGTGATGGTAGTCACAAGGTTATTTTGGGTGGACTCACAGTATTGCCACCCTTACATTTACGCTGCCTTCAAAGCTGGGCGGCCGGAGAGCAGTGGCAGTGGGCTGGGCACCCAACCCTGAAGGCAGTGCCCCACCAGCAACAGCACAGAAGTAAGGGTAGCAATACCATACCATGCCACCCTTACTTCTGTGCTGCTGCCTTCAGAGCTGGGCGGCCAGACAGTGGTGACTGCTGAAGGCTCAGCTCTGCAGGCAGCAGTGCAGAAGTAAGGGTGGTAATACCATACTATATCATCCTTACTTCTGTGCTTCTGCTGGCAGTGGCTCTGCCTTCAGAACTGGGTTCCTGGCCAGCAGCTGCCGCTCTCAGCTGCTCAGCTCTGAAGGCAGTGCAGCCGCTAGCAACAGTGCAGAAATAAGAGTAGCAGTACCACAACCTCCCCTACAATAATCTTGTGGACCCCCTCCCAACTCCTTTTTGGGTCAGGACCTCTACAATTACAACACTGTGAAATTTTAGATTTAAATAGCTGAAATCATGAAATTTATGATTTTTAAAATCCCATGACCGTGACATTGACCAAAATGGACCGTGAATTTGTTAGGGCCTATATTGCTTGTTGAAATTCCAGATGTGAAGGTTCTATCCACTGAATTAAACCTGAATAGGTGCTCCAATATTTAGCAATACCACATTGTGCATGTTAATGAACAGTTCCAGGCATTAGCCATTATAATCAGTTTTCCTGCTTCCCTAAAATTTATTATGGCTATTAAGGTCGCCACACATTTTTGGGCCTTTGATACCCTTAACTAACTTCCAATTCTAGATTGTCTAGATTATTTACATGGGTTGTAAAACATTATAGTTTCAGCATACAGATATCTTCTGCCAGACTTCAGGTTCTACATAAGAATCTCAGCAGTGGTGTATTCAAATCATAAGTTCTGCATGCTTATTTCAATGTAACTAAGACCTTCCTTTATAAATATACAGACAACCTGTTTCTCTTGTTATTTCTCTGTCATGTCTGATTACATCATATCCTGGAAGTCTGTACATATGTTTTCTTACCAACCAGCTTTCTTGTACACATATGATGTCAGGTTTGTTTTCTATTTCAGAAACAATTTGTTTTAATTCCCAACCATGTTTTATGATACTATGTGTTCTCCAGAAAAAAATTGTTGGAACCACAACTACATTATTACTCTCATTTAAAATTACATTAATGAGATCTATCGAGAGATTGCCTATATGCAAATATTTTTCTTCCACTTTGTTGTAATTTTTATTTTTTCAGTCTTCTTCCCTGTCTGTAAAGTGCAATTAATCACTTCTATCATAAATGCTATACATTTGTCTTTGCTTACAAGTAGTACTTTTATTCCTCTTATATTATCTTTCCTGCCCTGAACTGCATTTTGTTGTACCAATAGCTTTTTTCCTTGCTGGCATTTTCCTCCATCTCCACTTCCCATTGTGAATATCTTTTGGTAGTTTCTGTATAGAATATTACGGATAGTTTTAATTTTCTGTATCTGTCTAGCTTGTTCCGTCACCATGCACCCTTTGTATGCTGCATTGTGCTTATCCCCACAATCAGTGCATTTTAATTCTGTTCCTTCCATAGAGTTCTCATTTGCATGTTCTCCCTTACCACACCTCATTTTCCCCTTACAGACATATACCCAAACTTTTGATATTTATAACGCCTCAAAGGGGCTGGAATATATAGTTTAAGCCAGAGCAGTTATCCTATTTTAACCTTATTGGGTAGTATTGCACCTGTAAATGTTACTTGGACATCTGTGGATGGTTTGTGTTCATCCCCTCTCCTGCTAATCAGACACTTAAACAACAGTTGGTCCTCACCTATACCCCTTTTAATTTCATCCTGAGTCATGCCTAGTGGAACCTCAGACATTACCCCTCCCACTTCTGTCATATATTTAGGTAGCTGGCAAATTACATTTATTTTTCCTAATACTGTAGTTTTAAGAAGTTTCTCAACCTGTTCTTTATGCATACATTGTATTAATAAATCTCCACCCTGCATTCTTTCAGCTCTTAATGAATCTCCAATACTTCACCTAATCCATGCTACCGTTTTCAAGGGAATAACATCTCCTGTCTTTACATCTTCCATTAGTGATTTGACAATTATAAAATGTCAATCCTTTTTTTTACTCTCTCTTCCATCCCTGTCTGCCCCTCTTCTTCAGATACAGACATTTCTATTTTTTTCCCCTTCTTTCTGATATGAAGCCATTACTCATCTCTTGTTGCTTCTCCCTCATTTTCCAACATAATTTCCATCCTCTACCTCTCAGCCAGTATTTCCAGCTCTGCCCAGCCAGCCTTTCTTCTACTGCCAGTTAGCCCCAGCCTCCTATCAAACTTCCTCTCTTCCAGCCAGCCTAGCCTAGGCCCTTTTGCTCTCTATTTCTTGGCTGTATAATCACTGCCCAGGCCCTCCCCATCTTGGCTTCATCATCCGTTAAGCCTGGCTTGCATTCTCTCATAGGTGCTGCCAGGTAACATAATTGGCTTCTCAGGTCCACATTAACCTATTCAGTGTACACACCCCATCACACCTCCCATTCCCAGCACTGTGTGTGGGAGAAGGGGTGTCTAACATCCCACACCTCCTTTGACATGCTTCAGCATACAGACATCTTCTGCCAGACTTCAGATTAAGAACAAAATAAGTGAGAAACTTGCCTCCAGTAGAATTTACAACTGCAATCTTTTTAAGCAACAGGAACACTTAAGCAGTGCTTTTACTGCTGTTACCCAGAGTGCATGGCCTGGTCTACACTTATAATTTAGATTGAGAATAGCTATGTTGCTCAGCAGTATGAAAAAGCTACATCCTGAGTGAAGTAGAAGTGCTGACCAACCACCAGTGTAATGCAAAAAGAACAGGAGTACTTGTGGCACCTTAGAGACTAACAAATTT
>NW_020664462.1:26274560-26332521 GCF_002925995.2 Terrapene triunguis | reverse complement strand
ACAGAAAAAACCCTTTTGTCAATGTAGGATGTGTATACATTATGGGTTTATGCTGGCATAGCTACAGCATCGTAGCTATGCTGGTACAGTCCCATTAGTCTAGACATACCCTCCTGTGCCTCTGTAGTTATTTTGAGTGGTGAAATGAAAGGAGAATTCGAGTCAACCTAACATCAGAAGCATTGCAGCTCTCACAGCTGGCCCCTTGCATGTGTGCAGCTCACTGTGCTGATTACAGGAAGCAGGTGCTGTTATGAAAAGAAGTGTGAATATAGTCACCTTCTTTTGTTCATTGGTAGACCTTTCGACAGGAACTAAAGTAAGCTGAATAGCATTTTTAACTTAGTTTTGTTTAATTTTGTATCTCATTTATTTGACTTTGGCTCACTTTGGCTGTTACTCTTACTTGTCTACACTAAGGTTTTTTGTCAAAAATATCCCACTGAGTGGTGAAGCTGCACTGGTGATAACTATTGTAGACTGATGATGTTTTAGCATTATGTTGGGGAGACAGATTTGATTAGGTTTAAATAACACATAGGTAAAATGTTAGTGGACATAGGAGCCTGGTTTACACTGGCACTCCCATTATTGATACTGCTTTTGGAGCTGTTCTGGTGTGAGCAACAGTGGGAAAATTCTTGGACTCAGTTTTAGTTCCCATGGCCTCCTTATCCTTCTCAAATGTTTCTTTCTTCTCGGACCTTTATATTTCTGTTTCTAGACAATTCAGTTCCTTTCATGTCAGGTTTTTTCAGTTATTTATATTCTGATAGTCAGTATACTTTTTCATTCTCTCTTTTTGCCCAGTCTCTCTCTGTCTCTTGCTCTTGTTCCCCTACTCCATAACTTCAAAATTTGAATAGAATTATTTCTGAAGCTATTAAGAGGACTATTGTGCAGAGAAACAACAGCAACGTTGAAGAAAAACTTTTCAATTACCTTCTATGTAGTTTCTTTCAATTACGTGATATTGTTGTCCCTTAGGCCTAAGCAATTAGCCAATATTTGGAATCTTTATGTGTTGTTTCCATTCAGACGAGAAATCAATTATATGAATTAGGTATATTCTCAGTGCAATCTTGTTTATTTACAAAAATGTACACAAAGTCCTGTTTCCTTGAACACAGTAGAAACAAACAACAGCAAGCAATTTACTTGCTCAGAAATTCCTAATCTTGCCCTCCAGTTAGTTCTGAGCAGAAGGAACTGTGTCTCTCTGCTTCCTCTCACAGTCATGATGTGGACAAATTAGAGAGGGTACAGAGGAGAAACAACAGATGATGAAAGGTTTAGAAAACCTGACCTCTTGGGAAAGGTTAAAAAACTGAGCATGTTTAGTTTTGCGAAAAAAAGACTGGGGGTGGGACACCCAATAACAGTCTTCATATATGTTAAGAGATGTTATAAAGAGAATGGTGATCAATTGCTCTCCATGTCCAATGAAGGTAGAACAAGAAAGAATTGGCTTAATCTTAAGGAAGGAAGATTTTAGGTTAGATATTAAGAAAGACTTTCTAACTATAAGCATAGTTAAGCACTGGAATAGGCTTCTAAGGAAGGTTGTGGAATCCCCATCATTGGAGCTTTTTAAGATCCTATTAGACAAACACGTGGCAAGAATGGTCTAGGTATCCTTGGTCCTGTCTCAGCGCAGAGGTTGGAGTAGATGACTCCCTCCCCCCACAAGATCTCTTCCAGCCTTACATTTCTATGATTGTATTAACAACTTTTCTGTCTTTTTGTTTCTACCACACACAGGCTGCAAAATCAATGTCCTAGCCCCTGTGTTGGCAACCAAGGGAAACCTCTGTTAATCTCCCTGGGTTAGCTCTGATTAGGCCTGGCCATGTGGCTTAGTGCCTGGGGCCGTAGGCTTTATTTTTCTGCAGCTGTTTCGTTATATAAAGGGCTGAATTCCTGCATCCATTGAGCCTGAAAGATAATGCTTGGCTTATCCCTTAGATTTAAGAAGGTCTGTGAATAAAAGATCCCCTTGGTGGCCATTAGCACCTTTCAGCATTACAAGTATATTCATTCTCCATTGTTAATAATATAATCTTAAAAACAAGACAGTTAAATTTCTTTCCCTACTATTTTTTTCTTCTCCCTTTGGCAAATTTTGTATCTTGTGTTTCTATTGCAAAATCAACAGAAATGGCTTCCTTTTGTTTCGTTTTTTGATTGAGCTTCACAGGTATCTTTCATAGTGTTTGTGCAGATATGGAAACAGGGTTTGTAGGTTAACAGTTATAGAACACCACTGAAACATCATGCCAAAATGATACAAATTAAAGAAAAAATCTTATTTATTTCTTTGGATTTATTAAAAAATAAAAGACTTAGTGGCTGGTATTAAAAACAAACAGAAAAAACTATATTCTACAATTGGATTGGTGGTGATCACTGGGGCTCAGCAAAGGTGCAGGGGTCCACTTGTGAAAATAGTTGCAGGATCAAGGCCACACAGACTTTCGCCTAATGATCATTAGCTCTGATGGGTGTTTTGTCTGAGGTTTTTATCCTACATACCTCTCAAAGCAATTATTTAATAGCTTCACTGTAGGGTGTTTATAATTGTTCAGATAATAGGTTGGAGATCTTACCCTGGTGTCTTTTCATTATGATGAGTGTTACTGCACAAAGTGGTTGTAAACATGAGTAGTTTTGTTGTAGACACTTGTTGGCTACCCAATAATTAATTTTGTTTAATTGTGTTTTAATATAAATTCACTCAGATGCCTAAGCAATGAATTTATGTTTTTATAAACAAATATAAATGAGTTACATTTCAATCAGCAAATTGTGTACATCCCCTCCCCCCCCAATTATGTTATTCTTTGGCTTATAGGGTGACATAATACATCTTTTGTCATCTATGCTTGGAAAGATAATGCAAATACCAATATGAAAGCAACAAAGCAGATGAAACCCAGCACTACCAGAGAAACAAATGCAGGAACATCCATTTTTAAAAAGAGTTCATCTGTGTTACAAGGCACATCTCCTAGTAATTCAAAGATAAAACATAAAATAAAGTTCTTGGCAAATGAAAGTGAGCCGCTGGTGCTCGGACCTCCATCTCCAGGAGAATCTATGGTAAAGTATTCCATACCGATTCCATCTGAAAATAAACCTGATATGATAGATGAACTGCAGATGCTAAAGGACATCACTGATCATCTAAATGAGGTATACATTTCTCTTCATTTAATTGTGACTTCATAGTTCAAATCAAAATATTTGCATTTCTATTTATTTTTTTTCCTTTGAGAGATATTAAGATAATAGGAGAAAATATGCTTACTAATTAATATAAAATTATGTTAAAACATTTTTTGCAGCTTGTGCACACAATGGAATATGTGTATGCTAAGAAAGTTGAAGAGGAGGAGGAGGAGGAAGAGGAAGAGGAAAAGGAAAAGGAAAGCTCAGTTGTATGTGTAATAATAGCTTCATATAATAAGAGATTTTAGAAATGTGTTTTACTTCTAGATTTAAGAGTTTCACTTAAAATGTCAGCACCAACACTAACTTTAAATAAAAAAAATTGTCATATTCTTATCAATAAAAATAATTTAGTACTGTAAATTTGCAAACATAAATAGCTGCTCGGTAATAGGCATATAAATACCAAGGTAGTTAGAATAATAAGTTCCATGTCCCAAAGGTTTCAGTATTTAAGGGCTCAGGGCTCAAATCCCGAGAAGGGCTGAGCACCTTCAACTCCCATTAAAACCAGTATTTTGCAAGATTGGCCCCTACATAAGGGGTACTCTACAGATAGTTTTTGTACCAGTTTAACTATATCCGTTTATTTTACCTCAGTTTAGAAACTGATATAATTAAATCAGTATAACCCACTAGTGGGGATCCACTTACACCATTTAAAAAGTATGTATTAAAGGTAGGGCTGGTAGCACCATCTTTTATGTATGTTGCCCAACACTTCTCATTATAAGAACCTGTTTTCAGTTGCATATATCTTTGCCAAATGTTAACCCTTTGGACTGAGATTTTCCATCTTAGCTGTCTACCTCAGGCTGATTTTTTTTTCCTTTGAAAGTTTCAGCTAAAATGGAGAGTCATTTCTAAGAATGAGGTTAGGAAAAAATACACTGTTTCACAACTAAAAAAAAAAAAAAATTCTGACAACCTTTTCTTTAAGAAGTTCAGATTTTTCTGCTTTGAAACAGGGACCTGAAATTTGACAGGGGGTATACCTTTGTGTCATGGATGTGCCTTTTGATGTTCCTATAAAAATCTGCCAAAATTTGACTAAATCTTTGAACAATCTCAGTTCACACATGCCCAAAAGAGACTTAGAGTTAGCAGCTAAACAGCTTCTATTTGCTCCTAGTGCAGAATGGACTGTGCACAAACTATCCCCCTAGAGCAACTGAGCATCCACTTGCAGCTTCTATGTGTGACTTGGCTGTGCATGTGCCATTCCCGCAGACCTATTGAGCATTCTCTATCACAAGGATACAGGGGCAAAGCTGGACTTTCCCTGTAATTGTTTCTTAGGGCTGGGCTGGGGATGGGTCAGAAGCCATTTGTGACCAGTACAGCACATTGCCCTACAGAACCTGGAATGGAACCCAAGTCTCACCATTCTTCTGCTGTTAGCAAATATCCATGAATCCCACTGTTAAAGTTTGTGTCTCATTTCCCTCTAGTGCTGACTCACATAAAGGATGACAACCTAGTATTATTCTTTGATTAGTGTCCTTATGCATGCTCCACTCTAGGTGAGCTTGCACCCCATGCGATTCAGATTGGAGATTTTAGCAGTGTTCGTTCTGCCTGACCATACACCCCCCCTTTCCCTGCAGCCTCAGAGGGAGGGTCTCTGATCAGGTAGACAGCTTTGGCACCTACCAACCTCCAACTCAGTACCCATGAGGCTGCAGGTTCCTCAAATACCTTGACCACCAGCGAGCCTAAGGACTCTAAAAGTTACGTCTGTGGAAGATCAGTATCATTGGGTGATCAGAGTAGCAGAGAGAAGAAGACCAGCTCTTTTAAATTGGTATCAACAGAGCGTGTACTAGGACCTCAATACCCAGCACTTCAGCTCTGCAAAAGACCAGACTGACATCTACTGGTCATTTGTTGGAGTGTATGAGACCTTCGGTACCATCGGTGTCTTTTGCCACAATTACCTCTGCCCAATTTGCTTCATTGGTACCGTCCACTGTTCTGGTACCGCAAGAGTTTTGATTTCCTCAAGACTTGGTAACAGTAACAGAAATGCCTGAATCTTCCCTGTTAGGCACTGACCCATTCTTGGTAACAATCAACTCTCATTCTCCGGAGATTCACTGGGTATCGATAGTCTCTGCTTATTTCTATGGCTGCTCCACCTCTACCAAGTGACGAGGAAGAGGTCTTGTTTTTGTCTCATGTTCTTGTAATTCTGCTAGAGTTCCTTTGATTTGGCACAGCACTGAGATGTTTCTCAGGAGTACTCCTTCTTGTACATTTACTGGCATAGCCACTAATAAATCTTAACATTCTGGTGATGCTTGGTAATATGGAACTGGAAACCCATCTCTCCCCAGAAGGCAAGGAAGTCCAGGACCTCCAGATGGAACCATGCTGAATCATGGGGCATGGCTGCTAAAATGAGCTCAGGGTATGTGAACTTGTCAGAAGCTGGAATCAGAAAGGAGGTGCACTTGGGTGTGTGCTGGGGGGTGACACAGGGCGGTGATATTTAATCAAGATGACCCTGGAGCAGTGGAAAGCACACAGATAACCAGACAGGCTCATCTAGATGTGAAACAATGCTGTATGGGATAGCACTGGGAGGAATATCTGAAGCGTTATAGTTAATTCAAAATAGTTATGCATCCACATGAACCTTAGAGTGGCATTCATTCCAAAATAAAGTTATGTTGCTTCCAAAGTGGATTCATTAAAGTGGTGATGCCAAGGTATTTTGTACTGAAAAAACTGGGTAGACAACTTCTAATCCGACACGATACAAAGCTATAGGGTCTCAAACAGAGTTTTGCTCCCTTTTAACACTTGATTGCCAGTTAACTAAAGTTGACTTGCATCTTTATAATGCTTATCTAGACTCTCCACTATTGTTTGTTCCAGAACACTTGATACCCTAGCGCTTGACACCCTAGGTCTCAACAGACCCCAAAAGCTGGAAGCTTAGCTGTACTGTTACTTGCTTACTTAGGCATGGTCTACACACAAATTTTGTGTAACTATGGTGGTTAAGGGTGCAATTTTTTACTGATCTAATTATACTGGTACAATGCCTAGAGTAGATGCAGTTATAGCAGTATAAACAGCCTTACACCAATATAGTTTTGTAACAGGGGGCTTGGAGGGCCAGTCTGCCTAGTGGTTGGAGTCTGTGTCTTCCTGCCCCCTGCTTCTTGTGGTTGAGGTGCCTCAGTCTTTAAGACAAGGGTTAGGGGAACCTGGGTCCTCCTATTCCACTGGGTTCCAGCCCAGGGCCCTACATAAGTCAACCCCTGAGTAGGGGAGCTCCCAGAGGGGAGTCTACGTCTACTGCCCTGGGCTACTTCCTACTGTTGCCCCTTCAGTTTGGGGCATGGCCCCTATAGTCCAAGTTCCTGTGGTGGTTTCTCTCTAGTAGTACCTCTTCATGGACGCTGGGCGGCATCCTGCTGCAGTTGTAAGTTTGACAGGATCGGAACACCCACAAGGTCTCTGCACTTCGGTCATCCAGGTTCCTCTTAGACCAGGTGTTCCTAGGCCTCTTTCACTGACTCTTTTGGCCAGGAAGATGGGTGTTTGGTTCCCGGTGGCTGCGTTGGCAAACAGGCTAGAGATTCTTCCCTCAGGTAGGGAGGCAGCTACCTCCTGCTTCTTCACCAGTCAGCCTCAAACTGAGCCAGCCTCCCTTCTTTTCTCTCTCCTCCAGTCCTGGCATTGGCTGCAGTTATAAAGGGGTGGGGATAGCTGGGCCCAAGGGCTCTCTTTAACCCCTTCTGTGCTGGTTGGCAGTTTCTCTGCTTCACCACAAGTTTATTCCCCCTTCCTATACAGGATTAATTATATTGCTATAAGACCATTTATACGGATATAATTGTGTCTACATTATCAGGGTGATACTGCTTTAACTATATCAGTACAGTTAAAATAGTACAACTTTTGCATATAGACAAGGCTTTAACCACACAGTGGCTGAGGTAAACTTCTGTTGCTTTAGAGATTATAGCTGAAGAAAATGTTTTCATTGTTTCAGCCTTAAAGAAGTGGGACACTTTTTTTTTTCCCCCATTTTTTTTTTAAATAACATGCCCTGGATAGGTATTTGAACTTAATGCATATGTCCAGAATCCCTTGCTTAAAACACCACCACCGATAGATTGGACTGATTTATCATCATATGTAAGATTATACACTACTTTGAATCAATTGCAATATCTAGGTGTAATAGTAAGGGAATGTCTATTTAAATTTGAATATTTTTTTTTAGCTTAAAGGGATATTACTATCAAATAGGTTACACCCCAAAACCAGTTTTGCCTAAAAAATAAAACCATAGTAGGACTTTAAATGTTCTGATAATTAAAAAAAAAAATTGAACAGTGTTCTTTAAGTTAAAGAGTTCCCTACAGTTTTGAAAACTCAAACACAACATTATGGTAGTTCATGAGAATCAGGAAGTGAAACTGTCAGTAAGCAAAATGTGAAATTAACTACTCTGTTTACTCTTATTCAACTTGTGCAGTGAAATGAAATATTGTAATGGAGAAAAATAAATTAGTGTTCAAATATTCCATTTTAATAATCTAAACACAGCCTAAAATGAAAATTAAACGACTTTACAAACACCTCCATGATTAAACTAGAATTTAATTGGTTCATTTAATCCACGTCAATATTTTTTCATACTTTAAGGGTTCCTTAAAACAAAGTGTCAGAGTATACAGAGTTTCAGCAGAATATGGATGGACTGTGTACAAAATATTTTTCTTTTCTCTTTAAAAGGAAAGTCTTGAGGATATGACTGCATTCCTGTTATGTTTTTCATCAGCTACAACACAACTAGAAACCGCATTTGAGGAAGAAAAACAAGTATGTAGTGTTAAACTTTGAAAAGAAAGTGAATGGATTTATTTTTTAAACTTTTAAAATTTTTGATTGGATTTTCTTTTGAGAATTGTCTCTCTAGGTATGCATTCAGGAGGTCTGCACAATTCTCAATCTGCAGTCTTGGAACTATTTAGAAAGCAGTTATTACTGTGCTTACCGCCACATGGACCATTGGTATGGGAATATATAAGAACCTGTGGCTCCATTCCTTTTTTGCTGCCATAGGCTTTAAGCTCAGAAGCCATCTTTCTTTACATCAATGTTTTAGTTAATCGTATGTTTAAAATCTTCTCGTTGGTAGTTAGGGGTTGATTGTTTGACTATATCTGGTCTGTGCCATTGCATAATCCATATTTGGATATTGTCTCCTCCCTCCTCTCCTAGCCTGCCTTGATTCTAGTACAGAGTCTGTGAGGATATGTCTACACTTAAAACACTACAGTGGCTGTGGCTGTGCCTCTATAGCACTTCAGTGTAGACACTACCTATGCTGACGGGATGAGTTCTCCCATGGGCGTAGGTAATCCACATCCTTGAGAGGCGGTAGCTAGGTTGATGGAAGAATTCTTCCATTGATGCAGCTCTGTTTACATCGGGGGTTAAGTCGGCTACCTATGTTGGTCCAGGGTGTGGATTTTTCACCAGGTCTGAACATCAAGCAGTTCATAATTGGTGCTGGTTTTGGTCCTCTTAATTCCTTCAATTGATCCTATGAATCACTGGTAATACCTTCTCAGCTTTTGGTCCCTGGGTCTGTGGGGCTTGTTGCTTAGCTGAGAGAAGAGTTTGATCTTAAAATAATCAGATTTTCAATGGCGTGTGTCAGACGATGTTAAATGTGTGCTACAGGTCTGCACACCAACTGCTGACTGGGATAGGACACACTCTAGGCAGGCTTCTCTATATGTGAATCAGGGAGTGGCAGTTAAGATTTTCCTCCAGTGGGGGACAATAGAAGGGGATCTCTTTATCACTCACCTGAAAAAGAAGCCTCTGTTTTTTTTTTTTTTTGCCCACAGCACTTGGAAAATATCACATTAGCACCTTCTTCAGCCACTGAGGAGGGAGGTTCCAATATGCTTTTCCACATATCACTTTGATTGCAAAGGTTAGGAGAGACAAGGGTTCAGTGATCATAATAGCCTCAGACTGACCTAGAACAGGTATGGTTCTCAACTCCATTGTAGGTAACACAAGCTGATCTTCTCAGACTGAGAATCTGGCCTCTGATCATCATCCAAACCCAGGGCCTACTCTGTGGTTCCTGTCAGATAGTATAGATTCATAGGTATGGTGTCTCTAAGCAGGTAACTTTTGTCCTCATGGCATTTCTGAAGCCATCTAGAAGGACCTATAATTCAAGTTTAAAACATTTTGTGGTGTGGTTCAAACAAGCCTGTGAGTATCCCTTTCCTTGTCCTGCACAGATGCTGCTTTAAGACTTTCTTCATCTGTTTTAAAGACACACTTTTCCCAGTTACATATGGTAGCTATTTTGGCCTAGTAAATTAGTCAAAAGTAGCTTAGTGTCTCCATAGCTTTTTGTCATTGGTTTCATATGGGGCTTCACACTTTTGAAACCTCTGTTTAAAAGACCTGTGTTCTGGGATAGTAAGGTGGTCCTGACAAATTGGATTAAAGCTTCTTTTAAATCACTCAGTCCTTGATGAGTGAACTTGGACTCTGCTCACTGATGCATAGATCATAGAATAAATGATCATAGAATACCAGGGTTGGAAGGGACCTCAGGAGGTCATCTAGTCCAACCCCCTGCTCAAAGCAGGACCAATCCCCAGACAGATTTTTTTGTCCCCGATCCCTAAATGGCCCCCTCAAGGATTGAACTCACAACCCTGGGTTTAGCAGGCCAATGCTCAAACCACTGAGCTATCCCTCCCCTCTATCCTATACCAGACACTACAATGATAAGGGGGTGCTATTTGAGATTCCTCTCCAAAGTGGATATCATAGGTTCATTAACATGGAACTATGTCCTGCCAACATTCTTTTCATACCTGCTTGCCCATCCCACTGAGGCCCTTCTCCATATGCTCAAAGTAAAAGGGCCCTTAGGGTTCTCCTTGGAGTGGACCAAAACTGTTAGAAAATGTTGGTTGATTTTTCTTTCTTTTGATGCTAAATCACTGAGCAATGGTGTTACCGAGGGCCATGTCTAAATGGATGTTTGATTGCATTTTACCCTGGGCTGAACTGACCAAACACAAAGTCCATGTTAAGGCTTGCCTACTCAGTGGTGAGGCTGTCAACACTGCCTGTTTCAGAAATGTCTCCATTGCAGACATAAAGCAGCAATATGGTCCTTACTCCACACATTTACAGAGCAGTATTGATGGGATTTGGCTTCCAGAAGGAATTCCCTTTTCAGCCTTTTTATGTTTCATAACTTGTTTCCAAGGGAGGGGAAGCCAAACTTTCCCACTCCCAAAGAGAATTTTGTTTCTTTTAGGATGTCTGTTACTTGAATTTCACCAGTTTTTACTTGATGATTTTTGACACTCACCTCTTGCAGACTGAAGCAGTTGGTTGGGTTGGACATGTAAGAGTCTCTTATTCCTGTTTACCTACTTGTATGTAAAAAAAATAATGATTTTTATTCTGTTGGCTTTGGCCTTGTTACTGCTGCTTTCTGTCACTTTATCTACTTTTGCTTTTGAGACATCTCTCAACTGTTTTGCTCTTCAGAAATGAAAATGCTAGCAGAAATTATCTTAAGAGAAGGAAAAATTGCTTACCTGAATATTTGCTTATCTGAATATAGTGTTCCAAAAGTATTCTCCCTCACTCATCCACCTCCCCACATAATTTAAGATTGTCTTCTTTTAAGGTTTTTCATTGTTTATACCTTCTTTCTGTTTTTCCATTGGGCATATTTTTTTCATAGAGCTACAAATGTTTTTTAAGGCCAGAAGAGACCATTAGATCATCTAGTCTGACTTTCTGTGTAACACAAGCCAAAGAATTTCATCCAGTTACCCCTGTATTGAGCCCAATAGCTTATTACTCAGACTCGTAGCATTAGTATATAAGGAATTAATTTTTTTTCTTCTCTTTGCATTCTTTGCACCTTGGATCATATGGTCATGATGCCTTGAGTTTGAGTAATAGGTAATCTGTAATGGAACTGTTCATTTAGCCACTCTTGCTTAGTAGTGCTAGTTTAATGATATCCTGATTGATCCAGCTAATTTCTAACCTTGAAGTTTAACCCTCATACTTCTTTTAATCAAAATTAATAATTTTGTATTGTCTTATCACCTTGGGAGCTTTGCCTTCCCAACAGACAAAGGAACTTACTGGAATGTTTGGAGGTCAGTATTTTATAAACTGGGTGAAACCGTGTTATGGGTTCAGTTAAAACCTCATTGGGATTGATTGGTCTGACCTCACTCTTCAATTAACATAACTGTAAGAATAGGCCTTCACCTAAAACAAAGGAGTATGTGAACTGACCCAGAAGCTTTTGCGAAGTGTTTTTTGGCTAGGGATGTTTGTGTATCTGAGGTAGAGCTCTGCGTGGATACAAAATTTGTATCCACATCTGATCCGTAATCTGCAAACATGGTCCACGGATACCTGCAGATATAAAGCAGATATCTGCAGATTTGTAGGGCTCTAGTCTGAGGGAAGACAGAATGCAGAGAAACTGAGGACAGACAGAACTGAGGAAAGGCAAAAAAAACAAGAAAGACAGGCAGTAACCAACGAGCACAATGTGTCCCTGGAAAAAGCTAGAGAGAACTTTTCAGTCTGTTGGCTAATGAAGCTTGTGGCTGTAAGATAAGAAACTGCTCCTTGTGTTCTTGGTTCCTCCTACATTCCGTGTAAATAAAAAAGACTGTATCAAAGAAAATGCCAGACACCATCAATTTCTACTTCTAACTGGAGCATCCCCGGGGCCCTAAAATTTGACTAACTGCTTGGGTGTCATGCAGTGAGTAATCAGGAGCCTTACTTATCCTGTTACTGCTTCTGCAAGGGACCAAAATTCCTGCAAGGGAGTTCCATCAGTCTGACACAAAGGAAATCAGGAGTGGAATCCTGTTAAATCAGAATTACAGGTGAGTAACTTTCCTTTACTAGTACAGGGTGCACCCATTTTATTTTTCTTTGACTACTTCCCAGATGCTTGTCAGTACTTGGAAGCTCCATCTGCTTGGCATGTCTAGGCAGAACATCTTTATGTTTACTATATGTATGTCACTATACTAGCTGGAGGATTAGATTGTTAGAGTTCAGTCAACTCAAAGAGTTCATATATCTTTTCAATTTAACTGTACCCTCTTTTGAACCATGGGGTTGTGGCTAAATTGGGAAAAATCCACCCTAACACTAGGTCAGAGTTTGACACTTATGAAGCAAATTTTAGAATTCTGGAATCAATATTTTTTTTTCTATACTTTTCATCTGCTATCTCTTTTTCCTCATGCAATCAGGAAGATATAGTGATCAGGTTGCTGGTATCTGGACTCATCAGTATTGGTACTCTCCTGTCAGTAGTTCCTGGTATTCGATCTCAAGAAGTTCCTGGTATTCTATCTCAGCCCGGCAGAAGAGTCTGTCCTATCTCGGGGACTCTCTTTCTGCCCTGCCACCCCCACAAACATGATACAGTTCTGTGGCGATCTGGAAGCCTACTTTCGCCGTCTCCGACTCAAAGAATACTTTTAAGATAACACTGAACAGCACACTGATACACAGATACCCTCCCACCAACAGCACAAGAACTCCACATGGACTCCTCCTGAGGGTCGAAATGACAGTCTGGACCTATATATAGAATGCTTCTGCCGACGTGCACAGGCAGAAATTGTGGAAAAACAACATTGCTTGCCTCATAATCTAAGTCGTGCAGAACGCAATGCCATCCACAGCCTCAGAAACCACCCTGACATTATCATCAAAGAGGCTGATAAAGGAGGTGGTGTTGTCGTCATGAATAGGTCTGACTACCAAAAGGAGGCTGCCAGACAACTCTCCAATACCAAATTCTACAGGCCACTTCCCTCAGATCCCACTGAGGAATACACTAAGAAACTGCACCATCTACTCAGGACACTCCCTACACTAACACAGGAACAAATCAACATACCCTTTGAGTCCCGACCGGGGTTATTCTATCTACTACCCAAGATCCACAAACCCGGAAATCCTGGACGCCCTATCATCTCGGACATTGGCACCCTCACTGAAGGACTGTCTGGATATGTGGACTCCCTACTCAGACCCTACGCCACCAGCACTCCCAGCTATCTCCGTGACACCACTGATTTCCTGAGAAAACTACAATGCGTTGGTGACCTTCCAGAAAACACCATCCTAGCCACCATGGATGTAGAGGCTCTCTACACAAACATCCCACACACAGATGGAATACAAGCTGTCAGGAACAGTATACCTGATGATGCCACAGCGCAACTGGTTGCTGAGCTCTGTGACTTTATCCTCACACACAACTATTTCAAATTTGATGGCAATATATACCTCCAGATCAGTGGCACCTCTATGGGCACCCGCATGGCCCCACAATATGTCAAAATTTTTATGGCTGACCTGGAACAACGCTTCCTCAGCTCTCGTCCACTCATGCCCCTTCTCTACCTATGCTACATTGATGACATCTTCATCATCTGGACCCATGGGAAGGAGACTCTGGAAAAATTCCACCACGATTTCAACAGCTTCCACCCCACCATCAATCTCAGCCTGGACCAATCTACACGGGAGGTCCACTTCCTAGACACCACGGTGTAAGTAAGTGACGGTCACGTTAACACCACCCTATACCGAAAACCCACCGACCGCTATGCCTACCTTCATGCCTCCAGATTCCATCCCGGACACACCACACGATCCATTGTCTACAGCCAAGCACTGAGATACAACCGTATCTGCTCCAACCCCTCAGACAGAGACCAACACCTACAAAATCTTCACCAGGCATTCTCAAAACTACGATACCTGCATGAGGAAATAAGGAAACAGATCAGCAGAGCCAGACGTGTACCCAGAAGCCTCCTACTGCAAGACAAGCCCAAGAAAGAAACCAACAGAACTCCACTGGCCATCACATACAGTCCCCAGCTAAAACCTCTCCAACGTATCATCAGCGATCTACAAGCCATCCTGGACAATGATCCCTCACTTTCACAGGCCTTGGGTGGCAGGCCAGTCCTCGCCCACAGACAACCCGCCAACCTGAAGCATATTCTCACCAATAACTACACCATAGTAACTCTAACTCAGGAACCAATCCATGCAACAAACCTCGATGCCAACTCTGCCCACATATCTACACCAGCGACACCATCACAGGACCTAACCAGATCAGCCACACCATCACCGGTTCATTCACCTGCACGTCCACCAATGTAATATACGCCATCATATGCCAGCAATGCCCCTCTGCTATGTACATCGGCCAAACTGGACAGTCCCTACGTCAAAGGATAAATGGACACAAATCAGATATTAGGAATAGCAATATACAAAAACCTGTAGGAGAACACTTCAACCTCCCTGGACACACAATAGCAGATTTAAAGGTAGCCATCCTGCAGCAAAAAAACTTCAGGACCAGACTTCAAAGAGAAACTGCTGAGCTTCAGTTCATCTGCAAATTTGACACCATCAGCTCAGGATTAAACAAAGATTGTAAATGGCTAGCCAACTACAAAAGCAGTTTCTCCTCCCTTGGTGTTCACACCTCAATTGCTAGAAGAGGCCTCATCCTTCCTGACTGAATTAACCTCGTTATCTCTAGCCTGACTCACTCTTGCTTGCATATTTATACCTGCCTCTGGAAATTTCCACTACATGCATCCGAAGAAGTGGGTATTCACCCACGAAAGCTCATGCTCCTAAACGTCTGTTAGTCTATAAGGTGCCACAGGACTCTTTGCTGCTATCTCAAGAGTGGAGTCATTCTCCATTCAGACCTGGAATCTCTTCACCTAGCAGTATGGATTGTGGAACCTTACTACCGAATGCTGAACACTGAAGTACAGTAGATGTTCTTCAATTCTTGCAAAGCTTCAATTAAAAAGAGTTTATATCTTCAAATGTAAAAGGTTCTTGTCTTTTGAGAAATTCAGTCCCCCTCCCTATTAACCCTTCCTTATTATGTCCTTATATTCTAGGCTATCCTCTTTATTGAAGAATTTGAGATTAGCTCTTGCAAGCTTTCAGGGTGCACTTGATGGCTGTCTCAGTATTTCATCCACCTGTCCACCTCTCAGTCTTCACTGACTCTAGAGTGTAGAGTTTTCTGAAGGGGCTGTTACTGTTTACTTATACCACCATAAAACAAGAAGATTGATGGAGGCATCCTTTAATTATCATCATTTGTTCCTAAAGACTGTGGGTCAGGTTCACCAGCTGCCTGCACTACTCCAGCAACACAAAGTAGCCACTCAATGGCTTAACTGGTGGTGGTTCTGCAAGATGTATATACCACTCTTGGTGTCTGTGTGCCTAGTACATGGCCACCAATTTTTTTCCCTCAGGGGTACCCAGTGGGCGGCTCAAGTTCCCTCTCCTGCTATGTGCCACTGTGTGCAGGTATAAAGAGCAGAGCCACTCCTAGCCTCCTTCTTCCTTCTTACCACCAGTAACTGTCATTGGAACCCCTGTTCATATCAAAAGAGCTTTTCTCTCAGGTTTGTATATAATATTGTATATAAGAGTTAGTTAGTAAGTCTTAGTTATATTTTGAAAAAAATTAACTTGTTTTTCACTGTTTTGGGGTTCTGCTGATGGCACCGAGATATGCTCCAGTTGCCGAGATTCCAGACATGTGTCTTTAGTTCAAGGACTATGCTGGTGAGTGACCCACACACTAGTTGCCTGAAGTGCCTGGGTGAAGCACACGTAAAAGACCGGTGCTGGATTTGTGGGGAATTCAAGCCTAGAATGAGGAAGGATCAGGAGGCTAGGATGAAATTCTTGCTGATGGAGGTGGCACTCAGGCTACTGTCGGAGCCATCCCGGTCTGACTTGGTGCTATGTATTAGGGCTTCAGTGAGAAACATGCCTCCAGCATTATAGGAGTCCAGAACCGATCTCCCTCACTCATGCTGAGGAAGAAATATAAGACTCCCAAAGAGGTTCTGGCCCAGAAGATCTCCACCCTCCAAGTCTGGTAAGAGGAGTGAGAAGGAGTTGAGTAGAGTGAATATGAAACCTAAGCACTCCTCTTCCCAACCAGTGCCACAGCTAGCACAATTGGCTCTGGCACTGAAAAGGGCATCATTGAGCCTGGTGCCAGAAGTGGCACTGTCAACTTATTCAGCAGAGTAACAAGATACCATTTTGGTGTCGACTACCCTGGAGGCATTTGCAGCGGTAAGAAATTTGCTCTGCCTCTTGGTGCCAGTGTCTCCATCAGTACAGCAGTAGGATCCCTCTGCACCATTGCCCCATCTGGTACCAGCTCCAACCATTCAACCTGCAGTACCACAGTTGCCTACCTCCCAGTCATCCCACCCTTTGGTACCATCCAAGGGGAAGCCAGTAATGATGGTGACACACCACCCATCACACGCTCCTGGCACCAGTCCCTGGCCCCAACTGGATCAGCCCCTCTATAGTCAGAGGAAGGGGAATCTTTGTCGTTGGACTCGGAGGTGGGATCTTACGTATCACAAGCCTGAAGCAGGACCCACCAGTCTCCTCACAGATGCTTTCTTCCTGGCCACTATCGGGATCCCACTATGGGAGCTCCCATGGCAACATGGCCAGTTCACTGAGTTCTAGCACTGTGTCGTGGCCTTTCTTGGGGGCGGGGGTACCCCCAGCTTCCGGATCTTCCCCTCACCATGCATACTCAGTGCCCTTGTCAAGACTGGGGGAGTCTGCTCACCAAGCTGCTCCAGAGTCCAGTACCAGAGCCAGTACTGAGCATCAGGAAGAGGTCCTATAGGCAAAGAAACAGCCTGTGGAAGAGATTCAACCACCTCCAGTCTTGGCTTTTTCCTCTCTAGAAGAAGCAATTTCTTCGGCGGCAACTTCACTCCCTCCTGATGATTTTAAAGCCTATCAAGAATTGTTAAAGAGAGTGGCTGCAGACTTGGGAATACAGGTTGAAGAGGTCAGGGAGTCCTCACATGTCTGATTGACATTTGGTCAATTGTAGGTCCCTCCAGGGTAGCTCTGCCAATTAACGAGGTAATGTAGAGCCCACAAAGGTTCTACAGCAGACCCCATCTTCATTGCCTCCCACCTTGAAGAGGGCAGAGCGAAAATACTATGTGCCCTCCCGAGGTTTTGAGTACCTCTACACTCACCCACCTCCAGAATTGTTAGTTGTGACAGTGGCTAATGAGAGAGAGTGATAAGGATATCAGGCTTCCACACCAAATACAAAGGATGCAAAGAGTCTGGACTTGTTAGGCAGGAAGATTAATTCAACTTGGGGTTTGCAACTTCGAATTGCTAACCAGCAGGCTCTGCTGAGGCAGTACAGTCTTAATTTATGGAGCTCCATGGAGAAATTCAAAGAACTGCTTCTGAAGAACACAAGGCAGAAGTACTCTTTCCTGGTCAGTGAGGGAAGACTAGTTGCGAAAACATCGCTGCAGATTGGACTGGATGCAGCAGGCTCAACAGTTAGAATAGCATCTGTGGTTACCATAGAATCATAGAATCGTAGGACTGGAAGGGACCTTGAGAGGTCATCTAGTCCAGTCCCCTGCACTCATGGCGGGACTAAGTATTATCTAGACCATCCCTGACAGATGTTTGTCTAACCTGCTCTTAAAAATTTCTAATGATGGAGATTCCACAACCTCCCTAGGCAATTTATTCCAGTGCTTAATCACCCTGACAGGAAGTTTTTCCTAATGTCCAACCTAAGCCGCCCTTGTTGCAATTTAAGCCTATTGCTTCTTGTCCTGTCCGCAGAGATTAAGGAGAAACATTTTTCTCCCTCCTCCTTGTAACAATCTTTTATGTAATTGAAAACTGTTACCACGTCCCCTCTCATTCTTCTTTTCTCAAGACTAAACAAACCCAATTTTTTCAATCTTCCTTCATAGGTCAGGTTTTCTAGACTTTTAATAATTTTTGTTGCTCTTCTCTGGCCTTTCTCCAATTTGTCCACATCTTTCTTGAAATGTGGTGCTCAGAACTGGACACAATACTCCAGTTGAGGCCTAATCAGTGTGGAGTAGATCGAAAGAATTATTTTTCATGTCTTGCTTACAACACTCCTGCTAATATATCCCAGAATGATGTTTGCTTTTTTTTTTTTTTTTTTTGCAACTGTGTTACATTGTTCACTCATATTTACATTGTGATCCACTATGATCTCCAGATTCCTTTTTGCAGTACTCCTTCCTAGGCAGTCATTTCCCATTTTGTATGTGTGCAACTGATTGTTCCTTCCTAAGTGGAGTACTTTGCATTTGTCCTTACTGACTTTCATTCTACTTACTTTAGACCATTTCTCCAGTTTGTCTATATCATTTTGCATTTTAATCTTATCTCCCAAAGCATTTGCAACTCCTCCCAGCTTGGTATCATCCGCAAACTTTATAAGTGTACTCTCTATGCCATTATCTAAATAACTGACGAAGATCTTGTACAGAACCAGACCCAGAGCAGATCCCCGAGGGACCCCACTTGGTGTGTCCTTCCAGCTTGATTGTGAGCCACTGAAAAACTCCTCTCTGGTTTTCCAACCAGTTATGCACCCACCTTATAGTAGCTCCATCTAGGTTGTATTTCCCTAGTTTGTTTATGCAGAGATCCTCCTGGTTACAGTCTTCTGGTCTTCCATATGAAGTGCAGAATATTATTCAGGACTTGCCGCCTAACAGTCCTTCTCTATTCTCGAACCAGATGGACAACAAGCTCCATGGGCTTAAAGACTCTAGAACCACCTAAAAGTCCCTATATTTATATACACCTGCCCCAGTCAGAAACTACTGTTGACCCCAATAAACACACTGCTTTTGTGTTCCACCTCCTCAACAGGACCTGTCAAAAAATAAGTCCCCCTCCTGCTGCTTCAGCTCCAGGTCTGGGCCCTTCAAGACACCTGGGAAGTACCAAGCAATTGTTTTGAGGGGCCTATCAAGGTCATCATACCAGTCTCCACCTCTGTTTGAGGGTTCTGGGGCATATGGCCTTATGCATTTACATGGGTTCAATATGCCAGACTGTGCCTCGGAATTCTGCAGGGTTGACTGGCATCAGTCTACTTGCCAAGCCACCATCAGCTAGATTCAATGGTGAGTGTGCCCTCTCATTCCTCACCTCCCTACAGTGGTGGACAAATCCAGCCAATGTATGTATAGGCATTCCATTTGTTTGCTTGCAATTGACACTCATGTTAGTAACAGATGCATCTTCCCTAGTATGGGGAGCCCATCTGGGTTCTCTACAGACTCCGGGGCAATGGTGCACAGAAGACTTAGCTTTACACAACAAAGTCAGAGAGATGAAAGCTATCAGATTGGCGTGCCAAATGTTTCAGCCACAGATCCAGGAAAGCAGCCTGTTAGTTCTCACAGACAATATAGCAGCAATGTTCTATCTCAACAAGTAGGGAGGAGTCTACTCTTTTACACTCTGTCATGAGGCAACTCTGCTTGGGGAGCTCTGTATTGCCAAATCAATAGATCTAGAGGCCTCTTACCTTCCGGGGTTCCAAAATGAACTAGTGGACCACCTGAGCAGATCATTTATGAGTCACCATGAATGGTCTTTTCATCCAGATGTGGCCAGATACATCTTCCTGCGGTAAGGGTTTCTCCAAGTAGACCTATTTGCTACAAGAATCAACAGAAAGTGTCAGCAGTTCTGTTCCCTATGGGGTCACAGTCCAGGTTCACCAGATAGATGCAATTTTACTCCTCTACGCTTGTCCATCAGTCCTGCTTCTTCACAGTGTGTTGCTAAAGATAAGATGGGATCAGACCAGAGTCATATTCAGAGCTCCAGCATGGGACCGTCAGCACTGGTTCTCCACTCTCCTGGAGCTGTCAGTGAAACCTCCCAATCTCATTTCCACTAGACTCAGACCTAGTCTCCAAGATCATGGTCGCCTACTCCACCCGAGCCTACAATCCCTTCACTTAACTGTAACCCATCTGCCAGGTGGTGTCGGCAGCAACAAGGGCTGGGTTCAATATTCACGGGTTCCTCTTCATAATACAAAACAGAACAAGCTCAAGCCCCCATCCAATAATCTGGGAAAACCTAACACCATCCCGGGGCCTCTGAGAGGCAATACCTTCTCACTTGCAAGCACCGAGTCTCTGTATAATAAAAGAAAACTTTTATTAAAAAAAGGAAAGGCAACCCAACTATTAATTTGTGAAAACACTACAAGCACAATTCAAAAGCATGTAACCCTAACTAAACACCCTCCCTACAGTACATTGGACAGCATCTTTTGCCTCAGTTTCCCACCTTGCAGTGTGAAAGTCTGACAAATGAGTGACCCTGTAACATGCTTCTTTCCCTCCATTGCACCCCACTCACAGTTGACTGTCTTTGGTGAGCGAATACCCAGTGTTCAGAGCTACATTACGTGGGTTCACCTCTGATCCCTGGGGGTTGTAAAATAATCCCTCTCTTGCTGCTGCCCCCACTGCAACTGGCTCTCAGCTGCCACTGGTTTTCTCTGCTGCTGGTCACTGCTGCCGCTGTTTTTCTCTGCCTTTGCCTGCAGCTCACTGGTACTTCTGCAATGTCATGTTCTGAGGTTCCACCACTTAAACACAGTGATTTCAGCAGGTTTCAGGGAACCTCACTGCTAGTGCAGTGTCTGTGTTGTCTTTCACTGCAACACTGTTCCAACATAATATCTAAGGATTAGCCCCTAAACCAGGGGTATTAGCTCTAGTAATCACTGAATAGAAATAGGGATCTAAACTTAGTATTGTGAAGACTTAGGGGTCCCCTATTTAAGCCATTGACTACTTGCTCTCTGCTGCATCTGTCAATGAAAGTGGCATTTGTGGTTGCTATCACCTCAGCCAGAAGAGTAGGAGAGCCGCATGCCTTAATGTCTAGACCTCCCTATACGATACTCTTAAAGAGAAAAGTCTATCTGCATCCTCATTCGAGGTTCATTCCAAAGGTGGTGTCATCTTTCCATATTAACCCGCCAGTTTATTTGCCTGCATTCTACCCAAAGCCACATTCAAACAGGGAAGAGGAGTGTTTACATACCCTGGATGTCAGAAGAGCTCTGACATTCTACCTGGATAGAAACAGGTAAATCCTCCCAACTTTTCGTAGCAGTGAAAGACAAAATAAAAGGATAATCAGTCTCCACCCAGAGAATTTCTTCTTGGATAGACTTGTGTATATTCATGTGCTATGACCTGGCTAATGTCACCCTGCCAAGAAGAGTCTCAGCTTATTCAATGAGGTCACAACTGACCTCGGGGAATTTTCTGGCACATGTTCCAATTTGCAGACATTTGTAGAGCGACAACCTGGTCTTTGGTCCAAATGTTTGTCTTCCATTATGCTGTTGCGCAAGACTCCAGAGACAATGCTAGAGTTGGACTAGTTGTTCTCCCATCATTATTGAAAGTAGACCCTGATCTCACCTCCTGTTGTCACGGCTTGTGAGTCACCAAGAGTGGAATGCACATGTACAATCTCTCAAAGAAGAAAAAACTGTTACTAACCTGTTCAGTAACTGTTATTCTTTGAGATGTGTTGCATCTGTTGTGATAAATGAAGGGGAAGGGAGGTAGCTCCCTTTTATAGACACCCAGCCAGTCGGTAGCTATAAAATCCCTCTTAGTAGCTGTTCTCTAATTGCTCTACCTGTAAAGGGTTAAAAAGTCTCACTGCTATACATAGGTAAAAGGAAGCGAGTGGGCAGCTGGCCAAAAGAACTTTTAGGGAAGGCTAGAACTTTTTAAAATTGAAACAAGACTCCCCTTTTGTCTGTCTGTCTGTTGCTCTTGGGGAGAGGCAGACGCAGGGAACAGTTATGCTGTGAGAAGCTTGGGCCAGGTATGAAAAAATCATCAGTATCATACCTAGAAACTACTCATCTAAAATCACAGATATGTAAGTAGATCAGAAAAGGTCTAGGAAGATGCGATTAGGTTTATCCCTTTTATTTCTTTATGACTTGTGGATTTCTCTGTGCTAACCCCAGGTGCTTTTGTTTTGCTTGTAACCTGTAAGCTGGACCTCAAGAGAGCTATTCTTGATGCTTAATCCTTTTAGTTTTTTTTTTTTTTAATATATATATATATTTTTTAATTTAGCAAAAGCCTAAGTTCCCAAATATATTTTCTTCTTTTTTTATTAATAAAATTTACCTTTTTTTAAGAACAGAATTGAATTTTTGTGTCTTAAGAGGTTTGTGCACATGTTGTTTAATTAGCTGGTGGACAAACCTAATTTCCTTTTTTTTCCTTTCTCAGCTCTTCCCCAGAGGGGATGTGAAAGGATTTGAGGGTACTCCACAGAAAGGAATTCCCAAGTGCGCCTTCCTGGATTCTCAAATGGGTTTTGCACTTGGGTGGTGGCAGCATCTACCATTCCAAGGTCAGAGAAAAGCTGTAACCTTGGGAGTTTAATACAAGCCTGGAGTGGCAAGTATTAATTTTTAGAGTCCTTGCGGGCCCCCACCTTCTGCACTCGAAATGCCAGAGTGGGGAATCTGCCTTGACACATGTCCATCCTACAACCCTTCTGGCAAGAAGGAACTGTGGGGACTGGGGATGTCTCTGCCCTTCACACTTGCACGGAGTGGTGTGCAGCAATAGAGGGCACTTGAGCCATCCAACAGGTACTGCTGAGGGAAAAAAATTCTGACAGCCATGCACTTGATGCACGGACATCAAGTGTGGAATGGACATGTGTAACACATCTCAAAGAACAACAGTTACTGAACAGGTTAGTAACATTTTAAAATTCTTGACATGTTAAAATCAACTAGGAGAGTCATAGAGTTTCAGGGTTGGTTGGCTGATCTTGGGTTTACTATATTCCTCTGGCACAGTCATCCTAAATTTCTACCTAAGCTAGTCGCTCTTATATTATACATTAAGAGGCTCGTGATTCATTTTTTAGATGGAATGAAATCCTTTCAAAAGTCCCTTTTGGTGTCAAGTCTAAAGGGAATCTTGTTCAAAGCTGCGACTATGTTAGCATCTTTCCTTCATTTCCCATAGAACTTGCCTTTACTAGAAAATTCAGTTGTGTTTAGATGAAACCTTGAGGAGTTTGTAGGCCCAATTATTATACCACCTTTGCTGTGAAAGAGAGTGTGTGCAACCCATAGGTCCCTGCTTTCTAGATGATTTCAAACTTAGTACACTGATATGTGGGTGCCCTTAAGTGTGGTTTTGCAGATAACCTCATTTAATTGAGGAACAAAAAAGTAATAATTGGAGATCCACACAGGATGGCTTGCAAAATTATAGGATTTGGATGAATGGACTATAAGGTGGATAGAAAGCTCGCTAGATTGTCAGGCTCAACGGGTAGTGATCAACGGCTCAATGTCTAGTTGGCAGCTGGTATCAAGCAGAGTGCCCCAGGGGTTGGTCCGGGGGCTGGTTTTGTTCAGCGTCTTCATTAATGATCTGGATGATGGGATGGATTGCATGCTCAGCAAGTTCGCGGATGACACTAAGCTGGGGGGAGAAGTAGATAAGTTGGAGGGTAGGGATAGGGTCCAGAATGACTTAGACAAATTGGAGGATTGGGCCAAAAGAAATCTGATGAGGTTCAACAAGGACAAGTGCAGAGTCCTGCACTTAAGACGGAAGAATCCCATGCACTGCTACATGCTGGGGACCAACTGGCTAAGCGGCAGTTCTGCAGAAAAGGACTTGGGGATTACAATGGATGAGAAGTTGGATATGAGTCAACAGTGTAGCCTTGTTGCCAAGAAGGCTAACAGCATATTGGGTTGCATTCGTAGGAGCATTGCCAGAAGATTGAGGGAAGTGATTATTTCCCTCTATTCGGCACTGGTGAGGCCACATCTGGAGTATTGCGTCCAGTTTTGGGGCCCCCCCCACTAGAAAAAGGATGTGGACGAATTGGAGAGAGTCCAGTGGAGGGCAACGAATATGATTAGGGGCTGGGACACATGACTTATGAGTAGAGGCTGAGGGAACTGGGTTTATTTAGTCTGCAGAAAAGAAGTGTGAGGGGGGGATTTGTTAGCAGCCTTCAACTACCTGAAGGGGGGTTCCAAAGAGGATGGAGCTAGGCTGTTTTCAGTGGTGGCAGATGGCAGAACAAGGAGTAATAGTCTCAAGTTGCAGTGGTAGAGGTTTAGGTTGGATATTAGGAAAAACTATTTCACTAGGAGGTAGTGAAGCACTGGAATGGGTTACCTCAGGAGATGGTGGAATGTTCATCCTTAGAGGTTTTTAAGGCCCAGCTTGACAAAGCCTTGGCTGGGATGTTTTAGTTGGGGTTGGTCCTGCTTTGAGCAGGGGTTTGGACTAGATGACCTCCTGAGGTGTCTTCCAACCCTAATCTTCTATGATTCTATGATTTTTTTAACTTATAAAAATGTTATAATGCAATTTGACATGAATGCACAAGTGCGTTCGGGGTCTGATCCCGGTATACCTTACTCTCATGAGCATCCCTTTTGAAATCAAAGGGACATCTTGTGTGAGTGAGGACTACTCAGCATGAGTAAAGTTTTGCATGTTCAGGTTTTGAGTAATTAGAATATAGGGTAGTAATAAATTGGCTATTTCAGGTAGGTAGTATTCATATTAGACACATTTTACCACCTTCACAGAATTTACAAAGGTACACAGTAAAAGTAAGCAAAATTTTAGGTGAATATATTTCCTAAAGATTTTTAAATTTACTTTGCAACAATCCATAATTAAAAAATATCACAATTTTCTTCTGAATACTTAAAAATAGGGCTGTTGATTAATTGTAGTTAACTCACGCAATTAACTCAAAAAAATTAATTGCGATTAAAAAAAATTAATCATGATTAATCGCAGTTTTAACTGCATTGTTAAACAATAGAATACCAATTGAAATGTATTTAATATTTTGGATGTTTTTCTACATTTTTATATATATTATATTCTGTGTTGTAATTGAAATCAAAGTGTATATTATTTTTTAATACAAATATTTGCACTGTAAAAATGATAAACAAAATAAATAGTAGTTTTCAGTTCACCTCATACAAGTACTATAGTTCAATCTCTTTGTTGTGAAAGTGTAACTTACAAATGTAGATATGTATATAAATTTTTTTACATATCTGCACTCAAAAACAAAACAATGTAAAACTTCAGAGCCTACAGGTCCACTCAGTCCTACTTCTTGTTCAGCCAATCACTAAGACAAACAAGTTTGTTTACATTTACAGGAGATAATGCTGCCCTCTTCTTATTAACAATGTCACCAGAAAGTGAGAACAGGCATTTGCATGGCACTTTTGTAGCCGGCATTGCAATGTATTTATGAGCCAGATATGGTAAACATTTGTACGCCTCTTTATGCTTCGGCCACCATTCCAGAGGACATTCTTCCATGCTGATGATGCTTGTTAAAAAAATAATAATTAATTAAATTTGTAACTGAACTCCTTGGGGTAGAATTGTATGTCCCCTGCTCTGTTTTATCCACATTCTACCATATATTTCATGTTATAGCAGTCTTGGATGATGACCCAGCACATGTTGTTCATTTTAAGAACACTTTCACTGCAGATCTGACAAAACTCGAAGAAGGTACCAATGTGAGATTTCTAAAGATAGCTACGGCACTCGACCCAAGGTTTAAGAATCTGAAGTGCTTTCCAAAATCTGAGAGGGACAGGGTGTGGAGCATGCTTTCAGAAGTCTTAAAAGAGCAACACTCAGATGCGGAAACTACAGAACCTGAACCACCAAAAAAGAAAATCAACCTTCTGCTGGTGGCATCTGACTCAGAGGATGAAAATGAACATGCGTTGGTCTGCACAGCTTTGGATTGTTATCGAGCAGAACCCGTCATCAGCATGGATTCATGTCCCTTGGAATGGTGGTTGAAGCATGAAGGGACATATGAATCTTTAGTGCATCTGGAACATAAATACCTTGTGACGCCAGCTACAACAGTGCCATGAGAATGCCTGTTCTCACTTTCAGGTGACATTGTAAACAAGAAGTGGGCAGCATTATCTCCTGCAAATGTAAACAAACTTGTTTGACTGAGTGATTGGTTGAACAAGAAGTAGGACTGAGTGGACTTGTAGTCTCTAAAGTTTTACATTGTTTTATTTTTGAATGCAGTTTTTTGTACATAATTCTACAATTGTAAGTTCAACTTTCATGATAAAGAGATTGCACTACAGTACTTGTATTAGGTGAACTGAAAAATACTATTTCTTTTGTTTTTTTACAGTGCAAATACTTGTAATCAAAAATAAATATAAAGTGAGCACTGTACACTTTGTATTCTTTTTTGTAATTGAAATCAATATATTTGAAAATGTAGAAAACATCCAAAAATATTTAAATAAACGTTTATTATTTAACAGTGCGATTAATTGCAATTAATTTTTTTAATCACTTGACAGCCCTACTTAAAAAGTATCTAAACTCTCAACATCTCTCAAGAATATTTGATAAAATGTTACATTATATCTGGAGAGTTGGAATCTTCCCAAGTACTTCTCAAACAACTAAAACCCCATTTCTCACAACTCTTTTTACTCCACCATAAAGCCACCTTGTTGCAATGTTATTCCCTCCAAAAGAGGAAAGCTGGAGCCACAGGAGGTTACTAGAGTTCAATGTGACACCCCTACATCCTGGGGATGATGAGTAAGAGTTATATTAGGGTATAAGTAGTTTATACAGATACTAAAAATAGAGATTTAATTAGCATAATGCTAATTCTATTTTTTTTTAAAAGAAGGCTTGGGGAATTGAAAACAATCTTTAAAATGTTCACCTTTATTAGATATTTGTAATTATTACTGTACTTGGAAAATTTGTTGCTTGGTTTGAATCTGTGCCTCCTTTTTTGTCTGGCGATGTCTAGCACAGAGTGTATGAACTACTGGAAAAAAATGTTAAACAGTAAGAAATGTTAGCTGTTATGAAATATTGTAGTGGTAGGGAGGATCCACAATCACATAGAATTCATCTGATAAAACCAGAAGGTTAATGGATTTTTAAATTTAATATAAGAAGTGATTATCTGGTTTAATAGTAGAAAGGATGTATTTAAACAGAGAACTCCTCAGAGTCCATTGTTGACGAAAGCCCTGTGAGGGCTTGCAATGAATGAGTTAGGGGAGATTGTGCAGTTCAGTCATTTTGCTTACTTGAATTAAAATTAACCCCTGTAAAAAAAGATATGAACAAAACAATAGTATTACATTAAGTCCTCGGTGTGGTAGTCCAGTGCATCATAACATTCTATGAACATTTTGCACAGGTGGTGAGATTTGATTCTCTCTAGGGTTTTTTCCTTCCTTAAGACCATTTCTCTCCTTCTATTTATCTCCTTTATCTTAAAAACATTTTTTTCCTTGTCTGAACTGCTTCTCTTCACCTTACTTTACTTTTCAATATTCTGTTTTATTTGGTATTACCTTAAACATTTTTATTCCTCTCTTCCATTTGTTAAACCTTTCCCTTCTTTCTTAAATGTTCTGCTGCCAGCTTCACCTATATTTATTTACTCTCTTTGACCCTTCACACTTCCCATTACTCTTTAAAAAACGGAATACCAGGGCTGTACTTGGCCATTATCTTTATTTTCCTGTAAACAGGAAGTACCGAACCCTTGGTGTCAAAATCTTGGGTATTAAAATATGTATTAAACATGTGGGTTAAATAAAATTGTTTACTGAATGCACTTGAATCTATCAGAATAAAGCAGTACCTTTTAAATCAAACTCTTGTTTTTCTCTTGTAATAACCTTACATATTGTCATCTTGTCATGGTAGAAATGATGATGGTGACTGATTCTGTCTGAAAAAGTTGGTTGTATTCAAATAGGTAAACTTGTCTAATGATGAATTACCATATATTTGGCAAAAAGAACAAGGAGTACTTGGAGACTAACCAATTTATTTGAGCATAAGCTTTCGTGGGCTAAAGCTCACTTCATCAGATGCATGCAGTGGAAAATACAGTAGGAAGATATATATATACAAACAGAGAACATGAAAAAATGGGGGTTGCCATACCAACTCTAATGAGACTAATCGATTAAGGTGGACTATTATCAGCAGGAGAAAAAAAACTTTTGTAGTGATAATCAGGATGGCTCATTTCAAACAATTGACAAGAAGGTTTGAGTAACAGTAGTGGGGAAATTAGCATGGGGAAATAGTTTTTAGTTTGTGTAATGACTCATCCACTCCCAGTCTTTATTCAAGCCTAATTTAATGGTGTCCATTTTGCAAATTAATTCCAGTTCTGCAGTTTCTGTTTTTTAAGTTTTTTTGTTGAATAATTGTGACTTTTAGGTCTGTAACTGAGTGACCAGGGAGGTTGAAATGTTCTCCAATTGGTTTTTGAATGTTATAATTCTTGACGTCTGATTTGTGTCCATTTATTCTTTTGCATAGAGACTGTCCGGTTTGGCCAATGTACATGGCAGAGGGGCATTGCTGGCACATGATGGCATATATCACATTGGTAAATGTGCAGGTGAACAAGCCTCTGATAGTGTGGCTGATGTGATTAGGTCCTATGATGGTGTCCCCTGAATAGATATGTGGACAGAGTTGGCAACGGGCTTTGTTGCAAGGATAGGTTCCTGGGTTAGTGTTTTTGTTGTGTGGTGTGCGGTTGCTGATGAGTATTTGCTTCAGGTTGGGGGGCTGTCTGTAAGCGAGGACTGGCCTGTCTCCCAAGTTCTGTGAGAGTGAGGGATCGTCCTTCAGGATAGGTTGTAGATCCTTGATGATGCGCTGGAGAGGTTTTAGTTGGAGGCTGAAGGTGACGGCTAGTGGCGTTCTGTTACTTTCTTTGTTGGGCCTGTCCTGTAGTAGGTAACTTGTGGTTACTCTTCTGGCCCTGTCAATCTTTTTCTTCACTACAGCAGGTAGGTATTGTAGTTGTAAGAACGCTTGATAGAGATCTTGTAGGTGTTTGTCTCTGTCGCATGGCCCCACAGTATGCCAACATTTTAATGGCTGACTTAGAACAACGCTTCCTCAGCTCTCGTCCCCTAACACCCCTACTCTACTTGCGCTACATTGATGATATCTTCATGATCTGGACCCATGGAAAAGAAGCCCTTGAGGAATTCCACCATGATTTCAACAATTTCCATCCCACCATCAACCTCAGCCTGGACCAGTCCACACAAGAGATCCACTTCCTGGACACTACAGTGCTAATAAGCGATGGTCACATAAACACCACCCTATACCCGGAAACCTACTGGAAACCTACTGACCGCTATACTTATCTACATGCCTCCAGCTTTCATCCAGACCACACCACATGATCCATTGTCTACAGCCAAGCTCTAAGATACAACCGCATTTGCTCCAACCCCTCAGACAGAGACAAACATTACACAAACTAAAAACTATTTCCCCATGCTAATTTCCCCACTACTGTTACTCACACCTTCTTGTCAACTGTTTGAAATGGGCCATCCTGATTATCACTACAAAAGTTTTTTTTTCTCCTGCTGATAATAGCCCACCTTAATCGATTAGTCTCATTAGAGTTGGTATGGCAACCCCCATTTTTCATGTTCGGTGTGTGTGTGTATATATATTCCTACTATATTTTCCACTGCATGCATCTGATGAAGTGAGCTTTAGCCCACGAAAGCTTATGCTCAAATAAATTTGTTAGTCTCTAAGGTGCCACAAGTACTCATCGGTTTTTTTGCTGATACAGACTAACATGGCTACCAATCTGAAACATATATTTGGCATACTTATAATACTTGAATTTTAATTATAGTATGTTTGTTTAAAATCCATAGTGATCTTAACTTTTGTTTTTCTAGATATTAGAATCCTTGCTTAAGGTAAGCATTTTGTTTTGACATACAGTATTTTGTCAGTTTCATGCTTTTATTTTGAAGTAGAATTCTGATTGCCAGTGGCTGATAATCTTTATATTTTTCTCTTAAAGTGGTTTGGAAAGGTAGTTCAGCAAATGGAAGAGGTAAATCTAACACCTAAAAATTGTTGGTTTTAGTTTTGGCTTAGTTTTGATAAGAAAGAACTGGGATATAGTGAGAGACTTAATCAAACACCTCTCTAGCTCTCATATATAAATACGTTGTAGTTAAGATTGAGACTCTGCTGGTATGATCACAAATTGTGACTTTCCTCCTAAAAAACAATCAGCAAAACAAACAAAGAATCACACCACCAAAAACAATTGCTCAGGGCTATCCTTGGTAATGTATGTTAGAGAAAGTGCTTTATTGCATTTTGAATAACTTTCCATTAAAACCTTTTAGAATCCTTTTTCACAAGACACCTTTTTGAAAATTTCTAGAGTACATTAGCACTTTGAACTCCTTATAGTTCCTCTATAATATATAGCAAGATGTGCAATAATATTAAAAATATTCAGCTGACATGGCTAGTTCATTATATTTTTTGTTGAAAATAATCAGAATACAGAGTCAGACATCCATTTTGAGCATCTGTGGTGTGTGAACAGACCATTGACAATCAATTGCAAAAAGCAAACAAATCACCAACACTATTTCTCACTATGTAAGTTCTATAAACAGAGACATGTAAAATGCTAGCATTCTAAAGATTTATGCTTGCTTATGGCTATGGAGAAAAATATTTTATAACAGATGCTTTTTTCTCATTGTATTGTAAATAGATCTTAAGAGATTTAATATTTCATTGTCTAATGGTATTTCAGCTAGGAGAAGATGAACTTGTTCCAGATTGGCAGCTTCCTTTGGCTGATAAAGACATAACAAATAACATTGCTAAATTAGTGCAACGCATCCAAAAGCTTGACGAACTGAAAGGCCGTGTTCAAGACCTGTCCAAGTCCATCCAGATTCCTGCAGCCAAGCAGTAAGAGAACTGTAAATTAGTATTAGGATTACTGAACATAGAGGAAGAGTGAAATACAGAAGAAAATTGAGTATTTGAAAATGTTCTTTTGACCTATAATGTACAAATAAACATAGGGAAAATTGCCTATTTAAATGTGCTTTTGCAATATACTTCTGACCTTATGTTCCAAAGCAGAAATTGAACCATAATTTGAAGATTTAAGAGTGACAGAGTTTAAATTAAATTATATAAAAATGTAACTTTAAGCGGGTCCAGAAAATCCACATAGCAATATGTAAGTTGCCCTACTTCTGAAAAGGAGAAATTAAGATATTTCTGATCTGAGGCTGGGAGATATGTGAAATCAAACTGCTTCTTCACAAGGAAGGTGAAATGTTTTTAATTGCTCTACACTGACTCTTCTAGCTGAGGAGGGGCAGTGAATACCTCCAAAGGGGAGTCCAGTTCTGGTGAACAGAATGGAAACCTTTGAAGATGGGGCAAGGATGGAAAATGGGGAGTTCCTTTATACTCTGTCAAGGATGCAAAAAACTGGTTTCAAGTACATTTTTTATTCTACTGTTCTGTAAATATTTTTTTAAAGTAATGGGTTATCAATGACTATTTGTAATTAAAAAGTGCAGCTAAGATGACCAGTGGTGTGCTGTGGTACAGCACTTCAAAGGTGCAACTTTTCAGGTGAAATATAGTAGTTAGAGTCCTGACCACTTGTATCTGTTAAAAATACTGAGATGGGATATAGTACCCAGGAGAGGCTGGAGCGTTCCTGGGTTTCAAAGGTGTGGACATCAGGCCTGGAATCTGTATGGGGAGCAAGGGTTAACCACAAAATAGTTGAAGCCTGTTAGCCTCTCAGAAAGCCAGCCTGGAGCATATGAGCAAGTGCAGGCTAACAATTAGGGGATGGGAATAAATGAACAGGTCAGTGATTGGGTTGGGCTGGAGAAGGTCAGATCCTCACAACTGTAACACTACTCACTTCAGCATACGTTTGAAAGACTTCCTCCGCTCTGAAGAGGAAAAGGCAATGATAGTGTTAGTGTAACACACTGGTGTGTGTGTTTCTGTCTATCTGTTTTACAGGTTCCCCTCCATGTTGATCTATAGAGGATAGGAGTTGTTATAGCCCCAGCTATAGTGTGTGCATCTGTTTAGCTCAAGCTGTGACAGCTCATGCTTTTTAACTCTGGATGTCCCTGGTTCAGTCCCTGGTGTGTTGGCTAAGATGGTGGCCATTGCAGTAGTATTCTGTTTAAAGGATTTACTTTATCCTTTCTCTGGAGAGGAAAAGGATTGTATGTTTTTCGACCATTTGTAGGTTTAGTGCTCCTTTCTCTCTCTCTCTGTGTGTGTGTGTGTGTGTGTGTGTGTGTGTGTGTGTGTGTGTGTGTGTGTGTGTGTGTGTGTGTGTGTGTGTGTGAGAGAGAGAGAGAGAGAGAGAGAAGTAGAGACTGTTTCACCATGAAGGAGAAAATATCTTTAGGCAGGCAGAGTTTAGGTAGCAAATTCAGGTTGTTGCCTCAAATTCAGGGCCCAAGACAGGAAGACTGCAGGGTGGACTGGAATTCTCCTCTGTTCAGTACTGAAACACTGGTGGGAATCTACTCCAGGATTGATCGCATGACATAAGAAGTGGAGGAAGCGCCTTAAAGGGGGGGGAGGCGCACAGGTGCCTGAACTGTGGCCTCGCGTCACACCACCCCCCTGAGGCCCTGTCCCCTCACTGCCCCTTCTCCTTGAGTCCCTGCCCTCATTCTGCCCATTCCCACTGAAGCCCTGCCCTCATGCCACCACTTTTCTCTGAGCCCCCATCCTTGTGCCCCCTCTTCCGCCCAAGACCCCGCCCCCCACTCGCTCCTCTCTGCTCTTCTCCATCCCCTCCCCCCCGTTGCTCACCCTTACAGCTGGTAAAAAGTGGGAGGGGAATGGGGGGGCATGGCCTCTGTTGCCCCCTGTTCTAGCGCTCCTGCATGACATTTTTACTAGAATAAGACATTAACTCCAGACTCCTGAATAAAATGCAGTTTGGGAGTACAGGTACAGTGAACAGATTGTAGTTACCCCTTGCATCTTCAATTGTATATGGTGTTCTTCTTTTCCAACACTAACATTGTTGCTTGTGTACGCTCCAAGTGTTTCACCCTAGAGAAGGCTGGATTTCAATATAAGGTGAAGTGTTCTATTTATATAGCGTGAACGTATCATTTTGTAAAGTGTGTTGGGATCTTTATGAAAGGTACAACAAATTGCATTTAATGTTACTAAATTATTAAGCCATAAAGATGAGGATTTAGGATGGAAATCTTATTAATAGTGGTGCTTAAGAAGCTGTACAATGTACAGTAATGCTTACAGGCAGGTAAAGAATACAATTTTATGTATAAATTACTTTTATTTTCCTGTTTTTAAAAATATTTTAATGCAAATAACTGTGCATGTGCATTTCAGTGTTATGCCAATGTTTTCTTACTTTTAAGATAGCACAAAATATGTGGAATATGTGGAATAAAACAGAGTTACATACACCTCTACCTCGATATAACGCTGTCTTCGGGAGCCAAAAAATCTTACCGCGTTATAGGTGAAACCGCGTTATATCGAACTTGCTTTGATCCTCCGGAGTGTGCAGCCCCGCCCCCCCGGAGCACTGCTTTACCATGTTATATCCGAATTCGTGTTATATCGGGTCGCGTTATATCGGGGTAGAAGTGTATGTGCATTTCTTGGCAATATAGATAGATAGATTAAAAATCATTTGGGGCTATCTTCTATTCTGATAAGACTCCCAGTGGTGTCACTGGGAATTCCACCACTGAAACAAGGGTAGAATATAGGCCTTAGAATCTGGGGGACTCTCCTAATTAGATTGGAACAATTTTGAGGTGGGTACAATTTTTAGATCTTTACTACTTGATATTATCTCTTTAAAACTAGATTTAGTCTTTGAAATACTGTACATTTTGACAGGGAAAAGAAAAAACGAGCAAGCCCAGTACCATCAAGTCATAGAGATCCAAAGGCTATTTTAGAAGGTGAGAATGATATTGATTTATTTCCATATTTTGGAATGCAGAATATTTTAAGTCAACACTTCTATTCATGTAAGGTATTAAAGAGCCATGTTGTCATGTGTTCTATTAGTATGGTATACTTAAAAAAGAATTATTTTAGAAATAGTTCAAAATAGTTTTAAAAGTTCTACAATTTTGAGTGGTATTGTTTTTTCAATTTAATCTGTAAAGCCAGGCTGCACTAATTACTATGAATACACTTCACTGGCCTCAGAGAGAGAGAGGAACATGACATAATATAGTTTTTCTATAAATCACAACACTGTGATATACTTTAAAACCATATACTTCCAGGACTGTAAGAATACCTCTTTTACTTCCCAAAAGGAGGACTTTCTGGCTTTTTCTAGCTTTACTGGTTCACAAGTTCATACCTTAAACCTGTCAATGACTTAGGACTGAATATTGTCCATCTAGGGAAATGTGATTTTGGGGGAAAGAGAGAATATACAAAGTCAGTGTATTGTTCAAGCTTACCCTTTCCTGAGGTTTGGCTTCACTGGTGGTTGAAACAGCAACAACACAGCATGAATCTCAACTTAAATTTCTATCCAAGATTAGTTATTGCATGCAGAGACCTCTAATAAGAGACTTCTCTGCCGCAAACCTTAATTCCTTCTGACAAGAAGGTGACTCCACCTCACTTATATTTTGATGGCGTTAATGAGTTGCTCCTCCCACAACAAGTAAAAGCAGAATTTACTCAGCAGATTGATGCAGGATTCTAACTCCTGCTAATAAGGTGGGTAAATAGAAGAACCCCACCGCCCTTTTACAAATAACATTACTACAATTTTGCTTTCACTTGTGAACTGGTGATATAAGTTAGATTATTTAAAAATATTTCTAAGAAAGGGTATCCAAGTGTTAATATTGCATAAAATGTCTTTTTTACTGACCAGCACTACAATAATGTAAACATTGCTCTATTCTGTTCCAGATCTTGTAATGAAACATGGGACTGAGGATGTAGTCAGCATGACACACGCTTTTGAAGATGACTTGACACCACGTAAGTTGTTAAGACTGCTAAAGATTTGCTAAAATATAAAATGTCAGTCAAAATATTTTAGATTTTTTTTTTACCCTGTAATGAATTGTATCACCCTATTGAGACCCAGGGGGACTGGGCAGTGTCCAAGGATCACATCTTTGGGATTTTTATCTGAGAAAGAAAGGGTTGATAGGACTGGGAAATGGCTGAATCTGGTTAGTCTGATTGTAGCTTACTGGAGGTGGTGTAAATCCGCTGGTAAGCTGCTTGGAGTGTTGAAGCAGTCTTGTGTGTCTGGACTATGGGAAGGCTTGTTATACCCCTGCCAGCAAACCTTCTAAAGACATTTTCATTTGGCTATTTTTTGTTTTCTGGTGGGACTTTGTTTGCTGTTCTAATCTTAAACAGGTTTAAAGACACACTTGAAGGGAAAAGTGTTTGTGTTTGGGTGTCTTTGTTGTTGTCAGTCTGTTAAAAGGAATACTTTTCACTTTTTTTGGATGGAAGATTTGCAGAGGCTGGCTTGGTCTCTGCTCTACTTGATCTGGGAACCACTCTTTAAATGATGACGATCCCAGAGGTTCTGGGGGAGAAAAAGGTGGACTTGAAAGGCAGAAGTGGGTTTGGTTGTCATACCCTGATTGCTTTTTTCATTCAGACTCAAGAGAGAACCTCCCAGGTTGAGAAAGGGTAGCAACTCTCCTCTCCTCTTGACCACTGGGAGGCATCTCTTTGACATATCCACACTTATGTACACTAGCCCCTTTGAAATGAAATCTGATCTTCATACCAAAAAATGATTTTTTCCCCATCAGATCCAAAGTTTTATTAATGTAAGGCCACTAGCAATGATTATGAGGCTTTTTAAGGAAAGGTAATAGACATAGCAAATAGATTTAAGGAAGAAAATGAAGCTGAATTTTCTTCAATGTTGATGATAGCTTCCTTTAAAAGCTCTTGTATAGCAAATAAATGTTTTACAAGTTTATTTTTTTCTACAGAAACAATTGAAACAATGAGCACTCGCATACTAGACATAATGAAAGTATTTGAAAGACAAACAAATAAATTACAAAGGTAAGAAGTTTTTCTAACAAATATATTTATGTACATGGCATCTGTGTATAGAGATAGAGGGCACTGTATTGACTCATAAAATGATAATCTGAGGCCAAGAAATAAAACCTATTTAAATTGAAAGCCCTACAGTATTCATAAGCAATTACTTGCTACAAATATGTTGAGTAGTATCAATAGTTGATAATGTCTGAAATTTTTCACATTGTTCCTGGTCTCATTGCCTAGTCTGTCAAATATTGCTTTTGCTTTTAGGAACTATAGAAATGTAATCTTTCAAACTAAATTATCTTGCACCTTTTTCAGATACAGGATGAGGAATTTTATCAGAGCTATTTTATGTATGGTGGTAATCTTCAACAATTCCAAAAAGAATGGATTGGATCCATGGTGTTTTCCCTAGTTCATATGAAGAATTAATTAGAGCTGGCTGAAAAAAAGAATTCTTCTTTGAGTGATTGTACATGTCCATTCCACTGTAGGTGTGTGCATGCCTCATGCACAATTGTCAGAGATTTTCCCCTGAGCAGTACCCAGCAGTGTGGCGTGAGTGCCCTCTGCTGCCTTGTGCCACTGCATGCAGGTATAAAGGGTGGATCTGCCCCCAGCGCCCTTCCTTCCTACCCCCAGTTGTTCTTGTTGTGTTAGTTTTAGGCTAATTTAGAGTTTTTGTACATAGTTTAAGTATAAAATATAAAAGTAAGTATTTATTAGCTTGGATTCACTGGTTCCTGTTTAGTACTGGTACCGGCTTCATACCTTGTTCACTGGGCTTCAAGTCCTGTCACTCATGCCAGCTGTCTTAAGTGTCTAGGGAAGGTGCATGTGAGTGAGTGTAGTGCAGGGGCAGGCATCTCTCTCCCTCTGGCTTGGAGGGAGGCCATACCACATCACTTTGTCATTGTGGTCACTGCCTAATGTCAGGGGAATTAGCAGACCGGGTGTTAGTGGCCCGACCCTCTCGGCAGGGCAAAGTACTAAACAGTCTATGGGCTCTGACCTTCAGGCAGGGCAGAGCTAACAAGCAGTCTGTGGGCTCCGGCCCTCCGGCAGGGGCCACTCTAAACAAGCAGTCTATAGGCTTTGGCCCTCGGGCAGGGGCAGAGCAAACAAGCACACTATGGGCTCTGGTCCCCGCTACTCCACTGGGTCCCTGCCCAGGGCCCTAACAGTGGCGGAGTGTTCTGCCACTGGGTCAGCGGGGATCCAGCTGCAAAACACTGACCTGGATTCAGGCAACCACCCAACCAGACTACAGTATAGTCTCCCTGGGCCACTTCCTACCACCCCATTGTTTGATACCTTGGCTCCGTGGGTGTCCTCTGTATCACCGGGGTAGATTGCCAACAGCAGTCCCAGCAGCTCCCCTGCAGACTCAGTCTCCTCTGGGGTCAGGGCACTGCTTGAGCTTGGCAGCAGAGTCAGAGGCATGCTGCAAACAAGGTACCTCTGCCTCCTTCCCTGGCTGGGCTCCAACTGAGCTGGAAGCTCTGCCTTTTGTATTTTCTCTCCCACCTCTCAACTTTTGGTGGGTGGGGTGAGCCTAGCCTGACTCCACCCACCTAGGCACAGAGAGTGGTTCTTTCCTTTCTGGCTCAGAGGGAGGCCATACCACCTCACTAGAGTGACAAATGTCACATTTTTAGGGGGTTCAAACCCTGCTCAAAGAAAGACAGGGGAGCCAGACTCAAGTATCTGCTCATGGAGTCTGTGCCTCGCCTACCATCGCAGCCTTTCCTGCTCAGAGTGAATACTCAGAGTGAATAGGAGTGCTCCCATTGATCTGACTGAGTTGAAGGGCAGATCTTTGTCATTAGTACTGTAGAAGAGGCAACGTAAGTCCTCTAAAGACTTGATACCAGGGTCTTCATAATCTTCAGTGAATGCACTGAATAGAGACAAGGACATGGAGGTCCTTTGAAACCAATCCCTGAAGTACCGATGCAGATTTTGGTACCGCAGAACTAGGAGCCTTCTCTGGTGCTGTCTATGCCAGAGGCTTATGAGGCAGCTTGGGAATTGTTGAACCTTTTGGTACCAATTTCCCCAGCTATTCAGGACTCCTGTCTGGTTACTAGGGTCTGATGTACATGATTCAATAGTTCCGGCCCCAGACCTGACAAACTGTTTGGTGCTGGAGGCTGCTATAGTTAGAATCCTCTTGAGAGGTGCACTATCTAGAAGGAAGCCAGAAATGATCTTGCTAGTACCTCCATCTCCAGGCTGAGAACCTCCCCGGTACCAACGGATCAGCTCCCCCTTGGTCTGAGAAAGTGGACTCTTCATCAGTCTCTGAAGTCATCTCTTACGTGTCTCGGGCCGGATATGTTCAGCAGCCCCAGTGTGGTGCCTGTCCACCATGGTATTCCTCAGCATTCTAAGGACCAATGGCCTGACATAACTGGGGCCCATCTCCATATCTGTGGCCCTTTTGGAACCTTTGGGGCTACCCTCCACAGTCTAGAGCATCTCTGCTTCCTTCCCACCCTACTACATCAGCTAGGCATTGGGAGCATCTACAACAGGGTCAACATCTCCCCACCCCGAGACTGGTACCATGCACAGGGAACTTCATGCTCTGGATTTGCTTGTGGAGGAGTTGGATGAGACTCCATCTCAACAACCCTTGGTCTCCTCTTCTTCATTGCATGATGAGGCAGTGATAAGAGGCTGCTTCTCCTGCTCATGAGGATTGTAAAGTTTATCAGGACTGTGACGGGTTGGATCACAGAAACACCTTTGGGACTGCCACCTGATGTGCTGGGACTACCTCAGAGCCAGTTTTCCCTGCCAGCTTGGGACTTCAGTACCTTGTCTTGTTTGACCCAGACATGCTTGCCTGCTGCAAACTCAGATCCAAGTCTTTACCACATCCCCCACAAGCTGGAGGCTTAACTGAAAACAGCTTAAGAAGTGCTCCTGTCTCCAACACCCAAATACCCAGTTCCCAATGGGATCCAAATGCCAAATAAATCCATTTTACTCTGTATAAAGCTTATACAGGGTAAACTCATAAATTGTTTGCCCTCTAGAACACTGATAGAGAGAGATGCACAGCTGTTTGCTCCCCCAGGAATTAATACTTCTTCTTCGAGTGCTTGCTCATATCCATTCCAGTAGGTGTGTGCGCGCCGCGTGCACGATCGTCGGAAGATTTTTACCCTAGCAACACCCGGTGGGTCGGCTGTGGAGCCCCCTGGAGTGGCGCCGTTATGGCGCTGGATATATACCCCAGCCGACTCAGCGCCCCCTCAGTTCCTTCTTACCGCCCCTGACGGTCGTTGGAACTGTGGAGCGCGGCTTAGCTGATCTCCACACTCCCTAGCTTTTCATTGTTCTTGTTATATTTAGTTATATAGATAGTTGTTCAAGTTAGTTAGTAGTTAGTGTATAGTGTATATATATATAGTTGTAATTTGTTATCGGGGGTTTAGGGGGTGTTTTTCCCCTTTTCCCCCCGGCGCACAGCCGGGCCCATGCCCAAGGCTCCTGGCTTTAAGCCGTGCGCGTCCTGCGGGAAGCACATGCCAACTAGCGACCCGCATAGTTCTTGCTTGAAGTGCCTGGGAGAGACTCATCCAGCAGATAAGTGCCCTATCTGCAAGGCCTTCAAGCCGAGGACAAGGAAGGAGCGGGACTTTAGGCTCCGACAGCTCCTCATGGAGGCGGCTCTGAGTCCGGATCCTCCCTCGGCGCGCCCTGTCCCGGCACCGAGCGCTTCGGTGCGCAGCGCCCCGGCGGGCCCGACCGGTGCGGCAGAAAAGACTGTTCGGCACCGACCGACGTCGGCACCGCGCCCGCCCAAAGAACCTCGGCACCGATCCATTTCTCCGGGCCATAAGAAGACCGCTAAGACACGGGACGCTGCTGCCGCGAAGATACCGGCTCCCCCGGTGCCGGGGGTAGAGCCGCGTCCGCAGCTGGACCGCCAAAGACAGGCGGCCACACCGTCGACTCCGGCACCGAGGCCGTTGAGTCCGGTGCGGACTGTTTCACCACCAAGGCTGGTGGTGGAACCTTGTCTCCCTTCCACCCCGGAGACCTTCGCTACCGCGAGAGACCTGATCGCCCTCACTGAGCCGGCGCCATCGCAACTCCCGGCACCGGTAGCCCCACGTGTGCTGCAGTCTAGAGGGAAACCTGCCCTGGTGCGCCCACCGTCGCCAGCACAACCCTCTCGGCACCGCTCCAGATCCCGAAGCAGGTCCCGACGCCGCTCTGAGTCCCGGCGCCGAGTGTCACCTCGGCACCGGTCGTACTCGCGGCCCAGATCTTCCTCGCGGCGCCGCTCAACATCCCGGCACCGCCGTGACGACCGGCACCGATCGGGGTCGAGGCGCAGCTCCCGGCACCGGTATGAGCGCCACTCGGGCTCGAGAGGCCGCTCCCGGTACCACGCCTCCTCCAGATCGTCGTCCCGTTCCAGATCGGGATCCCGGCACCGGAGGGACTATCGGCACCGGTCCAGGTCCCGGCACCGTTCGCCGGAACCGCACAGGGACAGGTCCCCTTACGGTCGGCACCGATCGGCACCGTACCATCCGGTGCTGACGGCATCGGCTTCGGCACCGCCGTGGCCGTCGAGATCGGCGTCGCGGTCCTCTGAGACAGTGGAGCCCGGCCACCTGCAGGAGACCGACGACCCGATACAAGGACCTGCGCATTGGTCCTTCTGGACTCCTTGGGCCTACCACCAAGCACAAGGAGCTCCCCTATCGGCCTCCCGCTCTGGCCGTTCGGAGCCGAGGGCCCCAGAGTCCACCATCTCCCGCCCTCCTCCAAGGGACGTGGAGGCTCCAGTGCCCGCACCTGCAGAGGCCCTGGACCAGGGGGCAGGAGATGCCCAACACCAGGAACACCTGGAGCAGGATCAACCATTGGACCCCTTGCCACCGGGGGTATCCTCCTCGTCCTCTCCTGATGAGGCCGTAGCGGGCACGTCTACCATCGGGCCGCCTCCGATAGACCTTCGGGCCCATCAGGACCTGCTGCGGCGCATGGCTCGCAATCTGGACCTCCAGGTGGAGGAGATTGCGGAGGTCCATGACCCAATAGTGCAGATCATTTCAGCGGATGCCCCATCCAGGGTGGCATTACCGCTGGTCCGCACCATCCAGGCCAACGCCACCACTATCTGGCAGACCCCGGCCTCTATTCCGCCCACGGCCAGAGGGGTGGAGAGAAAGTACTTCGTGCCTTCCCGGGAGCATGAGTATCTGTACACTCACCCCCAACCGTGCTCACTGGTGGTGTCATCAGTCAATGCACGGGAGCGCCATGGCCAGCAGGCTGCTGCGCCCAAATCGAAGGACGCTAAGCGCTTCGATTTGTTCGGACGCAAGGTTTATTCTGCTGGCGGACTGCAATTGCGGGCAGCGAACCAGCAGGCGCTCCTCAGCCGCTACGGCTTCAATATGTGGTCCTCGATGGGGAAATTTAAAGAACTGGTCCCCCAGGACTCGAGGGAAGAGTTCGGGGCCTTGGTAGAGGAGGGCAAGCGGGTGGCATGCACCTCCCTACAGGCATCCCTGGATATAGCGGACTCGGCCACTAGGACCCTGGCTTCAGGGATAGCAATGCGCCGAATCTCCTGGCTCCAGGTGTCGGGCTTGCCACCGGAACTGCAGCAGACCCTGCAGGACCTACCGTTCGAGGGCCAGGGCCTCTTTTCAGAGAAAACAGACTCGAGGCTCCAAAACCTCAAAGACTCCCGGACAATGATGCGCTCCCTGGGGATGCATGTCCCAGGGCCTCAGCGCAGACCCTTCAGGCCCCAGCCTCAGCGGTTCTACCCTCCCCCGCCTCGTCCAAGACAGGACTTTGCTAGGAGGCGGGGTCGAGGTGGTAGGCGAAGGTCGACCGGCCCTCAACCCGGTCAGAACCAGGGCCAGTCCAGGCCACCTTCAGGGCCTAGACAAGCCTTTTGAAGGTGCGGTCGAGGACGGCACCACGACCGGTACCCAGGATCCGACTCCCCCTTTCCGGGACCGCCTCTCCCGCTTCCACCGTGCTTGGTCCCGTATAACCTCGGACCGTTGGGTCCTTCGCACGGTGGAAAGGGGATACGCCCTCCAGTTTTCCTCGCCCCCCCCCCTCCCACTCCCCCTCCCCGTCCCTCTTCAGGGACCCTTCTCACGAGCAACTCCTTACACAGGAGGTTTTTGGGCTCCTCGCTATGGGGGCCATAGAGGAGGTTCCATCGGAGCTAAGGGGCAGGGGGTTTTACTCCCGCTACTTCCTGATACCCAAGTCAAAAGGGGGTCTAAGGCCCATCTTAGACTTGCGCGGGCTCAACAAATTCATAGTAAAGTTGAAGTTCCGCATGGTGTCATTGGGGACCATCATCCCTTCACTGGATCCTGGAGACTGGTTCGCCGCCCTCGACATGAAGGACGCTTATTTCCACATAGCGATTTATCCGCCTCACAGGCGCTTCCTGCGATTTGTAGTAAACAGGGTGCACTACCAATTCGCAGTCCTTCCCTTCGGCTTGTCCTCGGCTCCCAGGGTGTTCACAAAGTGTCTGGCAGTCGTCGCGGCCTTCCTTCGTCGACAAGGGATACAGCTGTTCCCGTACTTGGACGACTGGCTGGTACGCGGCCGCACCAGAGACCAAGTGCAGGCCCATGTCCACATAGTGACACGCACTTTCCACGAGCTGGGCATTCTACTCAACAGAGAGAAGTCCACTCTAGTACCAACTCAGAGAATAGAGTTCATTGGAGCAATCCTGGACTCCAGACATGCCCGAGCCATCCTGCCAGACAGCCGCTTTCATACCATTTCAAGCGTCATTCAAGGACTCAGGGCCTTTCCAACTACCACCATAAGGACATGCCTTGCCCTCTTGGGCCACATGGCCTCGTGCACCTACGTAACCAAGCACGCCAGACTGCGACTTCGCCCATTGCAGACTTGGGTGTCATCGGTTTACCGTCCTCATCGAGACGACCTGAGCATAGTGGTCACGGTTCCGGCCGCAGTCTTGGCCTCCCTCACATGGTGGACGGATCGCACGGCGGTCTGTGCAGGAGTGCCCTTTCACGCCCCACAGCCCTCCCTCCACCTAGTTACGGACGCTTCATCTCTAGGATGGGGCGCTCACCTGGGGGAGCATCATACCCAAGGCCTGTGGTCGGCGTCCCAACTAGCCCTGCACATCAACGTCCGAGAGCTGATGGCAGTGCGCCTGGCTTGTCAGGCTTTCCTCAACTTCCTACAGGGCCGTTGCGTGCTGATTCTCACCGACAACACCACGGCCATGTTTTACATCAACAAGCAAGGCGGAGCCCGCTCATCTCCCCTATGCCAAGAGGCCATTCGCCTGTGGGACTTCTGCATCGCGCACTCGATACATCTCACGGCGTCATTCCTGCCTGGAGTCCAGAATACGCTGGCGGACCGTCTCAGCAGGTCCTTCCAAACGCACGAGTGGTCGATTCGCCCGGACATCATCTATTCCGTCTTCCAGAGGTGGGGGTTTCCCCAGATCGACCTGTTCGCATCTCGGGCCAACAGGAAGTGCCAGGCATTCTGCTCCCTACACGGGCGAGCCCCGGGCTCTCGGTCGGACGCCTTCCTCATGGCATGGAAAGACCATCTGTTCTACGCCTTTCCCCCATTCCCGCTGGTCCACAGGGTGCTGCTCAAGATCCGCAGGGACCATGCACGGGTAATTCTAGTCGCTCCCGCTTGGCCGAGACAGCACTGGTACACCACACTTCTGGAGCTGTCAGTACAGAGGCCGATCACGCTCCCCTTGAGTCCGGATCTCATCTCTCAGGACCACGGTCGGCTGTGTCACCCCGACCTGCAGTCGCTCCACCTCACGGCGTGGATGCTTCATGGTTGAGTCGCTCAGAGCGGCAATGCTCGCAGGCCGTCCAACAGGTCCTGCTGGGAAGTAGAAAGCCCTCTACGCGGACCACTTATTTAGCCAAGTGGAAGAGGTTCTCCTGTTGGTGTGAGCAACGAGCTACGTCTCCCTCGCAGGCTCCTATCCCCTTGATACTGGAATACCTCCTGTCCCTAAGACAGCAAGGCTTGGCGACATCCTCAATTAAGGTTCACCTCGCCGCTATTTCCGCTTTCCACCCAGGAGAACTCACGTCCTCGGTCTTCTCTAACCCGATGGTCGTTAGATTCCTCAAGGGCTTAGACCGGCTGTACCCACAGCAACGCCAGCCCGTTCCGATGTGGAACCTCAACCTGGTTCTTTCCAAGCTCACAGGGCCTCCGTTCGAACCATTGGCTACCTGTTCACTCCTGTACCTATCCTGGAAGACAGCCTTCCTTGTAGCCATCACCTCAGCACGGCGCGTCTCGGAACTCAGGGCGCTGACATCCGAGCCCCCATACACGGTGTTCCATAAGGACAAGGTGCAGCTTCGCCCCCATCCTGCCTTTCTGCCAAAGGTGGTGTCACCTTTCCACGTGAACCAGGATATTTTCCTCCCGGTCTTCCATCCGAAACCGCACGCTACTCGTCAAGACCAGCGTTTACACTCTTTGGACGTACGCAGGGCCCTGGCTTTCTATATTGACCGTACAAAGCCATTTAGGAAGACGACGCAACTCTTCATTGCGGTGGCCGACCGGATGAAAGGCTCACCGGTCTCTTCACAGTGCCTGTCCACTTGGATCACGTCCTGTATTCGTGCTTGCTACAACCTGGCCGGTGTACCGACGCCACGCCTCACCGCTCATTCTACGAGGGCTCAGGCCTCCTCGACTGCCTTCCTGGCTCAAGTTCCGATCCAGGACATTTGTAGAGCTGCAGTGTGGTCATCGGTCCACACATTTGCTACTCATTATGCGCTGGTGCAACAATCCAGAGACGATGCTGCTTTCGGGTCAGCGATTCTGCACACAGCAATGTCTCACTCCGACCCCGCCACCTAGGTGGGGCTTGGGAGTCACCTACTGGAATGGATATGAGCAAGCACTCGAAGAAGAAAAGACGGTTACTCACCGTTGTAACTGTTGTTCTTCGAGATGTGTTGCTCATATCCATTCCAAACCCGCCCCCCTTCCCCACTGTCGGAGTAGCCGGCAAGAAGGAACTGAGGGGGCGCTGAGTCGGCTGGGGTATATATCCAGCGCCATAACGGCGCCACTCCAGGGGGCTCCACAGCCGACCCACCGGGTGTTGCTAGGGTAAAAATCTTCCGACGATCGTGCACGCGGCGCGCACACACCTACTGGAATGGATATGAGCAACACATCTCGAAGAACAACAGTTACAACGGTGAGTAACCGTCTTTTACTCTGAGTTAATTAATAAGTAAAAAGTGATTTTATTAAATATAAAAAGTAGGATTTAAGTGGTTCCAAGTAATAACAGACAGAACAAAGTAAATTACCAAACAAAATAAAATAAAACACGCAAGTCTACGCCTAATACAGTAGGAAACTAAATGCAGGTAAATCTCACCTTCAGAGATGTTCCGATAAGCTTCTTTGACAGACTAGCCTCTTTCTAGTCTGGGTCCTGAAATCATTCACACCCCTGTAGTTACTGTCCTTTGTTCCAGTTTCTTTCAGGCATCCTTTGGGGTGGAGAGGATTTCTTGAGCCAGCTGAAGACAAAATGGAGGGATTTCCCAGGGCTTTAAATAGTCTCTCTCTTGTGGGTGGAAACCCCTTGTGTTTTCCTATGCAGCACCACAGCTACAAGATGGAGTTTGGGAGTCACACGGGCAAGTCGCATGTCCATGCATGACTCAGTTCTTTACGGGCCGACGCCACGGTTCACATGTTAGCCTGTTGCCAGGAAAGCTCAGATGTGGATTGGTATCTATCAAAGTCCATTGTCAGCTTAAGTGTTTCTTGATTGGGCACTTATTGAGAATAATCTTTTCTCAGGAAGCTGACCAAATGCTTCACTGAGGCTACTTAAAATCAAACAAGTACATAGACAATATTCATAACTTTGAATACAAAAATGATACAAGCATACAGATAGGATGAATATATTCACTAGATCATAACCTTTGCAGAGATATGTTACATGGCATATCTAACATATTTCTATAAAGCATTATGGGGTGCAACGTTACAAGGACTTATTGAGGAGGGTCACTGCAGCTCTGGATATCTAACCAGAAGAGGTACAGGAAAAGTCACACAGGCTGGTGGACATTTTAGCCTAGGTGAGATCCTCCGGGGTAGCTCTCCCTGTTAATGAGGCTGTATTGGAGCCTGTCAGGGCATTATGTCAGGCACCATCTTCCCTGCCTCTCATTGCCATCACTATGTGTCATGCCTCTTGGCTGCAGTCGTCAGGTCTTCCCCCAAAGGTGCAACAAACCATTCAGGACCTCCAATTTGAAAGCCCCTTACTCTTTTCTGAAAAGACTGATGAGAGGTTACATAATCTTAAGGATTCAAGGGCAACCCTTAAGTTTCCGGGGATTTATACACCATTTCAACCCCCCCAAAAAGCAAACTGTTCCACCTGTGGCAGTCCCAGTAGTTTCCTCCTTTCACGCCTCATACCCAGGACTAGTATATGACAGAAAGAGAGGCAAAAGTTGCAAGAAGCATCCTCCTCCTCCATGCTCTTTTGCAGCTGCCAGATCACCTAAGCAAACTGGGTCCTCCAAACAAACATTTTGACCCATTGGTAGAGAACAGTCTACCACTCCCCAGAGTACCACTTTTCTCCACCCCAATATTTGCCAACCACCTGTCCCACGTCCTAAGTTCTTGGTCCTACATTACCATGAATAAGGGGGTCCTAAGCCTAGTGGAACAGGGATATACCCTTCAGTTTGTTTCTTGGGGGCCATAGAGGAAGTTACCATGTTTCTTAAAGGGAAGGCATTTTATTCCTGATATTTCCTAATCCTGAAAGCAAAGGGGTGGGTGTTGGGTCATGTCTCAGGCTTATTTTTGATCTAAGACAGCTAAGCAAATTCCTAAAGAAAATAAAATTCCGGTTGATCACTCTAGCTTATATTATCCCTTCCTTAGATTCTGGGGACTGGTATGCTGCTCTCGACTTAAGACTCTTATTTTCATGTAGCAGTTCTCCAGAGCGATCAAAAATTCCTCAGCTTTGTGGTCAACAGATCACACTACCAATTACAGTGTTGCCCTTTGGCTTGTCAGCAGCTCCTTGCGTGTTCATGAAGTGCATGGCTGTGGTAGTGGTACCCCTGCGAACGTCAGGAGTCCACGTATTCCCTTAACTTAAATAACTGTCTAGTAAGAGGCCAGTCCAGATCTCAAGTCCAGCATGGTCAAGATACAGTCCACCTGTGATGCACCGGGGCTTCTAATCGATAAAGAGAAATGTACCCTGACTCCTGTACAGATAATAGAATTTATTGGTTGGTCCTGGACTCAATAAAGGTCAAGACTTTCCTGACGGGGCTGAGATTCCAAACAATGTCGGTTATTACTCTATATCTAAAGACTCATCCTGCCTCAAGCGTTTAGGGCACATGGCAGCATGCACTTGTGGTGCAGCATGCCAGGCAGTGCTTCAGGGAGCTACAAGGCTGGCTAGCCTCAGTGTATTCACTGGCCTGTGATTATATGGACATGGTGGTTCAAGTACCTACTCAGGTCTTGTTCTCCCTGGACTAATGGATAGAACCCTTGAATGTTTGCATGGGAGTTCCCTTTGCTCCTCCACAGCACTCCCCATAGTCACAGATGCATCAGATTGAGGTTGGGGAGTTCATTTAGTTCCCTTTCAGTCACAAAGTTACTGGTCTATCCAAGTTCTAAATCTCCATATAAATATCAGGGAGCTTCGAGCCATCTGTTTAGTTTGTGTGGCTTTCCTTCCACATATCAAGGGCAGAATTTGTTGGGGCTCAGAAACAACCCAGCAGCCATATTCTGTGTAAACAAGCAACAGGGGGTCTGATTGATGAAGTTATGCCAAGAGGCAATTCTGCTTTGGAATTTCTGTATTGACGGTTCCATCAATCTGAACGTTGCTTACCTTTCAGGAGTTCAGAATACTCTGGCATATCACGTTAGCAGGTCATTCACAAGTCACCATGAGTGATCTCTTCATCCAGATGTGTCTAGGTGCATTCTCCAGCTTTGGGGGACTCCCTAAGTGCACTTATTTGCAATAAGAGCAAACAAAAATGTATTTTTATTCCTGAGTGGGCCACAGCCCAGATTAATTGACAAATGCCTTCCTCCTACCCTGGTCGAAGGGCCTACTGTATGCCTTCCCGTCAGTTCTGCTCCTGCCCAAGGTCTTGTACCATATCAAACAAGATTGTGCTCACCTTATACTTATAGCCCCAGCATGGACCCATCAACATTGGTTCTCAAATCTACTAGCCGTATTGGTCAGATTTCCAGTGTTATTCCCACAAGATGCAGATTTGATCTCCCAAGACCACGGTTGCCTCCTGTGATGTTGTGCAGTCTATATGGTTTTATAAAAACATGATAATAAGTGAATATAATGTAACTGGAATAGTTTTATAAAAATATGATCATAAGTGAATATAATGTAACTGGAATATGCTTCATGCAAAAGGTCTCTTGTAAGGTATCATTACAAAGCTTATAATCTACTGAGTGTGATCGTCCTATTTGTATAAATGTACCACTCTTGTATCTAAAACTAGAAATATAAAATATAACTCTGAGGGCCTATTGTAATTATGCAAAGTGTGGGCCATTAACGGTGATTTGGAATCTTGATGACGCCCATTAACCAGGACCATTGTCTGCAGATGGCTGTGTTTTACCTGTGAGTCTTCCTGTATATGTGTGTGCTGGCAAGTGGGTAATGAAGTCTTGTAGTGACATGTGATCATGTCACCTGAACTGGAATCCATCTTTAACCTGGTGCTTTTCCAGTGGGGGAGGGGGGGAACCCAGAGGGACAAAGGGTTCCCGCCTTATGCAAAAGATATATAAAGGGGTGGAACAGAACGAAGTGGAGAGAGGAGCCATCATGAACAATCCCCTAGCTACCACCTAAGCTGGAACAAGAGCTGTACCAGGGGAAAGAATTGTGCCTAGGCCTGGAAGGTGTCCAGTCTGAGGAAAAAACTTACTGAAGACTCTCTAAGGGTGAGATTATCTGTATTTAGTTTGATTAGACATAGATTTGCGCATTTTATTTTATTTTGCTTGGTAACTTACTTTGTTCTGTCTGTTACTACTTGGAACCATTTAAATCCTACTTTCTGTATTTAATAAAATCACTTTTTACTTATTAATTAACCCAGAGTAAGTATTAATTCCTGGGGGAGCAAACAACTGTGCATATCTCTCTCTCTTTCTGTATTTAATAAAATCACTTTTTACTTAGTAATTAATACCTGGGGGGGGCAAACAACTATGCATATCTCTCTATCAGTGTTATAGAGGGTGAACAATTTATGAGTTTACTCTGCATAAGCTTTATACAGGGTAAAACAGATTTATTTGGGTTTAGACCCCATTGGGAGTTGGGCATCTGAGTGCTAAAGACAAGCACACTTCTGTGAGCTGTTTTCAGGTAAACCTGCAGCTTTGGGGCAAGTAATTCAGACCCTGGCTCTGTGTTGGAGCAGACGGGAGTGTCTGGCTCAGCAAGACAGGGTGCTGGAGTCCTGAGCAGGCAGGGAAAACAGGAATAGAAGTAGTTTTGGCACATTAGGTGGCAGCTCCCAAGGGGGTTTCTGTGATCCAACCCGTCACACCTCCTTCATTGCAACCCGCAGGCCCTCCACATGAAAGCGTGGTTGCTTTATGGATGGCACCCTTGGAAGGAGGTTGTTCTAAGGGAGTGCAGGAAGTTTTTCTAAATAGTAGAAAGCTTTCAAGTAGGACTATTTACCTTGCTTAATTGAAAAGATTCTCTATTTGGCCCACACAGAAAGGCATTTCCCAGCTTGAAATCTTATTCACCATATATTGGACTATTTCTTGTTTCTGAAACAACAAGAGTTAGCTGTTAGCTGCCAAGTAGACTCTGCTGAAACTATCTCAGCTTTCCACCCACCCATGGATAACTGCTTGCTTTTTTTCAAACCCTGTGTCCATCCGGTTTCTGAAGAGTTTGGCTGGGGGGGAGGGATAGCTCAGCGGTTTGAGCATTGGCCTGCTAAATCCAGAGTTGTGAGTTAAATCCTTAAGGGGGCCATTTAGGGATCTGGGGCAAAAATCTGTCTGGGGATTGGTCCTAGATGACCTCCTAAAGTCCCTTGCAACCCTGATATTCTATGATATCCACAGGTACCCAACCAGCTCTCCCCATGGAAATTAAATTTAGTTCTAGTAAAATTGATGGGTTCCCCCCTTTGATCCAGTGGTAACATGTTCTTTGTTACACCTTTCTATGGCTTTTTTGGTTGCTGTTACCTCAGTCAGGAGAGTAGGGGCATTTTAAGCCTTAATATCAGAAGCTCCTTATATGATCTTCTTTAGAGACAAGGTTTACCTTTGACCACACCCAAAGTTCCCAACTAAGGTGGTTTCCAGTGTTCACATTAACGAAGCAGATTATGTACTGATTTTCTTTCCAAAGCCTCATTTGAGTAAAAGTGAAGAAAAGCTTCATGCTAGATGTTAGAAAGATTTAGCTTTTTACCTGGATCAGACTAGGGGTATGTCTACACTACGAAATTAGGTTGAATTTATAGAAGTCGTTTTTTTAGCAATTGTTTTTATACAGTCGATTGTGTGTGTCCCCACACAAAATGCTCTAAGTGCATTAAGTCGGCGGACTGCGTCCACAGTACAGAGGCTAGCGTCGACTTCCGGAGCGTTGCGCTGTGGGTAGCTGTGAGTAGCTATCTCACAGTTCCCGCAGTCTCCACCGCCCATTGGAATTCTGGGTTGAGATCCCAATGCCTGATGGGGCAAAAACAGTGTCGCAGGTGGTTCTGGGTACATGTCATCAGTTCCCCCCGCCCCCCATGAAAGCAACGGCAGACAATCGTTTCGTGCCTTTTTTCCTGGGTTACCTGTGCAGACGCCATACCACGGCAAGCATGGAGCCTGCTCAGCTCACCGTCACCGTATGTCTCCTGGGTGCTGGCAGACTTGGGACTGCATTGCTACACAGCAGCAGCTCATTGCCTTTTGGCAGCAGACAGTGCATTACAACTAGTAGCCGTCATCGTTGTACTCCTGGGTGCTCTTTTAGCCGACCTCGGTGAGGTCGGTCAGGGGCACCTGGGCAGACATGCGAGTGACTCAGCCAGGTCATTCCCATCTTCTGTCGAGCAGCCAGGAGATGACGATGGCTAGCAATCGTAATACAGCATCTTCTGCCGAGCACCCAGGAGATGACGATGGCTAGCAGTCGTACTGCACTGTCTGCTGCCAGCCTAAGATGTAAAAGATAGATGGAGTGGATCAAAACAAGAAATAGACCCGATTTGTTTTGTATTCATTTGCTCCCCCCTCCGTGAACTCAACAGCCTGCTAAACCCAGGGTTTTGAGTTCAAGCCTTGAGGGGGCCATTCTGTGTGACAGTTGTTTGTGTTTCTCCTTCATGCAAAGCCACCCCCTTTGTTGATTTTAATTCCCTGTAAGCCATGTCATCAGTTGACCCTCCCTCCGTCAGAGCAACGGCAGACAATCTTTTTGCGCCTTTTTTCAGCGCAGACGCCATAGCACTGGGATCATAGAGCCCGCTCAGATCACCGCGGCAATTGTGAGCACTGTAAACACCACGCGCATTATCCTGGAATATATGCAGAACCAGAATCTGCAAAAGCAAAACCAGGCGAGGAGGCGACGGCAGCGCGGTGACGAGAGTGATGAGGACATAGACATGGACATAGACTTCTCACAAAGTACAGGCCCCGGCGATGTGCACATCATGGTATTAATGGGGCAGATTCATGCCGTGGAACGCCGTTTCTGGGCCCGGGTGTGACGAACTGGGACTGTTCTTAATGTGGTCTTTGAATGCTGAGTGGGGAGTGTTGACTGGGAAGGCAGGGGAGTGTGGCTAGGATGGTCTGCATTGGGGGATAGGAGACTGGCCTTGAGGGAGAATACCTGAGCATGTAACGTGAGAACCCAGGAAGGGGTTAGAGGCCAGGTGACACCTTTGCCCGGGAAACTGAACAAAGGCTGGGGGAGGAGACGCGGGGGAGAGAGTTTCAGGAGCTGGCTGGTAATGGATGGAGCCCAGATGGGGCTCTGCCCCCCCCCCCCAATGGGGCTGTGGTGCCCCTGGGACCCCAAGATGGACCTAACTGGGGGGGGGGTCCTGTTGTCTGTGCCTGCAAGACCTGGCTTGGACTGTGTTCCTGTCGTCTGAATAAACCTTCTGCTTTACTGGCTGGCTCAGAGTCATGGTGAATCGCAGGAAGCCGGGGGTGTAGGGCCTTGTGTCCCCCCACACTCCGTGACACCGGGAAACAAGCACAGACTGGTGGGACCGCATAGTGTTGCAGGTCTGGGACGATTCCCAGTGGCTGCGAAACTTTTGCATGTGTAAGGGCACTTTCATGGAACTTTGTGACTTGCTTTCCCCTGCCCTGAAGCGCCAGAATACCAAGATGAGAGCAGCCCTCACAGTTGAGAAGCGAGTGGCGATAGCCCTGTGGAAGCTTGCAACACCAGACAGCTACCAGTCAGTCGGTAATCAATTTGGAGTGGGCAAATCTACTGTGGGGGCTGCTGTGATCCAAGTACCCAACGCAATCAAAGAGCTGCTGATATCAAGGGTAGTGACTCTGGGAAATGTGCAGGTCATAGTGGATGGCTTTTCTGCAATGGGATTCTCTAAATGTGGTGTGGCAATAGACGGAACCCATATCCCTATCTTGGCACCGGAGCACCAAGCCAGCGAGTACATAAACCGCGAGGGGTACTTTCAATGGTGCTGCAAGCACTGGTGGATCACAAGGGACGTTTCACCGACATCAACGTGGAATGGCCGGGAAAGATACATGATGCTCGCGTCTTCAGGAACTCTGGTCTGTTTCAAAAGCTGCAGGAAGGGACTTTCTTCCCAGACCAGAAAATAACCGTTGAGGATGTTGAAATGCCTATAGTTATCCTTGGGGACCCAGCCTACCCCTTAATGCCATGGCTCATGAAGCCATACACAGGCAGCCTGGACAGTAGTCAGGAGCTGTTCAACTATAGGCTGAGCAAGTGCAGAAAGATGGTAGAATGTGCATTTGGACATTTGAAAGCACGCTGGCGCAGTTTACTGACTCGGATAGACCTCAGCGAAACCAATATTCCCATTGTTATTACTGCTTGCTGTGCACTCCACAATATCTGTGAGAGTAAGGGGGAGATGTTTATGGCGGGGTGGGAGGTTGAGGCAAATCGCCTGGCCACTGATTACGCGCAGCCAGACACCAGGGCGGTTAGAAGAGTACAGTAGGGCATGGTGCGCATCAGAGAAGCTTTGAAAACTAGTTTCATGACTGGCCAGGCTATGGTGTGAAAATTCTGTGTGTTTCTCCTTGATGTCCCCTCCTTGGTTCACTCTACTTTCCTGTAAGCTAGCCACCTTCCCCTCCCCCCTTCGATCACCGCTTGCAGAGGCAATAAAGTCATTGTTGCTTCACATTCATGCATTCTTTATTAATTCATCATACAAATAGGGGGATAACTGCCAAGGTAGCCCGGGAGGGGTGGGGGAGGAGGGAAGCACAGGGGTGGGGTAGTTGTAGGGGCACCCCCTAGAATGACATGCAGCTCATCATAGAAGCGGCATGTCTGGGGCTCTGACCCAGAGCGGCCATTTGCCACCTCTCCTCACATTCATATTGTGCTTTCCTGCACTCCGACATTGTCTGCCTCCATGCATTCTGCTGTGCTCTGTCAGTGTGGGAGGACAGCATGCGTTCAGAGAACATTTCATCCTGAGTGCATTTTTTTCGCCTTCTAATCTTCGCTAGCCTCTGGGAAGGAGAAACATATGCAGCTGGTGGAGGAAAAAAAGGTAGAGTGGTAGTTAAAAAGACACATTTTATAGAACAATGGGTACACTCTTTCACAGTAAACCTTGCTGTTAACATTACATAACACATGGCTTTCGTTACAAGGTCGCATTTTGCCTCTTATTGAGGGAGGGCCTGCCGGTTTGGTGTGAGAGATCACTCACGCAGGGCCGGGCAACAGAATTCGGCTTGGTAAGCCACAGTCTTTTGGCTTCTTTAACCTTCATAACACGTGGAAATGGTTTCAAACAGCAGCGCCCTCATTTACCATACCAAGCGGCCGTTGGGTTGGCCATTTAAAATGGGTTGGCAATTTAAAAGGAGGGGCTGTGGTTTGCGGGTTAGCGTGCAGCACAAACCCAACTAACCGCCCACCCCAATTCTCTAGGATGATTGCTTCACCCCTCCCCCCACCGCATGGCTAACAGCGGGGAACATTTCTGTTCCGCCACTAGCAAACAGCCCAGCAGGAATGGGTACCTCTGAATGTCCCCTTAATAAAATCACCCTATTTCAACCAGGTGACCATGAATGATATCACTCTCCTGAGGATAACACAGAGAGATAAGGAACGAATGTTGTTTGAAAGCCAGCAAACACCGGGACCATACTCTGTGTTATGCAATGATTCCAGAGTACGTGCTACTGGCCTGGTGTGGTAAAGTGTCCTACCATAGAGGACGGAATAAGGCTGCCCTCCCCAGAAACTTTTTGCAAAGGCTTTGGGAGTACATCCAGGAGAGCTTTATGGAGATGTCCCTGGAGGATTTCCGCTCCATCCCCAGACACGTTAACAGACTTTTCCAGTAGCTGTACTGGCTGCGAATGCCAAGGCAAATTAATCATTAAACACGCTTGCTTTTGAACCATGTCTAATATTTACAAAGGTACACTCACCAGAGGTCCCTTCTCCGCCTTCAGGGTCCGGGAGCCTGCCTTGGGTGGGTTCAGGGGTTACTGGCTCCAGGTCCAGGGTGAGAAACAGATCCTGGCTGTTGGGGAAACCGGTTTCTCCACTTCCTTGCTGTGAGCTATCTTCAACCTCCTCCTCCTCATCTTCCTCATCCTCAAAACCCGCTTCTGTGTTGCGTCCTACTCCATTGACAGAGTCAAAGCACAGGGTTGGGGTACTGGTGGCTGCACCCCCTAGAATGGCATGCAGCTCATCATAGAAGTGGCATGTTTGGGGCTGTGACCCGGAGCGGCCGTTTGCCTCTCTGTTTTTTTGGTAGGCTTGCCTGAGCTCCTTAATTTTCATGCAGCACTGCCGCGAGTCACTGTTATAGCCTCTGTCCTTCATGCCCTTGGAGATTTTTTCAAATGTTTTGGCATTTCGTTTACTGGAACGGAGTCCAGCTAGCACGGATTCGTCTCCCCATACAGCGATCAGATCCCGTACCTCCCGTTTGGTCCATGCTGGAGCTCTTTTGCGATTCTGGGACTCCATGGTCACCTCTGCTGATGAGCTCTGCATGGTCACCTGTGCTGATCAGCTTGCAACGCTGGCCAAACAGGAAATGAAATTCAAAAGTTCGCGGGCCTTTTCCTGTCTACCTGGCCAGTGCATCTGAGTTGAGAGCGCTGTCCAGAGCGGTCACAATGGAGCACTCTGGGATAGCTCCCAGAGGCCAATACCGTCAAATTGCTTCCACACTACCCCAAATTCAACCCGGCAAGGCCGATTTCAGCGCTAATCCCCTCATCGGAGGTGGAGTAAAGAAATCGATTTTAAGAGCCCTGTAAGTCAAAAATAGGGCTTCATCGTGTGGGCGGGTCCAGGGTTAAATCAAGGTAACGCTGCTAAATTCGACCTAAAATCGTAGTGTAGACCAGGCCTAGGCCATTTAGGTCTTCATCACAACTGTTTGTTGGGGTTTTGGACAGAATAAGGGCACCCAAAGGAACTCTTCTTGGATTTCCAGCAGTATTTGTTTATGCTACAGATTGGCTGGAATCATACTCCCCAAGTAAGTGTGCTGGCTCATTTGACCAGATCACAGGCAGCTTCCACAGCCTTTCTGGCTCATGTGCCCATTCAGGACATTTGCAAGGCAGCCAACCTAGTCATCGATTGATACGATTACCTCTCACTGTGCCACCTCTCATCACTCTAGAGACAATGTCAGATTTGGGCAGGTCTCTGTTCAAGTAGACTTCGAGACCATGTCAGTTCAAACAGTCTGTTACTCATCTATAGTGGAATAGACATATGCAATCACTTGAAAAAGAAGAAACAGTTACCAATCTTTTTCTGTAACTGTTGTTCTTCAAGATGTGTTGTGCATGTCCATTACATGACCCTCCCTCCTTTCCCTCTCTTATCAGAGACTTTGTGATAGGAAGGAACTGAAGGGAGTTAGGGTGGCTCTGCTCTTTATACCTGTGTGCAGTGGTGTGAGGCAGCAGAAGGTGTTCATGATACCTGGGCAGGTTCTGCTAAGGGAAAAATATCCAACAGTTGTGTACAAGATGTGCACACACCTACAGTGGAATGGACATGTGCCACATATCCCAAAAAACAACAGTTACAGAAAAAAGTTAATAACTGTTTCTTTCTGTCCCATGGGAAATTTTAGGACTTCAAGATTTTATTTCATCCTGAATTGGGACAAAAAGTCAAAATCTCAGAATTTTTCACAAAATGAAATATATTGAAATCTCATTTTGACATCATCAAAATGTTTTGTTTCAGTAAGGCTGAAAGTTTTTGTTTCAGTTTTTATTTTGACTTTTATATTAAAATTTCAATTTCGATAATTTCTCATCAAATTTTGACAAAAATGATGTTCCCGCAAAACTGTTCCATCAGAAAATTTTAGACCAGCTGTAGAATTAATGTAATGCAAATCCTTCTCAATTTACTGTGTTTTTATTATTTATATACAACTTACAGTTTGGTAGGAGCTGTTTAACACAGGAACACTGTCTTCATACTTGTCTGTTCTAAACAGATTATTTAGAACAATGGAAAAGTGAATGGGCAGCCGCAAAAAATGGATGAATATGTGTTGTTTTACTTCTATGATTTTTATTTTACACACATTTCAATCTATTGAGTCCAGTTTTAAGGTTTTCATTTATTCATTCATTAGAACTCCCATGCAGGATGTGGAGTGTAACCTGGTCAAATAATGAAACTGTAGATTTATCACAGTTATAAAGTTTATTGATGTTCTTCAGAGGTTGACTACAGAGAAGTTTCACTTTGGTAATGGGATTGAAGTAATTTGGACTAGAGCTGTATACCCTTGATGAGGACTTTACATAAAAGCCAAATTAATATACTTGTTATAACTAAACAGAAAAACATGATAAACAAAGTAATTGCTTTGAAGAGCATTAGCATAACATACTCACATCTTAAAACTAAAAAACAGAGATAGAAGTAACAGTCAGTGGAGCCATGGATCAGCTGATGCTGTTTCAGGAGCCTGATGCATCCAAAATTTAGGGAACTAAACCAGATCATTTTTACCCCTCCTTTATGTAACTATTGGATACATAACCATATTTCTTCTTCGAGTAGTGTCCCCAGGGGTAATCCTTGTGTGCCTGCGCTGCTGATCAGACAACTTTGGTAGCAGTGTTCATTAAGACAACATAAGTGCTATCTTTCCTTGTGCCCTGCTACCAGGCTAACCAGTGCGCTGGATTAACCCCCCTTAGTTCCTTCTCAACTGCCCCGGGCTAGAGATGGAGCCATTAGATCGTTAGCTTCTTTAGCATTTCTAGTAGTTAGTTATTCTCCTCAGTCTTCCTTATAGTTTTTTGTCTTTATTTTCTCTTAACAAACAAACAAACAAACAAACAAACAAACAAACAAACAAACAAAC
>NW_020664462.1:26226228-26274550 GCF_002925995.2 Terrapene triunguis | reverse complement strand
AACAAACAAACAAACAAACAAACAAACAAACAAACAAACAAACAAACAAACAAGACTTTTGTCAGGGAACCCTTCCCCCAACGGGGTATGCCCAGTTTACTGGGCTTCAACAAGTGCCTCTCCTGCAAAGAAGTCATTGCCGTGGCAGACAAGCACTCTTGTTGCATATGCTGCCACAGGGAAGGCCACATCCCCAGAAGCATGGTCTCTGGCAACAACTTAGACCTAGGTCTTGAAAGGACAAGGAGTTGAGACAAGATCATCTACATGGAGGCAGCCCTCAAACCCTCCCTGGACCCACGCTGGGAGTCACCTAGCAAGTGTGAGTCTTCCCCACGTTCCTCAACATCCAGGGACCGAGGGTCGAAGAAATCAGCTGTGGACCCCTTTTCATAAGTCATCGAAAAAGAGAGCGGTGAATCCTCAGAGCTATCCGCAAAAGATCTTGAGAACACTCAGTATTGTCAGTACCGTTGGCACCGAGACAATCCCAGCCCAGTACTCACAAAGATCTGGAGCAGCAGGTACCATTGACATGCCTAAGGATCTGATAGGCACAGGCACCGGGTCAATGGTACTGACGGACAAAGATAGGCATGGACAGCACTTCAGTAAGAAGATGCTCCCCGTATGCACTGTACCTCGGCACCATCATTGATGCCCCATCTGGCACCAGAGCAGTCAGTGTGGGTGAGATATTCACCTCCCTCTGTACCACCAGCGGCACCGGATTGGCAGGTGCCACCAGAATTTCAGAAGTCAAAAGACCTCAGGGTATCTGACATACCAGAGTCTTCTCTTCTCAGCACCGGGACCTCAGGACCGAGTCTTCTCCAGTACCCTGCCACGCACCTCCACTTTCTAGTGGGGAATCAGATAACGAGCCAGAGGAAGCTGTTTCCTACTCCCTGCTCATGTTCCCTATGGTGCCCACTATCAAAAGGCTCCTTGGGTATACACTCAGGCTGCCCCCCCCCATTGTATTGCAACCATGGGCACCACCACTAGGCTCTATTCCACCGCCCCAGTGGCCGTACTGGGATTCCTGGGCTGCATATTGCCCCCATGCTTCTTGGGCTTCCAGCCTCACCCGTGAGCTCCCGAGACGTTCTTCCTTGGCTATGGCATCTAGAACCTTGGAACCTCCAGAGGAGATTGTTGAGTAACAGGAGGGTGGACTTGAGGAAGAGATGACTCCGAGGACCAACATCTTCTCCTCCTCCCCAGATGAAGTTGTCATACCCCTGGCCACTGTCCTTAGCTGATGATTTCCAGATTTTCCAGGACTGGCAAAGAGGGTTGCAGATACATTGCAGATACCCTTTGAGGAAGTCAAGGACACTCATCACAAACCCCTTGACATCTTACTCTCTTCCTCATCCTCTAAAATAGCTCTCCTTATTAATGAGGCTATCCTGGACCCTGCAAAAACCATACGGCAGACCCCAGCATCGGTGATGCCTAGTTTGTAAACAATAGAAAATATTACATTCTGGCTAGGGAGATGGAATTTCTTTTGTCCTACCCTCCCCCGAACTGCATCATTGTGGACATGATAAACTCCCGGGGCCATCAGCACCAAATGCGGTCCACCCTCTCTGATAGGGATTGGAAGTGCTTGGACCTCTTCAGGAGGAAAGCCTATTCCTCAGCCATACTACAATTTCAAATCACTAATTATCAAGCCTTACTGGTGAAATATGACTATGTCAACTATTTGAAACTTAATTTTATTGATCAGCTCCAGGGTCACAGTGCAACCAGTTCTGAGCTATCATCCAGGAAGGGCAGCCAGTAGCAAAAACATTGCTACAGTCTGCCCTCAATGCAGCTGACACAGCAGCCTGGTCCATCTCCATGGCGGTGGTTATGAGATGTGTGTTGTGATTACACCTTTTGAGAGAGAGATAGAAAACGAAAATGCTGGGCTCTCATGGTTTTAAAAGATGCACTTTGTGCAAGGAGACTATGCCTGTCTCCGATGGGCACTCACAGTGTGTCCTTTACTTAAAATACGCGCACTGCAGCAACCTCAAAGCCAGAGTGAGAAGGGATAGAGATTTCCAACTCAAAATTATTCTTAAGGAGAAATCCCTAATGCCACCTTTTGACCCTGGAAAAAGCCCACTGTGGAATTCTCCAGGCGCTTCCTCCCTGGACAGAGTGAGTACCCTTTCCTCCAGAAAATCCAGGAAGAGGGAGACATCTGCAGCACACAGGGCCGGCTCCAGGCACCAGCCGAGCAAGCTCGTGCTTGGGGCAGCAGATTCTAAGGGGCGGCATTCCATCCAATCCTAGAGTGGCATGGGCACCCTTTTTTTCCTTTTTTTTTTTTTGGTTCGCTGCTCCGGCAGCCCTGAACGTTTTTTTTTTCTTTTGCTTCGCCACTCCGGACGTCCAACACGGTTTTTTTTGTTTTGTTTTGTTTTGCTTGGGGCGACAAAAAAGCCAGAGCTGGCCCTGGCAGCACATGGAGAACCATTAAAGAAAAAATGGTCTTTGGTGAGATCGCTACCCTTGGTGCTGACGGCCAGCAGGGTGAGCACATTCGATGCTCCAGGCACATCCAGCACCGTCCGTTCCGTGACTTCTGTAGGCACAAACCAGCCTCCTTCTCCAGGGCACCAAATACTTCCAGGAAGGACACGGTGCCAAAAGCATCGCTGATTACAATGCCACCTCCACTAGTGCCAACTACTATGGAACCGTTGCTCGAACGACCTAAAACAGCACCACCAGCATCGAACAAGGTTGCACACAAAAGAGTGGCACCAACTGGTCTGACCACCCAGGCATCGGCACAGAAAAGCACGGCACCGGTGCCTGCAACACCGTGCACCTTCACTCAGTCAACAGACATGGCAGTATCTTCCACTCCAAGTTCTCCTGTACTTGTCACTGATGGTTCCCTGGTACGACGGCACCAGAACAGCCGGATTCACTGACTGCTCCGCAGTTTTCCAGCGATGAGGAAGACAATCTGGAGGAGGCAGTCTTCTACTCCGGGCATTCCTCCCCATCAGGCACCGGGCCACTGACATTGCACAGAGACATACCCCCATGGCTAGATAACCCATGGATGTGCCCCCCCATGCCATTACCAATGCAATGGGCACATTGGGACCCATGGCGGTTTACAGGTCTCAGATCCACAGACCTCACACCTCGCAAAGGCGACAGATACACCCTCCTGCTGCGACAACAACAGAGCCCTCGGAGACACCTGAGGATTCCGTAGAGGAATTGGATGATTCCAATACTCACGACTTCTCACCAGCTCACAACTCATCTTCATTTCCGGATGAGGCGGTAATGCCCCCTCCGCCCAACGTTGCAGATGATTCAAAACAATTCCAAGACTTATTCAAACAAATAGCACAAAGCCAGAATATACCTCTCGAAGAGGTGGCTGAAAACCAACATAAGCTCTTGAAAATCCAATGGCCAGTTTCCACGACAAAGATAGCACTGCCAGTAAACGATGCCGTGATGGAGCTGGAAGAAGGGGACTGGTTTTCAGCCCTTGACCTACAAGATGCATATTTTCATATCACTATACACCCCGCACACAGACGATTCCTATGGTTCACAGTAGGGAGAGACCACTTCCAATACAGAGTGTTACCATTCGGACTTTCGATGGCTCAAAGAGTCTTTACCAAAACACTGGCCATAATAGTAGCATACCTGCGCAGACAGGTAATAATGATATTCCCATACTTGGACGATTGTCTACTGAAGGGTCGCACTCAAGCAGAAACAATAAACTTCACACAGAGGACTATAACTAAGGCTAAGATTTTATCACGGATATTTTTACTAAAAGTCACGGACAGGTCACGGGCAATAAATCAAAATTCATGGAAGCCCGTGACCTGTCCCTGACTTTTACTAATAATATCCCTGACAAAAACGGGGAGCCCAGCTGCGGGGTCCCACACTGCCTGCAGAGGTTGGGCAGCTGCGGGGACTGCTCCAAGCTCTGGTGGCCCCCACCACCTGTGGGGGCTTGGAGCTCCAGGGTTCCCTAGGGTTAGAGCTCCAGGGTACCCATGCCATCTGCGGCGGCCGGGAGCTTTGAAAGACCCCTGGCGCCCATGGCAGCTCGGAAGTCCGGGGCCCCTGATGCCCTTAGTGGCTCAGAGCTCCATGGCAACACTGCCACCTGTGGCGGCTTATAGCTCCCAGGTCCCTGCCCCCCGCAGCAACTGGGAGCTCCGAGGGCCCCCTGCCACCTGCATCAGCCGGGATCTGCGGGGAGGGAGCCCCCACTGCGGCCAGGAGCTGTGGCCCCATCAACTGCGGTGGCAGGGAGTACTCCGGGGGTGTGCTCCCTGCCACCGCAGGGCTGAATTTATGGAGGTTGCTGGAAGTCATGGATTCTGTAACTTCTGCGACCTCCATGAAAAAATAGTAGCCTTAACTATGACACTTTTCCATACCCTAGGGTTACAAATAAATGAGAAGAAATCTACTCTAGTTCTGGTTCAACAACTAGAATTTATCAGAGCTTACCTAGACTCAATAGAAGCCAAAGCTTCATTAACAATGACCAGATTCTCCACAATGACCACTCTCATATCAGTAGTCACAAACAGCCCAAGGGTCTTTGCATGCACCTGCCTACAACTATTAGGACACATGGCAGCCTCTATGCACAACTGCACGTGTGCTGTCTCCAGGGATGGCTAAGCACAGCATTACATGCCATGCAAGCACACCCTAAACAAAATCCTGACAATACCACCAAAAGTCCTGCAATCATTACAATGGTGGAGAAACTCACGCTATGTGTGCGCGGGGGTCCTGTTTCAACAAGACCCAACATCCATCCTGATCACTACAGACGCTTCACTGATCGGATGGGGCCACATTTGGATCAACACACAATCCAAGGAAAATGGTCTTCTCTGGAGACACTATTACACATCAATCTACTTAAATTACGAGCAGTTCGATACACGTGCCAACATTTCCTACCAATGATAAGAAACAAATCGGTAAGAATAATGACAGAAAACATAGCTTGTATGTTCTACATAAACAGGCAGGGAAGAGCTCGATTTCATTCCCTGTGCACAGAAGCCATAAAATTATGGAACTGATGCATTACCCACAATATTACCATTACCGAGTTGTACCTCCTGGGCCAACAGAACACGACGGCTGACAAACTGAGCAAACAGTTTTCCCAAGAACACTAATGGGAACTGAATGATGACATCACACAACACATATTCCACACGTGGGGGTCACCACACATCGATCTATTTGCAACATCACAAAACCACAAATATCCAAGGTTTTGCTTGCGAGGAGGACTAGGACCATGATCCCTAGGGGATGCCTTTCTCATCTGATGGAACTCGCCCCCCGTACACGTTTCCACGGAAACCATTAATATCCAGAGTGATACATGAGATACGGAACAACAGAGCCATGGTCATACTGATAGCTCCGACATGGCTCTGACAGACATGGTATTCATACCTGAACCACCTGGCACTCTGTGCCCCATACACTCTTTCTCTCCATCGGGATCGCCTCTTTCAAGATGGGGGTCAAATTCTTCATCCGAATCTGGGAAAACTCCACCTGAAGGTGTGGCTCCTCCTTGGCTCCATCATGATGAACTAACCTGTTCGGAACAGGTTAAAAAGGTGTTTCCAAACAGCAGGAAATTAACATGCATACCTCTTACCTCCAAAAATGGAAGAGGTTCTACATGTGGTGTCACAACAATCACATGCCAGCACTTACAGCACCGATTCATTCGATTTTGGAGTATGTTACAATTGAAACAATCAGTCTATCCATTTGTTCACTTAGGGTACACCTCACAGCCATAATCGCTTTCCATCACAAGATAGATGGTGTTTCATCCTTCACTCACCTGATTACGAAACACTTCCTCACAGGCATTCAGAACATGTATCCTGAAGTTCGCAACCCTACACCAGCATGTGTAAATCTGGTCCTCAGAGGCCTTACCAGAGCCCCTTTCGAACTACTTGCTACCTGTTCTTTACCCCATTTATCAATAAAGGTAGCATTCCTGGTTGTGATCACTTCAGCACAAAGAATAGGTGAAATAGGGGCCCTCATGGCCCACCCTCCATACACCATATTCTTCAAAGACAAAGTGACTATGCAACCACAGCCAAAATTTGTACCGACGGTACCTTTATCATTCCATCTTAATCAACTCATCCACCTACCTGTGTTTCATCCTAAGCCGCACGGGTCTACACAGGAGACTACCCTCCACACTCCCAATGTTAGAAGAGTACTAGCATTCTACCTAAATAGAACGAAACCTTACCAAAAGTCACTGAGACTCTTCATTTCCACCATTGAACGATCGAAGGGTGCAGCAATTTCAAAACAAAGACTATTGAAATGGATCTCGAATTGCATCCATTTATGTTACCAAAGCCAAAATATAGACAGGGATTAGAGCCCATTCAATGAGATCACTTTTGACCTCAACAACATTTTTACATAACGTTCCAATCAGAGAACTATGCCACGTTGCCACTTGGGCTTCCGTACACACTTTCACAAACCACTACACAATAACACAGAGCTCAGAAGCTGATGCAATCCTTAGCCTTATAGTACTAGCCTCAACTGTACAGACAACTCCAAAACCCATTCTTCCATAATGGGGCACTGCTCTACAGTCACCTGACGTGGAGCACCAACAGAGATAGCACTCGAAGAAGAAGAGAAGGTTACTCACCTTGTGCAGTAACTGAGGTTCTTTGAGATTTGTGTCCCTGTGGGTGCTCCTCTACCCAGCCGCCTCCCCTCTATTTTGGAGTTCGCAGGAGGGACTCTATGGTAGAGGAGGAACTGAGGGGGTCGGGCCGCATGAGCGCAAGATGAAGCGCCAACGGCACTGCGAGACAGTTACTGCGCACATGTGTCCTGACCAGTCACTGCTACTGAAAATCTCTGATTGGCGGCACCGGGATGCCCCGATACCTGAATTGGAGCACTCTCAGGGACACACATCTCAAAGAACCTCACAAGTTACTCACAAGATGAGTAATCTCCTCATATCTAATGACATCAGAGAAGGCACTACTCTGATTGTATTCTAAAGTAAAGGGATAGAAAAATATCTATAATTTACAATGAAAACTCAAAGAAATACAGAAACTCTTTATGTACAAGAGATATGAGGATATAGTGATATTGTTTTAAAATCCATTATTCACCCTGGGTTTAAAAACACGAAACGATTTCTAACCACAAATACTACACTACATTTTGTTCTTTTAAACCAAAGATGACTAAGTATTTCATGATATGTCATTATATAATGGTTTGGATTCCATGCAGCTTGGCTTCAAATAAGAATTACTGATGGAAAATATAAATCAGAAGGATGTTGTGCTTTATTTTTCAGAATTTCAAATGAACAAGATGTCCTAGAAGGTGTAAGTATGCTGTATTTTAAAGTTAAAATTGTGATTTTCCTAGAGCATAGTTTGATGTAAAACCCATTGTTTTATGGAAGACAGTGATTAAATTATTACTGTTTATCCTCATTGCTTCAGCAAAGGGAAAAGGTTTTTAAAGAGTCAAAATAAAGTCCAGAAAAGTCACATATACCCAGCTATATCAGATAGTCTGAGTTCATTTCTCTTGCAGTTATAACACTTACACTTTCAGGAATGTACTATAAAATACGGATGTAAAATGTTAACCATTAGTTAAGTATTAGTCTTACCGATTAACCTGCATTAATCGTTAACCCCAGGGCCAACCGGCCAGCCAGCCAGCTCCAGCAGCCCTGTGCCAGCGAGCCAGTCAGCCGGCCAGCCAGCTGATCCTAGCAGCCCTGCACCAGCCAGAGCGGCCCCAGCAATGTCGGCCAGCCAGATCGGCCCCAGCCACACTGGCTGGCTGGATCGGCCCCAGCCGTGCTGGCTGGACGGATTTGCCCCAGCCGTGCCGGCCAGCCGGATCAGCCCCAGCCTCAGTTGCAGCCATGCTGGCCGACTGGCCCTTTAATCGGTTAATCATTTAAATGAAATATTTTTTATCATTTAAACGGTTAACTTTTTAAACGACATTTACATCCCTACTATAAAAACAAGAGGACTAATTTAATCCAGAACTATTTTGCTTCCACTGTAAGGGGGATAAAACCTAAATTTAAACTTAGTAAATTCACAAGTCCAAGAAATAGAAGACGTCAAATAAATAAAGTCTGGGAAAAATTAAGGGCGTGAACTTGCACAGTGCTGAACATTTCCCTTAGTGCTGAGTAGAGCTGGTCAGAACTTTTCCAACAAAACATAGTTTTATTGGGAAACACTGATTCCTTATAGTGAAATGTTTCACTGTTACTATTACAGATTCAATGAAAATTTCACTGAAACACAGGCAACTTTCCATTGGAAACTCGCACCGTGGCAGGGTGCCTATCAGTCCAGGGACACCAAGCTGGAGCCAGGGTCTGTGCGGGCGGGCAGGCTTCCTGATCCATTGGCAACAGCCCTTGCTGGAGCCAGGACTTTTTGGGTTGCTAGGCTCCATAGCAGGGAATCAGCCAGAACCCATGCTAGAGCCAGGACTCTGCGGATTGACAGCTACCCGCACCCTGGCAGCAGCCTTAGGACACCTGCCTGGAGCTGGGACTCTCAGGGCTGATAGGTTCACCGCTCTGCAGCAGGGAATCTGCCTGCCCACTCCCCTCCCCCTCCGCGTCCCTCTCCCTGAGCCCCAGCTGGAGAAGGGAGCCTAGCAGCCCCAAGAACCCTAGCTCCAGCACTGGTGGAATCTCCCTGCTGGAGCAGCTAAGTGATATAGGCATTCCTGTCAATTTTCATGCAAGCTGTGCAACTGACAAAAATGTCAATTTCACATTTTGTTTCAGGAACACCATATTTTCATGTTTCTGAAATAATATTCAGGGATCTCCAGTTTTCCAGGGAATTTTGAAAAATTTGCTTTGGTTCCAAATTGGGTTGAAAGCAAATTCAAAAATACCAAAACTTTTGTTGAACCGAAATCTCCAAGTTTTAGCAAGCTCTAGTACCGAGTACCCTCCACCAATTTCAAAGAGTGCCCAGCATCTTCCTGGAGTATTTCTTCCTCTCCATTTAGACATTTCAATTCTTTCTTATGTAACAGGGATAACTATAAGTAAGGCTACGTTTTAGTCACAGGTATTTTTAGTAAAAAACATGGACAGGTCATGGGCAGTAAACAAAAATTCACGGCTTGTGACCTGTTTGTGACTTGTATTCTTTACCCCTAAATCTTGGGTGCTTGGGATGTGTGTGTGTGTATGTGCGCCGCAGGTGCTTGGGGGGCGGGGGGACGGCCTGGGGGTGCTGCAGGTGCTTGGGAGGAGGGGGGTGGTCCAGGGGCGCTGCGAGTGCTCTGGGGAAGCAGCCCCGGACCCCCCCGGTGCTGGTGGGGTTTTTTTTGGCAGGGTTGGGGGGGCTCTCTACCCAGCTCCACGGGAGGACCCCTGCTGGTGCTGTGGGGGGGTTGACGGGGCTGGGAGGCTCCCTACCTGGCTCCATGTGGCTCCCTGGAAGCGGCGACATGTCCCTCCTTCGACTCCTAGGTGGAGACATGGCCAGGGGGGCTCCGCATGTTGCCTCCGCTCTGAGCACCGTCTCCGCAGCTCCCATTGGCTGGGAACTGAGGCCAATGGGAGCTGCGGGGGCAGTGCCTGTGGGCGGGGGCAGTGCCTGTGGGCGGGGGCAGTGCGCAGAGCCGCCTGGCTGTGCCTCTGCCTAGGAGCTGAGGGGACATGTCGCCGCTTTGGGGACCCTCCCCGAGGTAAGCGCCGTCTGGAGACCTCACTCCCTCCTGCGCCCCAATCTCCATGACTTCCATGACCTCTGTGACAAACTGGCAGCCTTAATTATAAGAGGTAAATTGAAATCAGGATATCTTGTTCTTGCAAGTAACTAACATAATATGTCTGTACTTAGAAATACCAGAAGATTCAAAATGAATATCAGTTGCTAGCAGAAGAAAAACAGATAATGGAGAATGAACTTCAAAAGATGAGAGAGGAAGAAAAGCTAAGTGTTAGTATAAACATACAAAGTGGCAAAAATAAGTCTGTTGTTCAAAATAGCAACTCTTGATTGATACCAGAAAAATGCCTTCAAAATGTCTTGTGTTTATCTAGTGTAAGTAAATACAAGAAAATATAACATCATCTCTCCTGTTTTTTTTTAAACACTTATTTTTTTGAGGTACTGGTATATAGTCCCACTTGTGGGATGCATCCTCAGCCCCAGTGGTGCTGAACTCTAGGACCCTTCTGGAAAGCATAGTCCTTTTACCTCATTGAAAATTTTGAGCCAAGGTTGTTAAAAAGGCCCCGTGGATGCCTGTAGTCTCACTTTGTCCCTTTGCATGACAAGCTGAAGATGTAGGGACCTTCTCTGGGGTGTTGTTTTTTTAATTTAAAACTTCCCTAACTGTGTCACCCCAGCAGCAGTGCAAAGAAGGTGTCATGGATTTCAGAGTTTGGTATGCTTTGAAACCCTTCTGCAATCTCTTGTGAGTGCATCCTTCACTCCAGGACAATCCTGCAACACTGCCACTCTCAGACCAGGTTCCTAGGCTTCAGCACCCCTGTTTCAGATTGTTCCGTTAGAGGGGCCAATTTGGGTAGCTCACTGCAGGAGTCATCTTTCTTGGGAGCTTTGTAACAAACAAACAAACAAACAAAAATAAAAAGTACACAGCAACACAGTTCAGTCTTTGTAAAACGCTGAGCATGTGGGTAAGAGCCACCACCCAGACACCTGGGAAAGGAGTCTCTGTAATAACTCAGAGCCCTCCTCATCTAGTGTCCCATCTCCAACCATGGGAGATATTTGCTAATAGCAATTGCAGATGGGCCCTATGCCACTGTAGGCAACCTCATCATACCATCGCCTCCATAAACTTACCAAGCTCAGTCCTGAAACAAGTTCGGTTTTTACCCCCACTCCTGGTGGAAGGCTGTTCTAGAACTTCAGTCCTCTTCATCTGATTTCAAGCCTAAACTTGTTGACGGCCAGTTTATATCCATTTGTTCTTGTGCCAACATTGGCCTTTAAATAACTCTTCTTCCTCTCTGGTGTTTATCCCTCTGATGTATTTATAAAGAGTAATCATATCTTCCCTCAGCCTTCATTTTTTAAGGCTGAACAAGCCAAGCTCCTTAAGTCTCCTCTTGGAAGGCAGGTTCTCCATTCCTCTGCTCATATTAGCAGCCTTTCTCTGTACCTGTTCCAGTTTGAATTCATCGTTCTTAAACATGGGAGACCAGAATTGCATACAGTATTCTTGATTAGGTCTCACCAGTGCCTTGTACAATTGTAACAACACTTCCTTATTGCTGCTGGAAATACCTCTTCTAATGCATTCTGGGATTGTATTTGCCTTTTTCACAGCCGCACCACATTGGCAGCTCATAGGCATCCCATGATGGATCAATACCCCAGGTATTTCTCCTCCTCTGTCGCTTCCTATTGATAAGTCTCCAGGGTATAGCACAAATTCTTCTTGTTAGTCCCTAAGTGCATGAGGTTGCACTTTGCATTATTAAATTTCATCCATTTCTATTACTCCAGTTTTCAAGGTCACCTAAATCTCCTTGTATGATATTCCAGTCCTCCTCCATATTGGCAGTATTTCCCAACTTTGTGTCATCTGTATATTTTATTAGCACACTCCCACTTTTTGTGCCAAGGTCATTAATGAAAATATTAAATTAGATTGGTCTCCCTGTGTCCCCAACACCACTCGCTGTCTTGCTCCTTATTAAGGAGGAAGATGAGGAAGAACAGGGAGCTATTCCCCCACTGGCTCCTATCCATCAGGAGTCAGTCAACCCAGGAGTCTCTCCTGAGGCATATTATGGTGTCCCCGGGTACTTACAGTGGTATGGGGCCCCCCTATGCTGCTCCCATCCTAATGAGCATACTGGACTCCATGGGTCATATGCCCCACACAAGGGGGGACTGCCTGACACAGCCAGACCCAGCACACAGTAATTCCCCACAACTTCTGTAACAGCACCCTCAGTGGTACCAGGGGAAGAGGAGGAAGAACCCCTGCTCCTGCAGGGGACATTACCTACCCACTTGCCATCATTGTCCACAGAGGATACCTTTATGCCTCCTCCCCCTAATATAGGGGATGATTTCAAATTGTTCCATGGCTTATTTGAGAGGGTGACCCTCTCTGAACATCTCTTTTGAGGAAGTCCCCATGATACAGCATGGGCTAGTGGACATTTTGCATACATCCGCTTCGTTTAAAAAAATGCCCTTCACTTGAATGAGGCACTGATGGACCCTGTAAGGGTCATTCTGTGGACCCCTGCGGCTGCCCGTCCAGCTGGCAGGAGGTCCGACAGGAGGTGTGTACCAACAAAGGGCGCAGACTTCGCATCCAGCGCCTAATTTCTTAGTGATAGATGCAGTCCAGCGGCGTGGCATGCAACAACAACCCAGAAACACAACTCATGATAAGGACTGGAAAAGATTTGATCAGTTTTGGCAATAAGGCTTACTCCTTACGCCTGATAAGCCTATGCGATATTACTAATGAAATACAACTATACAAACTACACAAAAATGTCCTAATTGCTTAATTTTATTGCCAAGGACAAGGGAGAACAGTTCGCAGCACTTGATTCTGAGGACAGAGCTGCAACATCTGTGTCGATGGTGGTTGTAATGAGAAGGGCCTCATGGCTCTATCTTTCTGGCTTCCACGAAGAGGTTCAATCCACGGTGGAAAACTTGCCAGCCCAAATTATTCGCCAAAAAGACAGACGACTCACTCCACTCGCTCACGGACTCATGAACGACTCTCCGATCCTTGAGAATCTATAACCCCAAACCCAAAAGGAAACAGAGGAACTACTTTACATCCCAACGATACCACCACCCAATGTATTCACAACAACAGTGGTGATTTGACTCACCAGTCGCAGACATGGGCCCCGAGAGGACAACAATCTACTTCTCAAGTTGCTGCATCCCAACCATCAACCTCCAATAATTCAACAAGTTCGTCAGAAACACGATTCAAGATGGTCACACTATACACTATAAGTGACTGCCTGCTAAAAGCGTCAACCCAGCAGCCAGCATTGCAAGCCACTGAACAGGTGGTAACCCTCTTCACGAATCTGGGCTTCCTAATCAATCCCGACCAGCCCACTCTAACAACAGTGCAAGACCTGGACTTCATTGGGGCCCACCTCAACTCTATTGAGGCCATAGCCTCACTACCGAGACAACGTTCTCTCACTCTCACCAGCCTCATACCCACTGTGCGAAATAGCCCACAGGTATCTGCCAAGACTTGCCTCCAACTCCTTGACCACATGGCAGCCACAACATTTGCTGTCAGACACACCAGATTAAACATCTGTTGCCTACAAGGAAGGCTATGTATCAGCTTTGTTCCACACAGATACAGCATAAATAAGCACCCCACAATATCAGGCAAAATAAAGGACCCCCTTCTCTGGTGGGCAAAACTGACCAATGTATGCACGGGGGCATCCTTCATTCAGACCACGAATGCCTCACTCCTGGGATGCTGAGCACACCTGCACCCACATTCTATATAGGGCCATTGGTCCCCTGCAGAATCCCTTCGACATATAAACCGATTGGAACTTCAAGCTGTCTGCAACGCTTGCTCCCAATTCCTGCCACTCATCAAAGACAAGGCTATTTGAAACCTTAGCTTGTATGTATTATATATACAGACAAGGGGGAGCACAGTCACAGTACCTCTGTGCGCAAGCCATAAAACCCTGACGATGGTGCATCAGACACAATATCCACACACAGCAGATACCCTCAGCAGACAAAATTTTCAGAACTGTGAAGGGAGCTCGACAACACAGTACTCCTGCATGTATTTCAACACTGGGGGTTCCCCACAGTAGACTTTTTTACAACCGCACAAAATACCAAATCCCCTCGTTTTCGCTCCGGTGCAGGTCTCGGTGTGCAGTCGTTAGGCAATGCATTCCTCCTCGAGTGGAATGTTCCCCTTCTCTATGCCTTCCCTCCTATTTCTCTCTTGAACCAAGAGATCCACAAGATCAGGCTGGATGGGCCACAGTAATTCTACTAGCATGGTCTCGCCAAACCATGGTATCCTTACCCCCCTCAGCATGACCATGCGTCCATGAATCGCACTCCCACTTCTGTCTCACCCGCTGTCCCAGGACTCAGGCCGTGTCCTGCATCCACAGAAACTCCATCTCAGAACCTGGCTCCTCCATGGCTCACAGAACCTGAGCTGACCTGTTCAGAGGAGGTATAAAATATACTGTTACACAGTTGAACAGAAATGAATTGTCGCCCATACAACCTGAAGGGGAGACGAGTTAAGGCCTGATGCCAACTAAAACGGATGATTTCCATCCCAGGGACATTATCCTCTATACTGTGTTATCTATTAGAACTCAAATGGTCAGACCTATCCATGAACTCAATAAAAGTCCATCTACCTACCATCACAGCATTCCACCCCAAGGTGGATTGCCATTCCGTCTTTACCCATCTATTGACCCAATGTTTCCTCAGAGGACTCAATAATGCCTACCCTGAACTACGTGAGCCTACTACACCATGGGACCTGAACCTGGTCCTTTGGATCATCACCTCTTCCCCGTTTGAACCCATGATGACATAATCACTGCTACACCGTTCTATGAAAGTAGCATTTCTTGTGGCAATGACATCTGTCAGACGTGTGGGAGAACTGTGGGCTTTCATGGCAAAACCCCCATACATGGTCTTCTTTGAGGATAAAGCCTCCCTCAGACCACACCCCTAAACTCCACACAGATAGAACACGTTACACACTTCATAATCTTGATGTTCGGAGGGCATTGTCTTCTTACATAGACAGGACTAAACCATCCCATAAATCACCCAAACTGTTTCTATCCATCACTGAATGTTGCAAAAGAAGCACCATCTCTAAACAAAGACTTTCCAAGTAGATCCATAATCGCACAAAACTCTGCTATCATCAGTGCAACTGCCAATCCCTCATGGGTATTCACTCACATCCCACTAGAGCCTTATCAGCCTCCATGGCTTCCCTGCACAATGTACCTATCACAGACATTTGTAGAGTTGCTACTTGGGCCTCAGTCCATACCTTTAGACAGCACTATGCCTTAGAGCCACAGGCAACATCTGATACCTCCTTCGGATGCTCTGTACTATTGGAGGTCACGACTTCAACTCCAAAGCCCCTCCTTCCATCGGATGACACTGCTCTGTAGTCACCTAAAGTGGAGCACCCACAGGGACAGCACTTGAAGAAGAAGAGAAGGTTACTCACCTTGTGCAGTAACTGAGGTTCTTTGAGATGTGTGTCCCTGTGGGTGCTCCAGTACCCTCCCTCCTCCCCTCTATTTCGGAGTTTCCGTATTAGTCTCTGCAGCAGAGAAGGAACTGAGTGGGGGTTGGTCGCACAGCGTCGGTTAACTGCCTGCAGCAGCGTGAGGCAGGGACCACGCATGTGCAAGCCAACCGGGCACTGCTACCAAAAGTCTCCGACTACGAGCACAGGGGCACACCGACAGCTAAAGTGGAGCACCCCCAGGGACACACATCTCGAAGAACCTCAGTTACTGCACAAGGTGAGTAACCTTCTCTTTCCCAGATCACTTTTCCCCCTCTTTCTTAGAGATAGTTACTATATTTGCAATTCTCCAGTCATAGGATACGACCCCGAAGCTTACAGATTCGTTAAAAATCCTTGCTATTGTCTTTGCAATTTAATCTTCCAGTTACTTTAATATTGTTGGATGGAGATTATCCGGGCCCCCTGATTTGGTTCCATTAAGCTGTTTTAGTTTAGCTTTCACCTCGGATATGATCATTTCTGTTTCCGTATCCTTGTTCCCTTTAGCCATCCTGCCACTATCCCCAGTTCCTCATTACACTTACTGAAAATTGAGGCAAACTATTCATTTAGATGTTGTGCCATACATAGATTATCTTTAATCTCAACTTTATCCTCAGTATTTAGTAGTCCCACTTGTTCTTTCCTTGTTTCTTTTTTATTTATACGTTCAAACAACCTTTTATTATCGGTTTTAATTTCTTTTGCATGGTACAGCTCTGCTTGGCTTTTGGCAGTTCTCGCTTTTCCCCTACCCTTTGACCTCCAAGAGGTAGCTTTCCTTGCTGATCTATCCCTTTCACCATTCCTTATTGGCTTTCTGTTCTCTCTTAATAACCTGTTTGAGATGCTTGTTCACCCAGTTTTGTCTGCAATCCTTCTCTACAAACTTTCCCCCCTTGCTTGGGATGCAGGCTCCAGATACTTTAAATCAAAGTTTCAGAAGCTAATTCTAAGCCTCCTCCACATTCAGATCCTTGAGTTCTTCAGTCAAGTCCACCTCCCTAAGTAATTCCCTTAAATTTGTAAGGTTTGCCCTTTTGAAATCAAGGTCCCTAGTTGCAGACTTATTTTTGTTTATCCTTCCATTTAGTTTAAACTGAATTAACTCATGATCACTTGAATCAAGGCCCTGGTCTACACTACGAGTTTAGGTTGAATTTAGCAGCATTAGAGCGATTTAACCCTGCACCTGTCCACACGACGAAGCCATTTTTGTCGACTTAAAGGATCTTAAAATCGATTTCTGTACCCCCCCCGACGAGGGGATTAGCGTTGAAATCGACCCTGCTGCATCGAATTTGGGGTAATGTGGACTCAATTCGACGGTATTGGCCTCCGGGAGCTATCCCAGAGTGCTCCATTGTGACCGCTCTGGACAGCACTCTTAACTCAGATGCACTGGCCAGGTAGACAGGAAAAGCCCTGCAAACTTTTGAATTTCATTTTGGCCAGCGTAGCAAGCTGATCAGCACAGGTGACCATGCAGAGCTCATTAGAACAGGTGACCATGGAGTCCCAGAATCTCAAAAGAGCTCCAGTATGGACTGAACGGGAGGTACTGCATCTGATCGCTGTATGGAGAGACAAATCCGTGCTATACGAACTCCGTTCCAAAAGACGAAATGCTGGAATATTTGAAAAAAATCTCCAAGGGCATGAAGGACAGAGGTTATAACAGGGACCCGCAGCAGTGCCGCATGAAGCCTACCAAAGAACCAGAGAGGCAAATGGCCGCTCTGGGTCAGAGCCCCAGACATGCCGCTTCTATGATGAGCTGCATGCCATTCTAGGGGGTGCCCCTACAACTACCCCACTCCTGTGCTTCCCTCCTCCCCCACCCGTCCCGGGCTACCTTGGCAGTTATCCCGCCATTTGTGTGATGAATTAATAAAGAATGCATGAATTTGAAACAACAATGACTTTATTGCCTCTGCAAGCGGAGATCAAAGCGGGGAGGGGAGGGCAGTTGGCTTACAGGGAAGTAGAATGAACCAAGGGGGCGGGTTTTCATCAAGGGGAACATTCCACTCGAGGAGGAATGCATGATATTCCAGACAGGACTAAATCTCCATTAGACGAAACTTAAGAGAATGACCTGGAGTCATTCCCATTTTTGTCCAGGCTCTCCTGACCGACCTCACCGAGGCTGGCCAGGAGCACCCATGGGACGACGACGACGGCTAGCAGTCGTATTGCACCATCTGCCGTCCGCAAGGCAAGGCAAGGGGATGCTGCTGTGTAGCACTGCAGTACCACGTCTGCCAGCAGCACCCAGGAGACATACGGTGACAGTGAGCTGAGTGGGCTCCATGCTTGTTGTGGTATGTCGTCTGCACGGGTAACCCAGGAAAAAAGGCAAGAAACCATTTTTTGCCGTTGCTTTCACGGAGGGAGGGGGGGCCTGATGACATGTACCCAGAACCACCCGCAACAATGTTTTTGCCCCATCAGGCATTGGGAGCTCAACCCAGAATTCCAATGGGCAGCGGAGACTGCGGGAACTGTGGGATAGCTACCACAGTGCAACGCTCCGAAAGTCAACGATGGCTGTGTGCATCCACAGTACCGAGGCTGACTTAATGCGCTTAGTGGGGACACACACAATCGACTGTATCAAATCAATTTCTAAAAAATCGACTTCTATTAAACCAACCTAATTTCGTAGCGTAGACATACACAAAGTTATCCATAATCAGTTCTTCTGTGATGTTCTTGCTATTTACCAATACTAAATCTCAAATGGCATAACTTCTTGGTGAAGAAATCTGACTGCTATCACATCCAGGATTATGTGGGCCCTACCATTATTAGTAGAATTTGTCCTCCAATCCATATCTGGGAAGTTAAAGTCTCCCATAATTGCACAATTCCCAGTAGTATTTATTTCATTAAAAATATTAAAGTCTCTATCCTATTAAAATTGGATTCTGTGGGTCTATAGCAGACCTCCCCAACCACTATCCCAGTGGAGCCTCTGTTACTATTTTCCCCCAAAGTGATTTTAACCCAAACAGATTCAGTTTTCTCCATTCTGTCACTTCTAATTTCTTTATGGTCTACCTCGTCATTAATATACAATGCTACACCATGACCTTTACCTTTATTTCTCTCTTCCTTCAACAGCACATACCCTTCACTAGCTGTATTCCAGTTATGACTACTATTCCACCCTGTTTCCAGTATCCCTATAATATTTGATTTCACTTCTTGCACCAGTAGTTCTAATTCTTCCATTTGTTACATGGGTTCTGTGCTTTGGTGTACAGACATTTTAGCTGTTTCTGCTTAGCCTCACCCAGCTTCCTCTCCAGATTAGGTATAGTCATTTACTGCCAGTATTACCTACCTGATTGTTACTGTCCTTGGTATTGGCACTGTTTTTCCTCTTGTTGTCCATTCTCCTACCCTCTGTTGTTCCTTTCCCCATTGCTGTATAATCTTTTACTTGATTTGCCTCCCACTCAATATTAGAATTAGGCGTGGAGATTACATGAGCATCTCCAAACAATCTCCTCTGAAATCTTAGTTGGAAGCTCTTTTAATCAGTTGTGCCAACCTCCATCCCAGAAGTCCAGCCCATGAGAACAATCCTCTATCTGTGAATGCCTCCCAGTGGTTGAACATTCCAAAGCCCTCCTTTATACCACTATTACTTTAGCCATCAGTTGATCATCGTAATCTTGTCATGCCTTTGCTCTCATCCTCAAGGGACAGGTAGAATCCCACTGAAGATAACCTCAGCTTCCCTTCCTTTGAGCAACTTCTTCCTTGTTGCGTCCCAGCAAGGATCTAGCACTATGATTTGTTCCCATGTGGAGGCCAATCAGTGGATTCTTTTCCGCTGCCATTAAGATCCTTTTCCGCCACATCCAATATCTTAGCCCCAGGTAGACAACACAACCTTTTGTTCTCCAGATCAGCTCTGGTGACAGGCCTGACTGCTCTTGGTAGGGAGTCCCCAATCGCATAGATCTGCCTGTTTCCGGTATTGGTGCAACTCTCAGACCTTCCTCCTTCTGTTCTTTCTGGTTGCAAGTCTTGTCACCTGTTCTCACTTGCAGACTTCTGCAGGTAATCTTCTATTTTCCTGGGGCTCCAAAATCTGGCTTTGTTGTAGGACTGGCTGCTCTTCTCTTCTTCCTTGCTCTCATCTTCTGTTACTGCCTGCCTGTCCTCTTCATTTTGCAGCTCAGCGAACCTGTCCTGAGCTCTCTTTCTCCTTTGCTAGCTGGTCTTTTCCCTGCCTTGTTCTTGTAGTCCCATGCTTCCACAGACTTCTTTCTTCATCCAGCTTGCTACCCTCACAGTTCTCTAGTCCAGCATATGCCTGCAAGTCTTGAGTTTTCCCTTCAGCCTTCTCTCCCCTTGCCTCCATCATGCTCTCAAATCCCCCTCAAACTCAATCACAGTTTCTAGCTGCATCTCCAAATTTTGGATCTTCACTTACCATTAGTTCTGTCTGGCAGCATAGCAAACAAATGAAGTACCTTTCAGGTAGCCTCTCCAGAATAATGTACATCCTGCAGCTTCCACATCCAGTTATCTTCAGTTCTTCTCGAGTGCTTGTTCATGTCGATTCCAATCAGGTGTATGCACGCACACGTGCATGTTGGCTGGAAGATTTTTCCCTTGGCAGCATCCGTCAGGTTGGCCTGGGTGCCCCCTGGAGTTGCGCCCTCATGCCGCCTAATATATAGCCCTGCCGACCCGCCACCCCTTCAGTTCCTTCTTACCGCCAGTGACGGTGGCTGGAACTTCCCTTGGCTCTTGCTTAGCAAGTTCTCGTTTTCTGTGTATATAGTTAGTTAGTTAGTTTGTAGTACCAGTTAAAGTTTAGTATAGTATAGTTGTTGGGGGTTCCCCCCCACCTCCGGCCCGGCACCATGGCATGCCGCAGTCCCCGGGATTTAAGAACTGTGTGGCTTGTGCCAAGCGCATGCCTAAGAGCGACCCGCACTCGTCGTGTCTCAGGTGCCTGGGGGAGACCCATCAGAAAGATCGCTGTAAGATCTGCCGCGAGTTCCTCCCGAGAACACTTAAAGAACGGGAACAGCGGCTGAAGGTGATCCTCATGGAGGCTGCCTTGTGCCCCCAATCCGACCCGGGCTCGAGAGACCCGACCCCGTCAGCATCGTCCTCGATGCGGAGTGCCCCAGCGCCGTCCATGTTTTCGGCACCGAAGGACGCCAGAGACGCCCGACACCGCCATGGCTCCTCTCGGGGCCCATCTGACAGTAGGCACCACTCCCATTCACCGGTGCCTCAAAAGAAGAGAAAGCCAGATGACCACTCTTCTCCGGCTAAGCCTCGAGAAATGCGATCCTAGGCGGGCCACTCCTTGGCGTCTCCTTCCGGGGCCATGTCGACTCCTGCCCAGGTGAGGCAGTCGAGTCCGGCCTGACCTCGATCCCCGGTGCCTATGTGGCAACTTCAGCTCCCGTCCGCGCCAGAAGCATATCAAGCTGCCAGAGATCTCTGTCACCTGACAGCACCGTTCTCGCCTGCCAGGGAGGAACCCTCAGCGCTGACGGAGCCCCGTCCTCCGGTGCATTCGAAAGGAAAGTCGGCTGTGATGTCGAGGCACTCTCCTTCGCCTTGTCCATCGGCACCTACACGCTCCGATAGAGAGCCTTCCCGCTCCCCGAGCTCTCAACGTTCGAGGCACTGAGAATCGGCTCCTCCATGGTCTTCAGTGTCTGAGACCTTGGAGTTGGAGCTCGACTCCTACTGCTCAAGTAGGAGCGGGATCCATAGAGCGAGGTCGGGCAGAAATAGAAGGGAGTAGTGGGTGTGGCCTCCGCAGTGGCAGAACCCACCTCAGTGGCCCCTCTGACTCCCTGGGCTTACCACAAGGGCCAGGGAGGAACCCAGGGCCCACGCTCAGCGACGTCTTCAGTCGCCTCCGTCACTTTTGTGCCGCCTTCCGCCATGCACCCAGCACCTACGGTCTCAATGTTGCCTACGATGTCTATGGCCCTGGCACATGACCTGTCTGGGGCAGATGGTAGGGAGCTTCCACCACTGGCGCACGCTTCCTCCTCCTCATCGCCCGACGAAGTGTTGGCAGGGTCGTCCATAGCTCCTGCGTTAGAGGACATCAAGAGTTCTACAACAGTTGCTCCGCAGAGCTGCCCAAGGCTTGGGCATCAAGGACGAGGAGGTGGTCGAGGAAGTGGATCCCATGGTGACATCTTAGCACCCTTGGGTTTCTCACAGGTAGCGTTACCCCTCATAAAAACAGTGGTGGACAACACTAAAACCCTGTGGCAGACACCGGCATCTCTGCCACCCACTGCTAAATGCAATGAGTGCCAGTATTTCGTCCTCTCCAGAGGCTTTGAGCATCTCTACTCTCACCCACCTCTGGACTCCTTGGTCGTTGATGCGGCTAACGAGCGGGAGAGACAAGGCTTCCAAGGTCCTTTCCCCCAAAATAGGGATGCTAAATCCCTGGACCTTGTGGGTAGGAAAATCTACTCCACTGGTGGGTTACAACTCGGTACTGCTAACCAGCAGGCCATTGTAAGCAGGTATTTCTATAATACCTGTGCTTCCATGGCTAAGTTTATGGAGCTCGTCCCTTCAGACTCTCGGTATGAGTTCACCGCCTTGGTGGAAGAAGGGAAATTAGTCTCCTGCACTTCACTGCACGCGGCCTTAGATGCTGCAGACACTACCACAAGAGTCATGGCGACAGCGGTGGCTATGCGACGGGGGGCCTGGTTGCAAGTCTCAGGCTTACCCTATGAAGTCCAACAAATGATTCAGGACCTTCTGTTTGAGGGTGAGATTCTGTTTTCAGAGAAGACGGATAAACGGCTTCACAGCCTAAAAGACTCCCGAGCCACCCTCAGATCCTTGGGCTTGCATAGCCCCACCACTCAGCGGAGACACTTCCACCCACAACCTCCTCAAAGGTTCCAGCAGCAGAACCACCAGAACAATTCTAGGAGGAGGAACCGGAGCGGTAGGAGAAGACAACATCCCTCTGCTAATCAAGGCCAGCCAAAACCGCCCTCTGGCCCTAAACCGCCATTTTGAAGGTGTGGTCGAGGACGGTGCACCAGCCCAGAGACTGGATTCACCCCGCCTTACCTTCTCCTCCCGACTATCCCCTTTCTACCATTCATGGTCCGGTATAATTTCGGACCGCTGGGTACTTCACACGGTGGAGAGGGGATACTCCATCCAATTCTGTGCCCTCCCACCCTGCCACCCCCCTTCCTCGTCCCTCTTCAGGGACCCTTCTCACAAGCAACTTCTCATTCAGGAGGTGCAATCGTTCCTAGAGTTGGGGACTTTGGAGGAGGTTCCACTGGAACACAGGAACGAGGGTTTCTACTCCCGCTACTTCCTAATACTGAAAGCCAAAGGCAGTCTAAGGCCTATCCTGGACCTGCGCAACCTCAACAAGTTTGTGAGGAAACTCAGGTTCCGCATGGTCTCCTTCACTGGATCCAGCAGACTGATATGCCGCCCTCGACTTGAAGGACGCGTATTTTCACATAGTGATAGCGCAAAACCACAGAAAGTACCTCAGGTTTGTGATCAACGGTTCCCATTACCAATTTACTGTTCTCCTGTTTGGCCTGTCAGCAGCACCTCGAGTATTCACTAAGTGCATGGCAGTCGTCACTGCCTTCCTGCAGAGACATCAGGTACAGGTGTTCCCATACCTTGATGACTGGCTGATCAAAGGCCGATCCAGGACTCAGGTGGAAGATCAGGTGACATCCATCAGAGCCACCTTCGAGAATCTGGGCCTCCTACTGAACGAGGTGAAATCGACTCTGTCCCCGGTCCAAAGGATAGAGTTCATGGGGCGCTCCTGTACTCAACTCAAGCCAGAGTGTTCCTCCCGGAGGCGAGATTCCAGGCCCTTGATGCCATGATCCAGGGACTCAGGAAGTTCCCCACCACCACCACGAGAAATTGTCTCAAACTGCTCGGCCATATGGCGGCCTGTACATATGTGGTTCGGCACGCCAGACTCAGGCTTCGACTGCTACAGTCGTGGCTTGCGTCAGTGTACCTGCCTGCCAGGGACAGCTTGGACAGGATCGTAACCCTGCCTCGCCCCATCCTCGACTCGCTTCTGTGGTGGACGGACGCTCAGCAGGTGTGCTCGGGAGTCCCCTTCACCACCCCACAGCCATACCTCACGCTAGTGACGGATGCATCAGATTTGGGGTGGGGAGGTCATCTGGGGGTCCACAGGACTCAGGGCTTCTGGTCGAAGACAGATCTCTGTCTTCACATCAATGTCAGAGAGCTCAGGGCGGTACGCCTAGCGTGTCAGTCATTCCGCCTGTATCTAGCGGATCGATGTGTATCAGTCATGACGGACAATATGTCCGCAATGTTCTAGATCAACAAACAGGGGGGTGCATGCTCCTCTCCCCTGTGCCAGGAAGCCCTCAGGTTATGGGACTTCTGTATAGAACACTCAGTTGATCTGCAGGCGTCGTACCTTCCAGGAGTCCAGAACAAGCTGGCAGATCGCCTCAGCAGGTCTTTTCACAGCCACGAGTGGTCCCTTCGCCCGGACGTCACATCTTCGCTCTTCCAGAGGTGGGGCTGTCCCCTGATAGACCTCTTCACCACGCGACGCAACAGGAAGTGTCAGCAGTTCTGCTCCTTCCAGAATCACAGTCCGGGCTCCACAGCGGACGTGTTCCTCCTCCATTGGGAGGGTCCGCTTCTGTATGCCTTCCCACCCATACCGCTCGTCCACAGGGTCCTGCTCAAGATCCACAGAGACTGGGCTTCGGTCATTCTCATGGCTCCAGCCTGGTACACGTCTCTCCTGGACATGTCCATGGGGCCCCCGATTACCCTGCCGCTCTTCCCGGACCTTCTCACGCAGGATCATGGTCGGTTCCAACACCTGAACCTGCAGTCGCTACATCTTATGGTCTGGAGGCTCCATAGCTAAATCCGTTCGAGCTCTCCTGTTCAGAACAAGTCAGACAGGTTCTCTTGGGCAGTAGGAAACCCTCCCTGTTACCTGGCAAAGTGGAAGAGATTTTCAATCTGGTCAGCTCAGCACGACTTCTCCCTGGCGCTAGCCTCAGTGCCCCAGGTTTTGGATTATCTCTCCTTGTCCTCCATAAGAGTGCACCTGGCCACCATCTCGGCATTCCATCCAGGGGTACAGGGCCACTCGGTTTTCGCTAACCCTTTGGTCAGTCGCTTCCTGAAGGGCCTTGACAGGTTGTACCTGCATGTCCGCCAACCGGTTCCTGCTTGGGATCTTAACCTGGTCCTCGGTAGGCTCATGGGACATCCCTTTGAGCCCCTAGCAACATGCTCCCTGCTCTACCTCTCGTACAAGGTCACGTTCCTGGTGGCGATCACTTCAGCCTGGAGGGTGTGTGAGCTCAGGGCCCTAACGTCCAAGCTGCCCTACACCGTGTTTTTTAAGGACAAGGTTCAGCTCAGGCCCCATTCGGCCTTCCTCCCCAAGGTTGTGTTGCAGTTCCACCTCAACCAGGACATTTTCCTTCCGGTTTTCTACCCTAAGGCTCATGCGAGTGGCAGGGAGCAGAGACTCCATACTCTCGATGTCCGCAGAGCGTTGGCCTTCTACATAGAAAGGACCAAGCCGTTCAGAAAGTCGGTACAACTCTTTGTCTCAGTAGCAGACAGGATGAAGGGACAGCCTGTTTCAACGCAGCGCATTTCATCATAGATTGTGGCCTGCATTACAGAGTGCTACAGTCTAGCAGGAATCCCAGCGCCCCTGATAATGGTGCACTCTACAAGAACACAAGCTTCAACAACAGCTTTCCTGGCTCAGGTTCCCACACAGGAAATCTGCAGGGTGGCGATGTGGTCATCGATCCAAACTTTCGCCGCACGCTATGCAATCACTAGGCAGGCCAGAGATGATGTGGCCTTTGGTAGGGCAGTGCTCCAGTCAGTGGTCAGCTCTGACCCCGCCTCCTAAAATTTGCTTGGGACTCACCTGATTGGAATCAACATGAACAAGCACTCGAAGAAGAAAAAATGGTTACTTACCTTCTTGTAACTGTTGTTCTTCGAGATGTGTTGTTAACGTCCATTCCACTACCCACCCTCCTACCCCTCTGTCGGAGTAGCTGGCAAGAAGGAGCTGAAGGAGTGGTGGGTCGGCAGGGCTATATATTAGGCGCCACGAGGGCGCGACTCCAGGGGGTGCCCAGGCCGACCCGATGGATGCTGCTAAGGGAAAAATCTTCCTGCCAACATGCACGTGTGCGCGCATACACCTGATTGGAATGGACATGAATAACACATCTCGAAGAATAACAGTTACGAGAAGGTGAGTAACCGTTTTTTTCTCTTCCATTCTTTGCGTCACTACCTCTATAGCTGTCATAGCCTTCCCCGCTAAGCTTCTGTCAAGAAGAAGTAGAAGAAAAAAAAGACACACAGACTATTGTTTTCAGTTTTGTAAGCTTGCTACTGTGCTGCTGTCTGCCTGCTTGCAATAGACCCTATACACAAGCCATGATACTGTTCTTTGCTGCAGAACATTTCCCATTATTTTAATCTTACTGTGTAAAATTTTACAGAAAGAAAAAATAATACCAGAATCCAGAAAGAGATTTTTATCAAAACTGGAGAGAAAACAACCTGTTGAGAATGCTGAAGTATCTTCCCTATCAGGAGTTCAGGCAGCAGGGTAAGTGTGAACAGAATAAGAAAAGTACTTGTTATAATACAAAATCTGGTGAACTTTATCTGAAGCTAAGTCTGGTTATATTCACAATCTGACCTGATTCACTGTTAAAAAAAATCTATCCTCATTCATTATAATGTCTGCTTGTGAACAAGTAGTGTGCCCATCCTACTCTGAACATTATATATACTTCAAAATCCTTTCCTGGAGATTGGCTGTTGCTGATAGTTGAATCAACACTAGCAAATGTAGACCTCACTCTGAGCTTCCTCCCCTGAGTGTGGCTGTTTCTAAAATTTCCCTGTAGAAACCTTTCTACACCAGACCCTAGTTCCGTTGGTCCAGAAAGTCTCTTTCACCTCCCTTGTAGCTTGAGGGAGTTAAAAGCCACATCTGTCATAATGAGTCTAAAGTTATTCAGCAGTTTCATGAAGGGTTCTAACATCTAACTTGGTGGGCTCACAGAAAACCTTGCCATTGTGTTGCTCTGCCCCTCGGTATTTGAGAGGTGTGTAAGCACAGGAAACCCTGCAGGGAGCTGCTACTTCTACCAGTGATGAGAGAAGTAGAAATTTGGCTTCCAGCATGGTTGTACTCCTTGGATCTGGTTGTCCTATGGACAGATGGGAAAACCTGACAGATTTCCAGCCCCCATTGCTGAAGTGCTGCTATGGAGGTGGGGAAAAAATGTAGTGGCTCCTTTAAATCCTGTTTATTTGGTTGCCCTTCTTCTCAAATAAAAACACACCTGAGTACAGAGTTGCCTACTTTCCTAGTGCCACACAAATAAATGTCACTGTAATACCAGGCTGCTTGATTAGGTTCTCCTCTGCTCCACAGAACCATTAATGGACATGGAGGGTGGTAAGAGAAGCCATCTGTGAAGTTGGGGGTGAAGTGTGGGACGGGGGGAGAAGAAATCAGCCTTTCTGCTCTTCCAGAGAGGTGTACAAGGTGGAGGAAATGAAGCTGCCACCGATAGAAGAAGACTGAGGGTGATCTGAATTTGGGGAATGTGCATGGGAAGGGTTCCTTTGAATTTGTGTTTGGAGAACTATTCACCTAATGTCATCCTTGTCTCAGCTATCTTGAACCTCCTCTAGGCCTTTTATTTACTTTTAATGCTAAACAGTGTCCCCTGCTCTGGACACTTATACATTCATTTAAAATCAGGGCCTGATATATTGTGAGATTCTGTGGCCACAGAATTTGCCAAGTTTACCCTTATGACTAACAAGAAATAGCCTCTTCAGGTATTTCAGAAGCATATTATTAAGGGAAAGGGTGAGATTCAGCTGGGGCTACTTCTCTCTAACAGTGTCTGCTAGACCTAGAACTGTGCAGGTGAGACTATAGCCTTTCCAGAGGCAATAGGATCCATGAGGCACACCTTGCCTAATTGGCTCGGGGAAGAAAAACTCCAGTGAGGACCCAGCACAGGATACAAGAGAAACTCTACCCAGCAGGAATAAACACAAGAAACAGCCTCACAGGCCACATAGATGCCATCAGATTGCTTTCTACAGATTTTTCTCTGAACATTCCTTCTCCACTGCTAACTGGCTGCTAGCTCCTGCAGTCTTTTCACCTGAGTCTTACTCCATGTGTCCAACGTTTTTCTCTCCTTCTTTCCCTCACCTACCCATCCTATAATTCACTTAATGGAGAAAAAACCCACCCAAAATTATTAAAATATCCCCACGAAACACAAAAAATGTGTGAAACAAACATGATGCTGGCAAACCAATATGTTATTTACTCTATTTGTATGTCTCTACTCCCCTTCCTTTGGATATTTAGATGTAAGCTCTTTAAGACAGGGAGCTGTCTTTTACTCTGTTTGCACAGTAGCTAGCACAGTGGTGTCATGGGTCCTCTATGGTCTACCATAATAAAAATAATTGTGCTCCAGAATCTAATATTCAATTAAAAATAAACTTGTAGCCATGATTTTGAAGAAAACTTTAAAAATGTAAAGGATACATTGTCTTCTTGAGCTCTCAGGGAGTCTGGAAAAAAAACAAAAAAAAACCCCTAAGGTCCTGTCTACATTAAGACAACATGCACCAGTGCAATTAGTTAATGTTGTTACAGAGGTGCACATTTTCTTAATTTACAGAGGGCCCTATAAGTTTTACTTCCCCTGTTTATCTTGAGGGACTGTTAATGCTGAAAGATGACAATTTAAATGCTAATATTATTAGTTATGTAATTGCTGATAATTTTAGCAGAAACTTGCAACCTAAGTAATGTACTTATGTGCAGATTATCTCCCATGCTTTCTCAGGTGCCAAAAGCCCCACTTTTGCCATGCCCCGCTGCCAAAACCTCCACCTTTATTCTTGATACCACAATTATGGATTTTTTTAAATAACAAATGAGAAATGGAAAACTGAAAATAGGGCAATGGTGTAAAATTGAATATGAAAAACCAGTAACACTGGGGCTATTCTGTTTCTATTATTGATTTTCACACAACTAAATAGAAACCTCAATTAAAAAAAGTTAAATGAAGCTGCATAGTATATCTACTCTGCCACACTGGAGTGCCTATCACAGAACTTACATTCAACATGCCACAGCATACATAGGGTCTTGATTAAAACACAAATATAAAAATGACCTGTCTGGCTCTCTAGCCTAATCAGTCTGGCTATATAAAAGCTATCATAATGTTTGCCAGCAAAACCTAACATCTACAGAAGCCCCTCAGAATATGGCCCGAAAGGAATTGCCTCTTTTGAAACCAGTAACACAGAACATCAACTCACTTAAAATTAATTTTAATTATAATGTATTATGAAAAATGTGACCATGTAGATCATTTGCATGGATTCTTAAAAAACAAAAACAAAGATAAAGTAAAATTATCACCCATATTAAAAATTTCCAATCGATAAACATTTTAAATTTTATTTTAACTAATGTCAACCTATTTTGCTTCCCAAAATAAATTTATAAATAATTCTTACAGGAGGAAAAAAATGACTTTAGTTATACAAGGTTATATTATCTATTGTGGTAACATCTCTATAGCCACATCAGCTGCAGCAGTTCTTTCTCTGGATTGGAGGGGCAATCAGTCGGTCTCCAGAGGTTTATAGTTCTTAACAGTGTTTTATTTACCATTTCACAAGGTAGGCTTCAGGGTTGGCTCAAGTGCTTTTCTTAAGCCAACCCCCCAACACACACAAATAAATGTCCTTGCTTTCACCAGGGCACTGACCCATATTATGCTGGCTCCTGGTTGCCAGCCCATCCCCACACAGTGGTAAACTCAATATTTTCCCCATAGGGAAGAGAATAGCTCTTTCCTTAGGAAAAAACATTTTCCCCTGCTGCATCTAACTCTTCTATAGCTATTTCTTGACCTTCCTTCCTTCCTTCCTCCCTCCCTCTCTCTCTCTCTCTCTCTCTCTCACTGAAAGAGGTTTTTAAAGGTCATAGGAGGGCCTTAATTGGTCTCCGGTATCCCTAATTAACCTCTTTTCAGCTTATAGGAAAAAGGGCCTTAACCATTCTGAGGCTGATATACCTACCTTCAACCACCAGCTGCCAATTCTGACTTTGTCACACTATAGAGATGTCTCCCACAAAAATTTGAACAATTACAGTGGAAAGTATTAATTTCCAAAGTTAGTATTCAGTTGACACACAGGTAGTAATAATACTAATAATAATAATGAAAAAGAACCCAATGGTGAGAGGATATGTAGACCTTGGTCCTAGGTAGGGAAGGAAACCTCTTGCCCTATTAATGGCCACATCTGTTTTCAAAGATTACAGAGGCATTCAGGAAGGGACAGAAACTTCTGGGATGGGGAAGGCAGGAAGGACCTACAAAATAGGTCTGTGGGGAGGAGTGTAATAGGGAAGAAATTTCATTCTTGGGATACTCTGAGGGCTGGAGAGTATGTTTGAGCCCTGGGAAGGGTAGATGGGATAATTTGCAAAGCCCTGCTGATCCAGAAAGGAACTGATGGTGCTTTGGGTATGTCAAGTAAACTGTTATGGCTAAATAGTACAGACCCCAAGAAGAGGAATATTAATTGAATCACTTGTGTGGTGTGTGTACTTCTGAGGTACAGAAGGAGGGAAACCCAGACTTGGAAGGGAATGATGCCCTGCCACACAAACACCCAAAATATAAGAGGAAAAAAGAAAAGAAGATACAAACAATTAAATATTACATTACACACACAAAACTACATTAAAAGAACATTAAGTTTCTGAAATCAAGCACTCAAACATTAAGAAATTCCAGAATTAAGGTTGCCTGTGCAACCTTAATTTGACCCTTTGTATGTATGCATTATGAAAGTCTTTAATTACAGAATCACATACTTTTTTCCCACATGACCCCTGCCTTGTGCAGTTAATAGGATGGATAGTGCTCAGTTAATGAACAGCTATTCAATATTTTCTTTTATCCTCATTGTTCAATGTGGGACCCCAAGCCTTATTCACTGCACTGTATTCAAACCCGTCTCTAAATACAGAATTATGAGTTTCCTCATGGGCTTTTTATGCCGCTCATCACTATAATATTTGAACGCTTCACAAAGATTTATGTATTTATCTTCACAACAGCTATGTGAGGTGCTTAGGTGATATTATCCCTATTTTACAGATGGGAGTAGAGACAAAGAGAGTTTAAGACCAGTCCATTAATTTTGGGTACCCAGTTTGAGATGACTGTGACCTGATTTTTCAGAGAGCTTAGCATTATACAGCAATTTGTATTCAAAGTAGAGCTTCAGGGTATGTCTACACTACGAAATTAGATCGAATTAATAGAAGCCGGTTTTATAGAATTCGGTTGTATACAGCCGATTGTGTGTGTCCCCACATAAAATGCTCTAAGTGCTCTAGTCGGCGGACCGCGTCCACAGTACTGAGGCTAGCGTCGACTTCCGGAGCATTGCACTATGGGTAGCTATCCCACAGTTCCCGCAGTCTCCGCCGCCCATTGGAATTCTGGGTTGAGATCCCAATGCCTGAATGATGCAAAACAGTGTCGCGGGGGGTTCTGGGTACATGTCGTCAGGCCCCTCCCCCTCTGTCAGAGCAACGGCAGACAATAGATTCGCGCCTTTTTACCTGTGCAGACAACATACCATGGCAAGCATGGAGCCCGCTCAGCTCAGCTCACCGTCACCATATGTCATCTGGGTGCCGGCAGACGTGGGACTGCATTGCTACACAGCAGCAGCAGCTAACTGCCTTTTGGCGGTAGACGGTGCAGCATGACTGGTAGCCTTCATTGGCGATCTGGGTGCCGGCAGCCGTGGGGCTGGCAGCCATGGGGCTGCATTGCACCAGCCCCTTGCCTTTTGCCTTTTGGCAGTAGATGGTTTATTACGACTGGTAACCGTCCTCGTTGTACAGCAGTGGCTGTCGATCATGGGCATCTGGGCAGACATGCTCAGTCCTATGGAACTGTCTTGATGATGATGGTTATCAGTCGTAGTATGCCATTTTCTGCCAAGCGCCCTGTTGGATCATCGCACGTTAGCAGAGTCTTCCCTGAGCAGCAGATCGTGCAATAGGCCTGAAGGCTAACTGCCAAGCGCCCAGTATTTGCTGCCAAGCACCCAGAAAATGCCGAGGGCTATCAGTCATGCTGCACCGTCGTCTTAAGATGTAAAAAATAGATTTGTTCTGTATTCATTTCCTTCCCCCCTCCCTCCGTCAAATCAACGGCCTGCTAAACCCAGGCTTTTGAGTTCAATCTTTGGGGGGGGCCATTCTGTGTGACAGTTGTTCTGTGTTTCTCCCTGATGCACAGCCACCTTTCTTGATTTTAATTCCCTGTACCTGTACGCCATGTCATCACTAGCCCCTCCCTCCCTCCCTCCCTCCTTCCCCTGGTCCGTCAGATACTAGTTTCGCGCCTTTTTTCAGACCAGATGCCATAGCCAGCACTGGGATCATGGAGCCCGCTCAGATCACTGCGGCAATTATGAGTACTATGAACACCACGCGCATTGTCCTGGAGTATATGCAGAGCCAGGACATGCCAAAGCAAAACCGGGACCAGCCGAGGAGGCGATTGCAGCGCGGCCACGAGAGTGATGAGGAAATAGACATGGACATAGACCTCTCACAAGGCACAGGCCCCAGCAATGTGGAAATCATGGTGTTCCTGGGGCAGGTTGATGCCGTGGAACGCCGATTCTGGGCCCGGGAAACAAGCACAGACTGGTGGGACCGCATCGTGCTGCAGGTGTGGGACGATTCCCAGTGGCTGCGAAACTTTCGCATGCGTAAGGGCACTTTCATGGAACTTTGTGACTTGCTTTCCCCTGCCCTGAAGCGCCAGAATACCAGGATGAGAGCAGCCCTCACAGTTGAGAAGCGAGTGGCGATAGCCCTGTGGAAGCTTGCAACGCCAGACAGCTACCAGTCAGTCGGGAATCAATTTGGAGTGGGCAAATCTACTGTGGGGGCTGCTGTGATCCAAGTTGCCAGGGCAATGAGAGACCTGGTGATATCAAGGGTAGTGACTCTGGGAAACATGCAGGCCATAGTGGATGGCTTTGCTGCAATGGGATTCCCAAACTGTGGTGGGGCGATAGACGGAACCCATATCCCTATCTTGGCACCGGAGCACCAAGCCACCGAGTACATAAACCGCAAGGGGTACTTTTCAATGCTGCTGCAAGCCCTGGTGGATCACAAGGGACGTTTCACCAACATCAACGTGGGCTGGCCAGGAAGGGTACATGATGCTCGCGTCTTCAGGCACTCTGCTCTGTTTCGAAAGCTGGAGGAAGGGACTTTCTTCCCGGACCAGAAAATAACCGTTGGGGATGTTGAAATGCCTATCGTGATCCTTGGGGACCCAGCCTACCCCTTAATGCCATGGCTCATGAAGCCGTACACAGGCAGCCTGGACAGGAGTCAGGACCTGTTCAACTACAGGCTGAGCAAGTGCCGAATGGTGGTAGAATGTGCATTTGGACGTTTAAAAGCGCGCTGGCGCAGCTTACTGACTCGCTCAGACCTTAGTGAAAAGACTATCCCCATTGTTATTGCTGCTTGCTGTGCGCTCCACAATATCTGTGAGAGTAAGGGGGAGACATTTATGGCGGGGTGGGAGGTTGAGGCAAATCGCCTGGCCGCTGATTACGCGCAGCCAGACACCAGGGCGGTTAGAGGAGCACAGCATGGCGCGGTGCACATCAGAGAAGCTTTGAAAACGAGTTTTGTGACTGGCCAGGCTACGGTGTGAAACTTCTGTTTGTTTCTCCTTGATGAAATCTCCGCCCCCTCCACCCACCCAGTTAACTCTACTTCCCTGTAAACCAACCACCCCACCCTCCCCTACCCTCCCCCCTTCGAGCACCACTTGCAGAGGCAATAAAGTCATTGTTACTTCACATTCATGCATTCTTTATTAATTCATCACACAACTAGGGGGATAATTGCAAAGGTAGCCCGGGATGGGTGGGGGAGGAGGGAAGGAAAAGGACACACTGCAGTTTAAAACTTTAAAACTTTAACACTTATTGCTCGGGAAATCATCTGGGGTGGAGTGACTGGGTGGCCGGAGGCCCCCCCACCGTGTTCTTGGGCGTCTGGGTGAGGAGGCAATGGGACTTGGGGAGGAGGGCTGTTGGTTACACAGGGGCTGTAGCGGCGGTCTCTGCTCCTGCTGCCTTTCCTGCAGCTCAACCATACGCTGGAGCATATCAGTTTGATGCTCCAGCAGCTGGAGCATTGACTCTTGCTTTCTGTGTGCAAGCTGACGCCACCTATCATCTTCGGCCCGCGATTCAGCACGCCACCTCTCCTCTCGCTCATATTGGGCTTTTCTATAATCAGTCATTGACTGCCTCCACGCATTCTGCTGTGCTCTGTCAGCGTGGGAGGCAGTCTGTAGTTCTGTAAACATTTCATCACGCGTCCTTCGCTTTCGCTTTCGAATCTTCACTAGCCTCTGTGAAGGAGAAAGATTTGCAGCTGGTGGAGGAGAAGGGAGAGGTGGTTAAAAAAGACACATTTTAGAGAACAATGGGTACACTCTTTCACGTTAAATTTTGCTGTTCACATTACACAGCACATGTGCTTTCGTTACAAGGTCGCATTTTTCCTCTTATATTGAGGGCCTGCCGGTTTGGTGTGAGAGATCACTCATGCAGTGCCACACCACAGATTTCAGCTTTCAGGCAGCCATGGTAAGACACGGTCTTTTGGCTTTTTTAACCTTCTTAACATGTGGGGATGGTTTCAAACAGTACTGCTCTCATTAACCATACCAAGCACCCATTGGGTTGGCCATTTAAAATGGGTTTGCAATGTAAAAGGAGGGGCTGCGGTTTCAGGGTTAACATGCAGCACAAACCCAACTAATTCCCCTCCCCCACACACCCAATTCTCTGGGATGATCACTTCACCCCTCCCCCCCACCGCGTGGCTAACAGCGGGGAATATTTCTGTTCAGCAGAGCAGGAAGGGGCACCTCTGAATGTCCCCTTAATAAAATTGCCCCATTTCAACCAGGTGACCATGAATGATATCACTCTCCTGAGGATAACAAAGAGCGATAAGGAATGGATGTTGTCTGCATGCCAGCAAACACCGGGACCATACGCTGCCATGCTTTGTTATGCAATGATTCCAGACTACCAGACTACGTGGTAAAGTGTCCTACCATGGCGGACGGGATAAGGCAGCCCTCCCCAGAAACCTTTTGCAAAGGCTTTGGGAGTACATGAAGGAGAGCTTTCTGGAGATGTCCCTGGAGGATTTCCGCTCCATCCCCAGACACGTTAACAGACTTTTCCAGTAGCTGTACTGGCCGCGATTGCCAGGGCAAATTAATCATTAATCATTAAACACGCTTGCTTTTAAACCATGTGTAATATTTACAAAGGTACACTCACCAGAGGTCCCCTGTGTTCCCCCAGGGTCTTGGGTGAGTTCGGGGGTTACTGGTTCCAGGTCCAGGATGATAAACATATCCTGGCTGTTGGGGAAACCGGTTTCTCCGCTTCCTTGCTGCTGTGAGCTATCTACATTATCTTCATCCTCATCTTCCTCGTACCCCGAACCTGCTTCCCTGTGTGTTTCTCCAGTGAGGGACTCATAGCACACGGTTGGGGTAGTGGTGGCTGCACCCCCTAGAATGGCATGCAGCTCCGCGTAGAAGCGGCATGTTTGCGGCTCAGCCCCGGACCTTCCGTTTGCTTCTCTGGCTTTGTGGTAGGCTTGCCTTAGCTCCTTAATTTTCACGCGGCACTGCTGTGCGTCCCTGTTATGGCCTCTGTCCTTCATGGCCTTGGAGACCTTTTCTAATATTTTGCCATTTCGTTTACTGCTTCGGAGTTCAGCCAGCACTGATTCATCTCCCCATATGGCGAGCAGATCCTGTACCTCCCGTTCTGTCCATGCTGGAGCTCTTTTGCGATCCTGGGACTCCATCACGGTTACCTGTGCTGATGAGCTCTGCGTGGTCACCTGTGCTCTCCACGCTCAGCAAACAGGAAATGAAATTCAAACGTTCGCGGGGCTTTTCCTGTCTACCTGGCCAGTGCATCTGAGTTGAGAGTGCTGTCCAAAGCGGTCACAATGAAGCACTGTGGGATAGCTCCCGGAGGCCAATAACGTCGAATTCCGTCCACACTAACCCAATTCCGACCCCCTAAGGCCGATTTTATCGCTAATCCCCTCGTCGGAGGTGGAGTAAAGAAACCGGTTTAAAGGGCCCTTTAAGTCGAAAGAAAGGGCTTCGTCGTGTGAACGTGTCCAGGCTTAATTTGAATTAACGCTGCTAAATTCGACCTAAACTCGTAGTGTAGACCAGGCCTCAGTTGCAGCTGCAATTGCTCAGTACTTCTGAATATCAGACCCCAGGGTCTTAAGTTGAACACCCACAAAACAAGGAACACACAATTAGTGACCACCTGTGAAAAGTTTGGTTTAAATTACTTCCCTAGCATCAGATAGGAACTCTGTGGCAGGGAGAGGGATAGAAACCAGTTCTCCAGGGCAGCATTCAACTGCCTTAAGCATGAGACTCACCTTTCTCTTCCTTTAATTCGCTGCCTTACTCATAACACACCTTCCAACATCTGCAAGAAATGAGGTAGGGACCCTGCAGATAACAGCCTCCAATAGTATGCAACCATGATTCATCCCCAGAGTAGGTCCATCCTGTGCGCTAAACAAGGCAGAAGTCCTGTGGAAAAAATAGTACATGATCATGTAATTGAAAACTAAAATCAAAATTAAAATCATGATGTGTGTATAAGTCTAAGGTTTTGTCATGGATATTTTTAATAAAAGTTAGGGACAAGTCACGAGCAATAAACCAAAATTCATGGAAGCCCGTGACCTGTCCCTGACTTTTACTAAAAATATCCATGACAAAATGAGGAGGAAGGTGGATCCAGCACCCACAGCTGCTGGGGCTCCAGGGCCATCCCTCGCCCACAGTGGCCGGGAGCTGTGGGGTCCTCATGCTGCCCGTTGCAGCTGGGTAGCTGTGAGGTCCCCCCGCTGCCCATGTTGGCTGGGCAGCTGCTGGGGTTACCCCCGCCGCCCGCAGAAGCCCCACCACCCACGGCAGCTGGGAGCTCTGGGGTCCCCCCACCATGCCCAGCAGCTGGGAGCTCTGGGGGACCCCACCCCCTATGGTGGCTGGGAGCTCTGGGGTCCCCCGGCTGCCCAGTGGCTAGGAGCTGCGGAAGGGGGGCTCCAACTTACAGCTCCAGTTCTGCTGCCCCAGGATTGAAGTGAAAAATATCACAGAGGTCTCTGAAAGTCACGGATCCTGTGACCTCAGTGACATAATCATAGCCTTATGTATGTGTGTGGGAAGGGGGTGCAAATTAAGATTGCACAGGCAATCTTAATTCTGGCATTTCCTAACTGTTGAGTGCTTGACTTTGTGACCTTAATGTTCTGTTAATGTTTTTTGTATGCTATTCCTTAAGTTTTTAAAAAAGCAAATGGAAAATAGACGTTCCATCATGTGGCATCATAGTGACAACCAGATGTTTCATCAGCAGGGCTGGAACTTTTAGTTTCATCACACAGACCTCTGTCACTTGAGCTAATGAAATAACTGATGGCAATAGTAGGATGTCATTTTCTATGTGGACCAGTATTAGAGGAGGATGAGACACACAGTTTGCTGGTGGATTTCAACCGGTGATGTTTGCTGACAGCAGAGGAATAGTGAGACTCAGGAACCTTGGGTTCCATTCCAGGACTTGTAAGGGAGTGTGCTATAGTGGTCATAGACCCTTTTGCCTGTTCCCTCACAAGCTTTACCCTTTCTTCCCCATCTCCTCCAACCTATTTTGTCCTAGTCCTGTCTCTTCCCCGCTCTTGGCTTCTTGAATCCATCTCATTCTCTTCGTCTACCTAGACTCAGTCTCCACTGCTGAAACTTCTCATCCCACTCCCAGTCTCCTTGCTCAGCCTTTTCTAGTGTCCCACTTGGGGCTTCCCTGTCCAAGTGCCACTATTTTCCTGTCTCATAGTCCTCGGCCCCACCTCTAGTCCCAGTCTCTTTAGGCTCCTTGTTCCAATCTAATCTTTCCCCTCCCACTTGGTCCAGCTCTTGTTCTCTCTACATTTGAGTCAGGCAGCTTCCTCCTGTACACTCCCTGGAAGCCAGTAGGTGGTAATTGAGAGAGCTGGAGACAGGCTCACTGCTCTCATTTCTGGTGCCTGCCCTCCCATGGGCTGGGGGCCAGCAATTACAAGGAAAGTCAGGCTTCACCCCTGTATTTTTTGGCTTGAACAAATTCAGTCACATATTTGCAGTCTAGTCACATATAGAAGCTGTGAGGGGCTGGAGCACATTCATTGAGGATGGAATCTTTAGAGAATCTAGCTGGTAAACTTTACGAAATCTCTACTGAGCATGTGAGAATTACAGTTTTTCAAAAGCTTAAAACTTGGTCAAATTTGGACAGATTTTTATAGAAATTAGAAAAAACAATTCTGACAGAAAAACCACCCCGTTGCGAAATTTCAAGTCCCTGCTCCAATGCACAAGGGCATTAAAACTTCCCAAAGAAAAGGTTGTCCAAATTTTTTAACATTACACAACAAAGAGCCTTCTCCAAAAAATTAAGTTTCAATGTCATAGACTTTGAAGTCAGAAGGGGCCAATATGATCATCTAGTCTGACCTCCTGCACAGCACAGCCCGCAGAATCTCACCCACCCACTCCTGCAACAAACCCCTAACCTATGTCTGAGCCATTTAAGTCCTCAAATCATGGTTTAAAGACTTCAAGGTGCAGAGAATCCTCCAGCAAGTGACCTGTGCCCCACGTTGCAGAGGAAGGCGAAAACCACCCAGGGCCTCTGCCAATCTGCCCTGGAGGAAAATTCCTTCCCACCCCAAATATGGCGATCAGTTAAACCCTGAGCATGTGGGCAAGACTCACCAGCCAGACACCCAGGAAAGAATTCTCTGTAGTAACTCAGATCCCACCCCATCTAACATCCCATCACAGGCCATTGGGCATATTTACCGCTAATAATCAAAGATCAATTAATTGCCAGAATTAGGCTATCCCATCATACTATCCCCTCCATAAACTTATCAAGCTTAGTCTTGAAGCCAGATATGTCTTTTGACCCCAATACTCCCCTTGGAAGGCTGTTCCAGAACTTCACTCCTCTAATGGTTAGAAACCTTCGTCTAATTTCAAGTCTAAATTTCCTAATGTCCAGTTTATATCCATTTGTTCTTGTCTCCACATTGATACTGAGTTTAAATAGTTCCTCTCCCTCCCTGGTATTTAACCCTCTGATATATTTATGGAGAGCAATCATATCTCCCCTCAGCCTTCTTTTGGTTAGGCTAAACAAGCCAAGCTCTTTGAGTCTCCTTTCATAAGACAGGTTTTCCATTCCTTGGATTATACTAGTAAGCCCTTCTCTGTACCTGTTCCAGTTTGAATTCATCCTTCTTAAACATGGAGACCAGAACTGCACATAGTATTCCAGATGAGGTCTCACCAGTGCCTTGTATAACAGTACTAACACTTCCTTATCTCTACTGGAAATACCTCACCTGATACATCCCAAGACCGCATTAGTTTTTTTAACGGCCATATCACATTGGCGGCTCATAGTCAGCCTGTGATCAGCCAATACTCCGAGGTCCTTCTCCTCCTCTGTTACTTCCAACTGATGAGTCCCCAGTTTATAACCAAAATTCTTGTTATTAATCCCTAAATGCATGACCTTGCACTTTTCACTATTAAATTTCATCTTATTACTATTACTCCAGTTTACAAGGTCATCCAGATCTTCCTGTATGATATCCCGGTCCTTCTCTGTATTGGCAATACCTCCCAGCTTTGTGTCATCCACAAACTTTATTAGCACACTCCCACTTTTTGTGCCAAGGTCAGTAATAAAAAGATTAAATAAGACTGGTCCCAAAACCGATCCCTGAGGAACTCCACTAGTAACCTCCCTCCAGCCTGACAGTTCACCTTTGAGTATGACCCGTTGTAGTCTACCCTTTAACCAGCTCCTTATCCACCTTTCAGTTTGATCCTCATCTTTTCCAATTTAACTAATAATTCCTCATGTGGAACCGTATCAGATGCCTTACTGAAATTGAGGTAAATTAGATCCACTGCATTTCCTTTGTCTAAAAAATCTGTTACCTTCTCAAAGAAGGAGATCAGGTTGGTTTGGCATGATCTACCTTTTGTAAAACTATGTTATATTTTGTCCCAATTACCATTTACCTCAATGTCCTTAACTACTTTCTCCTTCAAATTTTTTTCCAAGACCTTGTATACTACATATATCAAACTAACAGACCTGTAGTTACTCGGATCACTTTTTTCCCCTTTCTTAAAAATGGGAACTATGTTAGCAATTCTCCAGTCATACGGTACAACCCCTGAGTTTACAGATTCATTACAAATTCTTGCTAATGGACTTGCAATTTCATGTGCCAGTTCCTTTAATATTCTTGGATGAAGATTATCTGGGTCCCCCGATTTAGTCCCATTAAGCTTTTCGAGTTTGGCTTCTACCTCAGATGTGGTAATATCTACCTCGATATCCTCATTCCCATTTGTCATCCTGCCATTATCCCTAAGCTCCTCATTAGCCTCATTAAAGACTGAGGCAAAGTATTTGTTTAGATATTGGGCCATGCCTAGATTATCCTTAACCTCCACTCCATCCTCAGTATTTAGCGGTCCCACTTCTTCTTTCTTTGTTTTCTTCTTATTTATATGGCTATAGAACCTTTTACTATTGGTTTTAATTCCCTTTGCAAGGTCCAACATTACATTGCTTTTCGCCTTTCTCACTTTATCCCTACATGTTCTGACCTCAATAAGGTAGCTTTCCTTGCTGATCCCTCCCATCTTCTACTCCTTGTAGGCTTTCTGCTTTTTCTTAATCACCTCTCTGAGATGCTTACTCACCCAGCTTAGTCTACAACTCCTGCCTATGAATGTCCTGAGGGGATCTCCCAAAATGTGCTCCCCTTGACTGTTATGTATGGCATAATACTTAATATGGAGGTACTGGAACATTGCATTTGAATTCTCCTGTCATTTCCTATGTATTCTATAAGATCAGAATATTAATAACCAGCTGTGTGATAGTATAGGAATATAGGATTTGCAATGTTGGATGACACTCATGGTCCATCTAGTCCAGTATTTTCTCTCCAATAGTAGCAAACAACAGATGCTTCAGAGGAAGGTTCAAGATGTGACATAATATGCCTCCCATGAAGATCTCATCCTTCTCCCTGTTAATTAGAGATTGACTTGAACCCTGAAGCATCAGGCTTTATATCCCTTCTAGTATTTTTTTTTAGCATTAACTGTTATAACTCTGGACATACTTCAACGAATCATAGGAATACAGAACTAGTCCATCCTACTGTATTGAGGCAGGATTAAGTATACCTAGACTGCTTGTATTATTGTTTATTATATGTATTACTGTAGCCTAGGAGGCCTAGATATGGCCAAGGATCCTATTGTGCTAGGCACTGTACCAACACAGAACAAAGAAATAAATATCCAATCCATTCATTTATCAATATAAACATCCAACCCTTCTTTAAATTGCTCTAAATTCTTAGTCTCATCAACATCTTGTGGTAATAAACATGTGAACCTGTGGATTCTCACCAATTCCTGGCAGGTCAGCAGACGATTGATCCCTAGTGTGACTTGGTGTTCCAGCTAAGCCCCAAATCCCACAGCTCCAATTGTGACCAAGCCATTGCCTGGTGGTTCAGGATGACCTGACCACCACAGAAAGTGTAGGGAATTAAAAGGTTACCAGAGAGAATATAGGAGAACTTATAAAAGGGGTGTATCAGTATTTAATTTATGATTATCTACATCTGAAGTCTTTAGTCACATTACCCCATAAGTTCTCTTACCTCTCAGGCGAATTCACAATTTCCTAGAGAAGCAGCCCCCAGCCTGTGTCCAACTTTTCCCCAAACTCAATATCTTTTTCCCAGCCATGACAACTTGCCATACGAAGTGCTTCTTTTGGCCTCTCCTCTGCCCCAAGGATATTCTTGAAGATCCCTGATGATGCCACAGCACAACTGGTTGCTGAGCTCTGTGACTTTATCCTCACACACAACTATTTCAAATTTGATGACAATATATACCTCCAGACCAGTGGCACCACTATGGGCACCCGCATGGCCCCACAATATGCCAACATTTTTATGGCTGACCTGGAACAACGCTTCCTCAGCTCTCGTCCACTCACGCCCCTTCTCTACATACGCTACATTGATGACATCTTCATCATCTGGACCCATGGGAAGGAGACTCTGGAAAAATTCCACCACGATTTCAACAGCTTCCACCCCACCATCAACCTCAGCTTGGACCAATCTACACGGGAGGTCCACTTCCTAGACACCACGGTGCAAATAAGTGACGGTCACATTCCAGCTATGCCTACCTTCATGCCTCCAGATTCCATCCCGGACACACCACACGATCCATTGTCTACAGCCAAGCACTGAGGTACAACCGCATCTGCTCCAACCCCTCAGACAGAGACCAACACCTACAAAATCTTCACCAAGCATTCTCAAAACTACGATACCCACACGAGGAAATAAGGGAACAGATCAGCAGAGCCAGACGTGTACCCAGAAGCCTCCTACTGCAAGACAAGCCCAAGAAAGAAACCAACAGAACTCCACTGGCCATCACATACAGTCCCCAGCTAAAACCTCTCCAATGCATCATCAGTGATCTACAACCCATCCTGGACAATGATCCCTCACTTTCACAGGCCTTGGGTGGCAGGCCAGTCCTCACCCACAGACAACCCGCCAACCTGAAGTATATTCTCACCAGGAACTATACACTGCACCATAGTAACTCTAACTCAGGAACCAATCCATGCAACAAACCTCGATGCCAACTCTGCCCACATATCTACACCAGCAACACCATCACAGGACCTAACCAGATCAGCCACACCATCACCGGTTCATTCACCTGCACGTCCACCAATGTAATATACGCCATCATATGCCAGCAATGCCCCTCTGCTATGTACATCGGCCAAACTGGACAGTCCCTATGTAAAAGGATAAATGGACACAAATCAGATATTAGGAATGGCAATATACAAAAACCTGTAGGAGAACACTTCAACCTCCCTGGACACACAATAGCAGATTTAAAGGTAGCCATCCTGCAGCAAAAAAACTTCAGGGCCAGACTTCAAAGAGAAACTGCTGAGCTTCAGTTCATCTGCAAATTTGACACCATCAGCTCAGGATTAAACAAAGACTGTGAATGGCTATCCAACTACAAAAGCAGTTTCTCCTTCCTTGGTGTTCACACCTCAACTGCTAGAAGAGGGCCTCATCCCCCCTGATTGAACTAACCTCATTATCTCTAGCCTGACTCACTCTTGCTTGCATATTTATACCTGCCTCTGGAAATTTCCACTACATGCATCCGATGAAGTGGGTGTTCACCCACGAAAGCTCATGCTCCAATATGTCTGTTAGTCTATAAGGTGCCACAGGACTCTTTGCTGCTTTTACAGATCCAGACTAACATGGCTACCCCTCTGATACTTGAAGATCACGGCAGTCATAGCTGCTCATCTACATCATCTAGGCATAATTGCCATCCCTTATCTCAATGATTGGTCACTCAGGGGCTGATCCTATCAGGAGTTCCTATTGGGACTACAAATGATGGGGTCCTTGAGTCACACTTTAGTCCTCCAGATCCATCTTGAAAAGTCTGTTTTGATCAAGGTTCAATGTATAGATTTTATAGGAACCTCTCTAGATGCCATGACAGCCCGGGCTTACCTACCTGTGGACAGGTTACAAATCTTCAGAATCTTATTGCAAAGATTCAGGTAAGCCTTCAGACTTTGGAAATGAATTGTCTTCAGCTGTTGGGCTGATTGCATCTCTGGTGTTTCCACAGATGGCTCAGGGGAGTCTATATACCAAACAAACCCAATCTTGATAAACAGATCTCTTTCCCTGTCAGGTTCTGGTCTCATTCATTTGGTGGAAAAAACCCTCCAAAGTCTGTACAGGAGCCCCCTTCTTTCAAACTCCTTCAATCGCCATTATCACTTCAGACGCATCTCTGTTGGGGTGGGGAGCACATCTTGGTCCTCACACCATCCAGGGAAAATGGTCTCTTCAAGTAAGTCTTCTGCACATCAACATTATGGAGTTGAGGGCACTCTGGAAAGCAAGCGTTCATTTCCTCCCACTGATGACAGCCAAGTCCATCAAGATCATGACAGACAACCTGGCCACCATGTTCTACATCAATTGTCAGGGCATATTGCACTCCTCCTCACTTTGTGCCAAAGTGATAAAACTCTGGAGTTGGTGCACAGACAACCAGTAGTCATCTCAGCTTCATATCTGCTGGGTACACAGAACACCACAGCTGACGACCTCAGCAGACACTTCTCCCAGAGTTACAAGTGGCAGCTGGATTCATGAGTCCACAACAGCATATTTCTAATCTGGGGACTTCCAGAAGTGGAACTTTTTGCTACCACAACCAATGGAAGATGCAAGAAGTTTAGTTTGAGAGGGATGCTTGATCCTCAGTCACTGGGAGATATCTTCCTCATTTTATGGACAAAGGGCCTTCTTTATCCTTATCTACCAACACTGTTGCTCTTGAAAGGTCTTAACAAAATCAAGCAGGACAAGGTCAAGGTAATTTTGATTGCATCAGCTTGCCTGAGACAAGTTTGGTATCGTAACCTCATTCCACTTGCTTCGGCCCTCTGCTGCAACTTCCACTCAGCCCCTGTCTGTTGTCTCAGGGGGAGATCAGATACTTCATCCCAACCTGGAGATTCTGTGGCTTCAGGCATGGCTCCTTAATGGTTCTCTGGGACAGAGACTTCCTGTTCTACAAAAATGCAACAGGTGTTGCTAAACAGTAGAAAGAAGTCCATGTGTCACACTTGCCTTCAGAAATGGAGGTGATATCATCTCTGATGTACCCGTCAATATGTTTCTCCTGTCCACTCTTCTCTTTCCACCATCCCTAAACTACCAGCTAGAATTAAAAAGATCAGGTCTTACTATGAGTTCAGTCAAGATTCACTTGGCAGTTTTTCAGTTTTTACTCATCTCACTACCTTGAGATTTCTCAGAGGTCTGATTAATCTTTTCCCATAAATTAGAGAACCTACACTAATATGGGACTTGAACTTTGTCTTTAATTGTCTAATGAAACACCCTTTTGAGTGATTATCCACATGTTCATTGCTTCACCTATCAGTGAAAACAGTTTTCTTGGCGGCCATCACTTCTGCCAGAAGGGTAGGAGAACAGGAGGCTTTAATAACAATCCCCCATTTATAATGTTCTTTAGGGAAAAGGTCTCCTTATGACCACAGCCAAAGATTTTACCTATGATGTCTTCTGAGCTTCATGTTAACCAGACTATTCATCTCCCAGCTTTTCCCCCCAAACCACATCAGACTAGGTAGAAAGCTGCCTTCCATACCCTGGATGTTAGAAGAGCATTAGCTTTTTATTTGGACAGAACCAAACCATTCAGAAAGTCTCTCAGAATGTTTGTTTCAATTGCAAGACAGATTCAAAGGATCCACAGTCTTCACCCAGAGGCTTTCAAGATGGATCTCCCACTGTATCCTTTCATGTTATGACTCTGCCAGTATTCAGCTCCTTTGTAGCGTGTTAGCCTATTCTGCAAAGTCCCAATCTACTTCTGTGGCATTACTAAAGAATGTTTTGGTTGTTGCGGTTTACAAGGCAGCAACCTGGACTTCAACACATACTTTTTCTAAGCACTGTGCCTTGGTGCATACCTCTAGATCAGCTGTTGTGGTTGGCAAAGCAGTTCTGTCATCAGTACAAGACTCTGTTCTGGAGTTCCCTCCTCCCTATGGGGATACTGCTCAGGAATCACCTGAAGTGAAGCACCCATAGAGACACTGCTTGAAGAAGAAGGAGAGGTTACTCACCTTGTGCAGTAACTAAGTTCTTAGAGATGTGAGTCCCAGTGGGTTCTCCACTACCCACCATCCTTCCCCACTATATTGAAATTTCCCCTGTGGAACTTCATGGTAGAGAAGTTACTAAAGATGGTTTGGCCATGCAGCCCAATATATCCTTACTACGAGGCATGAGGATGTGTATGGTGCATATGCAGGCTGACCAGGAACTGCTGCCAAAACCTTCTGATCTGGGGTGCATGCATACCTGAAGTGGAACATGTATACCTGAAGTGTGTTGAGACAGGAAGAACAGAAGGATCTGATGTACTTTCTCTATACGTTCATTATTTTAGATACTTTTATCATGTTCCCTCCTATTTGTCCCCTTCCTAAAGTGTTACCCCCAGTCTTTTCAGTCTCTTCACGAGACTTTCCATGCCTCTTATCATTCTCATTGCCTTTCTCTGAACCCCCTCTAATTCTGCAATATCCTTTTTTGAGATGGAATGACTAATTTTGCACACAGTATTCCAGATAAGACCTGCGATACAGGAGGGCCAGAGAGCAGTGGGAGAGTGGTAGAGGGGAAATATATAAGCCGTAGGTTAATTAAGGCGTGGTTCCCTGTAGACTAGGGTGAGTTGATACAGGTTAATTGGAGCACCTGTAGTCAATTAAGGCCCTGTCAGGAACCTAATAAAACCCCCTGCTTCAGGCAGTCGGGGGAGGAGTAAGGCAAGAGGACTGGAGCTTGGATGTGTATTGTGAGATGTGAAAGACCAGAGAACCGAAGTAAGGGAGATCCTGCCCCGGCAGGACAGAGAGACTCCCTCCTCAAGCATCTAAGGGCTGAGGGTAACCCCACCCAAGGGGGAAGAGGGTAAGAAACCCACAGGGGTTGAGAGGGGCTGGGGTGAGGAGCAAGGAGCAAACCCAGGCCCCTTCCCCACTTCCCTCTTCTACCACCTTCCTGGGCCACTAGCGGGGCCCTTTGTGCCCAAGAGCAGGAGCAAGGGGTGGTGTCTTAGCCCCCCTGAAAAAAAGTGTGGGACCCACCATACGAACATTAGCCATCTTGTCACAGACCATATGATTGATTCATTGATGGCATTATTACTATTTTCCATATTATTCACCACTGTGTTCCTTATGCGTCTAACAGCTTGGGTTTTTTTTCATTTGTTTTTGTTTTTTATTACAACTGCACATTGAGCAGAGGTCTTCATTGAGCAAGCCAGTGAGACCCAAGTCCATTTCCTGAATTGATATAATTAATTTAGAATGCTGTGAAGTATATGAACAGTTTAAATTTTCACCCATAATGTGCAGGACTTTGCATTTATACTGAACTCCATCTGCCATCATGTAGCCTTTTCACCTACCTTGGTTAAATTCCTCTGAAGCACCTCCTACCTACTGTAGTGTAAAACCTTAATAGCAACCTGAGCAGTGTTAATGCAGAATAGCACGGTATTTTCTGTGAGGATCCCACTCTAGGGATGTGTGAAAGCTCAGGACCTTCTGCATAGTGGTGTCTATTGAGGCTACACACGTGCTATCTCAAGGATGCAGATATTTTGGACTGTGAATATATAAGAAACTGCATTCCCAATCACCCTTCAGTTCCTTTTGTATGCTGATGCAGATGGCCCTCCTTAAACAATGTTTCACTAAGAGTTATGATTTTGTGCCCACACCCTGAACTCCTGCCAAAAGAAGTTTGGTTTCCATTTGAACAAATCTCTCTCTCTCTCTCTTTTTTTTTTTTTAACTTTTTCTTATCTCAGACTTTGCCAGAAAAAGCCAGGCTGTGTAGTTTAGGTGTTAAAGCGAATCCATTTACAAATACCCTCAACTTCTTGTAGATTATATGATAGATCCAGAGAAAGCAGTCTCTGCTGCATATTTAAACTTATGATTGTTTGAGTGTCTCTACCTTAAAGCCTGGGTATACATTGCATAAAATCTAAAGCAGTTTCCACTACATGTCTGAGAAATTATTCAATCCAGGAGATATGAAGAGCTGCTATTTGGAGTTCTGTTTGTACTTTTACACAACATTGCTCTCTTGAGTTGGTGGCTAAAACTAATGCCTAATTCAGAAATGTAGTGCACAGTCTCAAGTGTTCTTCAGTCCCATCCTCCTTTGAGGTTTGCATTGCTAGTTAAAGTTGCTGAAGTGAGAATTCATGCAGAACATATCTGAAGGGGAACTGTATTTATCTGCACGTATTCCTACTATTTAATCTTTCTTTACTAGTATTTAGAATTTTCTGTTGGTATTCATTTGCAGAGAAAGGAAATGAAAGGTGGATGAGTTGCATTTCCTTATGTACTCATATGGTATGCCTACACTTTGAGCTGGGGCTATAATTCCCAGCTCAAGGAAACATACCCCCAGTAGCTCTGATTGAGCTAGTGGGCTAAAAATAGAATATAGCCATAAAGGCGTGCGTGAATGGCAGGGATGTGGGGTGGGGCTAGCTGCTGCGAGTATGTGTCTATCATCTTGGATGGCATTGTACTTGGAGTGACTAGTACCATCTACTCACACAGCTGCGGCTACACTCTGTTTTTAGTGTGTTAGCTTCATCAGAGCCAGCATAGATAAGTCTCTTTGAGCTGGGAATTACATCCTCAGCTCGAAGTATAGGCATATCTTCAGTTTGGATCTGTATGGCTTCATTCGACATTTCTACAAAAAGGGTTCTGAGCTATTGTTCCAGGGCATATGCATCACAGAAATATGGATCCATACAAACTATGTACTAGAGGA
>NW_020664462.1:26116601-26226218 GCF_002925995.2 Terrapene triunguis | reverse complement strand
TCACCAACTCCTGGTGAATACAGATCCAAACCCCCTTGGATCTTAAAGCAAGGAGAAATCAATCAGGTTCTTAAAAAGAAGGCTTTTTATTAAAGAAAAAGGTAAAAATCATCTCTGTAAAATCAGTATGGAAAATAACTTTACAGGGTAATCCAACTTAAAGAGCTCAGAGGACCCCCCTCTGTCTTAGGTTCAAAGTACAGCAAACAAAGATAAACACTCTAGTAAAAGGTACATTTACAAGTTGAGAAAACAAAGTAAAACTAAGACGCCTTGCCTGGCTTTTTACTTACAAGTTTGAAATAGGAGAGACTTGTTTAGAAAGATGGGGAGAACCTGGATTGATGTCTGGTCCCTCTCAGTCCCAAGAGCGAACAACAACCTTAAACAAAGAGCACAAACAAAAGCCTTTCCCCCCCCCCAAGATTTGAAAGTATCTTGTCCCCTTATTGGTCCTTTGGGTCAGGTGACAGCCAGGTTACCCGAGCTTCTTAACCCTTTACAAGTAAAAGGATTTTGGAGTCTCTGGCCGGGAGGGATTTTATAGTACTATACACAGGAGAGCTGTTACCCTTCCCTTTATAGTTATGACAATTTGTAACTTGGAATAAGAAGAGTGAAATTGGAATCTGAGTGCGCTTTTCAGAGTGAACACTTGGTTATCGAAGTTCTTAGATTGTCTGCATTATAAGTAGCTTCAGTATTAAACATTGCTAATATGAAAATATCTTATGAATTACAGGGAAGCAAGGAGAGTTTCTGTTGTTCTTTCTAAAAAAGAAAGTGAAAATCAGAAAATGAAAGAAGATTTAATTAAAGCTCAGGTAATAGATATTGATAGTATCAATACTGCATACGGTATGTATTTTTAGGGTTACAGTTGTTCTTTGATTGCATATGTTCATTCAATTCAGGTGAGTGAGCATCCAGAACACCAGTGGCAGAGGGTTTTCCCTTGCAGTACTCATAAGGTCGGCACATGTGCCCTTTGTCTTCTTGTGCTCCAACCAAGGCTATAAAGGGCAGACATCCTGACCCTCCTTTAGTTCCTTTTCACCACTGTGACTGGAGCATTCACTGTGCCTTTGTGTGCAGTTTTTCTCTTTAGGGTTTTGATAGTATATATAGTTAGTTAGTAGTACTTGTTAGTTTTTGTCTAAAAGAGGATCTTTTTTTCCTCTTTAATTTTACTTGTAGTTTTATTCTTGTTTTTTGGCACTCCCTGACTGGAGCTGTTGACTCTGGTACCCTCCATGGACCATCAAGGCCAGCTACATCAGCTGTGACTGTGGAGGATTCAGCACTGCCACTGAGTGGAATGCAATCTCCTATATCAGTGTAGTTGGCGCCAGAGGCATACCTGTCTGCAAAGGACCTTCTGTGCCTTTTGGTACCTGACTCCCCACCCATTCTCATGGAGGTAGTTGCTTCCATACCAACACCAATAGCAGCAGGAGGATCAGTCCTTTAGATACCAGTACTGGCTTCTCCTCTTACAATATGACTTACTCTTTATCCTTGGCACTGACAATGGATAGAGTCCTCTGGTACCAATGTAGCTCAGTGCCAATAGCTGCCTCCAGTGCTGATGACTTATCCTTGGTCCAGGTCCCTATCACCAGCGACCTCTTCCAATAGTATGCCTCCCTGACAATTCCTATTCCTCTTTGGAGTCTGAAATAGGTTCATATGCCTCCCACTCCTGCTACAGAGGATCCAGACCATCTTCTAGGACTTACTCTCTGTAACAGGGTCCACGACCCACCCCTCTTCCTGGGGCCCGCTTGCTGCCCCAATAAGGCTCAGAGAGGCTTCAGGGTTGTGCAACACCCTTGTCTTTATTTACTTACAGTTATCCCTCCACCAGTGTCTATCGATTTACAAGCTTTACAGGATTATTCAACCTCTTTTACAGGCAGAGTCAGCCTTCAGCTACATACCTACCCCCTTAAGCCAATGTCGGGCCTAGGGTGACTAGATGAGAGGAAGAAAATATTGGGACACATGGTGTGTGTGTGTGTGTGTGTGTCACTGGCACATTCTTTTATTAAAAGAATAATAAAATAAAGCGGACTGCCCCCGGTGGAGCAAAAAGAAAAAGCAGACTGCCGCCGGCGGAGCAACAAAAAAAAGGAGTACCGTGAAATATCAGGACAAATTGTGTCCCGACCAAACATCGGTCGGGATGCAGGACAAACCCCTAGATATCGGGACGGTCCCGATTTTATCTGGATGTCTGGTCATCCTAGCCGGGCCTGATCTTACTCGGCCCCACGTTCCTTGGCCTGGGGTTTTACTCCAGGGACGGCCTACCTGCCCATCTGGGTGGTCCCCAGGCTCAATCCTGTGGGGTTTTGGCATGCCCCACCCACAAAAGGTGCATTGGGTAGGGGGTGGACCACCCCACAAGTTCACCTCTGCCCAGAGGTCATCACACCAGTCGCAACCTTGGGCAGGTCGCCTCACATGTTCTCTCTTTTTTTTTTTTTAGGGGAAGGGGTCAGTCCAGGGGGGGAGGTGCAGTGGCTTTTGCACCAGCACCCTGCTACACACTCCTGCAGAAAGCATTTTGATAAAAGTAGGTTAAGAGATTGGGCATCTTGGTTCTGTAACAATTGGTTGATGATGCCTTCCCACCCTCCCCACTGGCCTTACTAGAATCCATGGAGAATGTCTTTGGCCTCAAGATCTTCCTCTCTGCTACTGTGTAGAGACAAATTACCTCAAAGGGAGTAGACTCCAATCTGGCTATCAACCTGGGTATTTACCGTAGTGCACGTACATAGAGAACAGAACTTCCACAGGCATCTGTGGACTAATCCCCAGAGATTGGTGCTTATGACCAGCCACCTCATAAGGCATTAGTCCTGCCATCTTTGAGTACCTCTTCTTAATCTCCAGATAAGACTCTAGTACTTGAGGCATCATCACTAGTTCCAGATGATTATAAAGTGTGTCAGGACATGCTACAAAAGGTAGCTGCCTCTCTGGTCAGACAGACTGATCTTGTGATGGAGAACCCACACAAGCTTAATTGATATTCTGCACACTGCTACTATGGGAAAAGAAGTATTACTGATAAATGAAGCCATATGACAGCTGACAAAGTTGCTTTGGCAGACACCAGCCTCGATTTCAGCAGTGGTTAAATGAACTGAGCAAAAATATCAAGTCCCTTATCAAGGATATGAGCAATTTTACTCACATCCAATGCCTTTTTCTTTAGTGGTCGCTAATATAAATGAGAAACAGTATTAGGGTTGCGTTAAAGTAACTCTTAAAACATAAAGTTACCCAAAGTTGCAAAAAACCTGAACTTGTTTGGATGGCAAGTTTATTCAGTGGCAGGATTACAGCTCTTGTATTGCCAACCATCAGGCTCTTTTGCCCAGATATTACTATTTTAACTGGGATGCATATGTGACCCAGGGCCCCTTGGTGCCAACTGGCAGAGGGCATAAGTAGTTCATAGGAGTTTACAGGGCTCCTCTGGATCTGATATCTATGTAATGGTTCTCCCTGGGTATCCCATGGCCCTGATTCTTGACTCTGGCTCAGCTCTGCTCTAACCTCCAGTCCTGGCCACCCCTATACCTCCCACCATTAGGCCTGCCCCCTCCCCAGTGTTCTGGTTGTTTTCCTGATACAGACTTTACATTGTTTAGGAGCCACAGAAGTACCACCTCCATACATTGAAATGAGGGTCTTTACTCCAGGTTTTTCCTTATACCCAAGTCCAGAGGAGGTCTCAGACCCATTTTAGACCTTTAGAAATTAAACAAATATATCAAGAAAATAAAGTGTATGTATGACTTTTTTGGCTTCCATTATCCCTTCTTTAGATCAGGATATTTGGTATGCTGCCCTTTGCAGGATATATATTTTCATATGGGAATCCATCCTAGCCACAGACGATTCTTCAGATTCACAGTAAGAGAAGACTAGTTCACTGTGTTTCTCTTCAGCCTCTCATTGGCATTGAGTGTTTTCACAAAGTGCATGGCTGTGGTGGCAGCCTACCTTTGGTGATGGGAACTCCTGCTATTTCTGTACCTAGTGGATTGGTTGATTCAAGTCTGCTTTAGTTAGCAGGTGGGGAACAGTATTTGTTGAATTCACTGCTCATTCAACAAGTTAAACCTGATAATCAACAAAGAAAAGTCATCTCTGTGCCCTGTGCAAAAGACTAAGTTTATTGGGGCACTTCTCAAGTCAATACAGGACCTTTGTGCTTTCTTCCAGACACAACCTCATACCAGGGTGAGGAGTTGTCTCAGGCTCCTGGACACAAGGCAGCATGTAAATATATAATTTAGCATGCCAGATTTCTCCTCTGGGGTATGCAGGCATGATTGAAGGTGGTTTATCGCTCAGTAAAACATCTGGGCATGCTGATTTATGCTGGGTTCTGCCATCTCTGGATTGATGGATGAACCTGAACAATGTGCAGGGGCATCCCTTTCTCACTGGCTCTTCCCTCCATGATCACAGTCACAGATGCATCTTCCATGGGTTGGGTGGGTAGTGTATTTGGAAGTCCTACAAGTCCAGAGCTTGTGGTCCAATGAGAAGCTCTTGTTGCACATACATTTGCTAGAACCATATGCAATATTCTGAGCATGCCAGATGTTCCTACTACATATCACTCATATACAAGTACTCACAGACAACACCATTGCTTTGTTTTATGTGAACAAGCAGCGTGTAGCTGGGTCCAGCTGTTTGTGCCAGGAGGCAAATCAAACTTTGAGACTTTTGCATAAGAAGTGCTATATCTCTCAAAGCATCACATCTCCCAGGAATTCAGAATTGCCTTGCGGGCCATCTCAGTGAATCATTCAGTCTAAACGATGAGTGGTGTCTCAAACCAGAGCTACTCAGATCTATGTTTTGCACACGAGGAATCCCAGTAGGAAATTTATTTACCACAAGACAGAACAGGAAGTGTTCCCATTTCTGCTCCAGGGTGGAACACAGCCTGGGGTATATCTTGGATGCAGTTCTCCTCCTTTGGGGAAACTATCTACTGTATGCCTATCTACCAGTACCCCTAATTTCCAAGCTCAAACAGAATTGCACCAAGATGAATTTAACAGTTCCTGTTTGGCTGAGGCATCATTGGTTTTCACACTTGCAAAACCTGACAATCCAGGCTTTGATGCTATTGCCTCAAATAAAAGACCTAAGCTCACAGGATCAAGCTTAAGTGTTACATCTGAAATCTTGCACTCTTCACCTCATGGCATGGTTCCTCAGCAGTTAACACAAAAAGAAGCAACTACTTGTTAGCTCTCCAGAATGTTTTATTGAATAGTAGAAGACCCTCAACCAGGTATACTTATCTTAGGAAGTGGAAACGGTTTTCCATCTGGGTGGCTCAACAAAATATTTCTCCCTGTCGAGCAAGGAGTCTTTCTTCACCTGAAAGAAACAGGACTCTCAATTTGTTTAGTTAAGGGTCCATTTGGCTGCAGTTTCTGCCTTCCAACTCCTAACTGAAGGTTGTTCTGTGTTTTTTAACCCGATGACAGTAAGATTCCTGAAAGATATAAGTAGGCTTTACTTATCAGTCAGGGATCCGATGCCACCATGGGATTTGAATTTAGTGCTATCTCTGCTCCTGGGGCCACCTATTGAGCCCTGAGCTTCTTGCTCATTGTTACAGCTGTAAACTAAAGTGGCTTTTCTGGTGGCCATCACATCTGCCAGGAGGGTAGGGGAGTTGCAGGCCCTTGTGGTGGATCGACTGTTTACAGTGTTTTATAAGAACGGGTATCCTTCAGACCTCACCTTAAGTTTTTAACAAAAGTGGTTTTGGATTTTCATCTTAATCAATGTACTGTGACAGACCCAGACCAGTGGGGTACAGGAGTCTGGTAGAGGGCAAATATACTGGTCACTGGATGAGTAGTTTTCTGTTCCCTGAGTGACCAGAGCAGGGGCTGCACTAGAGTAATCAGGAACCTGCTAGAACCAGTTAAGGCAGGCAGGCTAATTAGGACACCTGGAGTCAATTAAGAAGAAGCTGCTAGAATCAATTAAGGCAGGCTAATCAGGGCACCTGGGTTTTAAAAAGGAGCTCACTTCAGTTTGTGGTGCGAGTGTGAGGAGCTGGGAGCAAGAGAAGCAAGGAGCTGAGAGTGAGAGGGTGTGCTGCTGGAGGATTGAGGAGCACAAGCGTTATCAGACACCAGGAGGATGGTCCTGTGGTGAGAATAAGGAAGGTGTTTGGAGGAGGCCATGGGGAAGTAGCCCAGGGAGTTGTAGCTGTCATGCAGCTGTTACAGGAGGGACTATAGACAGCTGCAGTCCACAGGGCCCTGGGCTGGAACCTGGAGTAGAGGGCGGGCCCGGGTTCCCCCCAAACCTCCCAATTGACCTGGACTGTGGGTTCTCCCAGAGGGGAAGGTCTCTGGGCTGTTCCCCAACCCACATGGTGAATCTCTGAGGCAAGAAAATCCGCCAATAAGCGCAGGACCCACCAAGATAGAGGAGGAACTTTGTCACAGTACTTACCAGAATTCTTTCACAAATCTCAAAGCCACAAGGTTGAGGAGAAACTGCATAGCAATGTGCACACGAGTGCTTATGCTGGCAAAATTTATGTCACTCAGGGGTGTGTTTTTTCATACTCCTGAGTGACATACGTTTTGCTGACAAAGGGTAGTGTACACATGGCCTTAGAGTGTCACAGCTAAATACAGTATGGAACAGATTATTTAGCATAAGCAGTTCAAGGAACCATTCAAGGTGAAGTGAAATATGTGTTAACTACTTATGCTAAACAATCTGTTCCATCTTGTATTTAGCTGTGACATTCTGAGTAAGTTTCCCAGACCAAAAGAAGAACTCTGTATAAACTCAAAAGCTTATCTTTGTCACCAACAAAAGATATTACCTCACCCACCTTGCCTCTATAATGTCCTGGAACTGATAAAGCTACAACAACTCTATTATGATATTATGACTGCCTCCAGGGATGATGCAAGTTTTAGATGAGACTCCTAGCCACACCACCTTTGCAAATGACTGGGTAGTCATCGGGAGTGGAATGGACATACACAATCATTCAAAGAAAAAAACAGTTACTTACCTTCTTGTAACTGTTGTTTTTCAAGATGTGTTGCATATGTCCATTCCATGACCATCTCCTTCCCTATTGTGTCGGAGTATAATGTTATGTGGATTCTGGTGCAAAGGAGCTGAATGGAGGGGCAGGACAGCTCTGCCCTTTATACTCTTGGTTGGAGCATGAGGAGATACAGGGCATATGTGCTGCTCTTATGAGTACTGGACATGCACACACCCGCAGTGGAATGGAATGGATATATGCAACGTCTCGAAGAACAATAGTTATAAGAAGGTAAATAACAGATTTTTGCCTTTCACTATATTATAAATAAATAAATGGAGATATCCTATCTCCTAGAACTGGAAGGGACCTTGAAAGGTCATTGAGTCCAGCCCCCTGCCTTCACTAGCAGGACCAAGTACTGATTTTTGCCCCAGATCCCTAAGTGGCCCCCTCAAGGATTGAACTCACAACCCTGGGTTTAGCAGGCCAATGCTCAAACCACTGAGCTATCCCTCCCCCCTAGTTATAGTCAGAACTAGATAAAAAATACACAAAATCGATCATGAAAAATACTTTTGAGACCTCCCTCTATCATATAATTGGAATTCCATAGACCTAAAGACTATAATGTAGCAGCTGCAATTCAGTATCATACAGGAGTCTGTGTATAATGGCAATTCTTCAACAAAAAAACTGCGAAAACAGACTCCAGTGTGAAACTGCAGAAGTGGAATTAATTTGCAAACAGGACACCATCAAATTAGGCCTGAATAAAGACTGAGAATAGTTGGGTCATTACAAAACCTAATTTCCCCCATACTAATTTCCTACTACTGTTACTCACACCTTCTTGTCAACTGTTTGAAATGGGAGATTTTTCCTCCCTTGATATCCTATTGTTAATTGAATTGTCTTGTTAGACTGACCTCCCACTTGTTAAGGCAACTCCCATCTTTTCGTGTGCTTTGTATTTATACCTGCTACTGTTTTTTCCACTCCATGCATCTGATAAAGTGGGTTCTAGCCCACGAAAGCTTATGCCCAAATACATATTTTAGTCTCGAAGGTGCCACAAGGACTCCTCGTTGTTTTTGCTGATACAGACTAACACGGCTACCACTCTGAAACCTGTGTATAATGTGATTACATAGCCTTACACATCCTCATAATTGCTCTAAGGTGTGTAGGAGTGGGGCTGTCTTTGGTCCCGCTATGCTCCCTAAGTATCTTAAAGTGGGAAGGGCTGTAATCTGGGGAGAGGATTTAGGATGAGGAGTGTTGCATTAGGGATTCACTCCATTTAATGTAGGTCTAATTGTGCAACATAAGATATAGAGCAAGTCTTCTAAGTGTTTTTGTAAAGAAAGTGTGCATATTTGATTTCTCTGTGGGTGAAATTTACTTCTTTCTGTTGAGGGTCTAAGCAGGTTTTGGATGGAATTCACTCTATTCTATAGCTACTAATTCAGACACTAACCCATATAAGGAGTGAAGAAGGAATTTTGGGTCGCTGTGTCTCTCTAATCAAGGATTCTAATATTTATATGATGACCCACTCAGCACTAGCCTGTTTGACTGTGGTGTGTGGGGAGGTGGAAAGGCCCCTTTACACAGCCACTATACCAACAGCTAACCTTGAGAGCAGAGGCTAAAGCAGCACTTCCGTGGCATGTGTGAGTGAATTTTTATCTTATATAAATAGTGTTAATAGCAGCGAGTGTATACCAGAGTGGAAGATCACAACCCTTAGTGCCTTTTGACCTATAATTTGTTCAGTATTCATAATGGTGTGGGAATTACTCACTATCCTTGAAAAGTGCATCTCCATACTTGGTGAGTCTCCTTTCATTTCATCAGTGGTCTATGTATTTTCCAAGTATGCATATAATTATAATTTGTATGCACAGGAGTAAACCTTTTCACTGATATTATGTGATGAATGGTCCAATAACCAATGTTTTGGTTTGCTGGCAGTTTTGAAAAAATAAAATAAAAAAGTTGGCAAATCAAAAATGTGAGTTTTGGGTCAAACTAAATATATTATTCAACCCAAAATGTTTGAGGAGGAGGAAGATACCTATAACTTTTAGCACAATGATTAGGTTATTCGCCAGGGACATGGGTGGGAGACCCACATTTAATTTCCTCCTCTGGTTAATGCAAAGCAGAGATTTAAACTTGGGTCTCCCACAGGAGAGTGCTCTCATCACAGGGCTATATAGGGACAGATCTCTCTGTCTGTCCTGCTGAAGCTGTTCCACTTCAGATAAATAATTAAGTATTCATTGGAGCAGGGATTTGAACTTGGGTCTTCCACATGCTAGGTGAGTGCCCTAATCACTGGGGTAAAAGTTATAGGGAGGGTGCGACCACCATCACCTCTTCACCTTCTAGCTGTAAGGTAAATAATGCCTACGTCCTCTTGTGAATCTAGCCAGAATATTTTTTTTGGCTGAAACTTGGGCAAATTTGTATCAAATTTACAAATAGATTTGGATAGACCGAAACTGCATTTTTCAACAAATAAACATTCATCTGAAATATGTTGGTCATCTCTGTTCACATATAATAGCATGGCCGGGTGGTTTTGCATTTTCAGTGAGATAAGGTTTGAATGGAATCCTTCATTTAGATTAGATTTGCCATTTATCAGTGAGAACACAATTTAAAAAAGCTTTCACTGCTGTTTGTGAACATCATATTGGCAAACTAGAATATACTGTATTTTTTGTTAGTTCATAGGCTATACTATAATGCTCATCACCATAGTATTTAAGCACCTTGTAAACATTTAATGTTTTAACCCCCCTTGAGGCAGAAAAGTATTATCTCCATTTACGGATGGGGAAATGAGACCTGGAGAGGTTAAGTGACTTGCCCAAGATCATACAAGATCTGTGGCAGAAGTGAGACTAGATCCCATATCTTTATACCTCAGTCCAATATCTTAACCAGAAGATCATCCTTCAGCGCTGTAGTATTGTATCAACTATGAATCCTATATTATTACATAAGGACAAATATAGATTAGTATTCTTGAATTTACTTAGAATATGAGTCAACATTTATGAAAACAGTATTATCTATTGATGCATTTCTCATGCACTGCAGTATGACAGCTATTTAAGATAGCTATTACAATATGGCTCAGTGTTTCAGACTAAACTGTGAGGTACATAGGTTGCTTTTTTATTGAAAAAACTATTCTAGTTATTATAATATAACTTTATTTGGCAGAAAATAGTTGCAATAGCTACCTTCTCATACACTATGGTTTTCCCAGTCATCACTGAGTTGCTAAGGTAGAAGGAAGAAAAAATCAAGAGATTTTTAACTTCGATATTAGTTACTAAATATAAATCCAGGGCTGGTCTCATAGATTCAAAGATTAAAAATAAAGAAATCACAAGATTTAAACAAACATTCTTTATATATTATAGGAAAATCTTCAAGTTCTTGAAAGAGAGAAGAAAAACCTTGAGGAAAAGTTACAAAAAGCTTTAGAGGTACTTGGCAAGTTGAGAGGTTTTTGATGGAAATTGTATTTATATTATCTGGTTTAATCAGAAAAATTCTACAAAAAGTATTAAAGTTAGTTCTGAATTTATGGCTGTTCAGATTCTGAAAAAATGCAAATGAAAGGGCATGGAAATTAGCTGAATAAAACATGGATACCACAAATGATCTTTTAGATGTGCTTAAGATCAGAGAATTGTTTTACTAAAAAAACAAGGAAACAATGGTTTTCTAAGTTCCTACTTTCCTGTAAGAATGAGCAGTTTATATTATCACTAAGTTAATGGTTCTTCTAGAAATAAGAAATATGTTTTCAAGTCCTTTTTTGAGTGATTGCATATGTGCCTTCTACTCTTGGTGTGTACGCACGCCAAGCACAGTTGTAGGAAATTTTTCCCACAGCAGTGCCTGTTGGGGAACCTGGAGTGCCCTCTGCTGCCTCATGCCACTGTGTGCAGGTGTCCCTGGTTCCCCTTAGTTTCTTCTTACCCCGTGTGATAGTTATTGGAATATTTTGGTTTTGCTTTAGCAAGTTCTCTCTTTGTTATAGTTGTATATACCTCTCTGTAGAGTTCTTAGTGTTAGTTAGTAATAGATAAACTTTTGTTTTAGCGGCAATTAGTTTTCTCGGTTCTCCAGTTTTGGGGTTTGTTTGTTAGTACTGAGGAATGCCTCAGTAACCAGGCTTCAAGCCTAGTCTTTTGTGCTTGAAATTGATGCCCACGAGCAACCCACACTCTAGTTGTTTAAGGTGTCTGGGTGAGTTTCACATTAGGGTGCCAGATTTGTAAGGATTTTAAGCCAAGGACCAAAAAAGATCAGGAGGTCAATCTGAAGTTTCTTTTGATGGAGGTTGCTCTGAGACCACCTTCAGAGCCTTCTTGGTCAGAGGAGATACCGAGCACTTTGGAGTCCAGGTGAAATGCACCTCCAATGCTGACTGAGTTCTGGCACTGCTTGCCCTCTCTGATGCTCGGGAAGAAACACAAGGCTTCTAAGGATGCTTCTGGGAGAAGCAGATCACAGATTCCTAAGTCTGCAAAGAAAGAGGACAAAGCGTTGAGTAGAGTGCAGTCTAAGTCAAAGCACTTCTTCACTCTCTCATGTACTAAGATGGCACCGCAGACTCTGGTGCTTGGGCCTGAAGAAGTGCTTTAACTGTCTGAGGCACCATCTTCATCTCTTGCACATGGGCAGAGACTATTGCAGTACCACTTATGCCAGAGGTGTAGGCAGCTGCAACGGACTTGTTGAGTTTATTGGTGCTGGTGTCCCTGGCAGTACAAAAGGTCACTCCTACAGCAGGGGCGCTGGAATGGGGGGCCAAGGGGGCCATGACCCTCCTACTTTCTGAAAATGGAGGGGCCTGGCCTGTCCACTTTTGGCCAAAGGCCCTGCCCCTGTTCCTCCTCTTCCCTCCGAGACCCCGCTCCTCACACCAGGCTGGTAGCTGGAGCCCTGCCAGGGAGCCCAGGCAGCTGTGGGGAGCCGCGGACCCTGCATCTGCCCTGGAAGAGAAGCTGGGGGGGCAGGGACACAGGTTGGGGGCTGCTCTCGGCTGGCCCCCCAGCCCTGCTCTGGCTTGCAACTTGGCTGGAGGCAGGGCCTCTGGGGGAAGAGGAGGGAGGGGGTAGGCCATGGAGGAGGCAGGGGCCCCTGCCCCCCCCCACTTTTGGGAAGGCTCCGCTGCCCTGGTCCTACAGCACCAGTAGACCGCTCAGTGCCACCCTCCTCGGTGCAGTGCCCAGTACTGTGTCAACCTCCTGTGTCCTGGACCTCTCATCCATCATTAATGTCATAAGAAAATCCAACAATGATGGTTTCTCTTCATTCTTCTGTGGAGTCTTGCTTCTGGTCTCTGGCTTCCACAGGGATGGCCCCTCTGTGGTCAGGAGAAGATGATTCTTCTTCTTCTGACTCAGAGGTTGGCTCTTATGTCTCCCAGCCACAGAGTGTCTCACCACTCCCCTCTTAGACCTTACCACCTGGGGTACTTGTGAGATCCTGTGACTAGTTCTGGCATGGACCTTTCTGGAACCCATGGGGGTTTCACCCCATTTCAAGATACCTCCACATCATTCACATTGTTTCCTTGACTGGACATGGGGAGTCATCTCATTGAACCCCTCCTGATCATGCATCAGGTTTCGGGCTTGGTATCAAGCATGAGGAAGGGGTTCAGGAGGATCCTGAGGGGCATTTATCAGAGGAGGCCCATCCTCAACCTGTGTTAGCTTCATCCTTCTCCTCTTCCATGGGTGAATCAGTTTCCTCCAGAGTGTCTTTACCTTCCTTGTGGTGACAACAGAGCTCACCAGGAGCTCTTAACAAGGGGGGGCCTCTGGCTTGGACAAGTAGAGGAGATTTGGGAATCTTCTCATCCTCTCATTGACATTCTGGCCACAGCTTGTCCATCTCCTGTGACTCTACTGATCAATGAAGTGATTTTAGAGCCCAACAAGTCTCTGTTTAACTCCCTCCTCACTCCCTCCCACATCAAAATGAGTAGAGTGTAGATATTATGTGCCTTCCCAAGGTCATTCGTTTCGGAAGCCAACAAGAGGGAACACTAGGGGCAGAAGGCATCTACCCCTACATCAAAGGACCCCAAGAAGCTGGATTTGTTCAGTAGAAAAAATTATTCTACACTGGGGTTGCAGCTTAGAATTGCCAACCAGCAGGCTTTGTTAGGGCGACATGACTTTAACATCTGGGACACTATTCTGAAATTTAAGGACAAGCTGCCTGAGGATGCTGAACAGGAGTTCCTTTCACTAGTGGATGAGGCAAGAACTTCCCTTCCTGCCAGTTTGGACATAGCTGACTCAGCAGCTAGTACCATGCCTCTGCCATCATTATGTGTAAGTTCTCATGATTACAGTCTTCAGGGTTGCTCTGAGGAGTACAGCAGACTGTTCAAGACCTGCCATTTGAAGGATCATCCCTCTTTTCAGTGCAGATAGATGATAAACTTCATAGCTTAAAGGACTCCAGGGTGACTCTGAACTCATTGGATATATATACACTTCTGCCCCCTCAAGGAAGCACTTTTGTCCACAGCAGTCCCACAAATAATCTATTCTTGCATCTTGCCAGGACCTATCAAAGAAGAAGAGTAGGAATTATAGGCACAGGCCAATCCCTGCTTTTTCTACAGCAGCTCCTGTCTCATCTAGGTGTCCTGAGGACATGAGACAAGCATTCATAGAATATCAGGGTTGGAAGGGACCTCAGGAGGTCATCTAGTCCAACCCCCTGCTCAAAGCAGGACTAATTCCCAACTAAATCATCCCAGCCAGGACTTTGTGAAGCCGGGCCTTAAAAACCTCCAAAGAAGGAGACTCCACCACCTCCCTAGGTAACGCATTCCAGTGCTTCACCACCCTCCTAGTGAAAAAGTTTTTTCTAATATCCAACCTAGACCTCCCCCACTGCAACTTGAGACGATTGCTCCTTGTTCTGTCATTGCCACCACTGAGAACAGCCGAGCTCCATCTTCTTTGGAACCCCCCCTCAGGTAGTTGAAAGCAGCTATCAAATCCCCCCTCATTCTTCTCTTCTGGAGACTAAACAATCCCAGTTCCCTCAGCCTCTCCTCATAAGTCATGTGCTCCAGACCCCTAATCATTTTTGTTGCCCTCCTCTGGACTCTTTCCAATTTTTCCACATCCTTCTTGTAGTGTGGGGCCCAAAACTGGACACAGTACTCCAGATGAGGCCTCACCAATGTCGAATAAAGGGGAACGATCATGTTCCTCGATCTGCTGGCAATGCCCCTACTTATACAGCCCAAAATGCCGTGAGCCTTCTTGGCAACAAGAGCACACTGTTGACTCATATCCAGCTTCTCGTCCACTGTGACCCCTAGGTCCTTTTCTGCAGAACTGCTACCCAGCCATTCGGTCCCTAGTCTGTAGCAGTGCATGGGATTCTTCCGTCCTAAGTGCAGGACTCTGCACTTGTCCTTGTTGAACCTCATCAGGTTTCTTTTGGCCCAATCCTCTAATTTGTCTAGGTCCCTCTGTATCCGATCCCTACCCTCTAGTGTATCTACCACGCCTCCCAGTTTAGTGTCATCTGCAAACTTGCTGAGAGTGCAGTCCATACCATCCTCCAGATCATTAATAAAGATATTAAACAAAACCGGCCCCAGGACCGACCCTTGGGGCACTCCGCTTGAAACCGGCTGCCAACTAGACATGGAGCCATTGATCACTACCCGTTGAGCCCGACGATCTAGCCAGCTTTCTATCCACCTTACAGTCCATTCATCCAGCCCATACTTCTTTAACTTGGCGGCAAGAATACTGTGGGAGACCGTATCAAAAGCTTTGCTGAAGTCAAGGAATAACACATCCACTGCTTTCCCCTCATCCACAGAGCCAGTTCTCATCATAGAAGGCAATTAGGTTAGTCAGGCACGACTTCCCCTTGGTGAATCCATGCTGACTGTTCCTGATCACTTTCCTCTCCTCTAAGTGTTTCATAATTGATTCCTTGAGGACCTGCTCCATGATTTTTCCAGGGACTGAGGTGAGGCTGACTGGCCTGTAGTTCCCCGGATCCTCCTTCTTCCCTTTTTTAAAGATGGGCACTACATTAGCCTTTTTCCAGTCATCCGGGACCTCCCCTGATCGCCATGAGTTTTCAAAAATAATGGCTAATGGCTCTGCAATCTCATCCGCCAACTCCTTTAGCACCCTTGGATGCAGCGCATCCGGCCCCATGGACTTGTGCACGTCCAGTTTTTCTAAATAGTCCCGAACCACTTCTTTCTCCACAGAGGGCTGGTCACCCATTCTGATGGGTTGATTGAGGACGTCAGACCAATCTCTATTATCCAAGTCTCTCCTTCTCCTTTGTGAACCATCTATCCCACTTCATCAGTGCTTGGTCCCAAATTACTTTGGACCAATGGGTCTGACATACTATGGAAGTGGGATACACCTTTCAATTTGTATCTTCCCCTCTTCCCACCCTCCTCTCTGTCGCTCTTCAGGGACCACTCTCAAGAGGAGCTCCTTCTCCAGGAGGTTCAATCTTTCCTTTGGATGGGAGTCGTAGCAGATATTTCACAATGTCACAGAGGAACAGAGTTTTAGTCCCACTGTTTTCTAATACTGCTAGCTAAGGGAGGTCTCAGGCCAATTATGGGGGAGCAGAGAAATTGCCGTCCAGCACAGCAGGGGTTAAAGAAAACATTTGGGTTCAGCAAGCCCCACTCTGCTATACCTGTAGCCAATGCCAAGTCTGGAGGAGGGAGAAAAGAAGGGAGCCTATCTCAGTTGGGGGCTGACTGGCAAGGATGCAAGAGTTCTCTGTCTGCCAGCCAGGAGGGATGGATCAGTGACCGACTGCCAGCTAGCACAGCCATTTGAGGCAAGTAAGGGCTCCCCCGCCAAGGGGAGGCTCCAAATAAGCCCAGCACTCAGGTGACTGGACTAGTGGGGCCACACCCAAAACTGAAGAGGTGTGTAGGAAGTAAGTCAGAGAGTGGGTTTTGACTCCTGTCATGAGGGAGACCCCATCTCCCCTGTTCAGGGGCTGATCTACACAGGCCTCTGGTCTGGGACCTGGTAGAGAGTGAGGGTCCTGGTCTCCGTATCACCGCCTCTGACCTTACAGACTGAAAGAACAAGAATCTAGTCACTAGGCTGCCCAGCCATGAAAGACCCTATCACACCAATTTTAGACCTGTGTCAACTCAACAGATACCTAAAAAAAAGATAAAGTTTCATATCATCCTGCTGGCTTCCATTATCCCTTCCTTGGATCCTGGAGACTGGTATGCTGCCCTTGACTTAAAGGATGCCTATTTCCATATGGCAATTTCTCAGGGACACAGGAAGTATCTCAGATCCCTGGTAAGCCATTCTCACTGTGTACACTGTGCTGCTTTATGACCTGTCAGCAGCTCCTTGGGTTTTTACAAAATGTATGGCAGCAGTAGCTGCTTCCTGAGAAAGTTAGGAGTGCAAATCTATCCCTATCTGGATGACTGGCTTGTGAGTGGCCATTCATGGTGGTGAAGCACTGGAATGCGTTACCTAGGGAGGTGGTGGAGTCTCCTTCCTTGGAGGTTTTTAAGGCCCGGCTTGACAAAGCCCTGGCTGGGATGATTTAGTTGGGAATTGGTCCTGCTTTGAGCAGGGGGTTGGACAAGATGACCACCTGAGGTCCCTTCCAACCCTGATATTCTATGATTCTATGATTTCAGGATTCCTGTACTGTCCAATGTATCCAGTCAACTTTCAATGCACTAGGTCTGTTGATCATCTCAGAAAGTTGATCCCCTCCCCTGTTCAGAGGATAGAATTTATAGGAGCAGTACTGGACTCTACTCAAGCCAGAGCTTTCCTTCAGAGTCAAGGTTTCAGACAATTTGATCCATCATTTTAGATCTCCAGGCCTACCCAATCATGACAATACAAAATTGTCTGAGGCTTCTGGATCATGTGGTCTCTTGCTTGTAGATAGTTTTGTATACCAGATTGTGTCTCGGGAATCTCCAAGATTTGCTGGCCTCTGCATTCTGACTGAGCAGTCACACTCTGAACACTATGCTGAGGGTGCCTCCTTACATTTTAGCCTCTAGATTGGTGGACAAACCCTGCCAATGTATGTGTAGATGTTCTTTTTGTCCTTTCTCAACTGTCGCTAATGTTAATCATGGATGCGACTGCCCTCGGTTGGGGGGCTCATCTGGGTTCCCTTCAGACACAGGAATTATGGTCCACAAAAGACCTGGCTCTATACATAAACGTCAGGAAGTTGAGAACTATCTAACTGGTGTGAGAGGCTTTCCTACCCCAAATCAAGGGAAAAATCCTGCTCACTCTCACAGACAACACTGTGACAATGTTCTATATCAAAAGGCAAGGAGGCACCTGCTTGACCCTGCTCTGCCAAGAGGCAATTCATCTATGGGATTTTTGTATTGCCATTCTATTGATCTCAAAGTCTCTTACCTTCCAGGGTGTGGAGGTCCACGCCCCCAAGGGTATGAGTGGCATGGACTATCCACTGTCCATAAAATAACCCTTTCGTTCAGGGCAGTGTGGCCTAACGGCCAGAGTCCAGGAAGCGACCCTTGGTGGAGGGTAGCGTGGCCTAGCGGTCAGAGTCTATGGCGTCCCCTTTTATGCAGGGAGACATGGCCTAACAGCCGGAGTCTATAATACGGCCCTTGGCTACAGGTCAGTGGGGCCTACCGGCCAGAGTCCAAGAAGTAACCCTTGGTGGAGGGTAGTGTGGCCTAGCGGCGAGAGTCTGTCGTTGGGGTGTGACAGCGCCGGTAGGGGGGTCCCGACCCGGGGCTCTTACAGTGGCATAGTGGCTTGCCACCAACTCAGCGGGGGGTTCCGACCGAAACACGCTGAGTTTCCCCGGGGGGGGAGGTACCACTCAGTCACCCTCCCGGGGTCACTTCCTACCAGGCTCTCTGTTGGGGTCTCCCAGGAGTTGTCAGGTCGTCAGTACTCTGCAGATCCAGTCGTCTCCCAGGTCTCCTCTGCTCGCTGAGGTGCAGGCGGGCCGTGGACAGCGTCGCTTCCTGGTGCAGTCAGCGGCTGTGGCTGGCCCTCCGCAGGAGCTTCCCCGGCCGGTCCTTCTCCTATGGACTTCAGCCCAGAATGACCTGGTCTTCCTCCCTTTATACTTCTGTAGCACTTGGAGCATGCTCAGTCTTTCCAGGGAGGCAGGACTTCCGCTGCCAGTCCCTGGGGCTTAACTCCTTCCGGGTTAAGGCGGGGTGGTCTGACCCCGCCACACAGGGTTATAGAATGACCTTGCAGATCACCTAAGCAGGTCTTTTACAAGTCATCACATGGTCTCTCCATCCAGAAGTAGCCAGGTACATTTTCCAGCTGTAGGGGATTCCCCAGGAAGACCTGTTTGCAATGAGAACCTACAGGAAGTGCCAGCACTTTTGGTCCCTGCAAGATCGCAGTCTGGATTCCCTCATGGTTGCTTTCCTGTTGCCCTGGACAGGCAGGCTCCTGTACACTTTTCCACCAATCCCAATCCTTCAAAGAGTGTTGCTAAAAATCAGAAATGACCATGCTTGAGTCATACTTATAGCCCCAGCTTGGCCTTAGCAGCACTCTCCACCCTCCTGTCCCTATCAGTGAAAGCACCGATATTGCTTCCACTGGACCCAAACATAATTTCTTAAAACCATTGTTGTCTACTCCACCCAGACTTGCAGGCATTTCATTTAACAGCCCAGATGATCCATGGCTAGATCCTCGAAAAGAGTCTTGTTCCAAAGAGGTTCATGATGTATTGTTGAGTAGTAGAAAGCCATCTAGGAGGTGTACTTACTTTGCTAAGTGGAAGCGATTCTCTATCTGGTCCAGACAATCTGGAATCTCGATGACACCTTCTTCAATCCGGCATATCCTGGACTATCTGTTATACCTGAAACAATAAGAGTCGGTTGTTAGCTGCTAGGTGAACTTTGAGAGAACTATCTCAGCTTTATACCCTGAGGTTGATAATTGCTCTATATTTTCTAATAAGATATCAATAAGATTTTGAAAGGCTTGGAATGGTTGTATCCTCATGTACAAGATACTGTTCCCCCACGGGACTTGAACTTGCTTTTGTCAAAGCTTATGGGGTTTCCCTTTGAGCCTTTAGCTACCTGGTCCTTGCTACATCTTTCAATGAAGGTAGAATTTTGGTGGCCATCACTTCTGCCTGGAGGATGGGTGAGCTACATGAGTTAATGTCTGGCCCTCCTTATGCAGTTTTCTTTAAAATCAAGGTTTACCTGTGTCCTCATCCAAAGTTTGTTTTGAAAGTGGTGTCTAACTTCCATATCAACCAGGCCATTTACCTACCTACCTGTTTTCTTCCTGAAGTCTCACTTGAATAAAGATGAGGAATCGCTGCACGCTCTGGATGTCAGGAGAGCGTTGGTGTTCTGCCTCAACAGGTTCAAGCCATTCTGCTTGTCTTTGCAGCTGTTAGTGGTAGTCACAGACAGGATGAAAGGGCACCCAGCCTCTTCTCAGAGGACTTCATCTTGGATAGCTTCTTGTATTCGTTTATGCAATGACTTGGCTAATGTTACCCAAACCAAGCAGAGGGACAGTACAATCAACAAGATCAGAGGTAGGCTCTGTGGTCTTTATGGCTCAAGTGCTTATCCTGGACATTTGTAGGGCTGTGTGATGGGGTGTATAAACCCCTCTCTGGATAGGAGGGGGTTAAGGAGCAACTCTGGGCTAAGGAGGCCCCACCCCTCTGCCCTTGCCGAGCATGCTCAGGTAGGAGGAGGGGTTTAAAGGCTGCTGGACAGCTAAGTCAGGGGCTAGCAGGCCAGGGAGAAGGACATGCATTAGAAACTCCAGGCAAGGTTGGGAGCAGAAGAATGAGGGAACTGCAACACCTAGAGACTGGGACCAGGGATGAAAGCCTGGAAGGCAATGTGCTCCAGGGACAGATGGTGGCTGGCTGGGATGCATAGGGAGGTCGGAAGTGACCCAAGGAAGCTGACTTGAGGCTAACTCAAGGAACCAATGGGTGAGCAAAGCCAAACCAGCCTTTCAGGGCCCTGAGTCAAAATCTGGCAGAGTGGGAGGGCCCAGGTTCCCCTACCCTGCCTGTGTACTGTAACTATTGTGACTGCCACATTGGGTCCTAACAGCTAGGCGGGAGTTGCTGCCTCCTGCGCACAACTGGTGGAGAATGAGGGCAGTCTAACCCAGGTCTGTGGAGAGACTGAGAGAGAGAAAAAAGAAGGGAAAAAATACAGAAAACATAAAGGAAAAGAGAGAAAAAGGGACCAAAAGAAGGAGTGCTATGGAGATGGAGAAGCTGCTGAAGTGGCTGGCCAACAGGCAGCAACAGGCGGCACGCAGCAATTACAGCACATGCAGTTGTTTCAGCAGATGGCCACCCATCAGCAACAGTGGGCCATGCAACAACAGCAGCAGCAACAGCTTATCTGAGAGTTGGCTGCGGAGCAATAAGAGCGGCAACAATGCCTGATTCAACAAGTAGCTGCCCTCTTCCAACAGCAGGGGCCTAGCAACAACCTGGGGGCAGAGGGCCCAAATGCTGTGGTTACAGGTACATAAGAACATAAGACCAGCCATACTGGGTCAGACCAAAGGTCTGTCTAGCCCAGTATCCTGACTTCTGACAGTGGCCAATGCCAGATGCTTCACAGGGAATGAACAGAACAGATCATCATCAAGTGATCCATCCATCTCTTGTCACCCATTCCCAACTTCTGGCAAACATAGGCTAGGGACACAATCCCTGCCCATCCTGGCTAATAGCCATTGATGGACCTATCCTCCATGAATTTATCTAGTTCTTTTTTGAACCCTGTTGTAGTCTTGACCTTCACAACATCCTCTGGCAAAGAGTTCCACAGGTTGACTGTGTGTTGTGTGAAGAAACGTTTCCTTTTGTTTGTTTTAAACCTGCTGTCTATTAATGTTGTTTAGTGTCCCCTAATTCTTGTGTTACGAAAAGGAGTAAATAACACTTCCTTATTTACTTTCTCCACGCCAGTCATGATTTTATAGATCGCTATCATATCCCCCCTTAGTCATCTCTTTTCCAAACTGAAAAGTCCCAGTTTTATTAATCTCTCGTCATATGGAAGCTGTTCCATACCCCTAATCATTTTTGTTGCCCTTTTCTGTACCTTTTTCAATTCCAATATATCTGCATTCAGTATTTAAGATGTCATTCAAAATGTGGTCTAAATGATGGGGTCTAAATTAGCTGTTACCACTCAAGAAAGGGATCTTGGAGTCATTGTAGACAGTTCTGTGAAAATATCCACTCAATGTGCAATGGCAGTCAAAAAGGCTAACAGAATGTTGGGAATCAACCTGTTTTTGTATTGACTTTTGGAAGGTAAACACTATTTCCAAATTCAACGCCTATCCAATGCCTGGGGTCAGCAAACTGCTTGTTGGGCTGGGGGCCTCTGAGTATATTTTAACCCTGGATCTCACTAAGGGTTATTGACAGATCCCATTAACTGCTGAGTTCAGGGAAAAGACTGCCTTCTCTATGCTGTGGGGTCTCTACCAATTCAAAACCATGCCCTTCGGCCTACATGGAGTCACGGCCACCTTTTAGTGCCTGATGGAACGGGTACTCTGTCCACCTGGGTTGTATGCCAATTGATGACATTGGTATCTACAGCCAGAGCTGGGAAGATCATCTGAGGCACATATCATCTGTCCTAGAAGCCCTTCAGGAGCCCTCAGCTTGAAAATAATGGCTGCAAGCGAGAGGTGATGTACTAGAGCTACCGAGTGGGATGGAGGCAGTTGAGACTAAGTGCAGGCCCTGATGCAGTGTGCCATCCCCATGACAAAACACCAGGTATGCCACTTCCTCTACCTCTCTGGGTACTACCAATGCTTCATGCCAACTTTGCTATCAGCATGGTGCCCTTGATGGACCTGGTAAAGAACACCAGCACCAAGAAGGTCCTTTGGACAGTAGCCTGTGAGAGGGCCTTCCAGAAGCTAAAGGAGTGGCTGAGCTGAGAACTTGTGCTCACCCAACCCAACTTCACCAAGAAGTTTAAGTTCCAAACAGACAACTCTGAGGTGGGTCTGGGCATGATGCTATCCCAAGACATTGATGGAGAAGAACACCCCATAGTGTACCTCAGCAGGAAGTTGTTCCCATGAAAAACCTCCTGTTCAGACATAAAGATGCAGGCCCTAGCAGTGAAATGGGCTGTGGATGTTTTGAAGTACTATTTGTGGGGGAATACCTTTCAGCTAGTGACTGACCATGCCCCGCTATGGTGGCTGGACACCATGAAAGACACCAACCACAGAATTATGAGGTGGTACCTCTCATTGCAGCCGTACATCTCTGAAATCCTGCACCGGGCAGGGAAAAATCACAAATTGATGACTTTTTCCTGGGGGCGGGGGGAAAAGACTGCATCTGACACTGAACCTAGGGAGAGGGTGCATGACAGAGTGTATAAACCCCTCACCGGATAGGAGGGGGTTAAGGAGCAACTCTGGGCTAAGGAGGCCCCACCCCCTCCACCCATGCCAAACATGCTCAGTTTGGAGGAGGGGTTTAAAAGGCAGCCGGACAGCTAACACAGGGGCTAGCAGGCCAGGGAGAAGGACATGTGTTGGGAACTCCAGGGAAGAATGGGAGCAGAGCCCACACCAAGTCAAGGAATGGGGGGGAGCTGCAACACATAGAGACTGGGACCAGGGTTGGAAGCCTAGAAGGCAGTGCTCTCCTCGGATGTCTGGTGGCCGGCTGGGATGCAGAGGAAGGTTGGAAGTGACACAGGGAAGCTAGCTTGAGGCTAACAGTAAGTGAAAATTATGTAAAAGAATAAATGGACACAAATCGGACATCAGGAATGGTAACATACAAAAGCCAGTAGGAGACCACTTCGATCTTCCTGGACATTCTATAACAGATTTAAAAGTAGCCATACTTGAACAAAAAAACTTCAGAAACAGACTTCAAAGAGAAACTGCAGAACTAAAATTCATTTGCAAATTTAACACCATTAATTTGGGCTTGGCTGGGAGTGGCTGGCTCATTACAGAAGCAACTTTTCCTCTCCTGGAATTGACACCTCCTCATCAATTATTGGGCGTGAACTACATCCACCCTGATTGAATTGGCCTTGTCAACACTGGTTCTCCACTTCTGAGGTAACTCCCTTCTCTTCATGTATCAGTATAACAATACCTGCATCTGTAATTTTCACTCCATGCATCTGAAGAAGTGAGTTTTTTACCTATGAAAGCTTATGCCCAAATAAATTTGTTAGTCTTTAAGGTACCATCAGACTCCTTGTTGTTTTTGTGGATACAGACTAACACAGCTACCCCCGATACCTTACAAACTTAAATGCTTCTCACCAGAGGTTGGCTGGTTGCCCTTCAGCCAGACTCTCCCTTTTGATCAGGGCTTTAGTCGCTTGGTGTGGTGTCTATAGATGAAGGTGGAAGAGAGAGGAAGAGCATGGCAAATGTCTCTCCCTTTTATCATGTTCTTTCTTCCCTCTTGGCTTTGCCCCCCTCCCCCACTTCAGAGTCAGGTGAGAATTAACTCATTGTAGTCCCAAACTGACCAAAGGAAGGGGGGTGACTCGAGAGTACAACAGATCCTTTTGTTGCTTGCTAGGCCAGTGTCCTTTCTTCCTGTGAGGCTGTGCTGGGTTTGTCCCATACCTGCCCTGTTGAGGTGTGAACTGCCTCTCTGCTCTAGGAGAGTTTTTGTCTGGGCTTATTTTAAGCCATGAGGATACATTTTCAGCCTCATAACTACATACATGAAATTATAAGCTATAGCATTACTATAACATTACTGTAACAACAATGCTCAGTGCATCATGAGCCTTCTGAAGACACCCAACATGACAAACTTTTTGGCATTGGATACCACACAGTCATTTCATAAAGATGAACATGAGGGTGCTGTCCCTGTGGGTGCTCCACTCCAGGTGACGGTGCGTCCTGGCGCTGTTGATCGGAGATCTTCGGTAGCAGTGCCTGGTTGGGACGCACACGCTCAGCTGCTGTCTCGCGGTCTCGTTAGAGCCTGCCTGAGCACGCGCGTCCCGCTCCCCCCTCAGTTCCTTCTCAACCGTACTTGGCTGAAGACGGGACTCGGGTCAATGCTAACGCTCTTCCCTGGTCTCTGAAGGAAACAATCACAAAAATATAGAAATAGTTAGTTAGTAACATCCCAGTTGTTTCCCTTCCTTTAGAATAGTTACTTAGTTTAAAAAAACAAACAAAAACAAACTTTTTTTCCCTTCAAGCTCATCTCCCGCTGAGACACTCTCCCCCAGCCCTCCAAGTTCAATAATGCAAGAGGCTTTGTGATTTAAGAAATGTCTCCTGTCAGGACTCTGTGCCAAAGTCCGATGGACAGTCACACTGCGTGAAGTGCCTAGGTGAGACGCACGTTCCTGCTAAGTGCCTCCATTGCACAAGCCTCAAAACCAAGGCTCGTCATGACAGGGACCTGAGTCTGAAAACGATTCTTATGCAGAAATCCCTGCAGCTGCCTCCAGAGAAGGGCACTGTTAAACTCTCTCCCTCACGCTCCCTGGCCAGGTCCAAACCTATTGGGAGCATGGCTTCACCCTCTCAGGCAGAGAGGCAAGAAGCCCAACTGTCTCCAAGTGGAGACTTTCACAAGGGTAAAGGTTCTCTTGCGAGATCCTTACCCTCAGTGCTGTTAGTGCCGAAAGCAGGAGCCTCCAACCGTCCCAGCACTTCACCAGCTTTTGCAGAGGCAGGGATCCGACTTCCTGTGCAGGGAAGATCTCCTTGGCACCAGTCCCTTTGGCACCAAAAATAGACCCTGTGCCGACAGTGCACTCTACCCCGGTGCCGACAAGAACGTCGGCACCGAGCCTCCCCGCCGCTCATGCAGCAGCAGCGGACCTCCCGCAGGGCGCACACAAAAGACCTGCAGCATCGGGGAAAGCTAAACAAAAGTCTGTGCATGCCTCTAAGCACAGACCGCGCGCAGCACACTCAGACCCTAAGGAACAGCAACAACAGTTCCTGAATTAAGATGACCTTTCACTGGCACCTGAGCCTAACTCTCCGCTCCTGAACACACAGTACTCACTCTTTGACCAGCCGCTCTCCCCAACTGACCTGACCACCTTTACTGACAGCGAGCCTGATATGCAACAACAGCAGGAGTTGTCCCCACCTGCCTCTTCTCCTGCACCAGAACCTTTTACACCTCAGCCCATGGCGAATAACCACCAGCCTCAGTTTCCCTACTTCGCCCCCCACCCCCCGTGGGCTGCACCTAACTTCTCTTATCCAATGCCTTGGCCTCATTGGTACCCTTGGCTAGCTCCAACTGCCACTCACCCTCATGTTTCTTCCACCAGACCACAAGCTCCTTCTGCACCTCCAGCTCCATCTACTTCTAGAGCGCCTGAACCCCACTCTGAAGACGTGGGCCAGGGACCATACCCTGATTGGCTGAACCCAACTCTCCATCAGCTCCAGACGGAGCCCTCATGCCTCTGCCTCCACAGAATGTGGATGACCTGAAACAGTTCCAGGAACTTTTCAAGAGGATGGCACTCAGCCAAGACATCCCTTTAGAAGATGTCCAGGAGACACAACACAAACTCCTCAAAATCCTTCAACCCTCTGTGCCCTCTTTGCCACAACCCAGAATCGCAAATACCACCTCTTTTGCTCCAGAGCGGGATTCGGGACTGCATTCCTAGGAGATGCATTCCTCATCCCATGGAACAACTCTCTCCTGTATGCCTTTCCGCTGATCCCTCTGATACACAGGGTCCTACGTAAGATCAGAGACGACAAGGCCCGGGTCATACTCATTGCCCTGGCTTGGCCGAGACAGACATGGTATCCTTACCTGTTCCACATGTCTGCCCGTCCTTCACGGACTCTCCCCAACAGACCAGATCTCCTTTCCCAGGACAATGGACGAATTCTTCACCTCCAGCTCCAGAAACTCCACCTGACAGCATGGTTCCTTCATGGTTCAGACCCATGAATTAGCCTGTTCTGAGCAAGTCCGATATGTCCTCCTGCATAGTAGAAAAGACTCCACTCATAAAACTTACCTGCAGAAGTGGAAGCGGTTTTCCCTGTGGTGTTCAAACAAACATTTATCACCCCATATCGTGCCCCTTCCTAACATCCTAGACTACCTTCTGAAACTAAAACAGGACGGACTCTCACTCAGCTCCATCAGGGTACACCTAGCGGCCCTTACTACCTTCCATGATTCGTTAGACGGATATTCACTCTTTGCACACCCCACCATAAAACGCTTCCTCACAGGCCTACAAAATCTCTACCCTGAGATTTATCCATCCGCAGCTGCATGGAATCTCAATCTCAATCTCATTCTTCGCGGTCTTATGAAACCTCCATTCGAGCCCTTAGCTACTTCATTTCTTCTTCATATGTCCATGAAGGTAGCCTTCTTGGTTGCCATAACATCAGCAAGGAGGGTAGGAGAAGTCAGCGCCCTGATGCTCCACTCCCTGCCCTCCTCCCCTCTACTTTGGAGTTCTATACTGACTTCTCCATGGTAGAGAAGGAACTAAGGGGGGCGCGGGATGCACGCGCTCAGGCAGACTCTAACAAGACCACGAGACAGCAGCTGAGCGTGTGCATCCCGACCAGGCACTGCTACCGAAGATTTCCGATCAACGGCGCCGGGACGCACCGTCACCTGGAGTGGAGCACCCACAGGGGGACACATCTCAAAGAACCTCAGTTACTGCAAGGTGAGTAACTTTCTCTTCCCCTGAGGGGTTCTCCTGAAGTACAGAGTGTCACACTGGTGGAGTGAGAGGGCTCAGATTCCCCTACCCACCCGTGAACTGTACCCATTAGGCAGGGGCGCCACTTGAGAGTTGCACCCACTAGGAAAGACTGTCACCAGAGATGAACTGTTGGATGTAACTGCTGGCTTCGGCCCTAATTGCTAGGGGGGAGATGTTGCTTCCTGTATTTGCATCCCACTATGCAATCATTCAGCATGCTAGAGACAATGCCAGATTTGGCGAGTTGACCTTAAGCCCTTGTTCAGAATTACTCTGAGCCTACCTCCTGATTTCAAGGCTTGTGAATCACCAAGTGTGGAATGCATGTGTGCAATCACTCAAAGAACCAAAAACGGTTACTAACCTGTTCCATAACTGTTCTTCTGAGAGATGAGTGGCATGTGTCCGTTCCATGACCTACCCTCTGACCCCTCTATATCGGAGTTTTTCTGGCAAAGAGGAACTACCGAAGGGGGAGGGATAGTTCAGTGGTTTAAGCATTAGCCTGCTAAACCCAGGGTTGTGAGTTCAATCCTTGAGGGGGCCATTTAGGGATCAGGGCAAAAATCTGTCTGGGGATTGGTCCTGCTTTGAGCGGGGGGTTGGACTAGATAACCTCCTGAGGTCCCTTCCAACCCTGATATTCTATGTTTCTATGAACTAAGGTGGGTTGAGGGTGGCTCCATCCTTAATACTTGCATGCAGTGGCACAAGGCAGTAGAGGACACTCAAGCCACCCCAATGGGTGTAGCCAAGGGAAAAATTTTCCAACATCTGTGCTCGGGGAGCTCATACAACAAGAGTGGAATAGACAGGTACAACACATCTTGAAGAACAACAGTTACAGAACAGGTTATTAACCATTTATTTTGTAGCATAGGACGCTAAGGCATTTGGTGTTGCACAATTAGTTTAAAGATCACCTGCCAGCAGATTTTAAAGGGAACACAGGAATTGCCATATCAGGTCAGACCAGTAGTCCATTTAGTCTGGTATCCCTTCTCCAAAAGGGCCAACATCAGATGTTTTAGGGGAAGATGATAGAATCTCCCCTGAAAGAGTCTGTCTGCACTTGTCAGAGTTGGATATCTGGTTAGAAAAGTGAAGAAAGAAATCTCCTCTTCAACAGATGAATAGGATGAAAGAGGCAAAGAACCATTTTCAGATGAAAGCTTAATTTCTTGCCTATTTTTGGTTTGGTATTTTATTTTCAATTCCTTCTTGGGAAGGAACATTTTTGAGTTGGGAAGTGAAGAGGAGGAATCCATAGAAGGTACTGAAATCCTAAATGATCCATCCTGCCTGTTCCAGAGTGAAGGGAGAAAAACCTTTTGCTGTCTTGACCTAGTCTTGTACAGCAAATTTTCAGGTAAGTGGAATTAAAATTTGCCATTATTTTGGATGGGCAAATTGAAGAAAGAAACTAAATGCTAATAAAATGATAATGAAACATGAAAGTTTCATAGTTAAAATAAAAAAGCCAGGAAATGCAAACATGAAGGTTCCTACCGCAAGGTTAACTTGGTCACAGTTACATCTTGTGGACTTAATGCTATAAATTTAATAATTTATTAAACTACAAATTTAACAAGAAAAACAAGAATAACCATTCTACATATCTGCAACATGGATAACATTTCTATAGGAAATTTAATTTTGCATTTCCTAATTTTTATTTTTAACTGTGTAACTGTAATGTTTTGTTAATATAGGTTTTTGCATTTGATACATGAATGAACTTTATTTTGAAAGTGCCCCTTTTTAGCCGTTCATGGATTTGGCAGTTTCTTTTAAAAACATAATTCATCCTATCTATTTTCAGTTAATTCCTATTTGGAAAGCTTTAAGTAATTGTTTCATAACATTTTTAATTATAAAAGTTAATGGGTTGTGACATCAGTTCAGCAAAGCACTTAAGCGTGTGCTGAGCTTTAAATATGTAAGAAACCACTCCAGATTCTGCAAAGTACTTTAACACATTCTTAAGATCAAGTCAGTAGGATTTAAGCAGATGTTTAAATGTTTTGCTGAATTGGGGCTTACGTGCAACATAGAGGTTACTGTAAATGTTGTTTTTAATATTTTTTTAAACAGGAAGCTGTAAAGGCTAACAGGCAATTCCCAAAATCAGTAACACCTTCCCATGTTCAAGATATGCACTTCATTTATCCTGAGGCTGATGATGAGAATGCTGGCACTGATATGAAAATAAATGGTAAAGATTTATCAAAGAAAGGCAAACCTCCAACAAAATCTAAAGGTAAGGGAGAAGATCATACATTTTCAAGACGCAAGTCTATTAATGAAACTGATAAATCAGTACAGAAATTACCAGCAGTTGACACAGGAAAGCAAACAAGTGAACTACTTTCAAGGAAAACTCCAGTAGAAACTGAGAAAAACCAAGAAACTGTGACATCTCAACTGAAAGATGTTAAACTAGAGAAAAAAGTGTTAACTGATAAAGAAAACTCTAAAGATTATGGAATTCCAGCAAGCAGTTTAAAGGAAAAAGTCCTTGTTCAGGAGAGAGAACAACTGTATAAAGCTAAAGAATCTGCTGGTGTCATGGAAGAGACTCCAAAACTTCAGTTTCCTCAGTCTGAATATGAGAGGGTACAGTATACTCATTCTACTGACAAAGAGCCACTCCCATTGTTACCTGTTAAAATCAAAGAAGAATCAAAAGAGGGAAAAAAACATACAGAAGAAAAGTCAGAAACTGTAAGAAAATTAGTATTTTTTGCTTTCATGCTTTTTCTTAAAAATGTAGATTAGATGAAGTATAAATGAAATCATATTTACAATCTAGTTAAGCCTTATTTTTCAAAGATAATTGTGACTTTACCAAATATAAGGGCTATTTCTTATCAAATGCTCTGATTTTGTAGACTTTCTTCCTTATTTTTCAACAGCAGTCCTAATATTATAGGTCAGGGGTCGGCAACCTTTCAGAAGTGGTGTGCCGAGTCTTCATTTATTCACTTTAATTTAAGGTTTCGCATGCCGGTAATACATTTTAACATATTTTAGAAGGTCTCTCTATAAGTCTATATATTATATAACTAAACTACTGTTGTATGTAAAGTAAACAAGGTTTTCAAAATGTTTAAGAAGCTTCATTTAAAATTAAATTAAAATGCTGATCTTACACCGCTGGCCTGCTCAGCCCGCTGCTGCCCTGGGGTTCAGTTCACCTAGGCCGGCAGCGGACTGAGCGGGGCCAGCAGCTGGGACCCCAGCTGGCAAGGGGCTGGCAGCCAGAACCCCAGACCGGCAGCAGGCTGAGCAGGGCCGGGGGCCAGGACCCCAGACCAGCAGCGGACTGAGCGGCTCAGCCCGCTGCCGGTCTGGGGTTCCGTCCGCTGGCTCCTGCCAGCCAGGGTCCTGGCTGCCGGCCCCGCTCAGCCTGCTGCCGGTCTGGGGTCCTGGCCCTGCCCACATAAAGTGGGTACCTACCTTCTCCCTGGTTCTGGCCCATTCTCTTCCCCCCCGTCTCTCTCTGCATTGAGCTGAGGGTGGGGGTGCACTGAGCACAGGGCTGGGGGTGAAGGAGCAGGCTGGGGGTTGGGGTGCAGGGTCTGGGCAGGAGCTAGAATGAGGGAGGGGGCTCAGGGTTGGGGCAGAAGATTTGGGTGTGGAGTGCTTACCTGGGCAGCTCCCATTTGGTGCGAGGGGTGCAGATGGGAATGTGGGGTGTGTGTGCAGGAGCTCCCGTTTGGTGCTCGGGGTGGGGATGTGGGGGGTGCAAGAGTCAGGGCATGGGGTGTGGGGGGGCTGGGTATGTGTGGGGAGTGCAGGAGTCAGGGCAGGGGGTGTGTAAGGAGGGTGCAGGAGTCAGGGCAGAGGGCTGGGGGCGTGTGAGGGGGTGCAGGAGTCAGGGCATGGGGTGTGGGGGGGTGCAGGGGGCTGGGGTGTGAGGGGTTGCAGGGGGCAGAGGGCTGGGGAGTGGGCTGGGATCAGGGGGGTGCTCCCAGCCCTCTGCCCTGAGCGGCTCACAGCAGGGGGCTGGAGGGATACGCCCTGATTCCACCCCTCTCCCCCAAGGCCCCCCTCCTGCCTCTTCTCCGCCTCCTTCCTGGTCTGAGCAGCGAGGGCGCTGGGGCTCCTTGTTTCCCCTCTCTCGCAAGGGCCATCAGCGGCAGGGAGGGAGAGGAGGTGGGGCACGACGCAGCACGCTGGGGGAAGAGGCGGGGGAGGGGGAAGCTTGGCTGCCGGTGTAGCCTGCCCTACAGCAGCAGCCGGCAGGACCAAACTTGCTTCTGCCCCCTGCCCCCGCAGGAGAGAGTGGTAGGCGAAGGGCGAAGAAGAGCGGGCTGGGCCGGGCAGGATTTTTAATAGCATGCTGCTGCCTGCCGGGGTCCTGGCCGTCGGCCCCGCTCAGCCCGCTGCTGGGGTTCGGCAGCGGGCTGAGTGGGGCCAGCGGCGGCTGCAGCGTGCCATTAAAAATCGGCTCACGTGCCATAGTTTGCCGACCCCTGGTCTATAATATTTAATTAAACTATTGTTGAATGTAAAGTAAATAAGGTTTTTAAAATGTTTAAGAAGCTTTATTTAAAATTAAATTAAAATGCAGAGCCCCCCAGACCAGTGGCCAGGACCCAGGCAGTGTGAGTGCCACTGAAAATCAGCTCGCGTGCCACCTTCGGCACGCCTGCCATAGGTTGCCTACCCCGGTATAGGTTTTTCTAGTAGCCTGGGGGGACATGCAAAAAATTATTACGGCCTTTCTTGTCCCTAAAAATTTACTACTTTATCTGAAATATAAATGTCTGTGTTGTAATGCCCCCCAAAAAATCAAAGACAGCTCTAAAGGTGCACTACAAATACCACACCACATAAGTTCGCATGATTGTTTTTCTTTCTTTCTTTCTTTCTTTCTTTCTTTCTATCTATTTTGATAAAAATGGGATTATTGCTTTATTACTAGGACTATTAGAAATTACACCTTTCAGTCTTATCACCTTTTGCTATCCTGTCCTTTTTTTCTTTGCTATCATTCTTTTTTCTGTTGCTCCTTTTTTTTTCACCTTTTTCAAAAACTGCCCTTTTACTACCAGAACTTCAAGGGCTCTTCTGAAAGTCCTGTCAAACTCCCACTGTTGGACACTCACTAGGCCACTGTGTTTGGATCCCATCACTCTGGACCAGTGGTTCCCAAACTGGGGTTTGTGAAGCCCTTGGGGGTTCGCGAAATGTTACAGGGAGTTCTTAGGAAAAAATTCCCTAACGGCGGACGGAGCTGTCCCTAGGGATCCTGGGCAGCATGGGGCCAGCAGCCTGGAGGCCCTGGACTTCCAAGAGCTAAGCAGATCAAAGCAAGTATATCTATCACACTGAGGAGATTTAAACTTCAAGACTCCATATAAGAAATGGAAAGGGAGGTGGATATTTTTTGCTGTTTTTAAAATTAAATAGGCAGCTAATATTGTTTTTAAAATTATTATGAATAACAAGTTTAAGCTTTGCTGTAATGTGCGTTGTTTGCCTGGACTGCTCAAGAACTGAATGCTTGTGTAGGAGGAACTCTTTGAGTTGGCTTCTTAAATACCTTCATGCTGTTTCATATCTGATACTCCTTCATGAAACATAGGAGCCTTGTCTTATAACAGGCGTATTCAAAGTGATCCAAGATCTCACTTTCGTAGCTTGTAAGAGTGTTGCCATTTTCATAACGTAATAAAAATACTGTAACGATAAATAATAATTAATAATAAATAGTGTGTAATAAGCATGTCACAAAAACAAATTTTATATTTCCAAGATCACTACTTTTATAATTTATATTCTTCTTCGAGTGATTGTTCATGTCCATTCCAAGCAGGTGTGTGCGTGCCGCGTGCACGCCAGCCGGAAGATTTTTACCATAGCAGTGTCCATAGGGTCGGCTTCGGTGCCCCCTGGAGTAGCGCCTCCACGGCGCTGTATATAGGGGCCCGCCGACCCTCCACCCCCTCAGTTCCTTCTTACCGCCGGTGACGGCTAGCTGGAACTTTGCTTGCTCTTCAGCAATCTTGGCAATGTCCCGTTTTCTTCCTTGTAAATAGTTTAGTTAGTTTAGAGTTAGTATAGATAGATAGTTGTTGGGGGGGTTTTCCCGAATGTACTCGTTGCCCTGCTGGGGCATGCCTGGGTCCCCAGGGTTTAAACTCTGCAAGGACTGCAGGAAGTTCATGCCGAAGAGTGACCCGCACTCTTCCTGCTTACAGTGCCTCAGAGAGAGCCACCAATGAGACAGGTGCGCTATCTGCAGGGCATTTCACCCCAGGACTCTCAAAGACAGAGAGCAGAGGCTCACAATGTTACTAATGGAAGCGGCCCTGCAGCCACATTCGGACCCTGGGCCGGCCGACCAGGTGCCCAGCACTTCATCCTCGGTGCGCAGCGCCCCGGCACCGGTAATACTTCATGAGCCCAAAACCTCCAAACCCCAGCACCGGAGAGAGTCAGCACATAGGAAATCCGCCTCCGGGAGGCACCGTTCACCATCCCCGGTGCTGATTAAAAAGAAGAGGCTGGTGAGGGACAATCACCCCACCAGGACCCTAAAGTGCCGGCGCCGTCCATGTGTGCTGCGGGACAGGCTATGCCGCAGACTCATCCTGCTACTCCGTTGACTCCCACCCCGGAGAGGGTACGGTTGAGTCCGGACAGGCCGACATCCCCGGACCTCGTTGAGGAAGTGCGCCTCCCATCGACGCCGGAGGCATTTGAGGCAGCCTCTGACCTACTAAGCCTCCCGGTGCCGGCGTCGCCGCGCCGGTGGAAAGAGCCTCCGACCATGGCCCGACCCCCTATACAATCACAGGGCAAGCCGGCTATGTTATTGCCGCGGTCCCCGCACCACTCAACTCCAGCGGCACCGGAGCAGAGAGAACATTCTCTAGCCCAGTGGCACCACTCTACAGCGACAGTGGGTACTGCTCCCCCTAGGTCCTCCTATTCGGAGACCTCAGACTCGGAAGCGGAGTGGTACCGCTCCAGTAGATCGAGGAGCAGGCAGTCGACCTCGCGGGCGAGCCTCCAGCCTTATCTGCCACAGTGGCAACAGCAATGGCAACCGTCCCCTCAGTGGCCGTTCTGGACTCCCTGGGCCTACCATCAGTCCGTGGGACAGGTGTACGGCCCCCCGCTCAAGGTCCATATCGGTCTCATCGACGGCGGGGGCTCCGGCTCAAATGCCTCCATCACCGGCACCGCTGTCTGACAGGAGTGTGCCACAACAGATCCCGGCACTGCCTAGTCACACACCGGCACTGGCAGGGGCCATGGTCCTGACGCTGCAGGCACCAACCAGCACGCCTCGTCGTTCGGTGTCGACCCTGGTACCGGCCGCGGTGCCGCATCCTGCACCCGCACGGCCACGCAACCAGAGTACCATGTGCCGCAGGCCTCCACGGGGGGCGAGGGTATAGAGGAAGGCCCTTTGCAGGTGATCTCCTCCTCTTCCTCTCCTGATGAGGCGGTCGCGGGAACTTCAGCGGCACCGGCCCTAGAGGACAACAGGATCCTCCAGCAGTTGCTTACACGTGCAGCCCAGAGCCTCTCGATCCAAGCTGAGGAGATCGAAGTGGATTTGGATCTGGTGGTTGACATCCTGGCCCCGCCGGGCCCGTCCAGGATAGCCCTACCGCTGATAAAGACTATTGCGGACACATCCCGCACCTTGTGGCAAATGCCAGTCTCATTAGGCCCCACGGCCAAGAGGACAGAGAGGCGATATTTTGTCCCCTCCAAGTAGGGTGACCAGATGTCCCGATTTTATAGGGACAGTCCCGATTTTTGGGTCTTTTTCTTATATAGGCTCCTATTACCCCCCACCCCCTGTCCCGATTTTTCACACTTGCTGTCTGGTCACCCTACCTCCAAGGGCCATGAACACCTTTATGCCCACCCTCCCCCGGACTCCCTAGTGGTCGATGCGGCCAACCAAAGGGAGCGTCAGGGGTTCCAAGGGGCTACACCAAAAAACAGGGAGGCCAAGAAGTTGGACCTGTTTGGAAGAAAGGTGTATTCCACAGGGGGGCTGCAGTTGCGTATAGCCAACCAACAGGCTATAGTGAGACGGTATGGTCACAACACATGCTCGGCACTGTCTAGGTTCACTGAACTCCTTCCTCAGGAATTGCGAACCAAGTTCCCAGCCCTAGTTGAAGACGGGAAATTAATTACCCGAGTGTCCCTCCAGGCAGCCTTGGATGCAGCGGATGCAGCCTCTCGCACATTGGCGACTGGGCTGGTCATGAGACAGGGAGCCTGGCTTCAGGTCTCAGGCCCTCCACATGAGGTTCAACAGACCATCCAGGACCTTCCCTTCGAAGGGCCCATGCTCTTCTCTGAAAAGACAGATAAGAGGCTGCATAGCCTAAAGGACTCCAGGGCTACCCTTCGATCGCTGGGCTTACACACCCCAGTTGCCAACGTAGGCAGTTCAGGCCGCCTCAGGCCCCGCGGCCGTACCAGCCTCAGAACCGCACGGACGCATTGCGCAGGCGGGCCAGGACCAGCAGAAGGAGGCAGCAACAACAGCCCTCCGGCCCGTCATCTGCCCAACCAAGGCCACCACTGGGGCCTAGGCCCCCATTTTGATGGGACGGTCGGGGACGACCTACCGGTCACAACTCTGGATCCGTCCAACCCTACCTTTTTGTCACGTCTGTCCCCCTTCTATCGTGCTTGGGCCCGAATCACATCAGACAGTTGGGTACTCCGCACAATAGAGAGGGGATATTCTATCCAGTTCTCCTCCCTCCCGCCCCACCAGCCCCCCTACCCATCCCTCTTCAGGGACCCCTCTCACGAGCAACTTCTAATTCAGGAAGTGCAGTCCCTCCTCGCAGCAGGGGCAGTGGAGGAAATTCCTCAGGAGTCCAGGGGCTTCTATTCCCGCTATTTCCTAATACCAAAAGCGAAAGGGGGCCTCAGACCTATTCTGGACTTGCGGGGTCTAAACAAGTTTGTAAAAAAGCTCAAGTTCCGCATGGTCTCCCTATCCTCCATCATACCTTCCATGGATCCAGGAGACTGGTATGCCGCTCTCGACTTAAAGGACGCATACTTCCATATCACAATAATCCCTCAGCACAGGCGTTACCTCAGATTCGTCGTAGGCAACGCCCATCTTCAGTTTACAGTTCTACCCTTCGGACTGTCAGCAGCCCCCAGGGTCTTCACAAAGTGCATGGCAGTCGTGGCAGCCTTCCTGTGCAAGCAGGGAATTCAGGTGTTTCCCTACCTGGACGATTGGCTCATCAAGGGCCGTGCCAAGGAACAGGTGGAGGTTCAGGTGGTCTTCATCAGGAAGACTTTTCTCGAGCTCGGCCTCCTACTGAACGAGGCCAAGTCCACCCTCTCTCCAACCCAAAGAATAGAATTTATAGGGGCGGTCCTGGACTCGGCACATGCCAGAGCGTACCTCCCAGAGACCAGGTTCCGGACCATGTCCAACATTATTCTCAGTCTCCAACGTTACCCTACCACTACAGCAAGAAATTGCTTCAAGTTAATGGGTCACATGGTGGCGTGCACCTATGTGGTGGGCCACGCCAGGCTCAGACTGCACCCGTTCCAGTCCTGGTTGGCGACAATGTACCGGCCGGCCAGGGACTCCCTAGACTCAGTAGTAATGCTCCCTCGACCGGTGCTGGATTCCCTCCACTGGTGGCTCAACCCATGGGAGGTCTGAGCGGGAGTACCCTTTCTCAGCCTCCAGCTCTCTCTATCCCTGGTAACAGACGCATCGGATCTGGGGTGGGGAGCGCATCTGGGGAACCTCAGAACCCAAGGTCTTTGGTCACGAGAGGACCTTTACACATCAACGTCAAGGAGTTACGAGCGGTGCATCTGACATGCATGACCTTCAAACCCCACCTAGCAGGCAGGTGTGTTTCTGTCTTTACGGACAACACACCGGCGATGTTCTATATTAACAAACAGGGTGGTGCACGCTCCTCTCCCCTGGGCCGGGAAGCCCTTGCGTTATGGGATTTTTGTGTACAGAACGCAATTCACCTGACAGCATCCTACCTACCGGGGAAGCAGAATGGGCTAGCAGACGCTCTCAGCCGCTCGTTCCACGGTCACGAGTGGTCTATCCGCCGGGATGTAGTATTCTCAATTTTCCGGCTCTGGGGCCATCCCCAGATAGACCTGTTTGCCTCGAGAGAGAACAGGAAGTGTCAGCAATTCTGCTCCCTCATGGTACGCAGTCCGGGGTCCCTGACGGATGCCTTCCTCCTCTCCTGGGAAGACGGCCTACTTTACGCTTTCCCCCTGATTCCCATGGTTCACAGGGTAATTCTCAAGGCTTGCAGGGATCACGCTCGTGTCATCCTGATAGCGCCAGCCTGGCTGCGCCAACACTGGTACACGTCGTTCCTGCACATGTCCATATGGGCGCCCCTCAGGCTGCCCCTGCTCCCAGACTTGATCACACAGGACCGGGGTCGCCTACGTCACCCAAATCTAGAGTCGCTCCACCTCACAGCCTGGATGCTCCATGGCTAAACCATGTGGAGATACAATGCTCTCATCAGGTCAGGCAGGTCCTTCTCAGTAGTAGAAAACCCTCCACCAGGACCACGTACATGTCCAAGTGGAAGCGCTTCTCCATCTGGGCCGAACAGCGGGGACAGGCTCCTTTGCTCGCCCCGATCCCTCTCGTACTGGACTATTTGCTTCATCTGAGACAACTAGGACTCTCCCCCTCTTCGGTTAGAGTCCACTTGGCAGCTATCTCAGCGTTCCACCATGGAGCGGGAGGTAGCTCAGTCTTTGCAAACCCATTGGTTGGTCGCTTCCTCAAGGGCCTGGACAGACTGTTCCTGCATACTCGTCAACCAGTACCGGCTTGGGACCTCAATTTGGTCCTGTCCGCCCTCACAGGGCCGCCTTTCGAGCCTCTGGCTTCGTGCTCGCTGTTATATCTTTCATATAAGGTCGCATTTCTAGTGGCTATCACATCAGCCAGGAGAGTCTTGGAGCTCAGAGCACTGACATCAGAGTCTCCATACACTGTCGTCTACAAAGACAAGGTCCAACTCAGGCCGCACCCTGCATTCCTTCCTAAGGTGGTCTCCCAGTTTCACATGTGTCAAGACATTTTTCTCCCGATCTTCTATCCGAAGCCACACTCCTCCGCTAAGGAGCGTAGGATGCACTCCCTGGACGTTCGCAGGGCCCTGGCATTCTACATTGAAAGGACTAAACCCTTCAGGAAATCTACCCAACTTTTTGTTGCTGTGGCTGACAGGATGAAAGGGCTCCCAGTCTCGTCACAGCGGATCTCCTCTTGGATCAAAACCTGCATCCGAGAATGCTACCGTCGGGCTAACATACCGGCCCCGCCTATCACGACCCACTCCACAAGAGCGCAGGCCTCCTCCGCTGCGTTCCTGGCACAGGTCCCAACACAGGAAATTTGTAGAGCGGCCACATGGTCCTCAATCCACACTTTTATGGCGCACTATGCCATCATGCGCCAGGCCAGAGATGATGCAGCCTTTGGCCGTGCAGTACTCCAGTCTGCAGTGACCTCCGACCCCACCGCCTAGGTTCAGGCTTGTGAGTCACCTGCTTGGAATGGACATGAACAATCACTCGAAGAAGAAAAAACGGTTACTCACCTTTTTGTAACTGTTGTTGTTCAAGATGTGTTGTTCATGTCCATTCCAATACCCACCCTCCTGCCCCTCTGTCAGAGTGCCGGCAAGAAGGAACTGAGGGGGTGGAGGGTCGGCGGGCCCCTATATACGGCACCATGAAGGCGCCACTCCAGGGGGTGCCAAAGCCGACCCTACGGATGCTGCTATGGTAAAAATCTTCCGGCTGGCGTGCACGCGGTGCGCATACACCTGCTTGGAATGGACATGAACAACACATTTCGAAGAACAACAGTTACAAAAAGGTGAGTAACCTTTTTTTCAGGTAAAGGAGAAAATCCCTGGAAATATTCTTTTTTAGGATGGGGTTCGTGAGACTTGACATTTTAGTGAAAGGGATTCACAGGTTGTTTAAGTTTGGAAACCACTGCTCTGGACCCATGTGCTTTTAAGTTTTCTTTGATCTGGGTAGGCTCGAGCACTCTCTCTTTCTTTGGCCTCTCTGGCACACTTCCTGGGCCTGTTACCACTTCATGGAAGTGGAACTTCACGGCCCAGCTGCTCTACGCCCCAGGACTAGTGCTGAACCCTCATGACACCCCAGTTACTTAAACATACCTATCATGGAGAACACACTACTAGACTGCTGCCTTGGGTCAAGACGCAGCATTTCAGGGACTCTTCCTACTCTAGTTGACCTGGTTCTTCTAAGAGTGATGTCCCTCTGGTGCTCCACTTCAGGTGCAAGTGTCCCTGCACCGTTGATTGGAGATTTTTGGTAGCAGCATCCATGCAGGTTGTGCATGTGCGGTGTCTTTCACGGCGCCATTGGCACCTCATCTAGCACATGTACAACCCGACCCCCTCAGTTCCTTTTCAACCATCTTTGGCCTGAGCTGGAGCTCCGTGGTAGTTGAGTTAGTTTTAGTCAGTTAACATTTTCTTTTCTTTTTTCTCCCTTTCATTTTCATCAGAGCGGGAACACTTAACCCACTTCAACAATGCCTGGTTCCCCAGGCTTTAAGAGATGCGGCTCATGCCACAAAGCAATGCTGGTCTCAGACGGACATTCTCTCTGTGTTAGCTGTTTTGGTGAGTCATACATTCCTCAGAAGTGCACTCAGTGCAGCAATCTGAAAGCCAGGGCCAGGTGTAATTGAGACTTCCACTTAAAACTTATTCTGATGGAGAAATCTCTCCAACCGGCCTCTTACCCATGGCAACAGATCCCTTCCACAGGGGGTTCCCTGAGCACATCCACTTCAAGTAAGGACAATGCTCATTCCTCTAAAAGAGCAAGGAAAAGAGCCACGACTTCTCTGCAGAGAGAACAGCATAAAAAGAAATGGCTTCCTGCCTGGTCACTGTCCTCAGTGTTGACCCCCCCACGTGTGAGCAACTTTGAGGCATTGGCCCCTCTGGCACTGTCCACACTGGGACCTCTGCCCCATCTGAAGGATAAGGAGTCAAGGCACCAACCTAAGCCTGCCTCCTCCTCTATGGCATTGACAACGCTGGTGAGAGACATGGTACCGAGGCCCTCACCAGTGGCTCTGCCTCCACCACCAGTGCCGATGATTCTATTGTCAGATAGAGCCAAGATAGCACTGCCTGCACCAAGGATGTCGGGCTACAAATCGTCAGCATCCAGGGTAGCATCTAAAACAGCGACATTGGTACCAACGGCGCTGAAACTAATGGCACTGCATCAGTTCTTGCAACAAAAGGACATCAGTTTCCTCTGTACTGCAGTCCCCACTCTTCAGCACTGATGGCTCCTCTGCGCATATGGCACCGGACCAAGCAGCATCCCCTACCGCCTCACTCTCAAGCGAAGATGACGATGACCAAGAGGACGGTGCCTTCTCTTCACACCATTCTTCCCATATAGGTTGTAGATCACACTGGGAACCCAGGAAATCAAAGGCCCCCTATAGAGAAGAAATGCAACCATGGTAGAGGCAACCATGGATGTGCCCACCTGTGCCATTCCCCATACAATGGCTACCTTGGGACCCATGTCCAGTGTACAGGACTCAATACACCAGACCGTCAACTTCACCCAGAGTTGAAATTAGATCATCACCACCATGTTCCACATTGGAAACCTCAGAAGCCCAGGAGGAAACGGAATGAGAGGGAAGAGGGTATTGAGCATGATGTAACATCACCTGCACATAATTCTTCTTCATCACCAGATGAAACTATAATGCTCCCACCTCCCATCATGGCTGACGATTTCAATCAGTTCCAAGAACTGTTCAAAGGGTAGCCCAGAGCCAGGAGATTCCTCTTGAGGAGGTGCAGGATACCCAGCACAAACTCCTCCAAATTCTATAGACATCATCAACTTCCAAAATACCCATGAACAAAGCCATCATGGAACCGGTGGAGACAGTCTGTCAAATGCCAGCTACTATCCCACCGAGATGCAAGAGGGCAGACAGGAAGTACTATGTGCTGGCAAAGGGTATGGATTTCCTTTTTACCCATCCACCACCCAATTCACTAGTAGTAGAGGCCGCAAACCAAAAAGGCAAACAACCACAATACAGGTCAAGGACTACGAGTCTCAACTACTTCAGTTGGAAGGTCTATTCTACAGCGACATTACAATTCTGAGTTGCCAATTACAGTGCGCTCCTAGCCAAATATGATCATGATAATTATGGCAAACTGATCAACTTTATTAATGACCTCCCAGAGAACACACAAACTGAGTGATAGCTGGTCAGCAGAACGGCACTACAAGCCTCCCTGGATGTAGCAGACACAGTGACGTGAACAACAAGCACAGTCGTCGTGATGCGTAGAGCTTCATGGCTGCAATCTTCAAGAATTCCAAAAGATCTCCAAGTGAAGGTGGAGGATCTCCCATTTGACAGAGAAAAGCTTTTCTCTGTCAAAACCGAGGAGGTCCTCCACTTGATGAGATTCCCAAGCTACCCTCCATACTCTCGGTGTATATATACACCTGCCATGAAATGGAGATGGTACCAGCATTATCAACGAGTCAGACACCCCGTTCCAACAACAACGTCAATATGAACCCCAAAGACAAAGGCAGTGACCACAGAGATGCAGAGCGTCTCATACTCAATCCTCAATGTCAAAACCGACATCAACCAAACAACAAATTTGAAAATTTGGTCGAGGGTCTGAACAACCTCCCTCACCAGACGATGCAATTACCAAATGCTACCCAGATCTTTGGCCACCGATTATGCCCTTTTTACCATGTCTGGGCAGCAATAACTACGGATCAATGGGTTCTAGAGATTGTAAGATGATGCTACATCATCCCTTTTACCTCCTGCCCACCAAGCCTACCCTCCGCCCCATCCCTCTTCAGGGTCCCTTCTCACGAGTACTTGCTACAACAAGAAGTAGAGCATCTTATACAGTTAGGTGCCATGGAACTAGTTTCTCCACAGCACAGAGGAAAGGGTTTCTGCTCCCATTACTACTTACCCCAGAAGAAAAACAGAGGATGGAGGCCCATTCTAGATCTCCAAAAGCTCAACAAGTTCATACGAGCCCCAAAATTCAAAATCGTCACACTGGCCACAATAATGCCAGCGTTGGAAAGACCTACAAGAATCATAGATTTAGGACTGGAAGGGACCTCGAGAGGTCATCGAGTCCAGTCCCCTGCCCGCATGGCAGGACCAAATACTGTCTAGACCATCCCTGATAGACATTTATCTAACCTACTCTTAAATATCTCCAGAGATGGAGATTCCACAACCTCCCTAGGCAATTTATTCCAGTGTTTAACCACCCTGACAGTTAGGAACTTTTTCCTAATGTCCAACCTAGACCTCCCTTGCTGCAGTTTAAGCCCATTGCTTCTTGTTCTATCCTTAGAGGCTAAGGTGAACAAGTTTTCTCCCTCCTCCTTATGACACCCTTTTAGATACCTGAAAACTGCTATCATGTCCCCTCTCAGTCTTCTCTTTTCCAAACTAAACAAACCCAATTCTTTCAGTCTTCCTTCATAGGTCATGTTCTCAAGACCTTTAATCATTCTTGTTGCTCTTCTCTGGACCCTTTCCAATTTCTCCACATCTTTCTTGAAATGCGGTGCCCAAAACTGGACACAATACTCCAGCTGAGGCCTAACCAGAGCAGAGTAGAGCGGAAGAATGACTTCTCGTGTCTTGCTCACAACATACCTGTTAATACATCCCAGAATCATGTTTGCTTTTTTTGCAACAGCATCACACTGTTGACTCATATTTAGCTTGTGGTCCACTATAACCCCTAGATCCCTTTCTGCCGTACTCCTTCCTAGACAGTCTCTTCCCATTCTGTATGTGTGAAACTGATTTTTTCTTCCTAAGTGGAGCACTTTGCATTTGTCTTTGTTAAACAGGATGAAGTTTAACTCAGACCATTTCTCCAATTTGTCCAGATCATTTTGAATTATGACCCTGTCCTCCAAAGCAGTTGCAATCCCTCCCAGTTTGGTATCATCCGCAAACTTAATAAGCGTACTTTCTATGCCAATATCTAAGTCGTTAATGAAGATATTGAACAGAGCCGGTCCCAAAACAGACCCCTGCGGAACCCCACTCATTATGTCTTTCCAGCAGGATTGGGAACCATTAATAACAACTCTCTGAGTACGGTTATCCAGCCAGTTATGCACCCACCTTATAGTAGCCCCATCTAAATTGTATTTGCCTAGTTTATCGATAAGAATATCATGCGAGACCGTATCAAATGCCTTACTAAAGTCTAGGTATACCACATCCACAGCTTCTCCCTTATCCACAAGACTCGTTATCCTATCGAAGAAAGCTATCAGATTGGTTTGACATGATTTGTTCTTTACAAATCCATGCTGGCTGTTCCCTATCACCTTACCACCTTCCAAGTGTTTGCAGATGATTTCCTTAATTACTTGCTCCATTATCTTCCCTGGCACAGAAGTTAAACTAACTGGTCTGTAGTTTCCTGGGTTGTTTTTATTTCCCTTTTTATAGATGGGCACTATATTTGCCCTTTTCCAGTCTTCTGGAATCTCTCCCGTCTCCCATGATTTTCCAAAGATAATAGCTAGAGGCTCAGATACCTCCTCTATTAGCTCCTTGAGTATTCTAGGATGCATTTTATCAGGCCCTGGTGACTTGCAGGCATCTAACTTTTCTAAGTGATTTTTAACTTGTTCTTTTTTTATTTTATCTGCTAAGATGCCTACTTCCACATCACCATACATCCCGCTTACAGACGATTCCTCCGCTTCGAGTGGGAAAGCACCACTACCAATACAGAGTCTTACCATTCAGCCTTTCCATCCCTCCGCGAGTCTTCTCCAAAACCCTTGCAGTAGTAGCGGCATACTTATGCAAACAAGGGATAATGATTTTCCCATATCTAGGCGATTGTTTACTAAAAGGGCCTACCCTGTTGTCCATTGCTTCTATCATTTGGAGGACTATTACTCTCTTCCGGGAACTAGGGCTACAAATAAATGAACAAAAATAAACCCTAGTTCCTGTAAAACAATTGAACTTCATTGGGGCACACCTTGACTCCAAAGAGGCCAGGGCATCATTCATTACCGATGAAGAGATTCATAACACTGAACAACCTTATCTCGGTAATCACGACCAGCCCATGAATATCGGCATGAACATATCTACAGCTATTAGATAACATGGCAGCCACCACTTTCATGGTAAGGCATACAAAACTACATATGCACTGCCTACAAGGCTGGCTGAATTCAGTGTACATACCGAGCAAGCACAAACTGAGCAGAAGCCTAACACTCCCACCCAAAGTCCTGGAATCTCTACAATGGTGGACAAGACCAGAAAACATATGCACAGGGATCCCTTTTCACCAGGATCCACCATTATTAATAACTACGTATGCCTCTTTGGTAGGCTGGGGCTCCCACCTGAACCACCATACGATCCAAGGAATATGGTCATTTATGGAGCCCCAACTACACATCAACTTACTAGAACTATGCATGGTCTTCAACGTGTGCCACCATTTCCTCCCAATGATAAAGAAAAAAACAATATGCGCGATGACCGACAACATCGCCTGCATGTTCTATATAAATCAAAAGGGAGGAGCTTGCTTCCACTCCCTATGCACCGAGGTCATGAAGTTGTGGAACTGGTGCATAAGCTATATCAATATCTCAACTTCCTATCTCCCCGGCTGCCAGAACTGCGTGACTGTGGACACACTGAGCAGGCAATTCTCACAAGACCATGAATGGGAGCTGAACAACTGAGTCCTATAACCCATATTCCAATGATGGGGCTTTCCCTCCATTGACCTATTCATGACAGCACAAAATCACAAATGCCCTCACTTTTGCTCGGGGGGGGGGGGGGAGAGCTGGGACCACAATCACTATGGCATACCTTCCTGATCAGATGGGACACATCTCTCCTTTATGCCTTCCCTCTCTGGCGGATTATACACAAGATACATGTTGACAAAGCCAATGTCATACTAATAGCCCTGACGTGGCCCAGACAGACTTGATACCCTTACCTGCTGCACATGGTATTCGCCCCACAAACTCTCTGACTCCTGGCAGACCTGCTCTCACAGGATGACGGCTGAGTTCCCCATCCCAATCTGGAGAAATTTCACCTGAGTAATAACAGTTAATTTAGACCCCATCATTTTATATGTATGGTTGGGATTATGTTTTCTAATGTGCATTACTTTGTATTTATCAACATTGAATTTCATCTGCCATTTTGTTGCCCAGTCACCCAGTTTTGTGAGATCCTTTTGTGGCTCTTCGCAGTCTGCTTGGGACTTAACTATCTTGAGTAGTTTTGTATCATCTGCAAATTTTTCCACCTCACTGTTTACCCCTTTTTCCAGATCATTTATGAATATTTTGAATAGGACTGATCCCAGTAGAGACCCCTGGGGGACACCACTATTTACCTCTCTCCATTCTGAAAAATGATCATTTATTCCTACCCTTTGTTTCCTATCTTTTAACCAGTTTCCAATCCATGAGAGGACCTTCCCTCTTATCCCATGACAGCTTACTTTGTTTAAGAGCCTTTGGTGAAGGAACTTGTCAAAGGCTTTCTGAAAATCTAAGTACACTATATCCACTGGATCCCCCTTGTCCACATGCTTGTTGACCCCCTCAAAGAATTCTTGTAGATGGTGAGGCATGATTTCCCTTTGTACTATGCACTACTGGAGGGATATGCCTCTACTTCAGCTCCAAGCCTTAAAGGATTGAAGAAAACTTGCTTGGCTCAGGCTTCCATGGTACTATGGCAACAATCTAAATGTATCCAGCACAGTCAGATGCTTCAGCACTGGGATGTCAGCAGCCTGGTTTGTTGGTCCAGACAGCATCAAAGATTTTAGCTTTAGTGAAAGGCACTGAAAGCACCTCCTCCTGATAAGGGGTGGAAGGCAATTTTGGTACTCTTTCCCCCCCGTCCCTCTTACAACTGAGGCACTGGAAACTTCTTCAGTGCTCTTCTTCAGCGAAGCAGAAGACATCAGGATAACTCCTGAATTATAGTCTCCTCTTTTGAACTATTCTCCTTTTTCAATTGAATCTAAACCACCATTAGAGCAACCAAGGGTGCTTCCATATACATAAACATGATGGACAGTCTGCTTCAAAAATGTCAGTACAGCCGTCAGTGTCTTGTCATTCTTTCTGTGGATTTTTCATCTTCTTAGGTGCCTGGCAGGAATCAGTCATCAGATCATAGGCCACCGGTGCCCACTACATCTTGAATCAAAAGACAAGTTAAAGAGGACTATGATAAGGATCTCACTTTCACGGTGTTAGCTCAAGACCTGTTCAGATGCATTTTTGTGTGGTCCAAAGTTTATGTGGCAGGTCGAAACTGGAAGGGTGACTTGTTGGGTCAGTGATAATGTGACGTCCAGACACTTATCCCTTCCATGGCTGGATTCAGAAATATGAGGTGGTCACATGTGGTCCAAAGTGGCTTGTGCGATATTAGGCATTTTGGGGATATGTTGTCCATAACCTGCCAGATGGGGAAGTTCTGAGTAGTCTTCAGCATTGGAAGATGCAGCTACTTCATGCACAAGTGGAAAATCAAAGACTCTGCTTTGTGCGACTGTGGTGAAAACATCAAAGCCATCGAACATTTCATCATGCAGTGTCATAAATATGGATTCAAAGGTGAAATGGATGATATATACCATGTCACAGAGGAGTCCTTGAAATGGCTTATGGACCTTTAATTGCATTTATAGAATGCTGCTCTGCAGACACCATACATGCGAGAAATCTCAAGATCTAATCTTTTTACCCTGGGGACAACCACTGTGAGCTAATAATAAGCCCTATCCCCATGGATTTCAACCTTGGATGTACTGGGCCCTCCAGTTTCAGCACTGAAAACTGACCAGTCATTTTTCAACTTCTATCAGAGACTCCATTCAGATCCTCAAATGAATCATGAGGATATACCACAGTCATCCGGCACCTCAGCTGATATCAGAAACTCAACAATCTAGCTCTTGGGAAGAGGATGAAGAGATGCAAGATGAACCTTCTTCACCCAGAGCTTTCTCTCCACACTCCCTGGAGGAAACTTCCACACTCTCATTGAGGAATGGTTTTAAAGCTTATCAGGAACTTTCAAAGGAAAGGCAAACTCTCTTTGGAACTGGTTCAAGACAAGGCATATAAACTATTTGACATTTTGCAACCCCCCACTCAGGGAAGCATAGCCCTTCCTATAATGAGGGCATTCCATAAATAATTTGCAGGTTCAAGATTCCTCCATCAGCTATCTAAGCAACCTCAAGAGAGCTGAACAAAAGCATCAGGTTCCATCTAAAGGGTTTGAGTATTTTTAATTTGCATCCAACTCCATCATCTTAGGGTATGTCTACACTACAGGATTAATCCGAATTTAGATAATTCGAATTTGGGAAACAGGTTGTATAAATTCGATTGTGCGCGGCCACACTAAGCACATTAATTCGGTTTTTAACCACATTAATTCGGTGGTGTGCGGCCACACTACCCCATTACTTTAACCACAGTAATTCGGTGGTGTGCGGCCACACTAACCCTAATTCGAATTAACAAAATCGATTTAGGCGCTACTCCGCTCGTCGAGATGGAGTACAGAAATCGATTTTAAGTGCCCTTTAATTCGAATTAACTGGCTCTGTAGTGTGGACGGGTGAAGGGTTAATTCGGATTAACGCAGCTAAATCCGAATTAAAGTCATAGTGTAGACCAGGCCTTAGTGGTCACTGCAATTAATGAAAAGTCTAAGCTGGTTTACAAGACTTCTCCACAAGAAAAATAAAGCGCCAAATAAATTGAATTTGTTTATCCATCAGGTTTATTCAGCATTAGGATTTCAAACTACTTGACTATGCTAGCTGAATAAAATTATATAAAATAGGACAAAGCTGCAAATTTTTCAAACAAGTTACTTCAGATGTGAAGGATGAATTTAAATTGGTTTGCTTAGAAGGTTAACTCATTGCAAAAAACTCTCTGCAAGCAGCTTTAGACTCTGCAGACACAGGCACTAGGTCAATGGCTACTGAAATTTCCAGTGGAAGGTACTCATGGTTACTTAAATTAAGACTACCTAAGGAAATTCAAACTGTAGTATAAGACTTATCCTTTGAGGGAAAGGATATATTCAACCTGAAAACAGATGAAACATTACATTCTGTGAAGGATTCTAGGACCACACTCAGATCACTGGGCCTCTATCCCTCAAGTTTTAAAATAAAGCAGAGGTCTCAACCATATACTTCTTGCTGCTTCTGATGACAAGGATAAGGCGATCAGTATAAAAAGAGAGAGAGATTCCAAAAGAGAGGACTGTCTTCTTCATCCTCTATTCAACCATCTCATTTTCAGAAACAACAATTTTGATGCTTCGATCAAGGTCACTGCATTAGACTATGTGGGTCTCTATAACCTTTCCTTGCCCCTTTTGGTACCTGCCTTCCATTTTTCTAGGAAGCATGGACTATAATTAAGGCTATGATTTAGTCACGGAGGTCACAGCAGTCACTGATTCCGTGACTTTACCGGACCTCCGCGACTTCTTCCGCTTCAGTTGTCAGCAGCTGAAGTCGGGGCTGGAGGCGGGACTGTGTGCTACCCTGCAACTGGGGTTGGATGGCTGGAACCAGGACCTTGCAGCCCCTGTCCTATGGCTTGAGGGGGTGGGGGCCTGCAGCTGGGCTGTGTGCCCCTGTCCTGCAGCCAGAGTGGGGGTTGCAGCGGGAGCTGTGCTGCAGCTGGGGCTGCGCACCCCTGCCCAGCAGCTGCAGTGGAGGCTGTGTGCCCCCCTCGTGGCTTCCCAGGGCAGCGCAACCCGCCTACAGCTGCGGCCTGTCAGTCTTCCCCCCATTAGACTCCATTCCTCCCCCCTCTTTGCCGTGCTCTGATTATTTTTAGTAAAGTCACGGTCAGGTCACAGGCTCTGTGACTTTTACTAAAAATAACTGTGACAAAATCTTAGCCTTAACTATAATAACATCAGACCATTGGGTCTTATGAGTCATCTAGGAGGGATACACCCTCCAATTCCATACCTTGCCTCTCCCCCTTCACCCATCCTTCTTATTGGTCCCCTCTTCAGGGACCAATCTCACATGAGTCTCATGTGTTTAAAAATTACTATAGCAACTGGAGTTAGGGGCCGTAGAGCCAGTTCCCTTAGCCTTAAGGGAAAATGGATTTTATTCCCCATACTTTCTTATACCAAAAATGAAAAGGCTGATGCCTCACACTAGACCTCAGACTGCTTCATTCATACATCTTTACAAAATTCCTCATAGTGACTCTGGCATTCATTATACCGTCATTAGATGACATGGTTTGGTTCAGTACCCTTGATTTGCAAGATACATATTTTCATGTTGAGATAAATCCCTCACACAAGAAATTTCTTTGTTTTCAAGTGCTAGGTGATCATAATCTATTCTGGGTCTTTCTGTTCAGACTCTCAACTGAACCTCAAGTATGTACAAATGTCTATTCGTAATATCCGCCCATCTTCATCGTCAAGGAATTTGTGTACCCATACCTCAACGATTGGTTAATCAAGGGAAGGTCAGCTCAACAGTAAGATCAATTCTACATCTATTCTCAATCTTGGGTCTGAAGATCATTCTAAAAAAATCCCATCTGGTTCTATCCCAGTGCATAAAATTTACAGGCACACATCTGGACTCCAGAAAAGCAAAGGCGGACCTGTCTTGAGTGGTTCCAAAATTTATCTCACAAGCCTAGTCTTGTTCCTGAGAACTCTGAGAGGAACTATCTGAGACTGCTAGGCCACATGGCCTCGTACTCATTTCACATCCTTCACCAGACTGAGGCTGAGACCTCTTCAGTCCTGCTCACGTCAGTTATCGTCAACCATCCACAGCATGAACATATTGGTAACAGTTCCCCAGAAGGTCCTTTCATCCCTTTGTTGGTGGCTAAAACCGAGGAATGTCTTTTGTGGGTGCCTTTCACTCCTGTATCTCCCACTCAGTTATTAGTCATTGACTCATTCACAAAGGGGACTCATCTGGATTGATTCCAGATCCATGGACTATGGATTCCTGTAGATCATTCAGACCACATAAATGTTTTAGAACTGAGATCAGTTCTCTAGCCTGCAATTCATTTTTTCCCCTGATAAAAAACCAGACAATGCAAGTTTTGATGGACAATATTTTAGTGATGTACTATATGAACAGTCAGGGGGGAAGCAAAATAAAGCCATCTCTGTCAAGAGGCCATATTGCTATGGGAAATGGCATTTCAATCACAATATAGACCTGGTAGCTGTACATCTCATAGGGGAATCCAATGCACTAGTGGACTGGCTAAACAGAAAACAGGCTTCTTCTCACACATTGTCTCTAAAGGAAACATTAACAAAAATATTTAAAATTTGGATATTCCCAAAAATAGACCTTTCTGCAAACGAAAACAAGAAGTATCCCCTTTTTCTTTCAAGGAGGTCAGTCAAGGTGCTCTAGCAGATGTGTTTCTAATCTCTTGAACAGATGATCTACTACATGCATTTCCTTCCTTTCCTCTAATACCCAAAGTACTAAGGAAAGTGAGACCGGACAGAGCTCAAACGATCCTAGTGGCTCCAGCATGACCTTATCAGTTTTGGTATCTGGACCTACTGCAGTTCTCTATTCTCTTCCCCTTTTGACAGATATAATCTCTCAGGACTCTGAACACATACTCCATCTGGATCCAAAATCCCTTCACCTCGTGGCATGGAGGCTCTCTTGTTAGCTTCCACAGATAGGAAACGTTCTGATAAGATTCAGAGGGTGATTATGGAACGGAGAAAGCTGTCCACCAGAAAATCGTACATTGCTAAGTTAAAGCATTTTCCCTTATGGGTGAAGATGAAGCAAATTGCTCCTCTACATATGTTTGTTCTGTTAATTCTAGATTATCTACCATCATGTAAGCCATTCAGGACTCTCATTAAACTCAGTCAAAGTTCATCTGGCTGCAATTTTGGCCTTTTTCCCCTATTCAAGGCTCTTTGGTATTTTCCCATCCTACAATCAAAAGATTTCTAAAGGATTATTGCATATCTTTCCATCAATTAAAGATATACCACCCTAGTGGAATTTGAACTTAGTTCTCTGTTAACTGATGGGGTCTCCTTTTGAGCCTCTTTCATCTTCCTCACTCCACTAGTTATCAGTTAAAGTGATCTTTTATCCAAAGATTGTTTCTGACTTTCATATTAATTTCTAAGACCTCATTCATCATTATGAAGTGAAGTTACATACACTGGATGTTAGAATTCTCTCTTATACTATCTTAATAGAATAAGACCATGCAGGAAATTCTCTAGATTCTTTATTATGTATGAGGGCTTCAAAGGCCAAATCAGTCTCTTCTTAAAGATTATCTAAATGGATTGTAGTCGATATAGATATTTCTTACTTTATTAATAATCTACAGCCTCTAGCTTGAGTCACTGCTCATTCTACACACCTTAAGAGGAAGATGGGGATGGACATTCAGCCATATGTACTGGAGTTAGGTGAGGATTCCTCTCCTGATGAAAATGTGTCACTTCATCTTTGTCTCCCTTTGAGGACATTATTCAATTTCATGAGTTTGTCAGCAGAATGGTTAGTACATTAAACCTGCCATCTGTTGCATTAAATCAATCTCCTCACCCAGTTTGATATTTTCAGTACTACAACTACTAAAAAGATATCCTTACCAATGTTGGAAGGTTTCTGTCAACCAGCAAGATCAATATGGAATAATTCATCATCAGGTCACCCTAATTAAAAAAAAAAGCAGATAAATTATATCAAACTCCTTATTAATGTCTTTCATGTGTATTCTCCTAACTCAATAGTAGTAGTAGCACCAATACAGAGATCAAGATCTGGATAATTACATTTCACTACTAACTATAAAGAAGGGAAAAGATTGGATTCTTTGGAAAGGAATCTGTTTTCTTTGTCTTCCGTGAATATGAGGATTACTAACTATCAAGCAGTTATGGCTAGATGCCAATTTCATCTTTGGGACAACATTTCACTGAAGAGCACTGGAAGTTAGCTAATGCCCTAAAAAAGAAGGTCAAAATGTGGCGAAGCACACTCTTAGAGCATCCTTGGATGTCTTGGATGCTGCTTCAGGATCAGTAGCCTCTTTGGTAGCTTTTCGCAGGTACTGTTGATTATGGTTGTCTTCCCTCCTCTGAGGCCTGGTCTACACTAGGACTTTAATTCGGATTTAGCTGCGTTAATCCGAATTAACCCTTCACCCGTCCACACTACAGAGCCAGTTAATTCGAATTAAAGGGCACTTAAAATCGATTTCTGTACTCCACCTCGACGAGCGGAGTAGCGCCTAAATCGATTTTGTTAATTCGAATTAGGGTTAGTGTGGCCGCACACCACCGAATTAATGTGTTTAAGTTAATGGGGTAGTGTGGCCGCACACCACCGAATTAATGTGGTTAAAAACCGAATTAAGGTGCTTAGTGTGGCTGCGCACAATCGAATTTATACAACCTGTTTCCCAAATTCGAATTATCTAAATTCGGATTAATCCTGTAGTGTAGACATACCCTGAGACAAAGTGAAAGACTGACGATCTTCCATTTGAGGGACACAGTCTGTTCAGTTCTCAGACAGGCAACGTTTTAGAGAAAATGAAAGAAACCAGATCTATGACAAGATCTCTGGGACTTCTGCAGCCTTTCAGGAGAACTCATTCCCATGTTTAGATACCAGAGACAATATTACCCATCTTTTTCTTCATCATCTTACTACTCTTAAAGATACTAGTGTTAACATCAGCAACAACAGCATGCTCCTCCATCTCAGTCTCAATATAGGAAACAATCCTCCAAACCAAGATGGTACCAGAGGAATCTTCTACTATTTCTTCTTTGCCTAATATAAGATGTCAGGTTTGATGATATGCTCGAGAGCTGAAAACTGACTGTAGGCTCTTCTCCACTACCCTTCAGAGACCACCTGTCCCACTTTTAACAATAAATGGCAAAACATCACTATGGACAGATGGTTTTTAGATATAGTAAAAGAGGGTTCCATCATCCAGTTTGAGACCCTTTCTCTATACCATGCCCATCTTCCCTCGCTTTTCAGGAGAGGGTTCTGGGAGCAGAGTCCTATTCTCTGTAACAGGAGGGAGCAACAGAGGATGTTCCAGAAAGTACTGGGAATCAGGGAGTTTATTCCCATTATTTCCCCTGGTTCCAAATAAAGACTGGGGTCTATGGCTGATCCTGGATCTGTGAAAATTAAACTACATGAGGAAGTTCTGCTTCAAGATGTTGACTCCAGGATCAATCACTTTCCCATCACTTTCCACTCTAGATTGGTTTGCTGCTCTCGATCTCAAAGATGCCTAGGCCACAGAAAGTACCTTTGATTTGCCCTAATACAAGGTCCTCCCCCTTTAGCCTTTCTACTGCTTCCAGGGTTTTTACAAAATGCCTTTCTCAAGTAGTAGCTTTTGTGAGAAGAAAAGGGTCATTAATTTTTCTATATCCAGATGGCTGATTTCTGAAAGCTCATTCCAACAAAACAAAATCTCATTCCAACAGAACAAAATAAGTCTTGACACATGTTCTCTATTCCAAGATCTAGGATATTTAATAAAGAAGAGATCCCTTTTGAATCCAACACAAAGAATTCCTTTCATGGGAGCATTTTCTCCAGAGTAGTCAGGACTTCCTAAGACTGAAATCCAGCGTACAATGCTTACTTCAGGAACCATCTCAGGAAGTGATGCTCTTCCTCACCCTTCTGGGTGTTTTGGCATCGACAATGTACATTACAACGTATGCTAGATGCAAAATGAGACCTCTCCAACATTGGGTTTCCAGAATTTCAGCCCCACAAGACACAGCATCTTCATGATACTTATCATTCCAAGGAAAGTTCAAAATAGTCTCTTATGGTGGATGAATTCCAAAAAAGTACTGAGTATCAGAGGTACTGAGTATCTCTACATAAAAGGATAAATGGACACAAATCAGACATCAGAATGGTAATATACAAAAGCCAGTAGGAGAACACTTCAATCTCCCTGGACATTCAATAACAGATTTAAAAGTAGCCATTCTTCAACAAAAAAACTTCAAAAACAGACTTCAAAGAGAAACTGCAGAGCTACAATTCATTTGCAAACTTAACACCATCAATTTGGGCTTGAATAGGGACTGGGAGTGGCTGGCTCACTACAAAAGCAATTTTCCCTCTCTTGGTATTGACACCTCCTCATCAATTATTGGGAGTGGACCACATCCATCCTGACTGAATTGTCCTTCAACATTGGTTCTCCACTTGAAGGTAACTCCCTTCTCTTCATGTGCCAATATATATTTGTAATCTTCACTCCATGCAACTGAAGAAGTGGGTTTTTTAACCACAAAAGCTTATGCCCAAATAAATCTGTTAGCCTTTAAGGTGCCACCAGACTCCTCATTGTTTTTTTTTTTTTTTAAAAAGTACTGAGCGAGTACCCTGACTCCTTCTGTAATAATGACAACAGATACTTCAAAAACAGGTTGGAATGCACACCTTGACCATTTACTAACAAAAGGTCTTTGGAATCGCCAAGAGTCACAACTTCACATCAGTGTTCAGGAACTACGGGATATCCAGTTAGCACTTGGTGGTCCAAGTTGCCCTGGACAATCTGACAGGAATATACAATGTAAACAAACAGGGATGAGCCCGCTGGTCTCAATTTTACAAAGAAACAATAAAACTCTGGGATTGGTGTTTACCTCATGGAATTTATCCAGTTGCTTTGCACATAGCAGGATCACACAATGAGCTAGTAAACCAACTAAGCAGATGCACAAGTGGTTTCTGAAAGAATGAGTGATTCAGGACATCTTTGATCGTTGGGGTTTTCCAAGCAGACATGGGCATTCAGTTGTTAACAGATGCATTTCTCCTCAATTGGAAAACAGATCTGATGTATGCTTTCCCCCTTTTCCATTAATGTTGAAGGTTGTAAAAAAGGTCAGGCAGGATTCAGCCAAAGTGATACTTGTTGCTCTGGCATGGCCGAGACAATAATGGTACGTGGACTTAATGCTCCTTTTCAAGGTGAAATTCAAATGGTTATCCAAACCTTCTGTCAAAAGAAGAAGAAGAGAGAATATACCAACCAGACCCACAATTGCTATATTTCAAGGCCTGGGCGATAGGGCTCTAACAGATTTAGAGAACTCTTTTCCTCCTGATGTGCAGCATGTATTGCTCAGTTCTAGAAAGTAAATGTTATGATTTAAAACTGAAGAGATTTCTATTGTGGGTCTCTCTGATAATGGTATTGATCCAGTTTTGGCTCCTGTCCAGTTTATTTTAGAATATTTGTTATTTCTAAAAAAATAAGAGTCTATCTGTTCCTTCACTTAGCGTACATTTAGCTGCAATAGCGGCTTTTCATATACCTGGGAAAGGTAAATCATTTTTTTCTTGTTATATTGACAGGTCTACTGACTCTTATCTGCCAGTGAGTGACCCAATTCCACCTTGGGATTTAAACTTAATATTAACCCAACTCATGTCTCCATCTTTTGAACCATTATCATCTATATCTTTATTTAATCTAAAACAGCCTTTGTTATAGCAATTATATCATCTAAATCTGTGGCTTTCAATCTTTTTTTATTTGCCAACCCCTAAACATTTTTTAATGGAGGTGCGGACCCCTTTGGACATGGCCATCCCTAGCTATTCTGGGACTGTACACAGCCCCCCCATGGGGTGTGTGTGTGTGGGGGGCCCCAGGCCTCCGTGGGGAGGGCTGGCCCCAGGCCTCCATGGGGGGGGGGCAGGGCTGGCTTGGGAGGCAGGGGGGAACTGTTCCTGCTGACCCTGTTGCAGTCCTCAGGGGTGGAAAGAGGCGGGGCTGGGGCTGAGCAAGGGCAGGAAGGGGTGGGGCAGGGGAGGAGCAGGGAGGGGACTTTGGGGAAGGGGTGGAGTGGGGGTGGGAAGAGGCAGGGCTGGGGCAGAGCAGGGCCCTGGGGAAGAGGCGGGGCAGGGCCTGGAGCAGCACGCAGCTCCAGAAATTTCCTGGTGCCCTACGCAGCTGCATACTTTGTGTATGGGTAAGGATGGTCCTGCCTTTGGAAATCTTAGACATAGTTTGCGGACCTTCAGGAGTCTGTGGACCACAGGTTGAAAACCACTGATCTAGATGGAGGTATGAACTTCATGTCTTAATGGCTTACCCTCCATTTACAGTTTTTCATAAGGACAAGATAGTGCTTTGTCCTGACCCTAATATTCTACTGAAAGTAATGTCAGATTTTCATGTTAATCAATTGATTAACCTGTCAGGTATTCTTTCCAAAAAACTCATACCCATAAGAGCAAGTCAAAGTTGCACTGTCAGGATCTAAAAAGAGTTTTATCTTACTATCTAGATAGAATGAAGATCTTTAGGACTTTGCATAAGCGGTTTGCTTCCTCTATGGAAATTTATAAGGGTAAAACTGTTTCTGCTCAAATTTTATCTAGATGGGTCAGACAATTTATAGAAGAGGGTTATAAGAATGTTTGACAATCTCGTACTCCTGTTATTAAAACACATTCTACCAGAGCAGTCACTACGTCTACAGCAGGGGTCGGCAACCTTCGGCACACAGCCCATCAGGGTAATCCACTGGCGGGCTCTGAGACATTTTGTTTACATTGACTGCCCGCAGGCACGGCTCCCCCGCAGCTCCCAGTGGCCATGGTTTGCCATTCCCGGCAAATGGGACTGAAGGAAGTGGCGTGGGCCGCAGGGACATGCTGGCTGCTGCTTCCCGCAGCTCTCATTGGCCGGGAATGGCGAACCGTGGCCACTGGGAGCTGCGGGGAGGCTGTGCCTGCGGACGGTAAATGTAAACAAAATGTCTCGTGGCCCACCAGCGGATTACCCTGTTGGGCTGTGTGCCGAAGGCTGCTGACCCCTGTTCTACAGCATGTTTGAGACATGTTCCATTAATTGAAATTTATAGAGCACCACATGGAGCTCAATACACACTTTAAACATTACACATAAGACATAGCTGCTACGTATGATGCTAATAGGCAGGGCAGTCCTCCAATCTTTAATTATTTAGGACATCTTGTCCTACCACCCATTTTTCTGTAGACTGCCTACCAAACTATACCAGAAGTGGGAATGTCCAGTGGACACTTGAGAACGAAATTAAGGATAATTACCTGTAACCAAGGTTTTTTGAGATGGATTCTGCATATTCACATTTTCTACTCTCCTTCCCCTCTTCTTCAGAGGCATAATTAATCTTTGCTCTGCATTAGTGCTGGAAGGAACTGAGATGGCAACTGCTGCAATACCCACTTTTATAACCCTGTCCTCAGAACTTGCTTGAATGCTGAGCTGAGGGGTGGTAGGTGGCACTTGAATGCTCTAATTCTCTAACAGACACTGCTAACAGAAAGTTCCACTGTTCAGTTGCATCGATTGGCACATAATTCCAAGAATGTGAGAGTCCATTTCAAAGAACCTCAGTCACAGGTAAATAACCTTCATTGCATGTACAAGTTTTTTCTTGCTTTAAATTACTTTACTTTCTCCTTTCTGGCCTTCCCGTTATCCATATTACTCCTTCCAAACTGTCCAAAACACAGCAGCCAGAAGTGTGGTCCTTGCTGGTTGGACTATTTCACTCCTCTATTTGGGATGCTTCATTCATTTCTCTTTGTCCACCATGTCAATGTTAAACTTATCCTTGTCTTTAAGGCCCTGCACAACTCCACCTGACATAGATATCTGCATTCCTCTTCATTCATTTTATGATATGCCAATGCTCCTGCATCAATTGCTTCCTTCTCATATCCTGGCTTTGTGCCTTTTTTCTCCCAGGCAGCTCTCTATTCATAGATCAACCTCTGAGTCTTAGTGCCCCAAGCCTTCACGTTAACAAAAATATCAATCTGGTCAGATTAAGATCTTTTTAAAGTTATCTAAAACGATTCAGTGCATTTTATCATTTTGTGCTTATCTTCTAGATTTTAAATTCTTCAGGCCAGGGACTGTCTTGATATTTGCATGTTGTATAGTACCAAGGACATTATCAGAGCTAAACCAATAAGAATTAATTGTACCCTGAATAAATAGTTTTGCCAACAGAAAAGGTATATATAATTAAGTAAAACTGATTATTTCCCAGGTGAGATACTATGCATTTTGTTGCCAATTGGCAATTTTAGTATTCTAATTATAATATAAATTTTCTTACAGCCTTTGAAATTAGATCCCAAAGGATCTACTAAACCTAAGAAAGCTGCAGAAACAAAAAAAGGAAATTTAATGAGAAAAAGGTAAGGATACTTAAATGAATGAAAATTACAGTTTGATGCCCTACAATATTTTAACACTTAATTCCTGCTTTTTGTTATGGATTTGAAATGGTCAGTGTGAGTATTCTGAATTTGTAACTAACATAAACATATATGGAGTCTAAAAGTGGGGGAAGAGCGTGATATACTGGCTGACAGTTAACCTGAGCAAAGCCAGTTCAATTTTTAAAAGCTATAGTGGTAATATATATAGGAATTCAGGACAAAGTGGGATGCTTTGTGTGGTCATTTGTCTGCAATAGTCAAAATGTTGTTTAGCTCACTTCTAACTCATACTACTAGTGGTCTGAGTTGTGGCATTAAGGATTTTGGCATTGATGTTTATGCATTGAGATTTTTTTTCTGTAAATGAAATGCAAGAAATATTGAATTTTGTTAGTATGTGGCATTTCTTCTTTGAGATGTACTGTCCATATATATTCCATCCTTGATGTGTACCCCCCCACCCCATGTGCTCAAGATTGGACTCTTTTGGCCAACAGCATTTGATGGGGCTATGCAATCCCCTGAGTGTCCTTGTGCTCCTGTACTGATGACATACAGGGTTGTATTGGCCCAACTGCCATGGCTGTGAGAAGCTCCACAGTGTCAGTCTCAACACAATTTTACAGAGACTTTTGTGGATTGTTTTATATATTAGGGTTCGTTAGGAATAGTTTTACTTATGATAGTTTTCACTTTTGCAAGTTTTTGATGGCTTCTCTCTCTCTCTCTCTCTCTCTCTCTCTCTCTCTCTCTCTCGTCAGGAACTTCTTCCTGATATCAGGGTTAAAGGATGTTTCATCCTTAGTCAGCTGGCTTTAAGTATTGCCTCTTTTCTGAGATGATAATACCAATCAATAATGGGCACACTATATGCCTTTTTTTGCCTTGGGGGAAGGTCATATCATCAGTGTTTTGTGTATAAATACTTTGCTAAAAGAACTTTGAAGGAAAGAGAGGCATGCCTTCAGCTAGTTTTATAGACCTCTCCATGCAACCTGCTTCTTATCTGGGCAGGGTAGACCACCCTGGACAAATTCAACCTCAGTGATTTCTGGATCCACTAGCTCCCAGTCCCCATCTTTGAAGACTGCAGACTTGGGTGGACTGAAAAAGTCACAGACAGCAGGAGCAGATTCCCATTGGGAATTCCCAGTAAAATGAAAATCTAAGTCACCTCACCACTCCCAACTGAAGGAGACTTCATTACCCAAGATTGGTACTGCTGGAGCTCTCAGGGAGCACAGTACCAGCACTCTGACACCCTCTTGGGAATAAAAATTAACTGCCTCTTTTACTGATATTAGATCATTCAGGGTAGTGTTTCAGTGCCAACTGTTGCAGCACCAACCCCTTTGGTACTGATCTCTCTGGTATCACTTGCTTCAACACAGAGTGCATCAGCACTGGACATGTTGGCACCGTGCACTCTGGTGCTATCCACTCCTGTACTGAGGTTTATGGCACTGTCCTTTTCCATATATAAGTAGTATGGAGTACTGAGGGGTCTTCACCCTACATATCTTCAAATCATTAGAAATATCACGCGGTAGCATTCTCTTTGGGTTTCTTGTTTAGTGTTCCTATATGAAAATTGTAATAATTAAAAATATTCAAGGAAATTCCCAGAGAAAAACTACATTAAAATGGAATTCAGATTGACAGTATTTATAACTTAAGGTAAAATACTTTACAAAGATATTGTAATTATTCCTAAAACAAGCATTATACATTCCTGACTTTATTAGTGGGAGTGGGGGCAAAGAAAAATATTGACAATGTCTTTAAAACTCAATTCTATCTTATCTAGGATTACAAAATTTTTTAAAAAAACCAAACCATAATTGCAATCGTATATTTATTGCCTGCTATCACTACGGGATGGCATTATGGTTTTTTGCATCCCTTAATTTTTATACCTAGCAAGCTTCAGTTTCTTTTAAGTTTAACATTAACTCTGAATGTCCTGGATTTCTTACGCTTGTTTCTCAGAGAATTACAACATCCCTGTAATGTATTTTACTCATACATACTCTCAGCCTTAGCTCCACTTCCGTGTAGTTTGTGTCAAGGTACCTAGAAATGTGGTAGGTCCATAATTTTAAAAATGGGATTTGGAAAACTAAAAATTATGAAGAACAGAATGTCCATATTCAGTAAATAACAAATGACTATTCTGTATATCTTTCTCTTAATAAATTGGAATTCAGTGTCACATACAGGAGCTCTGTAGATTTACACCCCAGCTTGCTGAGTACAAACTCATCATTTAGACATACCTAAGGTCCTACAGAAAGTCTGTGGCAGTGTAGGGAATTGAATCCAGGTCTCTTAAATCCTGGGCTAGGGCCTAACCATTGGACCATCCTGCCTCTCCGAAGCTTAGGGTGTAAAACTCATATAATATACACAAGTCTGTATTTGTTGCACAGGCAGAGTAGGCAATTGCAGGTAAGGGGGGAACAGTGGCTGAGGAATAGAAAGATGGCCCCAATGCAAGTTTTTATTGTGGGACCCTTCCCTAAAATGTAATGAGTTTAACGCTTATTTATACTCATCAAACATGCAAATTCAACTGTCCTATACTTCATGTTAGCATCTGTGAAACAGTATTTGCCAGCAATACTAAAGTTTTCTACTCACTCATCTGAATCATATTTTGCATGCCTTTCGTTCTGCAAACTAGTCAGTTATCTGTTGTAGGTTCATTTTTCTGGCTCGCTTGTTTTAATTGGATAACACTCCCAATTCACGTAGTCCCTCTTGTCTCATAGTACTCCTTAGGTCAGAGGTCCTCAAACTGTGGGGCGCGCCCCCCTAGGGGGGTGTGGAGGAATGTCGGGGGGGGGTGCGGCAGGGCCAGGGCCAGGACCAGCCCCCCTTGGGGTGGGGAGGGATTGCAACCTAGCCCCTCCCTGTCCCCAGCTCTGCTCCGGTCCCTTCCCTGGCTCTTGTCCCCGTGCCTGGCCCAATTCCCAGCTTCAGTGCTACTCCACTCCAGGCCCCACGCCAACCTTGGCCACTGGCCGTGGCTTTGTTCCTGGCTTGGGGCCAAAGCTGGGGGTGAGGCTGGGAGCGGAGCCGCACCTGGCTCTGGGCCCATCTGCCAGCCCCCACTGCAGCCCGGCTGCGGCTGCGGCTTTGCTCCTGCCCCAGCCTCAGACCCTGGCCACGGCCACAGACCCACACCCATCTGCAGCCCCAGCCTCAACCCCCTTACCCCGTCCATGTTTCCACCCCCCATTACAGCAGCAGCCCCACTCCTGGCTCTGGGGAGGGCAGGGGGTATGTGCAGACAGGGATAAGGAGGGTATCACCCTCAAAAGTTTGGGGACCCTGCCTTAGGTAGTTCCTTATAAGCTTCATTTTTGAAAATTAATGTTCTTCTTCGAGTGATGTCCCTGTGGGTACTCCACTTCAGGTGTCGGTGTGTCCTGGCACCGTTGATCGGAGATTTTCAGTGGCAGTGTCCATCTGGGTCGTGCATACGCAGTAGTTGTCTTGGCACTATTGGCACCTCATCTAGCACATGTGCACCGCAAGCCCCTCAGTTCCTTCTCAACCATCCTCAGCCTGAGGTGGAGCTCTGTAGTAGTGTCTGTGATGAATCTAGAAAATTTGTAGAAATAGTTAGAATTAGTTAAGTTTCAGTCCATAGCTAGTTTAGTCAGTTTCATATTTAGAAAAAAAACAAACCAACCCCAACCTTTTGTTAATTAAAGTCTCCTGCAAGGTCGCTATCCTCTGTGCCAACCACACCAAGGTTAAGCACCTTCAAGACACCAGGCACCTCCGGCATCACCCACATGGGACCTCTGCTGACAAGGACAGGGAGTCGAGAGGCAAACATAAGCCAACCTCCTCCTCTGTGGCACCGACAATGCCAGTTAAAGAGACGGCACCGAAACCATCACCAATGGCGATGCCTCCACTGCCCATGCCAACTACCTCATCAGCACTGACGGAGAAATCAAAGATGGCACCACCAGCACCGATATAGCCACCGCACAAACAGTCAGCACCGACCCTGGTACCATTGAAAAAGTCAGCATCGATGGGCACAATACCGAAACCCACAGCACCATGCCACTTGACACATCATACCGATATGGTGGTGTCCTCCACCCCAGGCTCATTGCTCTTTGGTACTGCTGGTTCACCAATACAGATGGCACCGGAACAACTGGACTCTCCCATTGCCCCACCTTTCTCCAGTGATGAGGGTGATGACCAAGAGAAGGTGACTTTTCCTCATGCCATTCCTTGCCGACCAGAACCAAACCACTGTTGGGACCCATGAGATCGAGGGCCCAAATTGCTCGAGACATGCAGCACTGGTATGGGCAACCATGGATGTGCCCACCCATGCCTTTCCCCATGCAATGGCCACAATGGGAGGCCTACAGGGTACATTATCACAGACCTCCCACTCCTCAGATAAGACACACACTGTCAACAACAGCCTCCCTACTTGAGACCTCAGAAGTGCCAGAGGAAGTGAGGGAGGATAGGGACAAGGACACAGAACAGGACATTTCACCTGCTCAGAACTCCTCATCATCGCCTGACAAGGCATAATGCCGCCACCTCCTACTGCTGCTGATGATTTTAAGCAGTTCCAGGAGCTGTTCAGACATGTGGCGCAAAGCCAGGACACTCCACTCGAGGAAGTGGGTGAAACCCAGCACAAACTCCTCAAAATTCTTCATACTTCTTCATTGAAAATAGCACTACCTATCAACGAAGAGCTGATGGAACTGGCAGAAACAGTCTGGCAAATGCTGGCAACCATTCCGCTGACATGCAAGAGAGTGGACAGGAAATACTACATCCCCATGAAGGGAATGGACTTCCTTTTCTCTCATCCACAGCCCAATTCTCTAGTGATGGATGCAGCTAACCAATGAGGGAAATAGCCCCAATTCTGATCCACTCCCCATGACAAGGAGTGGAAGAGACTCTATCTATTCAGTCGTAAGGTCTGTTCTCCTGCGACCTTACAATTCTGCGCAGCTAACTATGCTGCACTCCATGCGAAATATGGCCATGACAACTATGCCAAATTGAATGAATTCCTTACGGACATCCCAGAGGAGAGAAGGGAACAATTCAAGGCCATCCTTACTGAGGGACAACTCGTGACCAGGACAGTGCAACAAGCATCTCTTGATGTTGCAGACACGGCGGTAGGAACAGTAGCCACAGCCATAGTCATGCTCAGAGCGTCCTGGCTAGTCATCAGGAATCCCGAGCGAACTTCAATTGAAAGTAGAAGATCTCCCCTTTTTCAGAGAAAAACTGTTTTCTGCCAAAACTGATGAGTTTCTTCACTCTGTGAAGGACTCTAGGGCAACCCTCTTCACTTTAGGCATATATACACCCGCAACAAAGCAAGAGAAGATACCAACCATACCAACACAGCAGAGACAATTCATTCTCATGACAACAAAGACCATATGACTCCCAGAGACAGAGACAATGACCCCAGAGACATCGAACACCACAGTCTCAATCCTCCACATCTCAGCCTACTTCGGCCCAGCTGCAATTTTGAAAAATTGGTCGAGGGTCTGAGTGACCTTCCCTAACAAACAATGCCATCTACACATACCACTCAGGTCTTTGGCCATCGTCTACACCCTTTTTACCATGTCTGGGCATCAATCACTACGGACCAATGAGTCTTAGAGATCAGAAGATTGACTACACTATCCCTTTTACCTCCCGCCCATCAACTCTATCCTCTTCCCCATCCCTCTTTAGGGACTCTTTTCATGAACACCTGCTATGACAAGAAGTATATCATCTTCTATAGTTAGAATTAGTTTCCACACAACACAAGGGGAGGGGATTCTACTCCCATTACTTCTTAACCCAGAAGAAAAATGAAGGATGGAGACCAATTCTAGATCTCAGAAAGCTCAACAAGTTTGTGTGAGCCCAAGATTCAAGATGATCACACTGGCCACAATAATACCAGTGCTGGAAAGGGGGGACTGGTTCTCAGTCCTCGACCCACAAGATGCCTACTTCCACATCGCCATTCATCCCACTCACAGAAGGTTTCTCTAGTTCACAGTGGGAAGCAACCACTACCAATAGAATTCTACCATATGGCCTTTCCACTGCACCAAGTGTCTTCTCCAAAACCCTTGCGGTAGTGGCAGCATGTTTGCGCAAACGGGATAATAATATTTTCATATCTGGAATATTTTCCCACCTGATTGGAAACAACATCACCCAAAGGACAATCCATCTCTTTCGGAATTTAGGGTTACAAATAAATGAACAAAAATTAACCCTAATTCCAGTATAACAACTGGACTTCATCGGGGCGCACCTCAACTCCATGGGTTCAAAGCATCACTATCGATGAACAGATTCATGACACTGACCAACCTTATCATTGTAGTCACAAACAGCCCACGAATATTGGCCTGTGCCTGCCTACAGCTATTAGGTCACATTGAGGCCACTACTTTCACGGTGAGGCATGCGCGACTACACATGCTCTGCCTGCAAGGTTGGTTGAGTTCAGTATACATACCAAACAAACACAGCCTGACTAGAAGCCTAACAATGCCACCAAAAGTCCTGTAATCTTTACAGTGGTGGACACAACCAGAGAATGTATGCACAGGGGTCCCCTTTTACTAGGACCCACCATCCATACTGATCACAACAGATGCCTCGTTGATTGGCTGGGATACCCATGATCTTCTACAGAGACTCAATTACACATCAACCTCCTATAACTATGCGTGATCCGCAACACCTGTCTTCACTTCCTCCCACTAATAAAGAATGAAACAGTACGCATGACGAACGAAAACATTGCCTACATGTTCTATATAAATCAATAGGGAGGAGACTGCTCCCACTCCCTATGCATGAAGTTGTGGAACTGGTGCATAAACCGCAAAATAAACATCTCAGCCTCCTACCTTCCCGGTTTCTTGAAGACGACGGCAGACACACTTAACAGGCAATTTCCCCAGGATCATAAATGGGAACTGAACAAGAGAGTCTTACAATCCATATTCCAATGATCATAGAATCATAGAATATCAGGGTTGGAAGGGACCTCAGGAGGTCATCTAGTCCAACCCCCTGCTCAAAGCAGGACCAATTCCCAACTAAATCATCCCAGCCAGGGCTTTGTCAAGCCGGGCCTTAAAAACCTCCAAGGAAGGAGACTCCACCACCTCCCTAGGTAACGCATTCCAGTGCTTCACCACCCTCCTAGTGAAATAGTGTTTCCTAATATCCAACCTAGACCTCCCCCACTGCAACTTGAGACCATTGCTCCTTGTTCTGTCATCTGCCACCATTGAGAACAGCCGAGTTCCATCCTCTTTGGAACCCCCCTTCAGGTAGTTGTAGGCTGCTATCAAATCCCCCCTCATTCTTCTCTTCTGGAGACTAAACAATCCCAGTTCCCTCAGCCTCTCCTCATAAGTCATGCATTCCAGACCCCTAATCATTTTTGTTGCCCTCCGCTGGACTCTTTCCAATTTTTCCACATCCTTCTTGTAGTGTGGGGCCCAAAACTGGACATAGTACTCCAGATGAGGCCTCACCAATGTCAAATAAAGGGGAATGATCACGTCCCTCGATCTGCTGGCAATGCCCCTACTTATACAGCCCAAAATGCCGTTAGCCTTCTTGGCAACAAGAGCACACTGTTGACTCATATCCAGCTTCTCGTCCACTGTGACCCCTAGGTCCTTTTCTGCAGAACTGCTACCTAGCCATTCGGTCCCTAGTCTGTAGCTGTGCATGGGATTCTTCCGTCCTAAGTGCAGGACTCTGCACTTGTCCTTGTTGAATCTCATCAGGTTTCTTTTGGCCCAATTCTCTAATTTGTCTAGGTCCCTCTGTATCCGATCCCTACCCTCTAGTGTATCTACCACGCCTCCTAGTTTAGTGTCATCGGCAAACTTGCTGAGAGTGCAGTCCACTCCATCCTCCAGATCATTAATAAAGATATTAAACAAAACCGGCCCCAGGACCGACCCTTGGGGCACTCCGCTTGAAACCGGCTGCCAACTAGACATGGAGCCATTGATCACTACCCGTTGAGCCCGACGATCTAGCCAGCTTTCTATCCACCTTACAGTCCATTCATCCAGCCCATACTTCTTTAACTTGGCAGCAAGAATACTGTGGGAGACCGTATCAAAAGCTTTGCTAAAGTCAAGGAATAACACATCCACTGCTTTCCCCTCATCCACAGAGCCAGTTATCTCCTCATAGAAGGCAATTAGGTTAGTCAGGCATGACTTCCCCTTGGTGAATCCATGCTGACTGTTCCTGATCACTTTCCTCTCCTCTAAGTGTTTCATAATTGATTCCTTGAGGACCTGCTCCATGATTTTTCCAGGGACTGAGGTGAGGCTGACTGGCCTGTAGTTCCCCGGATCCTCCTTCTTCCCTTTTTTAAAGATGGGCACTACATTAGCCTTTTTCCAGTCATCCGGGACCTCCCCCGATCGCCATGAGTTTTCAAAAAGAATGGCTAATGGCTCTGCAATCTCATCCGCCAACTCCTTTAGCACCCTCGGATGCAGCGCATCCGGCCCCATGGACTTGTGCACGTCCAGTTTTTCTAAATAGTCCCGAACCACTTCTTTCTCCACAGAGGGCTGGTCACCTTCTCCCCATATTGTGCTGCCCAGTGCAGCAGTCTGGGAGCTGACCTTGTTTGTGAAGACAGAGGCAAAAAAATCATTGAGTACATTAGCTTTTTCCACATCCTCAGTAACTAGGTTGCCTCCCTCATTCAGTAAGGGTCCCACACTTTCCTTGACTTTCTTCTTGTTGCTAACATACCTGAAGAAACCCTTCTTGTTACTCTTAACATCTCTTGCTAGCTGCAACTCCAAGTGTGATTTGGCCTTCCTGATTTCACTCCTGCATGCCTGAGCAATATTTTTATACTCCTCCCTGGTCATTTGTCCAATCTTCCACTTCTTGTAAACTTCTTTTTTGCGTTTAAGATCAGCAAGGATTTCACTGTTTAGCCAAGCTGGTCGCCTGCCATATTTACTATTCTTTCTACACAGCGGGATGGTTTGTTCCTGCAACCGCAATAAGGATTCTTTAAAATACAGCCAGCTCTCCTGGACCCCTTTGCCCTTCATGTTATTCTCCCAGGGGATCCTGCCCATCTGTTCCCTGAGGGAGTCAAAGTCTGCTTTTCTGAAGTCCGGGGTCCGTATTCTGCTGCTCTCCTTTCTTCCTTGTGTCAGGATCCTGAACTCGACCATCTCATGGTCACTGCCTCCCAGGTTCCCATCCACTTTTGCTTCCCCTACTAATTCTTCCCTGTTTGTGAGCAGCAATCCCTGTTTGTGAGCAACTTTAATGATGGGGCTTCCCTCCCATCTGTATACATTCACTATATAAGAGACAGATTGTGTCAATCTCTTGTACAGTGCATGCATACAATTGTTGCCATACAGAGGTGAGTTGTGTGTAAGAGGACTTAATTATGATTATTTGTTATTACTTTGTCTCTGTTTGACTGCACAGTAAATATTTCAGTGTAAGAAGACTTAATTATGATTATTACAACAGGTAGAAGCCCAGGAACAAAACCCTCTATGCCTCACATCCAGCCCTACTACCTTTCTCTCCCTTGCTGCCTCAGACCTAGCAGATGAAAAAAAATGACAAAGTTAAGGTTGCCTGAGCAACCTTAACGCTGTTCCTTTGTGTGTAAATAATCTAATAAAAATTAAAAATAATTATATTCAGTTGTTGTATTATGGAGCTATTTGAATGGAGTGTGTTATTAGCCCCCGTCTGCTGCTTCACTATATATTTGCTTAGTCTGATCTGAAAAAGTCATTCAGCTTTTAACATTTAACAGCTCATGCATTTCCCATCTCTCAAATAAGAACATACCTTCTTTTACCTTTCTAGCTAATATTGTATATTTTTAAATCCTAAAGCACAGGGAAAGAAACACACATCACTGCTGTTTCAGATCTCCCACAGTTACACAAAGTCCAAGAAGAATCACCTTTGGACCTCTACTCAAAGAGTCAAGACAAGTCATTACCAAGGGCTTTAGATGAGCTTATCTCAGCAAGGCAAGAGAAAATATCTCCAGAAATCTCCCAGAAAAAGGAAGCACAAGTTGAAGCAACTCTTAGATCCAGTATCCAAGAAAATCCTTCTCTCTTCACAGACGAGAGCCTAACATTGCCATCAACTTTAATTCCCAAAGGTCAAGTTCCTTTTAAAGACTTATTGCCCAGTCACGAAGTATCTTCTGCCAAAATTAAAGAAGAATCTCAAACAACTCCTATTTCTCCTATTGAAACAACACCTGCTACCATATCATCTAAGATTCTGGAAGAGGTATCTGCAGTTTTCACTCCAGAGGATAAGATATTTACTACAACTTCTTCTGTCAAAGAAGACAGGGTGCAGTATTATTAAATATTATAATTTTAGATATGATCTAATTATTTAGGACTAGATTGTACAACCCTAGCATATGGTAAGCAAGCCATGTAACCTGAGCATATTGTTAACACTTGCTTATGTGAATAGTCCCATTGCCTTAATGATCATCAATGAAATAGCTAATGTTTACATTATTTGGCCCATTAGATTATACAGCTAACACTCCAATACGTTTAGTGGGGGAGTTTACACCTTGTCCTTGTTAAGGTTGACTGTAAACTCATGAAAACAACTCTGTATCATGTTACACGTAGCTAACTTTTGGAAAGTTATCTTTGCAATCATTGGAATTATAAACTTACTTTTTAAAAAAATGGTGAAATCGTAGATTCTTCAAGTGCTAGTCCTTATGTGTATGCCACAGCTGGGTACATATGTTCTCCATGCATCTGAGACTGGAGATTTATAGCAAGTAATATCTGTTGGTCCACACCTGGACAGTTGCTCTCCTCAAATATAAAGGGTGGCGTGGACTGAAGTCTTTCCAGTTCTTCTTGCCACCATGTGGCCTGAGTCGAAATTCTCTGTGTCTGAAACAATCTTCCTTCCTTTCAGAATCTGTATATGTATATTGTAAATAGTTTTTAGTAATCTTAGCCTTAGTCTTTTAATGATTTTAGTGTTTTTAGTTAGTATAGTTTGACTTGTTTCTCCCTATCTTGGGGAGCTTCTTCTCACAGAGAAGGACTGTGCCCACAGTCCTGGGATTTAAGAACTATATCTCCTGTCCTCATTCCTTCTCTGTCAGTGATTAAAACCAGCGCTGCCTTTACTGCCTTGGAAAGGCTCACATCTCTGCCAAGTGCAGCATTTGTTGCTCCTTCCTTCCCCGAACCTGTGAGGGAAGAGAACTATCTGAGGAAATATCTCATGGAGAAGGTCATGAGACCCCACTTGGCTCCTGGCTGGGGAGATGCCCTTGTGCAATGGCCCAGACAGTGAGCAGGACACTCTGAGCTCTGGAGAAGAAGCTGAAATTGTTAAGTCTAATAAACCCTCTCTCAGAAGTAGGGGACATGATCATAGGCATAAGGACAGATAGCTGTCCAGATCTGTCTCTAGGAAAAAAAATATCCCTCCCAGACTCGGTCCAACTAAGGGGAGTTGTCATGTTCAGGTCCCAAGGAATTAAATCTGCCTAAATCTTCTGATCAAGAGAGGTAGATGCAAAGGAAGAAGGATCTGCTGGCTGCAACTGACAGGCCTAAGCATCAGCACCTGCTGGCTCCAACTGGAAGTTTTACACTGTACTCCTCTTTGATGATTCCAGCATGCTCCAAGAAGGATCTGCTCAACACCAGATCATTGGATGCACTGGATCTGTCAGTCCTGAACTCTGGGACTCCTCGAACCCTTGGAAGGACTGAAATCTTTACCTGACGGAGGATATTTTCAACTTACCCTACTCACAATGTCTTCTATCTGGACCAATCCTCCTCAGAGATGTTTCAATAACAGAAGAAACCACCTTGAGCAGAAGACAATTCTCTCCTGTCATTGTCTACAAGCTGGAGCATTCTTCCACCGGGACCGCCATTGGGAAAGGTACCTACCATTTCATCAGATGAATCAGATGTTCCAGATGAACCTTCATGCCCCAGGGAGACCAGCCTGGACAGAACATCTAGGAGGTCTGGGAGCTGCCCTTCTCCTGGATACAGCTACTCAGGGGACTTTTGGTACTCAGTGCCTCATGGCCAGCCCTCTTCTAGCTGATACCAATCGTCTCTATTGGAGTTTGCAAAAGAGGAAGTTGAGCCAGATCCACAGGTCCTGATGATTCTGACAGGTGTGTCATCCTCCTCACCCAACAAGGCAATTGCTCCATCATCCCATCTCTGCCTGATGATCACAGGTAATACCAGGATCTCTTCCAGAGGGTGTAACTGAGTTCCAGATCCCTCTTGAGGAAGTCCATGACACAACATAGACTCTTGGACATCCTGCAACCATCAGGCCGTAGTAGGGTGGCCCTCCCAGAGAACAAAGCTGTTGTGGAATCTGCCAGGACAGTGAGGCATACCCCTGCTTTTTGTGCCCTCACTCCTAAAGGGGCTGAAAATGCTATTTTGTGCCAACTAAAGGGGTAGAGTTCTGGTTTACTCACCTAGTGTCCAACTCCTTAGTGGTGTAGGCAGCTACACAGAGGTCCAGGATACAACTCCCCAAGACTACTCTGACTAATAAGGGTGCTATATGCCTTCACCTTCTGGGGAGGAAGGTATTTTCATTAACCGGCCTCCAATTCAGAATAGCTAACTGCTAGGCTCTGCTAGCAAAATATGATTTCACAAATTACTCCAAATTTGTGAAATTCAGGAACAAATTTCCTCTGCAGGACAAAGATCTCAATGATGAAGGCAAGATGGTGGCTAAGATATCACTCTGGGTGGCAGTGGATTTAGCTGATACTGCATCTAGAGCCATAGCTGTAGTCATGAGGCATGAATCATGGCTGCACTCTTCAAGGTTCCCAGGAAGTCCCAGAATACCATCAAGGACTTGCCCTTTAATGGGTCTAATCCCTTCAGTGAGAAGACCGGGGAGTCACTTCACTCTCCTAAGGAGTCTAGGATGACCTTTCACTCACTGGGCATTTACTCTCTGGCCTTAAAGAGAACACCACAAACAAATTTACAAGCCCAGACCTCCCCATCAGCCATTTTACCACCAGCACCCTTAGGAATTGCCACTCAAACCCCAGAAGGTACAAAGACCCAGGTTTGCGATTTCCTCCACCCCAACTACTGCTGCTTCTCAACCTCACTCGCCACCCAGGGGTTTCTTTTGACAGGTCACTTGAGAATTGTGTACCTATATTGATGCCCTTTTGCAGTGCCCCCAAAATTTTGGTGGCTGCCTTGCCCACTTTACCCACAATTAGAGGGCAATAACCATGGACAGGTGGGCACTAGAGATCATTCATTCTGGCTACACTATTAAGTTTATCTCACTTCACCACCACAAACCCCCTTCCCAGTGTCCGTCTCTGGGTTCAAGGTGGTCAGGCCTGGTGGTTAGAGCTGTAATCAGGAATAGGTACAAAGGTTGAAACCATTTGTAGAGTTGGGACTGGGCTGAGGGCAGCACTGAAACCAAGGTCGGGGACAGGCTGTGGGTCATAATGAGGTCAGAGTCTGTAGATGGGCCAAATCAGGATCATAGTCAGAGTCCAGATGCAGGCCAAAGGTCAAAGCCAGGTGAGAGTCATTCCAAGGATCTGGGCGGTGAGGAAGCAAGTGCTGGGCTGGAGTGTTCAGTAACAGGGCTAGAGCATGGTTGGAGTAGGGCACAGGCAAGGCTGAAGCAGGCTGGAACAAGGCTAGGGCTAGGCTGAGGCAGGACCAGGAACTTGATCAAGGGCATGCTGGAAGGCTAGGAAGTGTGTAACACTGTGTGGTAGTAGGAGGATTCCTGGCCAAGTAGTGCTGTTGCACAGACTAACTTGAAACTCTGTCAGTACCTTAGGGTCAACTGATGCAGGCTTTGCCCAGGGATAGGCTGCTGCAGCATGCCCGAGTGCTAAATCACTGCAAGCTCTGCTTACAGGATGAGTCAGTAAAGCCGACTGGTGCAGCATGCCTGAGTGAAGAGTCACTGCAGGCTCTTTTGGAGATGTGAGTCATGGCAGCTTGAGTGAGAAGTCCTGGTCTGGCTCGGGGTTTGCCTTATATTTGGCCCCTTTTCAGGGACCACTCTGATGAAGAAACCCCTACTACGAGGGGCTATTGAGCAGCTATCTCAACATCAAGGAAAAGGATTCTATTCCTCATATTTCATAGTTCCCAAGAACAATAGAGGATGGAGACCAATTCTCAATCTATGCCAACAAAATGCTTTTATTTGCAAATCAGAATTTTACACTACCAGTTCAAAGCTGGTGAGAGCACCCAGAGTCTTCACAAATGTCTTTTCAATGGTGGCAGCCCAGATAAGATACAGAAGCTACACCATCTTCCTGTATCTGGACAATTGGCTCCTAACAGGCATATACAGCCAGAAAGCCTGGTCGGTCATCTTTTGGCATCCTTAGGGATCTGTGTAAACAAAGGAAAGGCTACTTTGACTCCCATGAAAATCATAGACTTCATAGGAGCGACCCTAGACTCGACCTTAACAGAGGCCTGCCTTTCTATGGACAGATTCCAGACCATGAATAGCCTGATAACACAAGTCACCCTCAAACCTCAGGCTACACTCAGGGTCTGTCTTTCCCTACTAGACCACATGGCTGCATGTATCTACATAATGCTTTTTGCCAGGTTTCACCTCCATTGCCTGCAGGCCTGGTTCCAGTCTATTTACTCAGCAGACAGAGACAACATGAATACCAGGGTAACAATTCCTCTCAAGTTGGGGCTTTTCTTGTATTATGGATGAAACCAGAACAAGTACGCTTGGGAGTCCCTTTCCTTCCACCGACACCCTGTGCGACCATAATCACGGAAGCATCCCTCATAGGAAACCCACATGGACAATCACACTACACAAGGCACATGGTCCCCTTAGGAGGTGAGAATGCGTATCAATCTACTGGAGCTGAGGGCAGTCCGTCTAGCCTGCAATACATTCCTCTCCCTTATACAGTTCCATCATATCCAGATAATGTTGCACAATGTGACATTATTCTGCATAAACAAACAAGTTGGAGCAAAATCTCTTCCTCTTTGTATGAAGGCAGTCAGTTTATGGAACTAATGCACCAGCAACCACATCAGTGTCTCAGCAACATACCTACCAAGTGCACAGAATTCTCTGATGGACAATCTCATCAGACACTTTTCTATGAATCCTGTGTGGGAGATACACAATTCTGCCCTGAGGAACATATTTGCCCAGTGGGGGACACCATCTGTTGGCCACCCAGGGAATCAAGAAAGTCAATCTATAGTGCTCTAGAGCAATAATAGGCCAGAACTCCAGGGATGATGCATTTCTGCTATCCTGGACAGATCATCTGAGAGATGCTTTTCCTCCCTCCCCCTGTTACTTCAGGTTCTGCAAAAATCATCATGTCAGGACTATGGCCATTCTCATTGGATCCAAGTGGCCCTTCCTGTGAATGTCAGCCCATCCTCCCATCAATATTTTACCCTTTCTGGATCTATTAATTGAGGAGAATGGCAGGATCAGACATCCTAATTCAGACCCTTTTCATCTCATGGCCATGTATTTGGACGGATGTCAGCTGTAGAACTTTCATGCTCAGAGCCCATCTAAACCATCTTCAAACACAGCAGAAAAGTTTCCAGTAGAAAACACTAAATGGAGGTGGTTTTCTACCTGGACACTACCAAAACAGTTATTCCCAGAATTAACAGATATTCCTGCTATTTTAGACTATGTCCTGTCCTTCAAGACAACATGACTTTCTATTAGCTTGCTGTGGGTCCACTTGAATTGCTTTCATCCTCCGATAGCAGATCACTGTATCTTTACTCACCCAACCACCATTTGATTTCTGAAAGGTCACATTAGGAGGTCACATTAGGACAAAACCCATGCCGCAACAGGACATAAACCTGGTACTCTCAATTCTTACTAGACCACCATCAGAATTGATGGCTGTGGACGGATATCACACCTGTCTGTGAAGGTTGCCTTCTTAGTTACCATCACATTGGTCAGATGGGTGAGCAATCTGGGAGTACTCATGGCTGACCCACCATATAACACATTTCATAGAGAAAAAGTCTCCCTCCACCCAAAATTCATTCCCAAGCTAATTTCTGAGATTCATCTGAACCAACCTATTCACGTACCAGTATTCTTCCAAAATGTCATGTTTATTAGCGTAAAGCTCAATCTCCTTGGTCTTTTCTTGCCACCACTTGTTTTTGATGTCACAGATTTTCCTTTGGGCTTCAGTCTTGAGTTGCTTGTATAACTCTTGCTTCTGCTGCTGTGATATGTCATTTTGCCATGTGTGACGAGCTTTCCTTTTCTGGTTGAGCAGGCCCTGAATCTCAGTATCATTCTCATCAAACCAATCTTTGTGATGGCGGGTGACGTAGCCAATGAACTCAGCACTTGCCGAGAGAATGGAAGCCATTTATGGTCATGCTCCCATGGTGTCACACCACTCCAAGCCCAAGACAGGTCTCAAGGACAGCAAAGCCATCAAAGTCAGATGGAAGGAGCATTTTGAGTCACTCCTGAACCATAAATAAACTGTATCTGATGCCACTAACGAATCCATACCTCAACTACATGAAAGAGAATCTCTTGCTGATCCCCCTTTCCTCAAAGAAGTAACATAAGCCATCATGCAAACCATGAACAACAAGGAAGCAGGACCAGACAGCATACCAGCTGAAGTCTACAGATTTTGAGGTGAAGAACTGGTAAAGAAGCTCCACAGACTTTTTCTTCAAATTTGGTATAATGAGAAGATTCCACATGTCTTGAGAAATGCCAACATTGTTACAATCTTTAAGAAAGGAGACAAGTCAGCAAGACAATGCCTCGATAATTTCCACACTCTATCTACAGCAGTGAAAATTCTCACCCGTATCCTCTTAAATTGGATTATTTCCCCTTGCTGAGGAAATATTGTCGGCATCTCAATGCAGTTTCAGACCATCCCGCAGGACAACTGACATGATCTTCATTGCCCATCAAATCCAGGAAAAGTCTCAGGAGCAAAATCAGGACCAGTACACGGCCTTCATCTATTTGACAAAGGCCTTTGACTCTGTCAATCACAAAGCCCTGTGGAAGGTGCTGGCCATATTTGGCTGCCCTCCAAAATTTATTAAGGTCCTAAGGCTTCTTCACAATCAGATGACTTCCACTGTTCTCTGTAATGGCCTGGAGATGGACCTTTTCATCATCAACACTGGGGTTAAGCAAGTTTGCGTTATTGCCCCAACCCTGTTCTCCATCTATTTAGCAATCATTCTAGTCCTCGTTAAAGACCTCCTCCCTACTGGAGTTGAAATTCAATACAGAATGGATGGACGGCTTTTTAATCTTCGATGTCTTCACTTGAAGTCTGAAGTCCAGGGCATCCATTACTGGTCTTCAGTATGCTGATGACTGTGCCATTCTCGCACATACTGAGAATGACCTTCAGTCCACACTGGATTGTTTTGCACAAGTTTACCAAAGCCCAGGACTCTCATTTAATATTAAGAAGACTAAAATGCTCCCTCAGGCCTTGCACATGACCACCACAAATCACCATCGAAGGACAGACTTTGGAGACAGTCAAGCACTTTTGCTACCTCAGTAGCCAACTCTCTCAAAATGCAAAAATTGACAGTGAGATCCAGCACAGGATCTAGTGCACAAGTGCTTCCTTTGGGAAACTTCTCTGATGCGTTTTCACAGACAGTTACTTAAGGAAGGACACCAAGATCCAGGTCTATAAGTCAGTTGTCATCTCTACACTCCTCTATGGGTGCGAAACCTGGGTGACCTACCGACAGCACCTCAAGAGTCTGGAGAGATACCACCAACAATGCCTTCGGAAGTTCCTTTTTATCAAGTGGGAAGATCGCCACACTAACGCCAGCATCCTCACTGAAGCCAATGTCACCAGCATTGAAGCAATGATCCTTATGCATCAACTTCTGGGCTGGACATTGTGTGAGGATGCCAGAGTCTCACCTCCCAAAACAAGTCCTCTACTCTCAGCTCATCTATGGTCAGAGATCCTGTGGTGATCAGAGGAAATGCTACAAAAACACACAAAGTGTATCTCAAGAAAACTGATGTGGACATCACAGGCTGGAAGGAGCAAGCTACCAATTGACCTCAATAGCACCACATCCTCCATCAGGCAGTGGCCTGCTTTGAGGGGAAGCACCTTGCCCTTGAAACTGAAAAGAGAGAGAAGGAAGGAAACTTTATCCCAGCAGCCAGCTGACCCACCAGGAAATGTCTGTGCCTGGTGGCAAATCTCTGGTTCCAAGATTGCACTCCTGAATCATCTCAGGACCCATATGTAAATCCGTGGTAGAGATCATCCTCAAATTGAGGGATCGCTGACAAAGCTTTTCCCAAAACATCATGCTTCTAATGAAGAAAAGAGACTGCACTCTCTTGATGTTCAATGCGCCTTGGTCTTTTATATGTAAAGAACTAAACCGATTGGGAAAACACCCAGACTATTTGTCAATATAGCAGAGTGATGGCAAGAAAAAGCATTATCTGCCCAGAGACACTCCCAGTGCATCTCTGGAAGCTTCATTTTATGTTATCAGTTGGCACATATTCCTATGCCAGAGGGGGTGAGGCCCACACCACGAGAGAACAAGCAATGTCATAAGCACCTCTTTGAGAACTACCTATACTGGACATTTGTAAGGTGGCTACCTGGAGCTCCTTCGAACCTTTATGAAGCATTATGCTTAGTCAAGGTCTCTTCTGCAGCTGTGGGGACTGCAGTATTACAGATCTGCATACCAACTGTGTCCTCACACCCACCTCCAGTATGAATACTGTTTATCAATCATCCACATGTGGAATACACATGGGGACCAGCACTCAAAGAAGAATTGGAGATTACTTACTTGTAACTGAAGGCTCTTTGAGATGTGTGGTCCCTATTTGTATTCCACTACCCACCTTTCTTCCCCTCTGCTTCCGATTTTATATGATTTGCACTAAGAAGAACTGGAGGGGTGTTGTGTGTTCCGCCCTTTATGTCCTTGGTTCAGAACAAGAGAAGAGCAACTGTGCAGGCACCGACCTATGGACACTATTTGCTACAAATCTCCAGTCTCAGGTGCATGGAGCATATGTGTACCCATATGAGGAATACAGATAGGTACCACACATCTCAAAGAACTTCCAATTACAGGTAAGTAACCTCCATTTCTCAATAATCAGAATATATTGCATGGACCATAATGAGCACAGTAGGCAAGCAGGGCCTTGAATACCCCAATGTAGCTCTTTGTGAATAATTAAACCGTACAGCAGAGTATCTCAAAAGTCAATATTTACAGTTTAAATTATTGATGCAAATTGATAAATTCCTGTAGTAAGTGCATTAAATAGCAATAACATTCAAATTCTAAAATACACATTTATATAAAGCCTGAATGTAATAAAAGAATAATCAAATGTACTTGAAACAAGTAGCATGACATTTATCTATTAATACTCCTTTGGATTTCTAGGCTTTTCTGGGAGATATTCAAGAACCACTTGAAGTTTATCAGGTAAAACATTAATGCAAAACCTCTTACGCTGTAAAAGAGAAAATATTTTAAAGCTATTCACTTAATGTAAAAGAGTGCTTAACTGATCACTAATATGTTTAAACAGAACTTCATAGGTAAATATTTCTCCAAACAAAGCAACAGTGTTAATAGGATTATTGATCATAATTACTCCAGCTCTCCAATTCAAAGGTGACCAAGATATATAGTAGTTATTGGGATGTGGTCAACGTTTTATTTGAATTTGCCTCAGGATGATGTGTGCTTCCCTGAAGATGGCCTGAAAAGTCTAATGACCTGATCCTTGAAGGTCCAACCCCTCTAGGAGAGAGAATAGTGTTAGACATGTAGTTCTTTGCTATAATGGATGATGTGATCTTTATTAAACTGCTCAGTTGAGTCACCTGAGCAAATTGCCTGTTACATATACTTCTTGGTATCAATGGTGCTTGACACAAATGAATGGGTATACTATCAAGCATTAATGTTTTCAAAATTGGTAGATCTATATAATTTTCCATTTAATACTTGGACGCAGAACAACATGGCAGATGTTGTTACTTGAACTGATTATTTTCTGGATAGTTGAGAATTTTAAGTTTAAAGGACTTTAAGAGAACAAAGTCTAGCACTGTGAGGCTTAAAGTTGCAAAATAAAAATAATGAAGTTTCTCATTTCTGTCTGAGTATTTGGATGAAAGTCAATATTTTAATAGCTTAAAAATGTACAGATGAATCTTGACTTTGAGATCTGCAAATACAAGTATTCTCTAAAGTGTTGGATACCTTGCTAAGAATGCTAAAATACTACAAAATAACAGATCATTGTGATTTTTGTATATGTCATCTTGGCTAAATGTGTGTAGAAATATATTGTGACAGACCCAGACCAGTGGGGTACAGGAGTCTGGTAGAGGGCAAATATACTGGTCACTGGATGAGTAGTTTTCTGTTCCCTGAGTGACCAGAGCAGGGGCTGCACTAGAGTAATCAGGAACCTGCTAGAACCAGTTAAGGCAGGCAGGCTAATTAGGACACCTGGAGCCAATTAAGAAGAAGCTGCTAGAATCAATTAAGGCAGGCTAATCAGGGCACCTGGGTTTTAAAAGGAGCTCACTTCAGTTTGTGATGCGAGTGTGAGGAGCTGGGAGCAAGAGGCGTAAGGAGCTGAGAGTGAGAGGGTGTGCTGCTGGAGGACTGAGGAGCACAAGCGTTATCAGACACGAGGAGGAAGATCCTGTGGTGAGAATAAGGAAGGTGTTTTGGAGGAGGCCATGGGGAAGTAGCCCAGGGAGTTGTGCCTCCTGTAACAGCTGCATGACAGCTACTATAGACAGCTGCAGTCCACGGGGCCCTGGGCTGGAACCCGGAGGAGAGGGCGGGCCAGGGTTCCCCCCAAACCTTCCAGTTGACCTGGACTGTGGGTTCTCCCAGAGGGGAAGGTCTCTGGGCTGTTCCCCAACCCACATGGTGAATCTCTGAGGCAAGAAAATCCGCCAATAAGCGCAGGACCCACCAAGATAGAGGAGGAACTTTGTCACAATATGTTAAAAATAGCAAAGAGTCCTGTGGCACCTTATAGACTAACAGACATATTGGAGCATGAGCTTTCGTGGGTGAATACCCACTTCGTCGGATGCATGCTCATGCTCCAATACGTCTGTTAGTCTATAAGGTGCCACAGGACTCTTTGCTGCTTTTACAGATCCAGACTAACACGGCTACCCCTCTGATACATGTTAAAAATAGAAGTTTATATTTTATCTTAATTTACTGGTTTGCATTGATGAAGTCATTGAGCAAGTGTTAAGTTTGCATTAATTAAATTGTAAGATTTATTATTAACAATATGCTTTTTAATATAACATCTCAATTTTTTGGGAATAAAATACATGTGTCATATGTAACCCCTTAACATTGCTTTTTTAATTTCTAGGATATTCAGCCGTATGTACAAGAGTCTCCTAAAGTTTATGAGGTAAAATATAATACAAAGTCTTTAAATTACAAATGAGAAAATATCTTAAGTAATCCTTTTAATGCATTGGGTAGTTATCACAAAGGGAATACATTAACATAAAAATGCATAGTAAATATTTATAATGAGGGGGACACATTAACATTAATTTCTTTTTCTGCAGAGGAGGGTGGCCTGAAATATTAAAAGTAAAAAATGTCCGAGGTTGAAAATTCAGGGATAGAATGCCTATGTACTTTCAGCAAAGGCAATATGCCAGACAGTATCCCTTTGTCCTGCTTGAGACAATACGCTGGCAAACAGCCACTTCTTATAATATTATAAAACTATACCATACTTATATCCCAAACTCTCAAAATGCTTTACAAAGGTTGGTAAACATTATTATGCAGTTGGTCCAAGTGGAAAACTGTGGCAAAAAGAGATTGTAGCTTGCCCAAAGTCACCTAACAAGCCCCGACAAAGTTGATAATAGAACTCAGGTCTCCTGAATCTCAGGTCTCTGCTCTAGCCACTAACAATGCTCTGGGAGAAAGAAAAAGCTGGATTCTGTTCTGAGTGCTCCGAATTTTGTGCTTAGTCTGGGATTTATGTGCCTCCCCCCCCACAACACAACTTGGAGCACTCCCAGAGACTGCCCTTGAGTTCTGACAGCCTTCAGTGCTTGCCTGTGAGCCATGCATCAGCAAGAATAGCCAGAGAGCAGTGCACTCAAGCCCAACTGACTCCCCATCTTGCCAATCTTCAAGCATGCCTCTTGTATGTTACAGGCACACTACGGCCCGTGTAGAAGGATAGCATAGGACTGTTCCATTGTGCTTCTGAATTTCCTAGGGTAGGCAAGGCCTTATTGTGTCATGTGACTCCTCCTTTTCACTACTGTAGAGTCAACCAGGATAACTTCCCTGATCTGATAATAAAGTTATAAACAACACAAGAAGAAAAGACTACTAGATCACTTAGCTCAGTCCCACAGCCACAAAGAAATGACCTCATATTTGTTGGTGTTTTCTACAGTCTAGTTTTAAATGTCCCAAATGATGGCGTTTCCACTTCTTGCATTGGGAGGTTAATCACAGTCCAGCTCCAACAATCAGGAAGTTACATTATTGTCCACCTGCTATTCACTTTTTCAAATGGTTTTCTTGTTGAAGTTCAACTGTAATGTCCTGTAGTGTTTCTTAAAGGTAGTTTTCATTCTTTAGCATGCCCTCAGGGACAAGACTACAGCCTTGGGACTTGTGATTTGAATACCTCCCATTTCCCCTTTTAATTTTTATGAAAGGAAATGTGCCCAGAGATTTTGCTGATTTGTATCCTTGTATTTAAACAGAAAACTTGAGAATAAACCAGAAGCCCCAAAGAATTTTGTTTTTAAATTGCACTTCCTGTGAAATTTCCAACCACTTAGACCCAGGTCCTGCCATGTACTTCATCTTCAAACAGTTTATTTTAATCCTCTTCATTTACTTGGACCCCTACACTGTTGTCAGTGTAAGTCAATAATGTCTTTCAATATAGTGAAGATTTTGCTGTCTTTCAAATAAATGACAATAGTCAGTTCAAGGAGAAATCATTTTAAGCTCCAGAAGTCTATTTTACCTGAAATTGGTTACCAATGTCCTCACAAAACCCAGTTGTCCAAACTGTCCGTCCCAAATCCGGAGGTCTGTTCTGTGAAGCCACGATGTCGTCTATATGGTGGTAATGTTCATTTAAAGTAGCCTAGCTCAATGAGAAAAACATCCAATTTTTCATTAGAATTTGAACTGTATAAACAAATAGTGGATTCAAAATCTGCTAGTATGGTTAGCCCTTTTCCACAGCTGTCCTGTTCTTTTTTCCAATCTAGTTTCTGATTCCTTGGGATTTGAAAGAGAAAAATTACAGCGCTAACGTTTTTGGCTTACTCTGCCAAAATAGTTCTTTCCTTTCATGATAACTTCCCCACAAGTTAATCAGTGGCTTGGCAACATCCTGCCTATCCTTTCTACAGTTTCAGCACAATCCTTCATTAGAAAGAAAGAAATGGAAGTTCTTCCACTTCTCCCATCTTTGGCTCCTCATGTGAACAATCTCTGGAGTGGGGATAAACAGTCTGAGTTACCGCTGTTCCCTCAGGGGAAAAACAAAAGGAGAAAAATCCTTAAAGAGGCTGTCCTAATTTCTTTGAGTCGTAATTAGAATTGTTTATATACAATGTAGAGATACAAATGAAAGGAAATATGCTAAAAATTCCTCGTATTTTGTGTTGTTCCTATTGCAGCTGCATCTACATGATTACTCTGTAAATGCTGTGCTGCCCCTATAAAATTTAATACAGCACCTTAATGCTTGTTATGAAATATACTGGAGCATTGTAATAAACAGTTTTTATATTGCTTATTGATTTGCAGATGTTTGTAGAACTGTACAAAGATTAATTACGACATTTTTGTTTTTAGGATGTTCATGGGCATCGAGAAGGATTTCATAAAGATCAAAAGGTAAAAACAACACAAAACTGAAACGTAAAAGAAGCATTTTTAGGGTATTCTTGAAATGTGAGTGCATGGTGATCTAATCAATACTGTATTTGCAAAGTGGAATCTTCATTTACTGCAAATTTAGAGCTTCTAGAACCCACCTGTAGGTATGACTTAGGGATAATAGCCACTCTGTAAATTTCCAAGTTGGAAAAGTTTTGAAAAGTGTGTGTGTGTGTGTGTGTGTGTGTGTGTGTGTGTGGAGGAAGAGTGAACCACATAAACATTGTTCTATTGCATTAAGTGGCAAAAAATGGAATAAAGGGGAGATAGGGAAAAAACAAACATTTAAAATTTTGAAAAAAATTAAGTTTACAAAAACAAAAAAGATTGCAATTAGAAAAGAAATAAACTTAAATTTCATTTCATTTTGAACTTTCCTATAAAAATGAAAAAAATAATCCAGCTTGAATTAATTTCCCCCCCAAACATTTTCACAGGGAAAAAACAGGTATTTCTACTAGCTGTACTCATAACTGCTTTGACACCCCCACTATCTTTCTGCAAGTTGATTTCATTGTATTCTCCAGTGCATCTTTTATGTTCATTTCTCAAAACCATTTGCTAAGACTTTCCTTTTTTCTGAATATTTGTAAGCTAATTTTGTGCCCCTTTAATATTGCTTTCTCCAGGGTGTATGAGATCATAGCAAAAGACCTTTTAATGGTCAAGACGTAAAAACAAAACAAATGTTTTAGGTAAAATGTAAAATAGAAAATATTTTAAAGCTATCCTTTTCAATGTGGTTTTATGATCATGTCAGTAGTAATGCTTTTTCAAAAATGCGTGAGTCATAAAATGCACTTTATCCAAAGTGCAAATCATTATACTTATCAGTGTGTATGTATTTCTGTGAGCAATATTTTTTTGAACTATGATTTTTTCTCAGTGAAGACAGACTGTGAGATCAGTGGGTCAGAGAATCCTCTTCCTTTGTGTGCCTTCCTTATAAATATGCTAGTTGCCTTAAATAGTTAAATAATGTTATTTCAGTATTTTGAGGTATTCTGAGCATTCTCTATAGTTAAGTTGAGTAAGTTTAGACACTACTGCAACTATTGAAGTAACCTTTAGTGATCTAAAGCTACACTGGCAAGTTTAAGGGTCACCATGAACTGTATAGTGCCCCAAACACTGTGTTCAATAAATAACTTTTTTAGAAAATATAGTATTGAGATTCAAGATTAACAATTTATATTGTAATACTATATCTTAATGATTTTTTAATCATAGGTATTTGAATGTTGTGGCATGTCACCATTCTATTATTACTTTTTGAGTTCCAGGTTGCTCAAGAGGATGTTCAAGGCCTTCTTAAAGATCATGAGGTAAAATATACTTTCAAATAATCATAGAATATCAGAGTTGGAAGGGACCTCAGGAGGTCATCTAGTCTAACCCCCTGCTCAAAGCAGGACCAATCCCCAGACAGATTTTTGCCCCAGATCCCTAAATGGTCCCCCTCAAAGATTGAACTCTCAACCCTGGGTTTAGAAGGCCAATGCTCAAACCACTGAACTATCCCTCCCCTAAATGAAAAACATGTTTTTTTGAAACAACTTTTATATTTTGGAGCATGGTGATTTCTACAGTAATGTGTTAGCTAAGAAGTATCTTCAATATTTGCAAATTGGTCAATTGGAATTCTAAGTTCAATAAGTACTATTGTTGAATAAATTAATTATTTGGGTTATTTAAAATTAATATACTTTTAAATTTTATTTTTTAATGTTGCATATATTAAAGGTGAAACCAAGGTCACTGGTTCACTGAAACTTCAGCCAGTTCCTTCTGAAAAATTGCAAATAAAGTACTTTAATGTATCCTGTTTGATCTGGAACAGACTGATGTCTTTATCTGACATCCTTCTAGAGTCAGTTTCTTGCAAATGATGTTCTAGTATTGAACTAAATAGGTGATGAAATTATAGCTTAATCTTACTAGAAGAAGTTATAGCTACATTTTGAAAATTACTGCAGAAAGTAGTAAACTAGTATAGAATCACTACTGAGATTTCTGTTGTAAGTAAAGATGCTTTATATTGAAAGATCATTGTTATTGTTACATGTCAACTTGGCTAAATAAGTTTAAATTATAGCTTTTATTTTAAAAAATTTTAAGTTTACATTTTATTTAAATTACTTCTTATTGATTTAATGGGAAGATTCCCTTGAATAAATCCCAAGATTTAATCTTGAAAAATAGGTGTTACTTATAATACCTTAATATTTTCTTACATCCATTTTATATGTTATGTTGTTTTTTAAATACTATACATGGTGCCAAATTCCAGTTTGGTGCCTGGTAGTGGACATTTTTTCTTTGAGTGTCCTCTACATATTCCCACTCGTGAGATGCTCCAAGCAGGGCAATCTGAATGGTAGAACTCTAGCTAGCAGTCATTATTGGGGTGCTGACATGCCTCGCTCACCACTCCCCTCAATGAATGTTGAATTCTCCAGGGTCAGGCGTATAAAAGGGGCATGTTTCTCTAGCTGCCTCAGTTCCTTCCAATGACGACCAGCAGAAGAGATCAGGAAATGCTCCAGGATTCTCTCAGATCCACACTTGTTAGTTATAGTGGTCTGTCAGAACTGTAGGCTTAAAAGACCAGTTTTAAGAAATGTTTGTCATATCCAGCCGTGTTCCCAGTGTCCAATGCACATGCCAGATGCCTCAAAAGGTTTGATTTTAACAACATGGGGAAAGGAGAGACAGAATAGACTTCAGTTGATTTCATTGCAGGAAGCGCTGTCAGTGAAACCATCTGGAACTGAAAGTTGACAGGACTCAAGCAGACTTTGGAGACCAGTGTTGGCTCCAAGTGAGTCAGTCAAAAAGAAGGACAAACCTTCCTCCTTGGTACCTATTACTAATCTGGGAGTGGCAAGGATCCAAAGAAAAAAATTACTGTGGTGTCGGCCTCTTTTTCCAAAGCCAATCAAATTCAAAAGGACTCAGCTGTTATGCCGAGTGTTGGTCTCTGTGCAAAGAGCCAATCCAAGAGAGAAAGACTTAACTAGATGGTCTTCAAGGGACCTGTTCTGAAAACAGGTTCTCATGGTAGGATCAAGAGCGATTCGTCTTCAGATCTGATTGTGTCAGATACAGATGAGTAAGTTCCAAAAGTGAGAGCTAATGAACTGACGATAATGTGAACCTATAAAGATTTGATCATCACTACCTACATGGCACTGCAAAAGATGGTTCATTCATTGGATCCATCTCCGGTTCTGTCAGTGACTGAACCAGGTATTTCCTTTTAGTAGGCATTAGATATTGTTATAGTTGACCCAGCTGTTTGGAAACAGAAGGAGGCTTGAAGAAGTCAGGATCTCTCCTTTACTTCCACCACCAAAGACCACTTCTGGATTTCCAGAAAAGATTTTTACTCCACTCTCCTGGATTCAGCCAAGGAAGTTGTTGTCTCCAGTTCCTTCTAAACCAAGAATGGGCTTGGATAAGAAATGGAATACGTATTAGAGAATGGATCCTGAGAGAATATTATAGACAGTTCTATTCATATGCTCTGGAACCATATGGACAAAGGTATTTCCAACCAGATCTGAGTAAGGGGTTTTGGGTTCGATGGTCCCATTGGCAATCTCCTGTACCTTTTCAAGGAAATAGATCTTCACCAGTTTAGTACTGAGAGAGCATTCAATTGTTGGATCCAGAGGATACAGATCCGACAACGTGGGTAAGTCCTGATTAGTCCCCTACAGTAGTCAGGGAGATGTTATCAGAGGCTGATCCAGATTTTGGTGGGATGTCTTCTCCAGATAAAATGTAAGGGCCTCTTCAGCATCATAGCCATTAGGGAATGTGGTAGCATTCCAGGAGTTAGTGGATCACATGACAAAGACATTAAATATTCTCTCACTTTTTGTTAAAGAATTCTCTCATCCTATTTTTGATATTTTGGGGAGAGCTAGTAGGCTAAGGGTCATGCTTCCTTTGTTGGAGGGATTGTTACAACAAATGAAGGCAATCTCCCTCATCCACTCAGCCTTTGTTGAAAAAGGCTGACAAATTATACCAATTCCCTCATGATGAAGGTCTTGCTATGTTTCATACCAGCCCATCTCTTAATTTGTTATTGGTAGAGGCAGTACTTCAAAGATCAAATGGTCCCAGGTTCACTGTACTCCATCTGATGAAGAAGAGAAAAGACTAGAAATATTTGAGAGAAAAATGTTTTCTTCACCTACTGTGACAAAGTTCTGTCCTTGACTCCATGGGTCCTGCGTTTCCTGGCAGATTTTGCTAGCCTCAGAGGCTCACTGTGACCCTCCACGTAGCCCTTCTCTCTCTAGAGGCAAGGGTCACAGCTTACTGAGCCATTTTCATTATAAGCCAACAAGGGAGGTGAGGAGAAGCAAACCTCCCTCGCACAGTCTTTGTTGTCTCCCAGTCTCAGTGATTAATCGGGGGGTAGGGGGGGAGAAGGCAGCCCGGGCCCGCCCTCTACTCCGGGCTCCAGCCCAGGGACCCTAAAATTAGCAGCTATGGTAGCTGACTTTTTGGAAATAGGACATGTACAATTCCCTGGGCCACTTCCCCACAGCAGCCCCCACTCAATATCTCCTTCACCGTTACCTCAGGGCCTCCTTCCTTGCACTGGATATGGATTTGTACTGCTTTGTTCCTCCAACAGCGCGGCTCCCTCCTATAGCTCCTGACACCGGCACCTCACTGACTAACTGGGAGGTTTTTAACTAGTTCCAGCCAGCCCTTGATTGGCTTCAGGTGTCCCAATCAATCTAGCTATCTCCACTGCCTTCTAGAAGGATCTTAATTGGCCCCAGGTGTCTTGATTAACCTGGAGCAACTGCCATTTGGTTACCATGGTACCAGGGATTTGTTTAGCCTGGGGCTAACATACCTGTTCCTCACTACTTTACTGTAGCCATCTGGTCTTGCCCCATCACATATCCCCCCCCGCTCAACACCATAGAGTTGGGCAACTTGAGACGCCAGGCAGTGTGCTCGTGATAGACCATCAGCGTTGCCGTGGTGGCATCCAGCCCTGTGCCTTATGCGGAACTGGAACGGTTGGAGGGATAAGAACCACCTGGTGACCCTTGCATTCTTTTCCTTATTTCGCTGCATCCACTGGAGGGGTGCATGGTCCGTCACAAGAGTAAATCGCCAGCCTAAGAGGTAATAACGCAGTGTCTCCATGGCCCATTTGACAGCAAGGCATTCTCTCTTGACTACTGCGTACTTCTGTTCTCTTGAGAGCAGCTTTCTGCTTAGGTACAGGATCGGGTGTTGTTCTTCTCCAGCCATTTGTGACAGAACCACCCCCAACCCGACCTCTGAAGCATCTGTTTGTAAAATAAATTACCTGTTAAAGTCCGGGGTTATGAGTATGGGGTAATTACAGAGGGCTGTCTGAAGTTCTATGAATGCCCCCTCTGCTGCGTCGGTCCACTTCACCATTTCTGGACCTCAGGCCTTCACCAGGTCCATTAGGGGACCTCCCTACTGCCGAAGTGGGTAATAAAATGTCGGTAGTAGCCTACCATGCCTAGAAACGCACAGACCTGCTTCTTTTGGGTCGGCTGGGGCCAGTTTTGAATCGCTTCTAGCTTATTCGTTTGGGGCTTCACTATGCCCCTGCCTACAATATATCCCAGGTACCTAGCCTCTGCTAGCCCTATGGTGCATTTAGCGGGATTAGCGGTGAGGCCAGCCCGCCTTAAGGTGCGCAGTACTGCCTCAACTTTCTCCAAGTGGGTTCCCCAGTCTGGCGTATGGATGATGACATCATCTAGATATATACGGCTTCATAACTAGTATGGGGGCGCAGCAGCTTATCCATGAGGCACTGGAATGTGGCCGGGGCCCCATGTAGCCCAAAAGGGAGGATGGTGTACTGGAATAGCCCGTCCGGGGTGGAGAATGCTGCCTTTTCTTTAGCTTCTTTGGTCAGGGGAATCTGCCAATACCCTTTTGTCAGATCCAGTGTAGTCAAGAATCGGGCACTACCCAGTTGGTCAACCAGTTCGTCGATGCGTGGTATGGGGTATGCATCGAATTGGGATACTTCATTCAGTCAGCAAAAGTCATTACAGAATCTCATGGTATCATCAGGTTTAGGCACTAGAACAATTGGACTGCACCACTGCTGTAAGATTCTTCAATAACCCCTAATTCTAATATTTTCTTTACTTCGGCCTTGATTTCTTCTCTTTTGGCTGCTGGGATTCGGTAGGTCTCAATGTTACCTTGGCTCCGAGGATCGTGCGGATATGAAGATAGGTCTCAGTCATCCGCCCCGGTTTTGTAGAGAACACATCTCGGTTGCGATTAATCATGTCGGCTGCCTTGATCTTTTGGATTGGCGTCAAGTTGGGTGATAACTTACACGAGCAAGTGAGGCTATCCTCCTGGGAAGGGTCTCCCGGGTGGCTAAGCATGCCTCTCAATCATGCCAAGGTTTTAGAAGATTGATGTGGTAAATTTGCTCCAGTTTCCTGCAGCCTGGCTGCCGCACCTTATAGTTTTCCTCTCCCACGGCTTCGATCACTTCGTAGGGTCCCTGCCACTGGGCCAACAGCTTACTTTCTGCTGTGGGCACCAGGACCATCACTCGATCCCCTGGTTGGAACCGTCGAAGCTTTGCTTGGTGGTTATAATGGGTTCGTTGGGTCTCCTGTGCTTTCTCCAAGTGTTCCCATACAATGGGTGTAACTCGGGCTATCCAATCCCTCATCTGCAGTACATGCTCAACTATGTTTCTTCCGGGATTTGGCTCCTCTTCCCAGGCTTCTCTGGCTATATCCAATATGCCCCGCGGGTGGCACCCATATAGTAGTTTGAATGGAGAGAAACCGGTGGAGGCTTGTGGGACTTCCCAGATGGCGAACATGAGGTAAGGCAATAGGGTATCCCAATCTTTCCCATCCCGGCTCACCACTTTCCTGATCATGGCCTTGAGGGTCCTATTGAACCTTTCCACAAGGCCGTCTGTTTGTGGGTGGTATACAGAGGTCTGTAGGGCTTGTACATGGAGCAATGAACAGAGATCTTTCATCAACTTGGACACGAAATGTGTCCCTTGATCAGTCAGTATCTTCTTGGGTAGCCCAACCTGGGAAAAGATCTGTACTAGCTCCTTAGCTATTGTCTTGGAAGCCGTGTTGCATAGGGGGATGGCTTCCGGGTATCAGGTTGCATAGTCTAGTACAACAAGCACATGTTGGTGGACCCTAGCTGTCTTCTCTAGAGGGCCAATCAGATCCATGGCTATGCGTTCAAATGATACCTCTATTATTGGAAAAGGTATCAAAGGAGCCCGCAAGTGTGGGCGAGGGCTATGTAGCTGACACTCTGGACAAGAGGTGCAGTATCGCCGGACATTTTCATGTACTCCTGGCCAGAAGAACCTCCGCAGGATCCGTGCCTGGGTTTTCTCTACCCATAGGTGTCCTCCAAACAGTTGACTGTGGGCGAGGCTCAATATGGCTTTTTGATGTTTTCGTGGCACCAGAAGTTGATGCATCTCCTGTTCCTGCATTTGCACCACGTGGTACAGGAGATCTTTCTTCACTATAAAATAAGGTCCTGGACCACGGACCTTCCCCTCCACGGTATCCCATCTATCTCAGCCACCTCTTTCCTGACGTTATCATATCTAGGGTCTTCTGCCTGGTCCCACTTGAAAGTCTCTCTCCTGGGACTAACCTGCCTGAGCTCCCAAGGCCGGCTTCTGCTTCTTCCAGTGGCTCGCCGCTGTCACGGCTGGGGCCAGCCTCCCGCTCACCTTCCGTGGTAGTAGTTTCTCTGATGGCTGCTCGTGTCCATCTGCCTACTAGGGCAGTCTTCTGGCCCTGGGTCAGGATCCGGGTTCCCAAGGCCTTCGCGGCCTTCCTCTTTTTTTGTCTTTGGGCCTTTTGGGGGCCTGAGAATAGATCCTGAGAAATCTCAGTGAACACTGGGGGTTGACATTCCCCCAATGATGAGTCGCTGCCATCAGGATCCCCACCTCCCTCCATCCTCTCCGGGGGGAGTAAATTATCAAACCCTGGATAGTCCCTCCCAATGACTACAGGATATGGGAGTTTAGGAACTACGCCCACTGTCACCTCAATGGGGTTCCCCTGAACCTCTATCTCCACTGGGATGGTGGGGTAATGGCTCACGGCCCCATGCACGCACGTCACTGCTACACATTTGGCTTGTAGCAGCTGGCTACTTTTTACCAGCTTACCCGATATAAGGGTGAAAGCACTCCCTGGGTCCACAAGCGCTGTAGTCTCTGCTCCATTTATCTTCACTGGCCTGGTGTAGTTATGCAGGGCTAATGCGATGCCTGCAAGGTGGATAAGGGAGCATGGGACCTCCCAATCCCCCAAGTTGCATTGCATAGGCTCCTTGGTGCTGGGACACTGTGTTGCTATGTGTCCCCACTCTCCACATGCATAACATCTATAATTTTTTCTAATCACTCCCTTATCATGGTGGTTAGGGGGTTTAGTCCAAGGGTTCCCCCCACTCAGGCCAATCCCTTCCTTCTGGGGTCCCTGCTGGTTTTCAGTCCCCCATTTCCTCCACCTAGGACTTCTCAGGGGTTTGGCTGTCCCACCTTCCAGGGTTGGGGTTGGGTGCTTGCTTCAAAAGGGGCCTTCCTTGGGTAGTCGGGTCAATTCCCTGGCTGTCATGCATCTTTCTACCAGCGTGATCATCTCGTCATAGGTGGACGGATCGTTCTGCCCTACCCATTTGCGGAGATCTGGTGGCAGTCCTTGCATGTAATGATCCATGACCTCCAAAATCTCCTCTGGGCTGCACACCTTGGGCTGTAACCACTTCCACGCGAGGTGTATGAGGTTAAATAGCTGGGACCTTGTGGGCTTGTTCTCCTGGAACTTCCACTCCATGAACCTCTGGGCCCGTACCGCTGCTGTCACCCCTGATCGTGCTAGGCTCTCTGCCTTCAGCCGACTACAGTCAGTGGCATCCATGGCAGGCAAGTCAAAGTAGGCCTTCTGGGCCTCTCCGCACAAAAAAGGGGCGAGAATGCTGGCCCAGTGCTCCTGGGGCCACATCTCACGCTGAGCAGTCCTTTCGAATGAGAGGAGATATGCCTCTACGTCATCTTCTGACATCATCTTTGGCAGACAACCAGTGGCCCTCAGGGTTCGCGTCCCGTCTGACCCCCAGGCCTGGGTGGTGAGGATCTTCAGCTGGTCCACTACCTCTCGCAAGAGGGCACGATCTTGGGTTGCCTGGCCCATTAATAATTGATTGGTTTCTTGCTGTAGCTGCATAGATTCCTGTTGCGCCATTGCCTGAACCCGGGTGGCCTCCGGCTGGGCTGCAGTGGCTTGTACCAGAGCTCTTACCATTTCCTCCATTGTGGTACAAAGCAACCCAAAAAAACAAAAACAAAAAATCCAAAACCCCAGTGCACTTTTTTTTTTAAACCTCTTTCTTCTGCCACGCTGTGAATGATGATCCACCCCTGACACCAGCTGTGACAAAGTTCTGTCCTTGACTTCGTGGGTCCTGTGTTTCCTGGCAGATTTTGCTAGCCTCAGAGGCTCACTGTGATCCTCCACGTAGCCCTTCTCTCTCTAGAGCTCACAGCTTACTGAGCCATTTTCATTATAAGCCAACAAGGGAGGTGAGGAGAAGCAAACCTCCCTCGCACAGTCTCTGTTGTCTCCCAGTCTCATTGATTAATCAGATAGGGGAGGGCCCGTCCCCGCCCAGGGACCCTAAAATTAGCAGCTACGGTAGCTGACTTTTTGAAAATAGAACATGTTCTAATTCCCTGGGCCACTTCCCCACAGCGGCCCCCACTCAATATCTCCTTCACCGTTACCTCAGGGCCTCCTTCCTTGCACCTGATATGGATTTGTACTGCTTCATTCCTCCAACAGCACGGCTCCCTCCTATAGCTCCTAACACCCACACCTCACTGACTAACTGGGAGGCTTTTAACTAGTTCCAGCCAGCCCTTAATTGGCTTCAGGTGTCTTGATTAACCTGGAGCAACTGCCTTCAATCTGCCAATCAATCTAGCTATCTCCACTGCCTTCTAGAAGGATCTTAATTGGCCCCAGGTGTCTTGATTAACCTGGAGCAACTGCCATTTGGTTACCATGGTACCAGGGATTTGTTTAGCCTGGGGCTAACATACCTATTCCTCACTACTTTACTGTAGCCATCTGGCCTTGCCCCATCACACTACATTAGCCATGCATATATCTAATTATAAGCTGTCATGTCTAGATACCAATATCATTTATGGGGGGAAATGTCATAGTTTCTTAATACTCTACCAGAGGAACACAGAAGGTTAGCGAATGCCCTTTATATGAAAGGAAATAATGTTGCTGAACAGCAGTTAAGAGTAGCATTTAATTCTTTGGATGCTTCAGCTAGAACAGTAGCTTCGGCTGTTGCATTAGGAAGGCATGCATGGTTGAGATCAGAGGATCTTCTTCATGAGATAAAGATGAGGATTGAAGGTGTTCATTTTGTAGGAGATGGTCTGTTTAGTAGGCAGACTGATGAAGTGCTAAAAAATGAAAAATGTAAGATCTACAGTTAGATCTTTAGGTTTCTTTAATACAGCAAAGAGATCATCTTCAGCTCAGTTGGGGAATCATTTATCCCATGTTCAGATGCCAAAGACAATACCCATCTACAGCTCTTGGGCCACATTTTGACCTCCAGGTTTGTCATTTCTTACACGGGACTGCACCTCAGGTGACTTGAGACATGGCTAAGATCTGTGTAAACCTCAAACAGGCACAGCCTTTCCAAACATATCACTGTATTGCTTAGAGTTCTGGGCTCTCTCAGCTAGTGGAAGGACTCATTGAAGGTCTGCATGGGAACAACATTCTCACATCCCCCACCCTCAAAGATCCTCACAACAGATGCCTCTCTTATGGGATGGGGAGCACACCTGCACGGGGCACAGCACAGGGCAAATGCTCTGTGCAAGAGGCCATGCTCCACATCAACTAATAGAGCTAATAGCAGTTTGATATGCTTGTCAACACTTCCTTCACAACATACAGGGTCACTCCAACATGGTAATGCTGGACAACATTGTATTGTATCAACTGACAGGGTGATGCAAGATCCCAGTCCTTATGTGTAGAATCGCTAAAATACTGGAACTGCAGCATTTCCCATCAAATAGACATCTCAGCAATCTACCAGGCCTCCAGAATACAACTGCACTTCCTGAGCAGGAACTTCCATCAGGACCACAAATAGGAGCTCAATGACTCTGTCTCCATAATATCTACCAAACCTGGGGTCTCCCAGAAGCAAATTTCTTTGCTACCCCAATTGACATGAAAGATCACCTTTTCTGCTCCAAGGGAGCATATGGGCACAATTCATTGGTCTCATAGTGCTGTGGCCCCATACCTTGCTATATGCTTACTCACCTCTTCCTTTAATTCTCAAGTCCTTGCTCAAACTGCTACAAGAAAGAGTGAGGGTTATTCTCACAGCATCATCCTGGCCAAGACAATTGTGGTACTCGAACCTCCTTCACCTATCTATGGTAATGCCTCTCTGCTTTCCTCTCAGGAGGGATTTCCTGTTACAGAACTCAGGGAACCTTGAACCTGAGAACATGGTTCCTAGATGGTTCTCGAGCATGGAATAACCTGTTCAGCTAGTGTCCAGTCAGTTCTATCTAGCAAGAAATGTACTACTTACAAAACCTACCTTCAAAAGTGGAAACACTTCCATTCCTGGTGTTCTCTTCGTTCTTCTCAAGCACCAAAAACTCCGCTTTCCAAGATCCTACACCATGTGTTGGATTTAAAGACACAGTGTCTATCAATGAGCTTAGAGTACATTTGTCTGCTATTATGACCTTCCACTCATCTACTGAGGGCTTCTCAATTTTTGCACACCCTACTATGACCAGATTTTCTTACACAACTTATTTTCTCCTGTACAGAACCCAATTCCCCAGTGAGACTTAAATTTGGTTATCAGTGCTATGAGGAAACCCTTCTTTGAACTGATGGCTCTCTCCTCCACCTCTCCCTCAAAACTCTCTTTTCCATCTCTCCCTCATTCCTGATAGCCATCCCTTCAGCTAAATGAATGGGAGAACTAGGTGCCCTTTTGGCAGATCCACTATTCACTACATTCTACAGAGATAAAGTTACACTACATTCCTATCTTATTTCTTCCTTAAGGTTTCTTCAGAATACCATAGTAATCAGGAAATCCATCTGCCAGTATTCTATCCAAAGCCTCATATCTGCAGGAAGGAAACCAGCCTACATACTCTAGATGTCAGGAGTGCTCTCACCTTCTACCATTTGTGGGGAGGCAGGGGTCCCCTCTGGACTCCACTTCCGGTCCTTATACTGTCTTTTTCTCCCCCTCCCCTCCCAAAGGGCACCATTTCAGATTTTGGTAGGGGGCGGCAACTTTAACTGATTCCAGGAGCTACTTAGGCACCTGAAAACTGTAGGGTTTTTGCAGATAACTTAGAAATTAGCTCATAGGAGCACTGTATCTAATTCCTATATTTAAAAAAAAGAATTAAATAAATATTAGATCCACTCAGCTCTCATACTAACATTTTCTCACATCTTGTGTCAAGTCACTTAAGGGACACTAGTTAGTTTTAAAATTTTAATGTATATTTTTACTTTGTTACTAACTCTTGAATACAACAATTGAAACAATTGTAGAAAAATCTAGATTACTTTCTCTCACTTTTTTGCAGTTCACCAAGCTTGGAATAGATCATTTAACTTGGGAAATATCCTACCAGGGTAAGGCCCCGTGAGTTTATACTGCACCTTCCTGGGGCTCTAAGAGTGTTATCTCACTACAAATAATAGACTAGAAACTGACCTTAAACAGGAGTGAAACTGACACTTTCAAGCCACTTTCACAGTATTGCCAGTCCCAAATATTAAAAAATCATGAATCAGGCAAACCAAAAATCATGAGATTGGCTTTAAAACCATGAGATAATGTAAAATAACAGATTTGGTGTTCTTTTTATTTGCCTTCTGCTTTTTGAGCCTTTGGGTGCACTGAGGTCACATTTTGAAGCTTTCTCCACTGCCACGAGGACTAGAAATTTCATTTTTCTTTAAGAATGAAAGTTGAAATCATCATGTATTCACTTGACTCTAGGAGCTGGGGCTTTAAGGAAAATAATAATTATCATGAGACTCATGACAAAATCATGAGAGTTGGCAACACTGCTTTCATTTCTGTTTAAAGGCTAGTTATTTTCCAGAAGGCTCTTAAACACAATACTACAGTGATTGCGTTGCAGTTCTCACAGGAGAATATTTAAAACCAAACACCAAGAAAATTACACATTTTAAAGTTGAGAAAAAAATTGAGACTTCTGAAGTATATCATGGCCATTGCAGTCAGGAAAGGAAAATAAACAGGCACAGTAGCTTTGGGCAGATCTTCCACTTGAAAGAAAGTTGGAGGGTCAAATCTTCTAGTCCTTAATCCAGTAAAACTTTTATTGCCATCAGCTTCTCCACTCATAGATATTAACATGTGCTTAATAACTATACAGTTCATACTTAAATATCTAAGCCATCTTATCCAGGGCTACACATTTTATACACACTGGCTCAGGGACTGCATTTTCTGGCATATTCTGAACAGTGCTGAGCACACAGATGGTGCCCAGTGAATAATACGAATCATGACAATAATCGTCAACTTTATGGACTCTGGGGGTGCAGTTTCTGTTCTTTATTTTGGAATTTGCCTGGATACAGCTGAAACCATGGGTGGCGGGTATTGTATGCAGGGGGAGGCCATGCCTCCCCAAACAGCCTGGCGTGGCCCCGCCCACACTCCACCAGGCCCCCTCCTGCCTGCTGCTCCCTTCTGTGGCTGAGAGGCTGGGACAGGCAGACTGGGGGCCGTGGTGCACAAGGCCACGCCATGCCACCCATCCTCCCGGCACTGAGACCACGCTGGGGCAGAGGGCACTCTGGCAGCCCCGCCCAGCACTGGGATCACGTTGTGGCCGGAGATGCTCCGGTGGCACCACCTGCCCACCGGGCCGTGGCGCTCTGGCCGTGCCACCCGCCCAGTGTTAGGGCTAAGGGCATGCTGGTCATGCCACCCGCCCACCCAGCATTGGGGCTGGGAGTGCTCTGGCCACGCTGCCTGCCCACCCAGTGCTGGGACTGGAGCTGCGTGGGGGAGCCAGCGTCCGCAGGGGGGTGGTGTGCTCTGAGCCCCAGCGGGGAAGCAGAAGGGGCGGGGCCTCAGGAAGAGAGGGAGGGACCGGGGGCTCCCCCAAGGGCGCGTCACCTGCCGCCCATGGCTGAAACCCTAAGAATTAGAGGCATAAACACATCTGATAATTATATGACACTTTCTGGATTCCTTCCTTTTCTCGAACTCAGAACAAAAAATGACTAAACAAAATGGTTTTCAGTTAAAATGTAAAATTGCACAGCAGCCATTGCTCTACAAACTAGCATGGGGCAGAACCTGCCATCTCTTGGGAGTTAAGTGATCTCTTCTCATCTGACTCTCATTCTCCATCCTTCCTGCCTTCTGTGCTGCTTTTCAGGCTGTCAAACATGATATCCATCTCAACCTCCTGGGACCATTTGGAGTCTCAGAGAACTGGCCGCATTCGTTTTGCTCCCGTCTATCAGAGTCCTCTTTTTTTACAGCATGCAGCAAAGAGATATAAGCTGCGCAGACCAGCCTAGGGAACTTAGACTGTCAGTAATATTTAGCTCAGATGCATCTACACACAGATGGGAAGTCCATTCAAACAGCAATTTGTTAGTTGGAGCTCATTGATCCCCAGAAGAAAAGAATCTACATATCAATATCTTAAAGTTGAGAGCTGTCTGGTTGGCTCTAAAGTCATTTCTGCCTCATATCAAACACAAGGTAGTTCAAGTAGTGACAGACAATATGACAGCATTGTATTATCTGAACAAACAAGGCAGGGCTCATGTCTTTCAATTATGCATAGAGATATCCCATCTCCTAGAACTGGAAGGGACCTTGAAAGGTCATCGAGTCCAGCCCCCTGCCTTCACTAGCAGGACCAAGTACTGATTTTTGCCCTAGATCCCCAAGTGGCACCCTCAAGGATTGAACTCACAACCCTGGGTTTAGCAGGCCAATGCTCAAACCACTGAGCTATCCCTCCCCTAAGTATCTTTGGGAGTGATGTATAGAAAAGAATGTTCACCCAATAGCAATTAATGTATTAGGGGAACAAAACACCCTTGCAGATCATCTGAGCAGGTTGATCTGTCAAATGCATGAGTGGTCTTTGAAAGATGAAGTAGTAGCACATCTCTTCAGGTCATGGGGGAATCTGGTAATAGATCTTTTTGCATCCAGCAACAACAGGAAATGTCAAGAAGATTGTTTAAGGGCAGGGAGAGACAGGATCCAATATCAAATGCATTTATAATATATTGGGGTCAGGCCTTAATGTTGCATTTCCTCTCATTCAGATAAACAAAATGAAAAACAAGACAAAGCTAAGGTAATTTTAATAGCATCACTGATGCTATTAAATATACCCAGACTTACTATACCTGTCCATGGGGTTAATTGAGCCTCTACCATTAGTACTGGACTTGTTGCAATGACAAAGGATGGTTTATCAACCATATTTTTGGTCTTTTCATCTAATGGTATGGGGAGTCAGACTCTGGGATTGTTAGAAAAGTATTGCTCACTAGAGGTACAAAATGTAACAATGAATTACAGGGAAGAGTTCACATGAAATTGTTATAGTCATAAATGGAAAAGATTTTTATTGTGGATTTCTATGTATGCTATAGATCCCTATTCAGCACCAATTACTTAAATATTAGAATCTTAACAAAGCAGCACTGTCACTATATTCAGTGGAGGTTCATCTCTTTGCTATTTCAGCATACCATGTATCATTTTTAATAATTATGTAGTTAAAAGACTCTTAAGAGGCCTTAATAACTTATATCCTCCAATAAAGACACTCTATGCCATCTTGGGGTTTGAATTTAGTGCTCTTACAATTGATGAAACTTCCCTTTGAACCTTTGGGAGACCGTTCTTTGTTCCATTTGTCTATTAAGACAGCATTTTTGATAGCTATGACTTCTGCAAGGCATTTAAGAGTCTTAATGGCTGATCTGCCATTCACTGTTTCTCATAAAGACAAAGTAATTCTTCGCACACATCCTCGGTTTTTACTAAAAGTGGACTCAAATTTTCATATAAACAAGTCTATAATTTTACTGGTTTACTTTCCCAAGCCTCATGGTTAAGATGGGAAAGCTAAATTACATATACTGGATGTTAGAAGGACCGTAGTTTTTTATGTAGACAGGACTAAGCAATTTAGATAATCTTCATAATTGTTTATTGCTTATGAAAGGAAGAACAAGAGAAAAGCTATTTCTATGTAAACACTATCAAAATGGGTTAGATTATGTATTAATGAAGCATGTAAATTGATGGGTTGTCCCTTCCCCAGGGAATTAGGACATTCTACTAGATCAAAGGCAGCCTCTGTGGCTTTTTGTAGACATATTCCTCTAATAAAGATATGTAGAGCAGCAAAGTGGAGTTCTGTTCTCATCCTTAGTAAACACTATTCCTTAGATTTAGAATCTAGATCTGTTGCAAAATTTGGCAAAGCAGTTATGCAGTCCTTATTCAATTAGGACTCTGTGGTCTCACCTTTCTGGATCAGAATATTGATTATTAATCTATTTTATGAGTGGGAATATGCAGAGGACACCAATGATGAGCTGCCAAAATCTTAGGAACCGGTTCCCTACTGGGTCTTTGGCGGCCGAAGACCCAGTAGGGAACTGCCCCCCTCAGAAATCACAACCCATCAGCACCCCCCGCTCCTTGTCTGCTGACCACTCCTTCCCAAGACACCCCACCCTAACTGCCCTCCAGGACCTGACCCCCTACCCAACTCGCCCTGCTTCCTGTCCCCTGACTGCCCCGACCCCATCCACCCCCCCGACAGACCCCCAGAACTCCCACGCCTACCCAACCCCCCACTTCCCCATCCCCTGACTGCCCCCCCAGAACCTCTGCCCGATCCAACCCTCCCACCCACTCCCTGTTCCTGGGACTCCCTGCCCCTGCCTTATCCAACCCGGCCCCGGCCTCTTACCTTGCCGCTTGCTGGGGCCGGAGCCGGGCCGGAGCCGCGCCGCCTGGCCGGGGCCGCACCACCTGGAGCCATAGCCGCGCTGCCCAGCCAGAGTTGGGGCCAGGGCCGGGCCGGAGCTGTGCTGCCCGGCCAGAGTCGGGGCCAGAGCCGCGCTGCCCAGCCAGAGTCGCTTGGCCGGGACCGGGCTGGGGCGCTGGGCCGGAGCCACAGCCGGAGCCGCGGGGCCGGGCCGGAGGGAGCCACGGGGCCGGGGCCGGGGCCGGGGCCGGAGGGAGCCACTCGGCCGGAGCGGGTCCGGAGCCGGACTGGGCTGCTCTGCGCCTCCCTGGAGTCCTCCTCGCGCCCCGCCCTCGCCCCAGCTTACCTGCTGCTGCTTGTTTCCAGGCTTCCCGCGCGAACATCTGATTCGCGGGAAGCAGGGGAGGGGGAGGAGAAGAGGAGGGGGAGGTGAGCTGGGGTCAGGGGCGGGGCGGACAGCTGCTGGAGCTTTACCAGTTCTTAAATTTAAAAGCCCTTTTAGAACCAGTTGTCCCGCGCGGGACAACCAGTTCTAAAAGGGCTTCTAAATTTAACAACTGGTTCCTGTGAACTGGTGGGAACCGGCTACAGCTCACCACTGGAGGACACTCAAAGAAGAAATGAAGGTTATTTATCTGTAACTGAGATTCTTCGAGATGGACTCTGCATAATCACATTCCCCGCCCACGTTTCCCCACTACCTTGGAGTTCTGCTTACCAAAGGGCTTGGGGTTGCACAAGAAGAAACTGAGTTGACTTTGAGGCATGCCCCCTTTATATCCTTGCTCTTCTTGGAGCATTTGACATTCGCTGAGGGGAGGGGTGAAGGAGGCGTGTGAGCGCACCAATGGCTACTGAGAGCTAGAGTTATGTCATTCAGGCTGCACCAGTTGGAGTATCAGTGCACAGTGCACACAGAATATAGCAGTATGGGGAAGATACGGAAGAAGAAGAGAATGAAAGAAAAAAGATGGCAGGGAACAAGATAGCTATACATACAAAAAAGAGATTATTCAAAAGAGAGGAAGGGATGACTCAGTAACAAAGAAAGGAAACAATGTAAAAGAAATGATGTGGAAGGATACACGATTTCTGTAGAAGGTGAGATAGCATGCAGGAGAAACAAAGGTAGGGGGCATGGAAGAAATGGCAGAAAAGTGCAGTCTTAAAGGAAGAAGGAGAAAAGGCAAAAAAGATTGAGTGAAAAGGTAAAGAGCATGAATATAGGAGAGAAGAAGTGCCAGGTTAATTAGCCAAAAATGTGAAAACAGGAAGCAAAGCTCTTTGGGGCAGGGACCATCTTTTTTTTTCTGTGTGTAAAGTGCCTAGCACAATAGGGTCCTTTTCCATTACTAGGGCTTCTAGGCACTATGGCAGTAATAAAATAATAACAATAATAAAACAACATAGGAACATAAGAATTGCCATACTAGATCAAACCTGAGGTCGATCTATTCTAGTATCCTGTCTCTCACAGTGATCAGCCTCAGACACGTCAGATGAAGTTGTATGAAATCTGCAGTAACAGATGTGGGCTAATTTGACCCCCACAATAAGTCTCTTTCTGATATCTAGTGTTAGAGATTGGCATACGACCTGAAGGATGAGGTTTAATATAACTTCCACAACATTTTTTTTAGTAATTATTAGGGCTGTCAAACTATTAAAAAATAATTGCAATTAATTGTGAGACTAAAAAAAAGTTGTGATTAATTGCATTTTTAACTGGACTGTTAAAAACAATAATAGAATACCAATTTAAATTCAGTATGGAAGCATGTCCCCTGGAATGGTGGTCAAAGCATGAAGGGGCATATAAATGTTTAGCATATGTGGAACGGAAATACTTTGCAATGCCAGCTACAACAGTACCATGTGAATGCCTACTCTCACTTTCAGGTGACATTGTAAATAACAAGCGGGCAGCATTATCTCCTGTAAATGTAAACAAACGCGTTTGTCTTAGTGATTGGCTGAACAAGAAGTAGGACTGAGTGAACTTGTAGGCTTTAAAGTTTTACGTTGTTTTGTTATGGAGTGCAGTTAAATAAAAAAAAGTCTACATTTATAAGTTGCACTTTCACGATAAAGACATTGCACTACAGTACTTGTCTGAAATGAATTGAAAAATAGTATTTCTTTTGTTTCTTTTTTACAGCACAAATATTTTTAATAAAAAATAATATAAAGTGAGTACTGCACACTTTGTATTCTGTGTTGTTATTGAAATCAATATATTTGAACATGTAGAAAATCATCCAAAAATATTTCTAATAAATTTAAATTGGTATTCTATTATTGTTTAACTGTGCAATTAAAACTGTGATTCATTGCTACTATTTTTTTTAATCTAGTTAATTTGTTTTGCATTAATCACTTGCATTAACTGTGATGAATTGACAGCCCTAGTAATTATGGTACCCTAGATAAAAGACAAGCTAGCCCTGATCTAACCTCAACTATGGTTCCTAGAAATCCTTAGAGAAGTTGTGCATAAAGAAATGGCAAGATATAGACAGAGCTTGGACTTGTGAGTCTAAAGAGAGGTCCAAGTTAAAGATGATGCTCAGGTTATGAGCCTGAGTTACATGGAGGTTGGTAGCATTGTCCACAGTGAATGACAAAATAGGAAGGGGTGAGTAATTGGTGGAAGAGTAAATATTAAGTGATCAGTTTTGGCTATGGTTGTCTTAAATTGATGGCTGGATATGCACAAGGAGATGTTAGAAAGACAGTCCGAGATTTTAGTTTGACTGGATGGAGACTTGCCCAGAGTGGAGAAGTAGATCTGGGTAAAGACGACCGTTGAAGCTGTGTTTTCTAATAAGATTGCCTTGACATAAAGTGTAGAGGGAGTAGAGAAAGGAGCCAAGACCAAAGAGCACTGTGGATCCAGTATTGAAAGTTGAGGAGGGTCCGCTGAATAAAATGCTGAAGAAATGATTAGAGAGGTAGGAGGAGAACAATGAAAAGAGAATCATGGAAGCTGAGCTAAAACAAGATTACAAGAAGGAAAATATTGCCTGTGGTGTCAAAGGTACCTGAGGGGTCAGAAAATGAAGACAGAGTATTTGTCTTAATATTGGTGAGAGCTATTTTACTGGAATGTAAAAGGTGGAAGCCATATTGGAGTAGAACTAGGGAGATACTGGACCAAAGGATCTCCATATAGTGGGTTATACGCTGTGGTTGCCGAGCAGTGAGTATATTTAACCCAGAAAGAATTGCACCATTAACCTAAAGAACAAACTTCACTAAGATGTTAAAAAAGCAATTGATTGTTGATGTATAATTGAACTATCATTTCATATTATTTGCTATTCTCTTTTTATTGATAGACTATAATTTTGGAGAATATTTTACCCAGTGAAAAAAGTCTTCCAAGGATTTACAAAGAGGCAGTAGATCTTAAAGGTAAACATTTTTTTCTCTTTTGCAAGAGATGGAGAATGTTTGATAATTGGAGTCATCATGCCAAAATACATTATGGAATGTGGTGTAACACATTTCACATACATAAGTGACTGATCTTTAATTAAGTGTATTCTGCTGTAGCTCTCTCTGCTATACTTATTATAAACTGAGGAAAAAATCTTAAAGCAATCAATTTATTCGTTAGCCAAATTATATTTTGTGAACATTTATAGAAGGCATTCATTTATAATGATATTCTGGAAAAGCTATTTTCCTTTGGGAGCTTCACACCCTCAAAAAAGATGGTTCATGATATAAATTTTGATTAAAGCTAGTGTGCACTGCTTTTAAAAATAGATTATATTGTATTGTCTAAAATAATCTCTCTTATGTAGGGATAAGAGATGAGCTGTCAGACAAAAGAAGGCTTTCATTTGCAAAGCTGCCATCAAACAAGCACAAACTCTGACAACAGTTCAATTAGAACCAAGAAAACCATTGATAAGTGAAGAATTAGTAATATATTGTTTGGAAATTATTACTTTCATAGAGTCTTCAGGGATTTTCATGGTTTATTTGTTATGCAATGTGATCATTCTTCAGTAAACAAAATGACATTTTCTTAAACCACATCTTAACTCCACATCACCTAAATTATCAAGAGAACTGAAGTCACCCCTCACCCCTCCAGGGACACTAATAGGATTGCTGGGACTCTTACCAAAAGTCAGTATGGAACATTCACTCACATGGCTTGTGCACCAAAAAGTGTATCTCCTTGCTGAAAAGTGTAGCAACATAAACAAAAGCTTAGACTTCTATATGTAAATTAAAACCTCATGCTTGGTATGTAATTTAAAATAAAAACAAATAAAAAAAACTATAGTTTTATGAATGGTACCTGTGGTGGGGCGGTGCCCCACTCCCTGAGAAAAAGGGCTGAACCAGGCCAGAGAGGCTGCGCGGACCAGCAGCCAATCAGTGAAGGCCTGGGGAGAGCCAATCAGGGCAGAAGAAGAGGAAGCCAATCAGGACCAGGCTAGGTCCTATATAAAGGCTGCCCAGCTGGGGAGACGGGCCTGGCTGCAGGGGAGTGTACCAGGGTACCTGAGGTGGAGCAGGGCTGGGGAAAGGCGAGAGGAGCTGGGGAGCTCCTGCCTGGCAACTCCCCAGGCTGCCGGCCTTGTAAAAGGCCAAATAGGTACTGGGATTGCAGGGGGCGGCCCAAGGGTAGGAGGAGGCAGCAGGTCCAAACCCCCCTTGCCTGTGATGAGTGGCTTGTACACTGCAGTCTGCCCCAGTGTAGGGCTAGATGGTGACTGGCAGTAGCCTTATACTGAGGCGAGGGAAAGACTGCTGTTAACAACAACCCCCTCCCCCCCGGAAGGGGGTGAGACTAGACTAGTGGGCACTGCCGGAGGGCAGTGTCCTGAAAAGGATGAAGACTGTCCTGAAGAGGGCGCCACTGAGCAGGGAGCAACGCAGGTCCCAGGGCAGCAGCAGAGATGATGGACCAGACACCACGCATCGAGGGCGCTTCGCAGCGGTCGAGAGCTAATTCCCGGAGCGACCAGTCGGAAGCGCCAACGGTGGTGAGTCGAACCCCGTCACAGTACCCTAGAAAAAACAATGTCATTTACTACATTTAACTGACATCAAATTAATACCACACAGAACAGCATTGGTATTAGAAAAATATGAGTATTTCAGTGACTCACCAAGAACACAGAGGCCTCCAGCTACTTGGAGAAGAAATGGACCAAACCATTTGAAGAATGTGTGTGTGACCTTTGTACAGGAAGCAACATCGATCCATGGATAAGGCAATGCATTAAAACTCAGGTGATGTGGATTCCAGTCCCAGTTCCGCCACTCATTCACTGTTTGATCTTTTGCAAGTCAATTCACTTCTTTGTACTTAAGTTTCCACTTCTGTAAAATAGAGATGATACTTAATATACTTCGTAAATCACGTTTTAGATCCATGGATAAAAGGCACTATATAAGAACTAATTATTAGTATTCGTATTATTATTTATCTCTGACTGCTAGAGGTTTGAAAAAGCTTGCAATATATTTGCATATGCTCTGGCTTGCTTCTACAGATACTACCAATGTGTAGTAGTACAGTGCTATGTATCAAATCTTCCCCAATACATTATACCGAGTATTTATCTCTTCAATGTGTATTTTTTTACCAGTGAACCCAAAACGTTACTGTGAACACTTTTTCTCAAGATCTATATTAATATATTCATCTTATTTTTGCAGTACAATTTTGCAGATCTTAGCCTTTTCTATACCTTTGAACTTTTTACACACATGAATTCCACTAGCAATTGTCTACCCCCAATATTTTCTGGAAAGGATGCTTTCGACACAATACATAGAGTAACTGGTGCCTTGTAAAGCGATAAATCAATGTCTTGGTCATATGCAGTTGTGGCAAATTACCCCTTTGCTTATGCTGATCAGAGAGTCAGTAAACTGACAAGTCCATTTTAGCCATGTCCCTTTACCCAAATACTCCCTCTGTGCTGGTAAAGAGGCTTTTGCGGTAGTACAGCATTATTGTCACAGAGATGGGACTTGGAGGTGAGATGACTCTTGCAGTATTATGCAACAAACATATAGTCTCATTACTTAATCATATGTAAATCTGGCATATTATATGGGAATGGGAATGTTATCTTAATTCTTGAGAGGGCGGGGAGAATCAAGACTCTATGTATCAATGGGAGGGATCCCTGTCAAACATTTCAAAACTTTTACTTTTCAAAATAAATTCAAAACATTGTTAAATGGGTGTTATTTTTACTGATGACCATAATGGTTTAATTGGAGTGGTTGTTTATTTACATAAAGATCTTTAAATTTCCCTTTGCATATTCAAAACACAATGCTAGTGATACGTGTCCACAATAACACTGTTTCATGAATAATATTGTACTATAGGGGTTTTTTACAGGATAACTTGCAAGTAAATGATTCAAAAAAGAGTCATTGTGCATTCAACCTTAACTTTTGTATTTCCGGAATTTTGAATGTTTAAATGAGCAAACTTCACATACATTAATTTTAAGCTTTCATGTAGACTAAAATATTCAAACTTGGTGCCTGATTTTCAGATGTGCTGAGTACTCATATGTCCAGCCGAGGTAATTGTGAACTGTAGATGCTTGGTACTTCTGCATATCAAGCCTTTTATGACTAAAGGTAGGCTCCTAAATCAATATTTAGGCACAAAAAAAGGAGTAGTTTTGCTTTCTGAGGTGTTGACCACCCACAGCTCAGAGATTAATTTAATTTCTGAGCCTAACTTTAAGTACATACATTTGAAAATATTTACCCCTGATTTCTTAGTATTTTTTTAAATAAATAAAAAAGCAAGAAAAAATTCTCGGTTTTGTAGTTAACCGTCCCCAGTCAGCAAAGGCTAATTGGTGTCTGTCTGTGTCATTAATAAACTGTGTATGTACAACCTTAACAAGCACTATTTGACTAAAGGTTGACTAACAAATTATGAATGTAGTGCATTATCATTATCAATTTTAATTTGTTATATTTTTAAAAACCATTGTATTAATTTCCCTCAGTTATGGCTTGAGTTTTATTGAGATATACAAAACATACCAAGTTTGAAACAAATTGATTTGGTTTTACAGTTATAAACATTTAATTTCAGCAAGTTTAACTAGCCACAAACATATATACAATACATCTTTCTTTATGGAACACATTCTGGCCTCGTTGAGTCTCGCAGTGAAGGATCAGCTGGAACTCCTCAGCCTAACCTAGCTCTGTTGTCATGAACACTTGAAATCCTCTGCAGGGAAGGGAGGGTACATATAATATTTTGGGATTACAGGGTGGTGGCAACATTGCAGCTAGACCACACGTTAGGGGCCTTTGGAGATGACATCAGGGAGGTCTTATGCGTGTGTAGAATGTCCATGGAGGTTGGTTTCCCTGTCTGATGTTGGAGAGCCTTAAAGGAGCACAAGAATCAAAACAGCAGATGGCAAACTAAGGGCTATGTAACACACTTCAGTCTGTAAATGAAAGCTAAGAAACTGCAAAAGCTGATGGGACTACAAGAGAACTACATCTGCACTATATCACAGGGAAATCGCTCAGTCAAACGTATTTCCGTTTATCTGTTACCATGGTATCTAGGTGCTTTTAGGCATATTAGCTGTGTATAAAATATATTAGTACACTGTGGAAATATATTAGGCTAATGTGACAATGGGAAGGGAAGTTTTATGAAGGCCATAAGTATAACTGGGTTCAAAAAACAATTAGATAAACTCCTGGAGGATTGGTCCATCAATGGCTATTAGCCAAGATGGTCAGAGATACAACCCCATGATCTGGGTGTCCCTAGCCTCTGATTGTCAGAACCTAAGGATGGACGACAGGGGATTAATCACTTGATGACTGTCTGTTCTGTTCATTCCTCTGAAGGACCTGGCATTGGCCACTGTTGGGAGACAGGATATTGGGCTTGATGGACCATTGTTCTCACTCAGTATAGCCATTCTTATATGCTTTTTAACTGGTCTTGATGGACAGTTATTTTAGCTTCCTTGTTTCCTGGTAGATGGGGACATAACAATATTAGAATTTTTAGATGTAGGAGAGAATGAACAGATAATAATTTCTTCTGTTTGAGATTGAAGAGTTATTAGAAAAAAAGACTTCACTTTGCAGATCATGTGGCAGATCTGAAAGATATGTACCAAGCAGAAACTCTTGCAGCACTCTTACTAGAACACAGCAGAACCCTTGGTAAATGCAAATGTAATAGTGAAAGAATATATTCATCAAAAAATTCTGAGTTCATTGAAACTTTGTATTATAAAGACAGAATACAATTTCTGATCACCAAAAGTCTGACAAAACTTTCCTAATTCATCTGTACATGTGATTTTTAATTTTTTTTGCTGTATTAAAAATGCAACGTATCCTGCAAAGAGTGGTCAGTGGAAAAAAAACCTATTTCTCTCTGAGGGTTTAACTTTAAGGTTCCTGTCTGCCTAGAACCAAGCCTAATCAGTACCTAAGAATTTTGCTCAAACTTTTAAAAAAATTCATCTTTGAGCAGAGATCAAATTTCAGGCCTAGTGATGAGTGGTTTGGAAAGTTGTAAATTTGTGAAAACAAGGTCTATCATGGAAATGATTTTAACCATAATACACCACTCACTACTAATTAGTGGAAAATATTTAGATGAGCTGTTGCATAGTTTCTGAGAGAAGAACCATCATTAGTTACATGTGATCAGTTGTCACTTCTGATTAGAGGCAACTATCATTATGCTAGATACATATTCTCAATGTGCAAATATGGTTTATATAAAGAAATATTATTTAACTATACATCAGTAGATAAACATTTGAGATTAGAAATTTAATGAGTAAGATATATGATTATTCTGTTCCTGGATCCTAGCTTAAAATTTGTGCATGTTTCCATAAGGTTATGACAAACAGAATTTTCAACAAGTTACTTTCTCCTTCTTTTGCATTCCCCAATGAAATAGAAGATTTATCAGACACAGAAAGACTTCTGTTAACAAATCAGTTGAAAAATCTGAATGAGATGCAACAAGCACAGACTCTTATTCTGGTAGAAGCAGGACAAAACATTGGTAAGTGGAAAGTTAATCATTTAGAGTTCTAGTAAGCAATTATGAGTTCTCTGAAGACTTTGGTGTCTTGCCGTAAGTGGAGCTAAAATTATATATCTTTCTTTCCCACAAAAATTGAACTCCTGCCACTGACTACCTTATAATACCCCAGAGTGCAGAAGATGCAGAAACTGCTCTACTGTTGAAGATGACTCATAAAAATTGCAGACTAATGATTGAATTTAGGATATTCCAAAGCAAAATTTGAAATCTTGAGGAAAGGCCCTCAGAATTAGTTTGTCTAAGATAAAATTCTACATGATTGCCTACCATAGAAACTATGAACTTCCTTCGTTTTTATGTATGTATAGTGCCAAAGGGGTCTAAGTTCTTCACAGAATGGGATCCCTGTTAAAAATGTACTTTCCAAAACTGAAATAGGCCAAAACCAAGTGCACCCAGATTGCAATAAACAGTCTTCTACTATTGAGTTAATAATAGTGTAGTGTAATAAGATTAGATTGTTCCAGAGGTTGAAGATGATTCTTTCAAACTCCTGCCGACCAGGACTGCTTTAACAAGTAAGTCTAGGTGCTAGATCATATTGTAGTCAAACTGTGTGCCCTTATCATTCTAGTTCACCTTGTACCGCATAATGATTTAAACATCAGGTTTGAAACATTTAGATTACAGATTCAAATGGCAGTAACATAGACTCATCCCTTCATCTCTCTGAAGTTTAGATAAATTGAATTTTCATTGAGTTTACTGTGTGTACATCTTCTACATAAGAATTTTTTAAAGTAAAATGAGGTCCTGTATGCTTTGTGTAGCTATTAATGGTCTCATAGCACTTATCATAATACAACAGAACACTCATAATCAAAATTGA
>NW_020664462.1:26073880-26111601 GCF_002925995.2 Terrapene triunguis | reverse complement strand
GACTTTATATAACCTTCCTACTCCTATTTGAGATTCCTGTGTTTATGCATCCAAGGATTGCATTAGCCATTTTGTCTACTGCATCATACTCGGAGCTCATGTTCAGCTGACTATCCACCATGACCCCCAAATCTTTTTTTTTTTTTTTTGAGTCACTACTTCCCAGGATCAGGTCTTCCATTGTGTAAACTTGGTCTACATTCTTTGCTCCTACATGTATATATTTGCATTTGCATATTTTAAAACACATTGTGCCCAGGTTACCAACAGATCCAGATTACTCAGTATCAGTGACCTGTCCTCTTCCTTATTTACCACTTCGTCAATTTTTGTATCATCTGCAAACTTTATCAGTGATGATTTTGTTTTTTTCCAGGTCATTGATAAAAATGTTAAATAGCGTAGTTCTGAGAACTGATCCCTGCAGTATCAGCTATTTGTACATGCTAGCTAAAGCTTGCTTGGTTATCTATACGTGCTGCAATCACACCTCTGACTGCAGTGTAGACATATCCTAAATAGTCTACCAATCCACAGTACAATTCCACACCCATTCTATGATGATTTCCCCTACATAATTACATTTTGAGACCTGTCAGCCACTTATAAATCAATTTAGTGTGTGCCATATTTAAGTGCACTACCTTTCTAATAGCTATCTACTACCTTCTCTGTCATGTAACTGTGCTCAGAACAGCAGTACCATTAGAACTCAGCTCAACTGCCCCCACTTCCTCCAGGCTGAAGCATCACAAGCCTTTCCAATCAATTTCACCACTGAAGTTCCCATTATTCCATGGCTATCAATGCTCCTATCTCCCAACTGGGAAGTGGCTTTAAAACTTCACCTCTCTCTGGTGCCTCTAGCCAGGGAGAGGATGATCCTGTTCTCCTCAGTTGCTGCTGCTTTGCTGCTCCAGGTTGGGAGAAGCCCGAGGGCCAGAGGGCGCCTGAATGCAAGGGACAACAAGGACATTGTGTGACCAGGGAATGTGGGGTCTGAAGGGAAACTGAGGGGTGGGGGGGTGGATAGAGTAAAAGAAGAAGCAAAAGGGAGAATGTGAAGGGTAGTATGCTGAGAAGAAAGATGACAAACATTGTGGGGTCGATCTGAAACAAACTATGCGGAGTAGATAGCTAGAATGTGTGTGCGGCAGATGACTTGGCTGGATTGACATAAAGATGGGCGGAACAGGAAGGATTGGAGAGCAATAGAAGAGGGGGATGGAGAGTATGGAAGCACCCCTACTCCACAGCTTACAAGAGGGTAAGTGGACTCTCTTCTCCAAGTAGCCAGTGTCATGACCAGGATGTGGGCAGTCTTACCTAGTGATCAGAACAGGAGTAAGGCTGGGTCAGATACAAGGAGGTCAGAGACAGGCCAGAGGGTAAACCAGGAGTCAAGTGTCAGAAGGCAGGCAGACTCAGGTTACCAGGAGACCAGTAGGAGCAGGTATTGTAGAAGAAGCAGTCCTGAGCATAGAGAACCCAGTGGTGTGGCAACATCTTGTTCCTGTGCTTGGCTTAAGTAGAGGCTGTGGAACAATCAGGAACCCCACGGTTCCACCAATCAAATCTCAGGACTGAAGTCCTCTGTTAAGAGTTCTGCTGCTGTTCTAGCACCTGTTAGCAGGCTACTGAGCGGCAGGTTAGGGCTGCCTAGGGCTTACAAGCCCTGTGGACTGAGATCTGAGACCTGGTGTGGAGCCTCACATTTTTACTTGTCCATTTAAGCTTAACTATTGAATCTGAAATGATCACACACAAATTGGGGATGGACAGCTTCCCCACAAACATTCCAATATCAGAAGGCAGATGAAAATGATGTAATTATTATATTATAATATGATTTGTAAGCCAATCTCATGATTTTTTTTTAAGATTTGCTCCATGAATATTGAATGCTCCTTGTTGGCACTAATGCTTCACTTGTCCTCTCTCATAGTGGTCATAGTAGTCTTGGGTCAACAAACTTGCTATTGCTTCTTACAGAAGAGCTTTCCCTATTGTATACCATGGGAAGTTTGTCAGACCCTAAGCCTGTCTCAGTAGCAACTTGGAATGTTCAAGTTGAGTTTACCTTTCAGTTTCCTCCTCTCCCTACTTTTAAAAGATATTGTATGATGAATTGGTAGACTATTTAGGATATGTCTACACTGCAGTCAGTGTGATTGCAGCATGTATAGATAACCAAGTAAGCTTTAGCTAGCATGTTCAAATAGCTGTGAAGCCACAGCAGGAAGGACTTCAGTGTGCGGTCAAGTACTATACAATTAAGTACTATACAATTAAGTACCAAGGGTCCTAGGTGGACTTGTATAGCTTGCACTGAATCCCATACTTCACTGCTAGTGGTACTAGTGCTAGTTAGATTAAAGCTAGTTTAGATTTGTCTACATGTGCTGCAATCACATCTCTGATTGCAGAGTAGACATACCCTTAGATCAGTTATTATTGATATACAATGAACACTTTTCAGTTTAATAGTCTTATTTCATGTCATTCAGATTGAAAAGGAAACATTTAAATTCACTCTCTATTGATGACTCAACTGTTCACCTTTATAGAGAAAGATATAAATGAACTATCAGAAAAGAGAAGATTTCTGCTTTCCAGTCTGAAATCAAATTTGAAAGATCTGCAACAAGCAGAGGCGCTTGCTGCTAGCCAACCAAGCAGTATGAATGGTAAGTAGAGAGTTACAGCTCGATCCTACTCCTTTACCTGAATAAAACTCAGTAGCAGCTTTGTGTGGCTAAGTGTGCATTCATTGAGCCATACTCAAGCATTTCGCCTGAGTTAGGGATACAGGATTAGGCCTTTATTAACATTAAGATCTATCATCAAAAATTAGTTCTGGGAGTTCTCCATTTGAATACCTCTTATAAATTGCTAAGAGATTTCAAGACAACACCTGTGTTATTTTCCATATGTAGTAGGGAGCACGTATTAAAGGAAAGTGCTACTCTCACACTGGCAAAAGATATCATACATAGCTTGCTTGCCATTCTGAATGCTTGAAGTGGAAACAGGTTTGTTCTAAGTACTTGTCATCATTTAGTTGATAAGCTTTTCTGATAGTCCCAATATGCTCTAACAGTCCACTACTGCCCATTGTCTACCTTCAGAAAAGGCCATTATACTATAAAGGTAAAAATGTAAGCAGGCAGGAACATTTTTTTAGTTTTTCGAGATAAATTTAGAACATTCTTTAAACATAAACAGTATTTTTACCTGATGGTTTCTGTGAAGTGGTTTAATTGTATAATCTGAATGATCTTTCTAGATGTTTTTCTGTGATTATTGTAGAAAATGTATTTAGCAGAGTTATTAGAAAAATTGAAAAGCAATTTTCTTTGTTAAATATCTTGTCTATTTCATGCTAGAGAACATGTATCAAATGTTTAAATACCATTTTTCTAGTGTAGTGGTTTTCAACCTTTTTTCATTTGCGGACCCCAAAAAATTTTTGAATGGAAGTGCAGACCCCTTTGGAAATCTTAGACATAGTCTACGGACCCTAGGGTGACCAGATAGCAAGTGTAAAAAATCGGGACACTTTTTTTTTTTTCCAGGGCGGGGGGTGGGGAAAGGGAATAATTGCCTATATATGACAAAGCCTCTATTTGGACCTTTGGTCACCCTAAGCCCAGGGCTCCCTAACACAGCTCAGCTGACTCAAGTCCCACTAACCCTGCACTTAAACTGTGGTGCAGACTCACCCAAAGTGGCCACTGACTCTCCCGCCTGGCTTTATAACCACCCCCGCCCCCGCTTTAGGAGATAGTTGGGGGGGCACATGGGAAACTGCCCCACATCGAGGCACCACCCGCCCCTGCTCTCTGCCGCGGACCCCTTGGTGCCCTCCCCATCTCCGGCCACTGCAGGCTGCAATCCCTGGCCAAACGCCCTCATTGGGTCATGGCTGCTGGCCCAGGTGGGGCGGCATGACGGGGGCCGGGGAACTATTTACCCCGCTGGCACGCGCAGTGCCTGGCACTGAACGGAGCCCGCGCGCCGCAGGAGCTGTCCGCGCGGTGAGTGGGGAGTGGAGCTACACAGTCTGCGGGGTGGGGCGGTGCCGGGGCCCAGGGCCAGCTCTAGCTTTTTTGCCGCCCCAAGCCGAAGCAAAAAAACCCTCCTACTGCCTGCCGGACTGCCAAAGCGCAAAAAAAAAAAAAAAAAAAGGGAGCAGGGAGCGCGTGGAGGGCGGTCAAGGCGGCTCGCAGGGGGATGAACGGCAGCTCGCACGGGGGTGAAGGGCAGCACTTCAGCCCGCTCGCAGCTGGGCAAGAGGGGCTCCCCCCTCCAGCCTTGGGGTGCCTCTCCCAGCCGGGCAGGCGGAGCCCCCAGGGGCTGCAGGAGGTGCTGGCTCAGCCGCTCCTTTGAAGGTGGCTCGGCTGGGCCGGGCTCAGAGCAGCGCGGGAGGTGGAGGCCGGTGCAGGCGGCGCGGAGTGGCGCGTCCCGGGGAGCCTGGTGGCACGGTGAGCACCGGGGCTCGCTAGTTCCTGCCCCCCGGGCCGGGGTCCTGCAGGGCTGGGCTGGGACTGGCGGAGCACAGGGATCCGGCCGGGGGCTCCGGAGCTGCGGACCGGGCTCCCAAAGCAAAAAAAAAAAAAAAAAGAACCACGGCAGGGCGGTCAGAATGTGCCGCCCCAAGATTGGCCAGAATGCCGCCCTTACAATGTGCCGCCCCAGGCACGTGCTTTCTTGTCTGGTGCCTGGAGCCAGCCCTGGAGCCCCATCCAGCCACTCAGAGCCAGGCGGCGGCGGCTTCCCCAGTGGCACTGCGCCGCCGCTTCGGGGTGGGCTTCTCCCCCAGCTCACAGCCACGCCAGCTCGCTGCGCTTCCCGGGATGGTGGGAGCCCGGGGTGGCGTTCTCTGGTGCTCTGCGCCGCACACGGGGCCCCGACCCTAAGAACCAGAGGGACCTGCCAGGGGGCGAGGTGGGGAGTCCTGGCTTTGCTTACCTGGGGCGGCTCCTGGAAAGCATCGAGCAGGTCCCTCTGGCTCCTAGGGTCGGGTCGGGTGGGTGGGTGGGGGGCGGCTGAGGGTTCTCTGCCTGCTGCCGGCACCTGCAAGCCCTGTCCCGGCAGCTCTGATTGGGCAGGAGGGAACCGGTGCAGCACACGGAGACCCCCTTCGCCTCTGTGCCTAGGGGCCGCCAGCACTGCAGGCTCCTGCTGGTGGGTGGGCACGCCGCCGGGAGCTGCCCCAGGAAGTGCCACCATGCCAGCCCCTGGACTTTGGCGGTGATGGGGAGCGGTCCCCGATATCGGGACAAAGGGCATCCCAACCGATGTGCGGTCAGGACATGGGACAAATGTGTTAAAATCGGGACTGTCCTGATAATATCAGGACGTCTGGTCACCCTAATGAACCCCCAGAGAACCACAGACCACAGATTGAAAACAAGTGTTATATGATAATAGCACCCTTTTGCAGAACCCTTAGACATCATCTGCAGATTCCCCAGGGGTCCGTGGACCACAGATTGAAAGCCACTGTTCTAGTGAACACACTAAAATCTTTCTGTTTCTGTAGAGAAAAAAGTATATGAGCTAACTGAACAAAGAAGGATGTTGACTTCAAGTTTAGAAGCAAATCTACAAGATCTGCAACAAGCCCAAGCTCTTGCAGCAGGCCAAGTAATAAAATGCCAACTTGATGGTGATGGTGAGTGCAGAATTGATAACTTACATGTACAGTCAGAAAAAATATGAGTTGTTTTGGAGATTCCTTTTTCTGCTTAAAAGAAGAAATGCTTAAAAGAAGAATATAAATTAATTACTTATTTTTTTCCACTTATCATAGAATATCAGGGTTGGAAGGGACCTCAGGAGGTCATCTAGTCCAACCCCCTGCTCAAAGCAGGACCAATTCCCAACTAAATCATCCCAGCCAGGGCTTTGTCAAGCCTGACCTTAAAAACCTCTAAGAAAGGAGATTCCACCACCTCCCTAGGTAACCCATTCCAGTGCTTCACCACCCTCCTAGTGAAAAAGTTTTTCCTAATATCCATCCTAAACCTCCCCCTCTGCAACTTGAGACCATTACTCCTTGTTCTGTCATCAGGTACCACTGAGAACAGTCTAGATCCATCCTCTTTGGAACCCCCTTTCAGGTAGTTGAAAGCAGCTATCAAATCCCCCCTCATTCTTCTCTTCTGCAGACTAAACAATCCCAGTTCCCTCAGCCTCTCCTCATAAGTCATGTGCTCCAGCCCCCTAATCATTTTTGTTGCCCTCAGCTGGACTCTTTCCAATTTTTCCACATCCTTCTTGTAATGTGGGGCCCAAAACTGGACACAGTACTCCAGTCTCATGCACTTATAAGGCTTTTAAGTCTGTTGTTTGGATACTTTATGTAAACTGGCAAGAGGCTCTACAATTTCCCATTTAAAAGAGGCAGTCCACATATATGAGACGATTTACTAGTGTCTGAACTGAACATGGACTAAGGAAAGAATCTCACAGAAGATTAAAAATTGACTGCCTCCTCAGCAACTAACTCCTCAATAGTTTTCCCAAAAGTAAATTTCCGCCCAGAATAAGACCCTTGCCAAAACATTCCAAGCGTGGTCCCTAAAGTTAGGCCATAAATCTGTATCTAGGCCCCTAAATGAGTGGCCTGATTTTCAGAGATACCCAGCTCCGATTCAAGTCAATTGAAATGCATAGCACAAGGGACCTGTTTTTTATGGTCCACTTTTGGAGATTGATGGAACCACTGAGTTCTTCTTTGTGTGGCTTCTGTATATTCCCACTCTGGAGGTGCACTGGCTGCTCAGTTCTGATGGAACTTTCTCATAGCAGTCCTGTTGGAGCATTCTCACGCACCCTTTTGCCCCTCCCCTCACTGTTCCTCAATATTCTGAGGGCAAGGCTATAAAAAGGGGCATGGCACTCCAGCAAATATACCAGGAGCCTCCTTCAGTCAATCTGATCCAGATTCATGGATTCAAGACTCAGGGTATGTCTACACTATGAAATTAGGTCGAATTTATAGAAGTCGATTTTTAGGAAGCGATTTTATACAGTCAATTGTGTGTGCCCCCACTAAGCACATTAAGTCGGCGGAGTGCGTCCACAGTACCGTGGCTAGCGTCAACTTTCAGAGCGTTGCACTGTGGATAGCTATCCCACAGTTCCCGCAGTCTCCGCTGCCCATTAGAATTCTGGGTTGCGCTCCCAATGCCTGATGGAGCAAAAACATTGTCGCGGGTGGTTTTGGGTACATGTCGTCAGTCGCCCCTCTCTCCGTGAAAGCAATGGCAGACAATCGTTTCGCACCTTTTTTCCATGCAGACGCCATACCACGGCAAGCATGCAGCCTGCTCAGCTCAGCTCACCAACACTGCCGCTGTTGTGTCTTGGGTGCCGCTGTCAGCAGACGGTGCAGTAGGACTGCTAACCGTCATCATACACTGCTTCCACTGCAACTCTGCTCTCCTGCTCTTGTCTCGATATCAAATTTCTCCATGTTGTCTGTCATGGGCTCCTGGGTACGTGTGTTCTTCCTCGGGAAATGTGTGTGGTGCTAACCGTTGTCCTCCACTACTTCCACTTCCACCTTGCAGGTCCTCTTGTTGTTCTGTATAAATATCTGTTCTCATGGCATCCATCGCCATCCACCGCTTCCGCTGCAACTCTGCTCTCCTGCAGACGCCATACCATGGCAAGCATGGAGCCCACTCAGCTCACCGCTGCTGTTGTGAGCATTGTAAACACCTCGCGCATTATCCTGCAGTATGATCAGAACCTGCAAAAGCAGGCAAGGAGGCAACGACAGCGCAATCATGATAGTGATGAGGACATGGACGCAGACTTCTCTCAAAGCATGGGCCCTGGCAATTTGGACATCATGGTGGTAATGGAGCAGCTTCCTGCCGTGGAACGCCGATTCTGGGCCCAGGAAACAAGCACAGACTGGTGGGACCGCATAGTGTTGCAGGTCTGGGATGATTCCCAGTGGCTGTGAAACTTTCGCATGCGTAAGGGCACTTTCATGGAACTTTGTGACTTGCTTTCCCCTGCCTGAAGCTCAAGAATACCAAGATGAGAGCAGCCCTCACAGTTGAGAAGCAAGTGGCGATAGCCCTCTGGAAGCTTGCAATGCCAGACAGCTACCGGTCAGTTGGGAATCAATTTGGAGTGGGTAAATCTACTGTGGGGGCTGTTGTGATGCAAGTAGCCAACGCAATCACTGAGCTGCTGCTATCAAGGGTAGTGACTCTGGGAAATGTGCAGGTCATAGTGGATGGCTTTGCTGCAATGGGGTTCCCTAACTGTGGTGGGGCGATAGACGGAACACATATCCCTATCTTGGGACTGGACCACCTTGGCAGCCAATACGTAAACCGCAAGGGGTACTTTTCAATGGTGCTGTGAGCACTGGTGGATCACAAGGGACGTTTCACCAACATCAACGTGGAATGGCCGAGAAAGGTGCATGACATTCGTATCTTAGAATTTCATAGAATATCAGGGTTCGAAGGGACCTCAGGAGATCATCTAGTCCAACCCCTTGCTCAAAGCAGGACAATCCCCAAATGGCCCCCTCAAGGATTGAACTCACAACCCTGGGTTTAGCAGGCCAATCCTCAAACCACTGAGCTATCCCTCCCCCCTCTTCAGGAACTCTGGTCTGTTTGAACATCTGCAGGAAGGAACTTACTTCCCAGACCAGAAAATTACCATTGGGGATGTTGAAATGCCTATAATTATCCTTAGGGACCCAGCTTACCCCTTAAACCCATGGCTCATGAAGCCATACACAGGCACCCTGGACAGTAGTAAGGAGCAGTTCAACTATAGGCTGAGCAAGTGCAGAATGGTGGTAGAATGTGCATTTGGACATTTAAAAGCTCGCTGGCGCAGTTTACTGACTAGGTTAGACCTCAACGAAACCAGTATTCCCATTGTTATTGTTGCTTGCTGTGTGCTCCACAATATCTGTGAGAGTAAGGGGGAGACGTTTATGGCGGGGTGGGAGGTTGAGGCAAATCACCTGGCGGCCGATTACACACAGCCAGACACCAGGGCGATTAGAAGAGCACAGCTGGGTGCCCTGCGCATCAGAGAAGCTTTGAAAACCAGTTTCATGACTGGCCAGACTACAGTGTGACAGTTCTTTGTTTCTCCTTGATGAAAACCCGCCCCCCTTGGTTGACTCTACTTCCCTGTAAGCCAACCGACTTCCCCCATTCGATCACTGCTTTCAGAGGCAATAAAGTCATTATACATTTTTTATTAATTCATCGCACAAATGGGGGGAACTCACAAGGTAGCCCAGGAGGGGTGGGTGAGGAGGGAAGCACCAGGTAGGGTAGTGGATGAGGAGAGGAGGGAAGGAAAAGGCCACACTACAGTTCAAAACTTATTGAATGCCAGCCTCCTGTTGCTTGGGCAATCCTCTGGGGTGGAGGTGCTGGGTGCCCATAGCCTCCCCAGCCCCGCGTTCTTGGGCTTCTGGGTGAGGAGGATATGGAACTTGGGGAGGAGGGCAGGCGGTTATGCAGGGGCTGCAGTGGCGGTCTGTGCTCCTGCTGCCTTTCCTGCAGCTCCACCAGACACCTGAGCATGTCAGTTTGCTCCTCCATTAGCCTCAGCATTGCATCCTGTCTCTTTTCAGCGTGCTCCTCCCTCCTCTCATCGTGTTCATTTAACGCTTTCCTGGGCTCTGCCATTGTTTGCCTCCATGCATTCTGCTGAGCTCTTTCAGTGCGGGAGGAGTGCATGAGCTCTGAGAACATATCATTGCGAGTGCATTTTTTTCACCTTCTAATCTGCGCTAGCCTCTGGGACGGAGATGATAGGGAGAGCGTAGGAACATTTGTAGCTGCAGGAGGAAAAAAAGGGAGAGTCGTATTTAAAAAGATACATTTTAGAGAACAAAGGGAAGACTATTTCACACTGAATCAAGCAATTCACATTACATAGCATATGTGCTTTTGGTACAAGGTTGCATTTTGCCTCTTATATTGAGTGCCTGCCAGTTTGGTGTGAGACATCACGCACGCTCAGTTGGGCAACAGAATTTGGCTTGTAGGCAGACATGGTAAGGCAAAGGGTTTCAGCTTCTTCAACCTTCATAACATGTGAGAATGGTTTAAACAGCAGCGCCCTCCTTTCCCATACCAAGCAAAGCCCATTGGGTTGGCCATTTAAAAGGAGGGACTGCGGTTTTAGGGTGAAGGTGCAGCACAATCCAACCCTCCCCCCCGCACCCAATTCTCTGGGATGATCGCTTCACCACCACCACCCCGCCGCCACCACCACCGCGTGGCTAGTATCAGGGAAGATCGCTGTCAGCCAAACTCGAACAGTTCAGCATGAACGGGCCTCCCCCCACCGCATGGCTAACAGCAGGGATGATTTCTTTTCAGCCAAAGGCAAACAGCCCAGCAGAAACAGGCACCTCTGAATGTCCCCTTAAAAAAATTTCCCGTATTTCAACCAGGTGACCATGAATGATATCACTCTCCTGAGGCTAACACAGAGAGATAAAGAACAGATGTTGCTTGAATGCCACCAAAGTCTGGGCCCATTCGCTGCAATGTTTTGTTCTGCAATGATTCCAGACTACTTGCTACCGGCTTGGTGTGGTAAAGTGTCCTATCATGGAGGACGGAATAAGGCTGCCCTCCCCAGAAACCTTCTGCAAAGGCTTTTAGAGTACCTCCAGGAGAGCTTCATGGAGATGTCCCTTGAGGATTTCCGCTCCATCCCCAGATACGTTAACAGACTTTTCCAGTAGCTATACTGGCTGCAAATGCATGCCAAGTCTTCAGGGCAAATTAATCATTAAACACGCTTGCTTTTAAACCCTGTATTATATTTACAAAAGTACACTCACCAGAGGTGCCTTCGCCGGCTTCATGGTCCGGGAGCCCGCCTTGGGAGGATTGGGAGTGTATTGGCTCCAGGGTGATGAACAGTTCCTGGCTGCCGGGGAGAAGGGATTCTCCGCTTGCCTGCTGTGCACTATCCTCAACCTCCTCCTCCTCATCATCATCCTCATCCACAAAATCCTCATCCCTGTTGTGTGAGACTCCCCCCTTGGAGGTGTCCAGGGACAGTGGTGGGGTAGTGGTAGGGGCCCCTCCTAGAAGTGCATGCAGCTCATCATAGAAGAGGCATGTATGGGGCTCTGACCCAGAGCGACCGTTTGCATCCTTTGTTTTTTGGTAGGCTTGCCTCAGTTCCTTAACTTTCACGCGGCACTGCTGTCTGTCCCTGTTGTAGCCTCTGTCCATCATGCCCTTGGAGATTTTGGCAAATATATTGGCATTTCGTCTTTTGGAACGGAGTTCTCCTTCACGGATTCTTCTCCCCATACAGTGATCATATCCAGTACCTCCTGTTCGGTCCATGCTGGAGCTCTTTTGCAATTCTGGGACTCCATGGTCACCTGTGCTGATGAGCTCTGCATGATCACCTGTGCTGATCAGCTCGCCATGCTGGCCAAACAGGAAATGAAATTCAAAAGTTCCCGGGGTTTTTCCTGTGTAACTGACCAATGCATCTGAGTTGAGAGTGGTGTCCAGAGAGGTCACAATGGAGCACTCTGGGATAGTTCCTGGAGGCCAATACCTTCGAATTGCGTCCACACTACCCCAAATTCAACCCAGAGAGGTCGATTTTAGCGCTAAACCCCTCACCGGGGAGGAGTACAGAAATCGATTTTAAGAGCCCTTTAAGTCAACAAAACAGGCTTGGTTGTGTGGATGGGTGCAGGGTTAAATTGACCTAGCGCTGCTAAATTTGACCTAAACTCATAGTGTAGACCAGGGCTCAGTGCTGTAGCTAGTTCTTAATGTAAGATTAGCCTCTTCAATTTAATTTATAGTATTTCCCTAATTCATTTTAGTATGTTTGATCAGTTCCTATGCCCCAGCGCAGATCTGATGGCAGATCTGAAAGAAAAAAGGCCAGGATTTGCTAAGTGTGCATCTTGTCCTTCCGTATTCTCTGCTTCTTCTTCAAGTACTTGTCGCATATACATTCCATTTTGGGTGTGTGCACTCGCAACGCACTTGAGCAGGAGACTTTTGGTAAGCAGTTCCCATCAGATTGGGATGTGCCTTGAGTGCTCTTGTGCCTCCAACCAAAGGCATAAAGGGTGGGCCACTCCAACTCCCACTCAGTTTCTTCTCACCACTCAGGGCTATAATTTGGAGCTCGCTGTCCCACCTTGCAGGCCACTGTTCTCCTTTAAGTGATTCTGCACATATACATTCCACAGCAGGTGTATATGCGCCCAATGCATTAGAGTCAGAGACTTTTGGCAGCAGTACCACGAAGGGGGTGGATATGCTCCTGCTCTCCTAACAAGGGCATAAAAAGGGCATCTGCTGCCTTCATCTCAGTTCTTTCTCATTGCCTGTGACAAGAATTGTCTGTAGCATTTGCTTTGGTTAGCGAGCATCATAAAGCTTTAGTGAATATAGTTATATGTAGTGTTGTTGAAGCCTTTTCGGTCACAGGATATTAGAGAGATTTCCACCACAACTTCAATAACCACCCCCTGTCCATTAAACTCTCTCTGGAACACCTCCACACAAGCATCTACTTCCTGGACACCACGATCAGCTTCAGCAATGGAACCCTATAGGTAACTAATACAAGAAACTCATGGATCACCACACCTACCTTCATAGATCCAGTTACCCAAATACATAACAAAATCTGTTATCTACAGTCAGGCACTCACATACCACAGAATATGCTCTGAGGAGGAAGTCCAGGATATACACCTTAACACACTCAAAACTGCCTACACCAAACAAGGACACTCACCAGAGAAGTAGATTGCATAATGGAACGGGCCACACAAATACCGCAAAGAGAACCTGCTTCAGTACAGAAATAAAACCCCCTCTGACAACACCCCAGTAGTTGTCATGTATCACCCCACCAGGATACACCAACTCAAAGCAGCACCTAGAACAACAGATGCAAAACCTGTAGACATATTTCCACTGCTACAATGATCAACACCCCCCACAACACAATTTTCAAGATCCATGGGTCCTACACATGCCTATCACAATATGTGGTGTACCTCTTCCAGTACACTAAATGCCCTAATAGCAACTTTGTGAGTGAAGCAAGACAATCACTATGCTCTCAAATGAATTCACACAGGAAAATTATAAAAGACAAAAACACTGCATTATCTGTGGGTGAACACTTTTTTCACAAAGCAATCACTGTATATCTGACCTATCAGTCTTCATCTTCAAAGGAAACCTTGAAAGCACAACACTTTCAAAAGATGAGCCCCAGAGCTTAAATTCATAACTTTGCTAGACACTGAAAATCACAGACTGAATAGGGTAGCCATGTTAGTCTGGATCTGTAAAAAGCAACAAAGTCCTGTGGCACCTTATAGACTAACAGATGTATTGGAGCATAAGCTTTCGTGGGTGAATACCCACTTCGTCAGATGCGTCAGATACATGCGTCTGACGAAGTGGGTATTCACCCATGAAAGCTTATGCTCCAATACGTCTGTTAGTCTGTAAGGTGCCACAGGACTCTGTTGCTTTTTACAGACTGAATAGAGACAATGGATTTATGGCTTGTTACAACAATCTATAACCCACTAACAACCTCTCCAGCAACTTCCCCCACCCCTTCCTCCCTATGATTGGAGGGGTGTTAACGGGCCACTTTACCTTGTATGGTTCTTTGAAATATCTGTTAACCACTTATTCTAAACAATCTGTTTCATCTTGTGTTTAGCTGTGACACTCTAAGTAAGTTTCCCAGACCAGAAGAAGAGCTCTGTGTAAGCTCAAAAGCTTGTCTCTCTCAACAACAGAAGTTGGTCCAATAAAAGATATTACCTCACCCACCTTGTTTCTCTAATATAGTTAGACATATTCAGTGGTAGTTTAGTTTAGTAGTTCCCTGGAGGATTTTAGTATGAAAAAATCCCCAGGTGTTAAGCAGTGTACCACATACAGGGCTGTTATCTCTGTCAGATAGGCACAAGACCCACTTGTTGAGGACCACATGAAGGCCAAATGCTTCATTTGTACCTTCTTCCCATCAGGACTAAAAACAGAGGGATTTTCATCTTAAAGTTCATTTCATGCAAGAGGTGATTTGCCCTGTGTTGGAGTGAGGCAGGGGACTCAGAATTGACCAGGAGTGCCCCTCCAGCTGCTTCTGATTCCAACCATGAGTCTGGTGACAAATGTCATGCTTTGTCTTCACTGTCAGCCTTGTTAAAGCGCTCCAGGAACTCTGATGCTGACAGGTGCACAAAGTGTTGGATTTCTTACAGAAAGTCCTCCGATAAAGGTGTGAGACTTCACAAATCCAATGCTCACCAGTCCCATCTGAGGCAACACTGTCGACTCCAGGTCCTTCAGGGCTGTCAAGACTAGTATCTTCACTAGTATCTTCACTCATGCTGGGTCCTTCTTCCTCCTTTCAGCCAATTCAAATGTACTCATTCCACTGGGACTATCAGCACCAATACCCTTACCTGATGTGCCCTCTACTCCACTGGCCTTCTTGTTGGCAAGGTATCTTATTTGCCTTTCCCTACTGGGCTCTCCTTTGCTGCAACTGACATCAGTGTCCTCAGCTCCATTGATACATCTGGCACCATGAATGTGCCTGGCACTGTCAATGCATTCAGGGGCATCGGCACTTTCAGTTCCATCTCATATAGCATCAGCTTTTTGACCTATTATACCAGCACTTAATCCTGACCACTTTGTCCTGACCACCCCAATCCTCATTTTCCTTGGAGCCCAATGTATCTTCTATACCCAGACCATCTAGAATCCCAATGGGGACTGCTCCTGCCTATTCTGAAAAGCCTTACATTTCTTCTTTAGACTCTGAAATGGAGGAACCCATTTTACCTTTGGGTGATTTTAGATCACTTTATAGCTGTTCTACCATTATGAGACCTAAAGTCTAGGACTGGTTTTCCTATAGAGAAGCTACAGCATGGGGTCTCCAACCGTGGATGGCTCAGACCATGCAGTCCCTTCATAGCCTTATTGGTCTTGGGCTGCTCTGAGAGCCTGTAGACCTTCATCATGATCACTTCCAGTGCAGGAAACTTCTACCCAGGATCCTGCTACTATCCCTGTGCTGGACCCCACAGAGGAGGGGGAATTAGATGTGCCCCTAAATATTTCTTTATCTTCAGCATATGAAGCTGTTACTCCAGAGTCAACATCTCCCTTCACATAGGACTTCAAAGTTTTTCAGGATCTCATAAGGAGGTTGGCCACTTCTCTAGATATATGGGCAGAGCCTGTGCAAGAGAACCCTCATACACTCCTTGATATTTTATACACTCCTGTTCCAGGAAGGACTCCTGCTCCTGCCCTTTGTATCAATGAAGCATTATTGGAGCCAGCAAAAACCCTCTGGTAGACCCCAGCCTCCATACCTCCTACAGCCAAGTGGGTGGAAAGGCCAACATCAAGTCCCTCAACAAGATTTTGACTATTTCTTTACCCATCCTATTCCTAGATCCTTGGTGGTCAGAGATGCTAAAGAGCGATCTAGTCCTGTCCTCAATTGATTCCCAAAAATAAGGAATTTAAGAGGCTTAATTTATACAGCCAAAAGATTTATTTCACTGCCACTCTTCAAATGAGAGTTGCTAATTACCAGGCTTTTTGGGGTCAAAATAGAATTTTATTAATTTCTCTGAAATTTCAAAATTTGATGCCAAATTGCCAGATGTCCGATAAAGATCAGTTTTTGGCTTTGGTTTCTGAGGGACACCTTACAGCTCAAACATCTCTTCAGGTAGCAATAGACACCACTGATATGGCCTCACATTCCATAGCCACTGCAATGGCCATGAAGCGCTTTTCCTGGCTGACATTCCAAAGGAGCTGCAGAACACAACAGAAGATTTAACTTTGAGGGGTCTAAATTGTTTTCTATCAAAACAGATGACACTATGCACTTACTGAAGGACTACTGTACAATGCTTCGTTCGCTAGGAGTTTGTACTCCATTTACACAAGGGTAACAGTTTAGGCCTCAATCTTACTCCAGGCCCTCTCTCCAACAGAGGTCACAGTATTCTTCCTAGAGAAGCTCAAGACCATCTTGATATTGCCAGCTGTCTTCATCAATCAGAAGACCTTCTTACCATACAGCTGCAACCTCCAATCATTTTGACTTTTTGATCAAGGCGAGCACACTAACTGTATTTTGTCCCGTGGATTATGCCAGTCCTCTTTCACTGTGCTTGGGAAGACATTACATCAGACAAATTGGTGCTCAGCACAGTAAAAGAAGGATATGTTATCCAATTTACTTCCATCCCTTTTCCCAACCCACTTTCCCCATCCCTTTTCAAGGACCCTTCCCATGAAACTATTACTTCAAGAAACATGGTCTCTTCTAGATTTGGGAGCAATACAAAATTACCAATACAGAGGGAAAGGTTTCTATTCCCAGTACTTCTTGGCTCCAAAGAAATCTGGTAGTCTTCACCCCATTCTAGATCTAAGTAAGTTAAACTATTTCATCAAGAAAATCAAGTTGAGGATGCTCACGCTCACTTCCATTTCCATTCCCTGGAGGCTGGAGATTGGTATGCTAACTTGATTTACAGGGTGCATACTTCCACATGGCACTACATCCCTGCCACAGGATGTACCTTTGATCCATCACAGGCAACAACCATTACCATACACAGTGCTTCACTTCGGGCTGTCATCAGACCCAAGGATCCTCACCCAATTGCATGGCATAGGTGGCAGTCCACCTACATCCTTTGGGCATCCAAATATTTCCTTACCTGGACCAATGGCTGATGCATAGAATATCAAGCAACCAGGTCCAAAACAGCACCCTAGTCAACTGGACTGGGCCTAGGCCTGCAACTAAATTTGGACAAATCACTGTTACAACCAACAAATAGAATCATAGAACTGGAAGGGACCTTGAGAGGTCATCTAGTCCAGTCCCCTGAACTCATGCCAGGACTAAGTATTATCTAGACCATTCCTGACAGGTGTTTGTCTAACCTGCTCTTAAAAATCTCCAATGATGGAGATTCCACAACCTCCCTAGGCAATTTATTCCAGTGCTTAACCACCATGACAGTTGGGAAGTTTTTCCTAATGTCCAACCTAAATCTCCCTTGCTGCAATTTAAGCCCATTGCTTCTTGTCCTATTCTCACAGGTTAAGAAAAACAATTTTTCTTCCTTCTCCTTGTAACAACCTTTTATGTACTTGAAAACTGTTATGTCCCCTCTCAGTCTTCTCTCTTCCAGCCTAAACAAACCCAATTTTTTCAATCTTCCCTCATAGGTCATGTTTTTTAGACCTTTAATCTTTTTTGTCGCTCTTCTCTCGACTCTCTCCAATTTGTCCACATCCTTCCTTAAATGTGGTGCTCTGAAATGGACACAATATTCCAGTTGAGGCCTAATCAGCGCAGCATAGAGCGGAAGAATTACTTCTCGTGTCTTGCTTACAACACTCCTGCTAATACATCCCAGAATGATGTTCACTTTTTCTGCAACAGCATTACACTGTTGACTCATATTTAGCTTGTGGTCCACTATGACTCCCAGTTCCTTTTCCGCAGTACTCCCTCCTAGGCAATCATTTCCCATTTTGAATGTGTGCAACTGATTGTTCCTTCCTAAATGGAGTACTTTGCATTTGTCCTTATTGAATTTCATCCTATTTACTTCAGACCATTTCTCCAGTTTGTTCAGATCATTTTGAATTTTAATCCTATCCTCCAAAGCACTTGCAACCCCTCCCAGCTTGGTAATTTCTGCAAACTTTATAAGTGTACTCTGTATGCCATTATCTAAATCACTGATTAAGATATTGAACTGAACTGGACCCAGAACTGATCCCTGTGGGACCCCACTCGTTATGCCCTTCCAGCATGACTGTGAACCACTGATAACTACTCCTTGGGAAAGGTTTTCCAACCAGTGTTGCACCCACCTTATAGTAACTCCATCTAGGTTGCATTTCCCTAGTTTGTTTATGAGAAGATCATGCGAGACAGTATCAAAAGCTTTACTAAAGTCAAGATATACCACATCTACCACTTCCTCCCTATCCACAAGGCTTGTTACCCTATCAAAGAAAGCTATCAGGTTGGTTTGACACAATTTGTTTTTGACAAATCCATGTTGACTGTTACTTATCACCTTATTATCTTCTAGATGTTGGTAAATTGATTGCTTAATTATTTGCTCCATTATTTTTCCGGGTACAGAAGTTAAGATGACTGGTCTGTAATTCCCTGGGTTGTCCTTATTTCCCTTTTTATAGATTGGCACTATATTTGCCCTTTTCCAGTCTTCTGGAATCTCTCCCGTCTTCCATGACTTTTCAAAGATAATCGATAATGGCTCAGATATCTCCTCAATCAGCTCCTTGAGTATTCTAGGCTGCATTTCATCAGGTCCTGGTGACTTGAAGGTATCTAATTTGTCCAAGTAATTTTTAACTTGTTTTTTCCCTATTTTAGCCTCTTCTGTTCCTTCCTCATTTTCACTGGCATTCACTATGTTAGATGTCCAATCACCACCAACTTTCTTGGTGAAAACCAAAACAAAGAAATCATTAAGCACCTCTGCCATTTCCACATTTTCTGTTATTATTCCCCCCCCACCACCGCACCCTCTCCCATTGAGTAATGGGCCTACCCTGTCCTTGGTCTTCCTGTTGCTTCCAATGTATTTGTTGAATGTTTTCTTGTTACCCTTTATGTCTCTAGCTAATTTGATCTCGTTTTGTGCCTTGGCCTTTCTAATTTTGTCCCTACATACTTGTGTTATTTGTTTCTATTCATCCTTTGTAATTTGACCTAGTTTCCACTTTTTGTAGGACTCTTTTTTGATGTTTAGATCATCGAAGATCTCCTGGTTAAGCCACGGTGGTCTCTTGCCATAATTCCTATCTTTCCTACGCAGTGAGATAGTTTGCTCTTGTGCCCTTAATAATGTCTCTTAGAAAAATTGCCAACTGTCTTCTATTGTTTTTCCCCTTAGACTTGCTTTCCATGGGATCTTCTCTACCATTTCCCTGAGTTTGCTAAAGTCTGCCTTCTTGAAATCTATTGTCTTTGTTTTGCTGTTCTCCCTCCTACCATTCCTTAGAATCATGAACTCATCATTTCATGATCACTTTCACTCAAGCTGCCTTCCACTTTCAAATTCTCAACCAGTTCCTCCCTATTTGTCAAAATCAAATCTAGAACAGCCTCTCCCCTAGAGCGCATAACCTTCATAGGGGCAGACCTCAGTGCCATTACCACCATGACTTACCTTACAAAGTAGAGAGTCCTTTGGCAAATAAATATCCACTGGCCATCTCCAGTCAGAATACAACTTCTAAGCAATTATAGCAGGCCAGAGAATCCAGCTCATATAATCAAATAGCTCATGTAAATCAGATTTTAAAGGGAATATTTAAATACAATTTAACTATTGATGATTCTAAAGTATTTTTCTTCTCTTAGAGAGGAAACTATATGAGCTATCAGAAGCAAGAAGGGTTTTGCTTGCAAGTCTGGAATCAAATCTGAAAGATCTGCAACAAGCACAGGCTTTCGCATCTAGCCAACCAAGCTCTATGACTGGTAAGTACAGAGCTGGGCTCTGATCCTGTATTCCTTACTCAGACAAAACTGCAGTTGAGTTTTGTGTTACCATATAAAGGCTTTTTGAGCCTTTATAAAAAGAGCTTTTGCCAGGTTAAGGAGTGCAGGATAGATACTTTAGTAATGTTGTATAGGTAAAGCGGATGATTCTCAGGCTGAGAGAGTTGTTGGGTTTGCAAACCTGTTTTTTACTATTAAAACATTAAACTTAAGTTTGGTTTGAGATTTGTATGGTATAGTGCTTTCATTGCTTACAATCACAATGAAATACTTTTAAAGCCTTTTGTCAAGCCCACATGGAAAGAAGATAAACATTTGGAAAAGTTAGGTCAAACTTTAATTTCAACTATTTTCTTTATTCCCTTTCCTTTTAGCTGTATGAAATATTTTAAAAGGAAAATTTCTTTGACAGTTTTTTAGGTGGCATTAAAAGCATTAAGGCATTTTGGGGGGAAGAAATAATAAGTTGTTGAAGTTTGACCTTGCTTCTTTTTTAAGACAAAACAAAACAGATGCACACACAGGGAGAGAGGAAAGATAAGAGAGGTTCTGTAACTTAATAAAAATAGTAACTTTAAGGTTATCTGCTGGAAAAAATGACAGGCGCAGCATGTGAACTTACTAGTTACGCTGAAATCTGGCAATTTTTTACCAATATTAGCTTTCCTTTGTGGACACCTCAGTGTTATAAGATATGACTTGTCCTGGGCTGGCTAAGCTGGACGCCTGTTAGAGAAGTCATAAAGAGAAAGAAGAGTTAGAAGGATTAAGGTCAGGGGAACTGGCACACTAGAGATGCAATAATAATAGGAACCTCAGATTCACATCTCATATATTGCTCAAGATTTAATCAAGCTGATGGATGGGGTGATGTAACTTGGTTCCCTCTCCTTACCCAGTCTGATCAAAGCAACTTTCTGGATTAGGAAAACGGAAGTCCAATATTGTAAATTTCGGTGGCCCAGCAGGTGGCAGCAATTGTAATAATGAGGCTAGCTAATATGCAGTGCATTCTCTTTCTTCTCTCAGTACTTTCTTTGTGTAAGCTTAAGATAATTGACATTGAGAAAAACAGTATACAGAAAGAGGATGGTAACTTGGTCCTATCAAAAACAGCCAATCAAAACACATATATTGACATTTCATTCCAATGCCATCTTAGTATGTTGCTATAGCAAATTTGTAACCTCACAAGGAACTTTGAACACTCATTTACCTTAAACACATCCAGTTTGTACTAGTTCTTTGTCTCTAACTTTTGTTTATCTTATGAAATGATTATATTAATAGATTCCAAGGTCAGAAGGGACCATTGTGATAATCTAGGCAGACCTCTGTATAACACAGGCCATAGAACTTGCCCAAAATAATTCCTAGAGCATATATTTTAGAAAAAAGAACATTCAATCTGGATTTTAAAATTGTCCATGATGGAGAATCCACCACAACCCTTTGTAAATACTTCCAGTGGTTAATTGCTCTGTTAAAAACGTATGCTGTATTTCCAGTCTGAATTTGTCTAGCTTCAGCTTCCAGCCATTGGATCATCCTGTACCTTTCTCTGCTAGTTTGAGGAGCCCATTATTAAATATTTGTTCCCAATGTAAGTACCTGTAGACTATAATCAAATCAACTCTTAACCTTTTCCTTGTTAAGCTAAATTGAACTCCTTGAGACTGTCTCTATAAGGTATTGTTTGCTAATCATTTAATCTTTTGTGTGGCTTTTCTCTGAACCCTCTCCAAATAATCATCCTCCTTCTTGATTTGTGGACTCCAGCACTGGACACAGTATGCCAGTAGCGGTCACACCAGTGCCAAATACAGATATAATATAATCTCTCTACTCCTACTTGAGATTTCCCTTTTTATGCATCCAAAGATTGCATTAGTCCTTTTGGCCACAGGATCACACTGGGAGCTCATGGTCAGCTGATTATCTACCACAACCCCTAAATCTTTTTCAGAGTCATTGTTTCCCAGGGGAGAGTTCCCCATTGTGTAAGTATGACTACATTCTTTGTTTCTAAATGTGTGTGTATAATTTACATTTATGGTTATATTAAAATGCATATTGTTTGCTTGAGCCCAGCTTACCAAGCAATCCAGATCACTCAGTGTCAGAGACCTGTCCTCTTCCTTATTTACCACTTCCCCAATTTTTAAGTCCTCTGCAAACTTTATCAGTGATGATCTTATGTTTTCTTCCAGGTCATTAATAAAAATGTTAAATAGCATAGGGTCAAGAACCAATCCCAGTGGGATCCCACTACAAAATTCAAGGATAATCCCCCATTACAATTACATTTTGAGATCTATCAGTTAGCCAGCTTTTAATCCATTTCATGTCTGCATTGTTAATTTGTATATCTTTCTAGTTTTTTAATCAAAATATCATGCAGTACCAAATCTAATGCCTTACAGAAGTCTAAATATATTACATCAACACTATTACCTACATTAACCAAACATGTATTCTCATAAAAAAAAAAGTCAAGTTACTTTGAGAGGATTTATTTTCCATAAACCCATGCTGATTGACATTAATTATATTACCCTTCTTTAATTCTTTATTAATTGAATTCTGTATCAGCCACTCAATTATCTTGCCCAGGATCAATGTCAGGCTGATAGGCCTATAATAACTCAGGTCATCCTATTTTCCCTTTCTAAATATTGGCACAACATTAGTTTTGTTTCAGGCTTCTGGAACTTCCCTACTGTCCCAAGACTTATTGAAAATGAACATTAACAGTCCAGAGAGGTCCTCAGCCAACTTTTAAAATTTCCGGATGAAAGTTATCTTGACCAATCAGTGTCTTCGCTGTCTGGGCGAGTCTCACGTTAGTGACAAGTGCAAGATCTGCCGCTCCTTCAAGCCGCGGACAAAGAAGGAGCGTGAGATCCGACTCCTAGCTCTGTTAATGGAGTCGGCATTGGCCCCGGCACCGGCGCGTCGAGCCGACACCGCGCCGGGCTCCGTGTCTTCGGCACGTGGCGAAGCGCCTCCGGTGCGCCGTTTCAAAGCAGCACCCGGTACCGCATCCTCAGTGCTCAGCGAGGCGCCGTCGACGTCCTGGCACCGCTCCCCAGCTAAGAAGCCAGGGAAGTCTCAGCAGCGCCGAGAGAAGGACAGGGGTGAGGCCAGACCCGAGTTGGGCAGCCCACGATCCCCATCGGGACAGAGATCTCTGACTCGGGCTGAGCGGAGTAGTCCAGTCCCGTCCGCGCGAGCCTCGACGGAGGTACGCATGCCTTCGATGCCAGAGGCAGCTCGTGACATCTTAGCGCTTCCGGTGCCGGGAGCGCCTCCTCAGTCGGGCCCCCAGTCCCATGGGAAGCCGCCTTTGGGTGCCCATCAGCCCTTCCCGGAGGTGTCGGAGGTCGAGACACCGTCCCGGGTCGAGGTGCCGAGCAGAGCCCCGAGGTGTACGTCGACTCCGTGTCCGGACTCTTCGATTAGCGGATCCCACTCCTCTGCTCTCGGACGCCGTTGAGGAGGTGACAAGAGACGGCGCCGTTCCTCTTCCAGCCGCTCCAAGAGGAACAGGTCTCTGTGCCGTCGGCACCGGCGCTCGGACTCAAGCATCTGCCATCGCAGATGCCATGCCCGCACCGCATTCCGAGAGTCCCCAGCACCGCGGCACCATGGCCACAGGCGCCGCAGGGAGTCCAGAGATAGTTCCGCGGACATTTACCTGTCAACATCGTCCAGGTCGAAGTCTCGGGGCAGGAGCCGTCACAATAGAGACCGCTCCAGTCATTCCTACGGCACCGTGCGCTCTTCCAGGACTTCGGCTTCAGGACGCAGCCGTCTCTCCCTGGGCTGCACCGCGCCACAAGAACAACCAGACCTGCCGCCCGATGCGCCTCAGTTCCAGGCCGTGCCCTGGCAGGGACAATGGTGCTAGTGGGCACCGTGGCCTCAGGCACCTGTGCAGCCAGGACCTCGCTCCGTGGCAGGAGCCTCTCAGGGCCACCCTGCGTCGCCTCCCCGGCACCGGGATCTGGCCGTGGGCGCCGAACCCCCGGCACCGAACCCGGACATGGAGCCCATGATGCCGTTGGCCGCCGAAGGCACCGTACCTTCCACCTCTTTGGCACAGGGCGATTTGGTTGCGGTACCACCTCCCTCTTCCCAAGAGGACTTTAAAGCACATCAAGAGCTGCTTCGGAGGGTGGCAGCCAACCTCGAGCTCTGGGCCGAGGAGATGGAGGAGCCCTCCGATACTCTCTTCAATGTCCTCGCCTCCTCGGTACCGGGGCATGTGGCGCTCCCTTTCCATCAGGGAGTCGCCAATATCACCACTGGCCTTTGGCAGACCCCGGCCTCTCTTGTGCCTATTTCCAAGAAGGCCGAGAGGAAGTACTTCGTCCCCACGAGGGGTCTCAAGTACCTTTACACCCACCCAGCTCCAAACTCCCTGGTGGTAGAGTTGGTCCACCACTGCGAGCGGAATGGCCAGCCCGTGCCCATGCCAAAGGACAAGGACGCTCGTAGACTTGATACCTTTGGAAAAAAGATTTATTCATCAGCGAGTTTCCAGCTCAGAGTGGCCAACCATCAGGCACTTCTGAGCCGTTATGAGTTTAATCTTTGGGGATCCCTCCCCAAGTTCGAGCCCCTCATTCCTGACAAGGATGTGAAGGAGTTCCGGGCGCTGATCGAGGAGGGTGCAGCTGCCACCAAAGCTGCTCTCTAGGCGGCTTCAGATGCGTCGGACACAGCGGCTCGTTCGATGGCTTCCGTGGTTTCCATGCGACGGGCGTCGTGGCTCTCGCTTTCCGGGCTGTCGTCAGAATCCCAGTCCATAATGCAGGACCTGCCGTTTGATGGCAAGGCCCTTTTTGCGGACCAGACAGACACCCGTCTGCACGGGATGAAGGACTCCCGCACCACCCTGCAGACGCTAGGCCTGTACGTCCCGCCTGCCAAGGACAAGCCCAGGCCTCAACCCTCTGCTCCGCAAGCTAGGGGCAGATATGAACCCCCACCTAAGCAGCAGAGGGAACAAAGTCGTAGGTCCCAACACCAATCCTGCTCGGCCCCACGGCCTGGGGCCTCGAAGGCCAAGAGCCCGGGAAAACGGCATTTTTGACTCTTTGAGGGGGGTCAATGGGCCTGTTGCCAGTGTACCCCCCACCCAGTTAATAAGGTTGCCTTTTATAAACCGTTTATCGGACTTCCGACTGCAGTGGTCCCGCATAACGTCGGACCAATGGGTCCTCAGCACCATCTCCCAATGGTACAGGCTGCAGTTTGTTTCAACCCCTCCCAACTGTCCCCCATCTGGGCAGCCGGCCGGGGTCCCGGAGCATGCCCTCCTCGTCCGCCAGAAGGTAGAGCGCCTCCTCTCTTTGGGAGCGGTGGAAAGGGTACCTCGGGAATACCAGGGCAGGGGTTTTTACTCCAGGTATTTCCTCATCCCCAAGGCGAAGGGCGGGCTTCGGCCCATCCTTGACCTGCGGAATCTCAACCAGTTCCTGGTGTGTTGCAAATTCCACATGGTGTCCCTGGCCTCTATTATTCCATCCCTAGACCAGGGGGATTGGTTTACGGCGCTGGACCTCCAGGGATGCGTACTTTCACATCCATATTTTCGAGGGTCACAGGCGCTTCCTTCGTTTCCTGGTGGGTCAGGACCAGTTCCAGTTTACGGTCCTCCCCTTTGGCCTTTCTACTGCCCCCAGGGTATTTACGAAGTGTATGGCGGTGGTGGCGGCCCACCTCAGGAGGAATGGGCTGCAGATCTTCCCCTACCTCGACGACTGGCTGCTCAAGGGCCAGTCTCACTCTCTGGTGCAGCAGCAGACAAGCTTCCTGCTAGACACCTGCGCGGCTCTAGGCCTACTGGTAAACGAGGAAAAATCCACGTTAATTCCGGTTCAGTGCATAAGCTTTATAGGGGCGCTGTTAGATTCCCGGGTGGCCATGGCCTCCCTCCCACGGGACAGATTCAAGATGCTCAAAGCTCTCATCGCCTTGGTCACGGCCTTTCCAGTAACCACGGCACGGGTGTGCCTTCAAATCCTAGGCCACATGGCAGCATACACCTATGTGGTGCGACATGCCAGGCTTCGGATGTGGCCCCTTCAGCTCTGGCTGGCCTCCTGGTATTCCCAGGCCAGGGACAGCCTGGACAAGGTGGTCACGGTGCCACCCAAGGTGGTGGCAGACCTCCAATGGTGGTCCCTCCCGAGCAACATGCTTCAGGGTATTCCTTTCCGAGAGCCCCCTCCCTCACTAGATCTAGTGTCGGACGCCTCGGACCTGGGCTGGGGAGCCCGCATGGGGGGTTTCAGGACCCAGGGCATGTGGTCACCAGAGGAGCTAACCCTGCACATAAACGTTAGGGAGCTCAGGGCCGTACGCCTGGCATTTCGCCAGCACATACAAGGGAAGTCTTCACAGACAACATGACCGCCATGTTTTACGTCAACAAACAGGGCACGCGTTCCCGGCCCTTATGCCAGGAAGCCCAACTCCTGTGGGAGTTCTGAATAGCCCACAATGTACTCCTGCGGGCTTTTTACCTGCCCGGCAAGTGCAACATGCTCGCGGACTGCCTGAGCAGGGTATTCTCCCAACAGCACGAGTGGTCCCTGCACAAGGAGGTGGCCAGGTGGATCTTCCTACAGTGGGGTGCTCCCCAGGTAGACCTGTTTGCCAACACCCAGAATCGTCAGTGTCCTCGATTCTGCTCCAGAGCGGAAGAGGCCGACGGGGCGCTATCGGATGCGTTCCTGCTCCCATGGTCGGGGCCCCTGTTGTACACCTTCCTGCCCTTCCCCTTAATAGGCAGGGTCCTACAGAAGGTGAAGTCAGACGGGGCGAGGATTATCCTCATAGCCCCGGATTGGGCCCGTCAGCATTGGTACGGGTCCCTGCTGCAACTCTTAGCGGCCCCTCCTTGCAGGCTGCCACTACGCCCAGACCTCCTCTCCCAGGAGGAAGGTCATCTCCTCCATCCCAACCTAGCCGCGCTCCACCTGACAGCGTGGCTGCTTCGTGGTTAAATGAGGAGGAGGGGAGGTGTTCTGAGGATGTGAGAAACCCTCCACTCATCGAACCTACCTGGCTAAGTGGTATAGGTTCTCTATGTGGGCGAGGGATAGAGGTTTCTCTCCCTCCTCCGCATCTATCCAGCTTGTCCTCGATTACCTCCTGTCCCTTCGGACCCAAGGGCTGGCGCCTGCCTCCATAAGAGTGCACCTGGCGGCCATTTCGGCTTTCCATCCCCCGGTGCAGGGCCTGTCTGTAGTCTCGCATCACATGACGGCCCGGTTTCTGAAAGGGTTAGATCGGGCATTTCCTTACGCCAGACCCCCGGTCCCGCTCTGGGACCTGAACCTAGTACTTTCCCGCCTCACAGGGCCCCCTTTTGAGCCCTTAGCCACTTGTTCGTAGTCCCACCTGTCGTGGAAGGTGGCGTTCTTAGTGGCTATCACCTCAGCCTGCTGGGTCTCCGAGCTCAGGGCCCTGACCTCTGAACCGCCGTATATGGTCTTTCATAAGGACAAGGTTCTGCTCCGCCCTCACCCCGCCTTTTTGCCGAAGGTAGTCTCAGCTTTCCACATGGATCAGGACATTTTCCTTCCAATCCTCTGTCCTAAGCCCCATTCCTCCAATGAGGAATGCTGCTTGCACGTTAGACATGCGCAGAGCGCTGGCCTTTTACCTGGACAGAACCAGGTCATTTAGGAAATCCCCCCCAGCTTTTTATTGCTTCGGCCGAGCGCATGAGGGGACGCCTGGTGTCCACCCAGCGGATCTCCCGCTGGATCACATCGTGCATTCGCACCTGTTACGACCTGGCAGGGGTTCCCCTGCCTCCTATTGTGAAGGCACATTCGACGAGAGCCCAGGCCTCGTCTGTGGCCTATGTGGCTCATGTCCCTATTCAGGACATCTGTAGGGCTCTGTGGTCCTCTGTCCACACTTTTTCATCACACTATGCGATCGTCTCCCAAACAAGGGATGACGCCGGGTTTGGTAGGGCGGTGCTCCGCCCGGGTAACCCGTAAACCTTTTCCTTTAAACTCCTACCCACCTCCATCAGGGATTGCTTGGAGTCACCTATAGTGGAATACACATGAGCAGTCACTTGAAGAAGAAAGGACAGTTACCTGTTCTGTAATTGGCATTCTTCGAGATGTGTTGCTCAGGTGTATTCCACGTCCCACCCTCCTTCCCCTCTGTCGGAGTTGTCTGGCAAGAAGGAACTGAGGGTGGGGGGAGCACGCAGCCCCCTTTATGGCGCGATATGTCGGTGCCACTCCAGGGGTCGCAGCGGTGCTCCCCCTCTACGGATACTGCAAAGGGAAAAACTTCCGGCACCAGTGCACGTGGTGAGCATGCACACCTATAGTGGAATACACCTGAGCAACACATCTCGAAGAACGCCAGTTACGGAACAGGTAACTGTCCTTTTTTTAACCAATACGTCGTCCTTATTTGATTGTGGCTTTTGGGGCATCTAGAAAAGTATTCTTAAAATATCCTCAGGGCAGAGCAGGAATTGGAGCACCCCTGGGGAAAAATAAAAGTCAGCGCTTATGCATTGATCCATGAGCATTCAAGATCGGTTTCTTCTGAGTTGTCAGTGACTCAGAAACAGGTAATGCCATTTTTGACATAGACTGCAATTCCCCCTCCTCTTTTGCCCACTTGATCCTTTCTAAAATCAAATGATTATAGCCTAATTAACATTCCAGTCATGGGAATCATCCCACCAGGGTTTCAGTAATGCCAACTAAATCAAATTTATGCTCATAAATAAGCGATTCCAATTCCTTTTTTGTTACCTTTTGTTTATATAATATGTTGAGATGAATTTTGTAACCATTCACCTGGAAAGATTTAAAGTGTGCAAAACTTAAACTGGAACAGAAGATTGATTCAGTAGAAGTTAGTTTTTTAATTCTTCCTCTGGATATCCCTTGTAGACTAGTAAGGAAGATAAAGAAAATACTTTTACTAAGTGTGGAATGGAGTATGTACTAAAGAATATGTTGTTCTAACACCAGAAAAGTGTCACATACGTTGACTGCAGTTGTGTATGCTTTAGAGAGAATATGTTTTCTTTTAAATGTTTGCCATTATTTGGTTACTAGATATTTCCCAGCTCAGGACTGTGACAGTTCAGATATACACTGAAGGCCTACTTTTGACCATTGCCCGCCTTTGTACAATGCCGTAACAGATAAAACAATGTATAAGACGGAAGGAGACTTTGTTTTATTTTTCTGGATGTATTCTTAAATATAAAAACTAGATACAGTTTTTACTGAATGGAACATAATGGTTTATGTGGTTTCATTCTATTGTCTAAAAGATCATTTTAGATTATTGTCGGTAGCAATTGTACACTACATGTATATAGAGTGGTTATTGCAGAAATGCAAAAGCCCCTGTTTAGTGTTCCATATTTTGTTTATTTCATTTTACAGAGTGTACCTATTCAACGTTTTCTCTATTTAATGCACTAAAATCTTCCTCTCTCTTTAGCGAGCAAAGTAGATGAGCTAACCAAGAAAAGAGAGATTTTGTCTGCAAAGCTGGAAGCAAATCTAAAGGATCTGCAACAGGCACAGGATTTTGCAGCAGGCCAGATAGGAAAAGAGAGATCAAGTGGTGAGTGCAAAGTAAATAACTTACAGTCAGCAAAAATGATGATTTGGAGGTGAGGGGGTCTTCCAGGATCCTCTGTGGACTGAATGCTTGAACCAAGAATATAAATTCTGTCATTTCCACTTATGAATACTCAAGATTAGATCCACAAAGGGGAGTTAGACTCAGCATTGCAACATCTAACATTTAGGTGCCCTACTGCCTTGTCGAATCCACAATCCTAAATTAGGTGCCCAGGCTCCTCTCCCTGGGCAGAATTAGGTGCGTAAGAATGTGATTCACAAAAACCAGCACACTGTGTGGGGAGTTGCCTAAGCTGGCAGGTAGGAAGCTGTTCCACTTTGTATAAATACTTAAATATTCATTGGGCCAGAGAGAATGAGAGTGATTCTGTAGGCCAGTGGTTAGGGCACTGGGAGACCCAGGTTCCAGTCCCTGCTGCAGTGTGTATTTAAGTATTTCAGATAAAGTGGAACAGCTTCAACAAAAGATTGAGACCCACCCCAGAATATATTGTATAGCCAAGTGATAAGGGACTCTCCTACAAGGTAGTGGGTCTAAGTCCCTACTCCAATTCAGGCAGAGTAGGAATTAGAGCTTGATCTTCCATATTCTGGGTGAGTGTCCTCTAACTATCTCAGATTAAATCATGCAGTTATATAAACCATAATGAAGAACAAAGTGAAATGTTTAGGATTGGTAAATGATACTATATGCAATCCATACTGTTAAACGGCCATTAGCCAACCACTGTCCTCTTGTGGCTTCTCAGTGAGGTATATATTTTCCAGGGATAATGCAAAGTAGAGGTTGTTCTGCATTTGTGAGTGTATTCAAGGCAAGATGTGAATCTCTTTAGCACCTATGAAATCAAGTTGACATTTGACTCCTAAATATCTTATGAACATTACAAAAACATGCCCATGTTCCTAAACAATAACATTGATCTCAACATATTCTACCAATCTGTTTGCCTCAGGCACAGTAGGTCAAATTCAGCCCTGGCATAAGTGGGTACACCTATTCCTGTACTCAGTGGAGTTTCCCCATACATATGGAATTGAGTAACTTATGTTTTAAGACCTATGTAAAGTCTGAAAATAAATTCTAGTTGCCTGAAAGACTGTAATGGCTTCTGTGAACACATTACTTTCCATCATTTAAATATATTTGTTAAATTATTGTTAAATGAACTAAGTAAAAAAGAAATCTCGGTGTAAAATCTTTTCTGGGCATGTGCCACACAGCCACTTTTTAGTGTGAAATATCTTTGTTTTAAATTGAGGTAGGGCTGCTATTTTATGCTGAAATAGAAAGTATAAATGTTTAATAGTTTAAATAATCTCTCTGTAGAGAAAGAGAGACTACAATTACCAGACTTTAGGAAAGTAGCAAGTCAACCATCCAATTGGCAAATACCAAAGTCAGTGTCATCACTTGCAGGTCTGCAGCTAACATTAAGTGAACTATCTGGTGAGTACAGAGTTAATATTTGTTAAAACTACCACATATTAAATGCCCCCCAGTGTCATTAATGCAGAGTTAAGATTGCCCAATGGTGCCTTGTGCCCTTCCAGAATATTGAGAATGGCTAAACTTGAACCTCTGAAAAGAAGGAAACCACTCCACCCCCACAATGCAACCTTAATTCTGCCCCCTGGAGCAATAATCACTGGAAATGGTTCAGTAATGTTGGTGCCATAATAAGTAGAGCTAAGGAAAGACCATGAGAAGGTCCCATTTTTGTGTTGAGTTCAAGATTTGAATTGCATAATTTATCTGCATGTACTCCAGCTTCATTTACTGTGTGTACTGAATGATGGAGCAACATTGAAGAGGGTTGGAAGAGTTGTCACTGTGATGCAAGGAGAGGTGCTTGTGTACCTTGAGGGATTAAGTATGCATCACTTCATAGCTGAGTTCTGTCCTTGTCTTGGGGTCTTGTCATGAGACTTGTCAGCAATTGGCTGTTACATCGTGCGGCTGCTTCATGTACAGCAACATCCCTCATTGAGCACCTATCAACCCTAGTACCTATCAGAGGCTCCAGCTTGGCTGACAAACAGAGCCCCACGGCCTCGGTGAAGTTGAATCCTGTGTCCTTACCAATGACCGTTCTGGACCCAGCCCACTTCCAGGTAATCTCCACACCCTCCCCACTCTACTTCATCCAGCAAGAGTCAGGAGCTGCCCACTCAGATGCAGCAGGTAACCAACCTCGGTACCGGGCCCGGTGCCAAGCAAGAGGAAATTGCTTCAGTTGCTCTTCCCTTGGCAGAATCGAAGGAGATTCCACTGGCCCTGGCTTTGGCTTCTGCTTCCTCCTACTCCTCATCCAATGAGGCAAATCTGAGAGTGCTTCTCCAGTGCTGGTTGATTATAGAGCCCATCAGGACCTGTTAAAAGAGGGTGGCATCTGCCTTAAATATCCAGATAGAAGAGGTTCAGGAGAAATTTCAGGCTAGTATACCTCCTACCTTCAGTGGGATCTTCTTGAGTGGCTTTCCCAATCAATGCAGCTATCCTGGGGCCCACTGAAATGTAGTGGCATACCCATCTTACTTCCCACCTACAGCAAAAAGGGCAGAAAGAAGGTATTATGTCCCCTCACAGGGTTTTGAACATGTTTTACTACCACCCTCCCTAGAGTCACTAGTAGTCTCGGCTGCCAATAAGAGAGAGTGACAGGGTCATCAAGCATCTACACTAAAAGAGAAAGAGGCAAAGAAGCTACATCTCTTTGGCAGAAAGCTTTATTCCACTCATAACTGCTATCAGGCACTGCTGTCATGTTATGATTTTAGCCTTTAGGATAATGTATTAAAGTTCAAAGATAAGTTGCCAGAGGAGGTGAGATAGGAGGTTATCACAATGGTGGATGAGGATAAATTGTTGACCAGGCCAGTTTGGATGCTGGGGGTTTGGCAACTTGGGCCATAGTGATGCATAGTGTGTTTCTGGCTTCAGTGATCTGGTCTCCGTCAAGAGGTCAAAGTGACCAAACAGGACCTGCCCTTTGAGGGGCCATTGCTTTTTTTTATGTGCAAACAGATGACAAGCTGCACAGCCTTGATGACTCGAGGGTGATGCTCAAGTCTTTGGTTACTTATACACCTGCCACAAAGATGAAGCAGTTTCATCCACTCCAGCCTCACTGGTATCTGCTTTCATGCCTTGCAACAAAGGACCTAACTAGAAGAAAGGCAGAGTTTACAGGAAAAGATCTCTGCAGCTACCAGTTCATCAGGGCAGCCTAAGAGTTCCAAGAAAGCACTTTGACGCATTAGTTGATGTAGCATACGAGTTCCCAGAGTGCTGCCCTGCTTTTTGCCAGCTGTCTGTCTCACTACCTAAGTGCTTGGTCCTGCATCACTGCAGACCAATGGGTCTTAAGCACAGCAACACATCAGAGCCACAGGAAATTCCTCGGATTTGTGATCAACAAATCCCACTACCAGTTTACTGTACTACACTTTGGCCTGTCTGCAGCTCCTCATATATTCACACAATACATGGCAGTAGTGGCAGTCTTCCTGAGAAGTCAATTCACATGGTTCCTTATCTGGATGACTGGTTGCTAAGGGGTCAGTCCCAGGCTCAGGTACTGTCCAGGGTGAAGCTCATCCAATCCACCTGTGATACACTAGGTGAAGTCACACACACAGAGAAGTCAATACTGTCACCTGTACAAAAGATAAAGTGAATAGGGGCGCTCTTGGACTCTATGAAAGCTAAGGCCTCGTTCCACAGCTAAGATTCCAGATGATGCTGAATATTGCTTTGGACCTGAAGGCCCATTCTATTATGACAGTTCAAACTTTCCTCAGGCTTCTAGGACTTGGCCTCATGCACTTATGTAATTTGGCATGACCAGGCTTCATCTTAGGAAACTACAAGGGTGGTTAGCATTGGTATACTTTCTGATCTGCCATGCTGTAGACTGGCTAGTTTGGGTGCCCAAACAAGTCTTGACCTCTCTAGATTAGTGGACAGACCCTTCAAATGTTTGTGTGGGAGTTCTGTTTGCTCCTCCTCAATCAGCTTTCACCTTAGTCACAGACACTTCTGCCCCAGATTGGGGGGCTCACCTTAGGTCTCCACAGACTCAAGGTTTATGGCCTGCCCATGATTTGACTCTACATATAAATATCAGAATTGAGGATCATCTGTATAGCTTGTTTGTCCTTCCTTTCCCATGTCATGCTGTCTGGAGTGGTTCATGACTATGAGTGCCTACCTCATGGCAGACTGTCAAAAACAGGGCAGATACCCCTGTGATACTCTGTACCTCAAAGTAGCACCTGGGAACTCCCATATTCACTAATGTCATATAACTATGATATGTTTTGTACAAAGTATGTCTTGTTAGATTGTATGTACTATCATTGTATGTGAAGTTATGAATTATTGTTATATGTGTTACTGAAATATGGTGTGAGGTTGGGAACCCAAAACCAGCCTTTCAGTTACAACAAAGGAGTAGTCCTCAATAGCCAGATGGTATTAATGGCTCATCAACACACAATCCACTATCCTAGAGACTTCTCAGAGAAGGCACATATGCCATGGGGGCGAACTAACCCACATCACATGCAAAGATCTTTCCAGCAAGCTGGAAGAAAGTATAAAAGAGAGACAGTGACATCATCACTTGGCTTCTCTCTCCTCCTGCCCTATCTCTACACCTGATAGTCCCGTCACTGCTCCTGCATTATCTCCTCATCATGTCTCTCTGCTTGTCCAGCCCAGCCCTGTTCTCCCTCCTCAGTCCATGGAGAAGCAGCTGTCAGCATGGGAGCAATAGCGTAAGGAACTGGGGAAAAGATGCAGGGACTAGCATGGAGTCAGTGGGACATATTTAGAAGGGGGGGGTGGACATAGGGTGGCATTGATGTGGGGGATTTCTAGGTCACAAAGCTGAAGCCTCCAACATTTTCCAGTGCACTCCTCTGACTCCTTCCTTTCCACCTCATGCTTCCCTGCAGAATGCCAATGCTCCCCAGATGTTCTCAACTACTCAGACTTCCCCCTATCATCACTGCTTTGACATTGCTTCAACTCCTCCAGCATTCACTCTATCATGCCTGTTGCCCTGACCGCTACCACATCCACTATTACTCTGAGCTTCCCCGTCTCCCCCCACACCGGCTCTCTTCCTCCTTTGTACTTGATGCAGCTGATAAGCACAAAGCAGCCATTGCAAGGTGGTGGGGCTGAGAAGAGTGCGTATACCAGATGAAGTCAGGAAGAGGAGGAGAGTAGAAATATGGAACCCTTACCATACATCTGGGCCTAGTGTATGTGGAAGGGGCTCCACACATCCATCTGCAGCATAGGAAACTCAGAGAGGTGTGAAGTGGCCCATTCATCTCAAAGAGAAGGTCTCACCCAAATGAGGCCACCCAGCTGAAATGAATACAGCTTGAAACATTTAAACAGTGAATGGCTCATCCTTAACTATAGCAGAGCAGCAGCAAGGAAGTGTGTCCATCCTGTGCTGCCAACATCCTTACTCTTCTATGGAATTAAATGCAGTTTCTTTCACAAAGGGCTCTTTCAGGAAAAGGATTGATAACTTAGACTCTGATCCTTCAAGTACTTGCCCACATGCTTAATTTTACACATTGGCTTTGGAGAGGCTACTCATGTCTTAAAGTTAAGCATGTGAGCAAGTGTTTGACAGATAGAGGTCTGTTTATATAACTTCATGTTCAACAGAGAATCTACAGTTTTCCTTAGGTCAGCTTTCATGTAGTGAAATCATAATTTAGAGACCTCAAGTTTTTATTTTGGAACATATGGTTCAATCTGTTTTTATCTGTTGCCTGAGACAGGGCGAGTTATTTTCTATACTCTTTACTCTCATGTCAGTTCTGTGCCATATAAACAAACTACAGACAAAGCTAAGCATCTTATGAAAAATCAACACATTGCACAATCTGTTTTATCCTTCCCCATTGACGAAACACTAGTTGAGAGACCAGTCTAGAAACTTTGTATAGTGTAACCTCTTTTTTGGCAAGTAATTGTAATTATTGTTTTTGTTGTATTTGGCCCTAATCTTGCAGACCCACATCTGCTTAATTTCACTACTATATCTATCCCATTGAAATCAATGAGATTACTCATTGTAGTGAAGTTGAACCCATGCTTAAGCATTTGGAGGACCAGGGCCTTAGTGTTTCAAGGTACTAGACAGGAAGGGGCCCACTAGAGCAGGATGCTGATGATAAATGACAATTCCTGCCCTGAAGACTATTCAATCTAAGGCCCTGCTCCTTCAATTACAGGGGCACAGAACACATTGTCCTCCCACACTGTAATTTGCAGCATCATGGTCTAAAAAGACAAAAACAGACTAAGGCACTGTCTACACCACAAACTTGGGCAGACCCAAGTAACATTGGTATACAGCTGCCCACGTTAGTATAGTGCTCACGTGTGTGCATACTTGGCTGCTTGTATCGGCACTGTGCATAATCACCAAGAGTGCTTGTGTTGAGGCAAAGTGTGATGCACCATGGGTAGGTATCCCAGCATGCCACGTGCCATTGTTCAGAGTAATGCCTTTTGGAAAGTTTTCACAATGTGTTGTTAGGTAGAAATGAGTCACGCAGGGATCTGTTGGAGCTAGGGTTCAAGATCCCAGCATGCAAATTTCTCCATCCCATAATGCCATCCGTAGTCTGTAACTTTTGAACCTTTTTTAAAAATCCCACAAACCCTTGTGGCACTTTTTGTGTCTGCTATCTTTGACAGAAGCATGGAACCCACACAGCTGTTCACTGCTCTCATGAGCATTGCAAATACAGGACACACAAATCTCGGTATTTGCAGACCTGCAGGAAGAGCTAAGGGACATAGTGCTAAGGGACATAGTGAAAAACAATTCAATGTTGTTAGTGGCATTCACAGAGCAGCAGCAGATGGTGGAGTGCCGCTTCTGGGCCCAAGAAACAAGGACTGACTGGTGGGACAACATCATAATGCAGATTTGGGACAACAAGCGGTGGCTGCAGAAGTTTCAGATGTGAAAGGCCACTTTCTTGGATCTGTATGCTGAGTTCTCCCCAGCCCTCCAGCGAGAGCTGTACCGACAGTTGAGAAGTGAGTGGCAATTGCATTCTGGAAGCTTGCAACCCAGGATTACTATCAGTCAGTGGGAAATCATTTTGGAGTTAGAAACTCCATAGTGGGGGTCATTGTCATGCAAGTAGGTAGAAGATAATCATCTTCTGCTATGCAGGACTGTGACTCCCAGCAATGTACAGGACAGAGTAGATGGATTTGCAGCAATGGGGTTCCCAAACTGCGGTAGGTTGATAGATGGTAGGTGCATCCCTATTTTGGCATAGAGTACATCATAAACCCACTTTATCATAGAGTACATCAACAGTAAGGTCTACTTTTCTATGGTTATGCAAGGTTTGGTGGATCACTGTGGACATTTCACAGATACCAGTGCAGGTTGATCAGGGAAGGTGCATGACACTTGCATCTTTAAGAACACAGGACTGTTCAGAAAGCTGCAGGTGGATACATTATTTCTTGGCCAGTGGATTACCGTTAGCAATATTGAAATGCCAGTAGTGATTCTGGGACCTCAGCCTACCCTTGCACTCCTGGCTTATGAAGCCATACACTGGCCACCTCAACAGCACCAAGGAAAGATTCAGCTACCAGCTTACCAGATGCAGAATGACTGTTTGAATGTACTTTTGGTAAATGGAAAGGATACTGGCATTGTTTACTTACAAGATTGGATCCCAGTGAGAAAAAAATCCCTATGGTTATATCTGCCTGTTGTGTCCTGCATAATATCTGTGAGGCAAAGGTTGCCACAAGGGTGGAGAGCAGAGGTGGAGTGACTGTCTGCTGAGTTTGAACATCCAGACACAAGGGCCATTACAAGAGCTCAGTTGGGAGCTATGCAGTTGCAGGAGGCTTTGAAAGAGCACTTTAGCAGTCAGCCACATGTTCTGTGCTGAAGTGTGCTCTGGTCCTGAAGGTTTGAGAGCTGTTGGGAATTGTATTGTGCTTGGTGTACAGCAGGGGTCGGCAACCTATGGCACGCATGCCAAACATGGCAAGCAAGCCGATTTTGAGTGGCACGCTGCTGCCTGCTGCAGTCCCGGCCCCCAGCCCCACTCAGCCCCTCCGCCCACCGCTCTCCCCTGCGGGGGCAGGAGGCAGAAGCTTGGTCCTGCAGCAGCCAAGCTTCCCCCCTTCCCCGCTTCTTCCCCCAGCGTGCTGCTTTCCTGCCCCTCCTCCTCCCCTTCCCTCTCTCTGCCGCCGATCAGCTGATGGCCTTTGCGAGGGGGAGGGGGACGAGTGGCAGCATGCTTGCTGCTCTGTAGAGGAGGCAGAGAAGAGGTAGGGACGGGTCCTTGGGGAAGGGGGTGGAACAGGGCATATCTCTTCCAGCCCCCTGCCATGAGCCGCTCAGGGCAGGGGGCTGG
>NW_020664462.1:26039181-26073780 GCF_002925995.2 Terrapene triunguis | reverse complement strand
CCCCCCAGCCCTCTGGTGACCCCTGAGCCCCGCCCACACCCAGCCTTCTGCCCTACACCCCCCACACACCCAGTCTTCTGCCCTGAACCCCCCCACGTCCTCACTGCCCTCTGCTCTGACCCCTGAATCCCCCCATACACACCCAGCCTTCTGCCCTGACCTCTGAAAACCCCCCCCAGGTCTGGGGTCCCGGCTGCCGGCCCTTGCCAGCCAGCGGCCCGGCCACAGGCCCCACTCAGCCCGCTGCCAGCCTAGGTGAACGGAACCTCAGGCTGGAAGTGGGCTGAGCAGGCTGGCAGCGTAAGATCAGCATTTTAATTTAATTTTAAATGAAGCTTCTTAAACATTTTGAAAACCTTGTTTACTTTACATACAACAATAGTTTAGTTATATAATATAGACTTATAGAGAGAGACCTTCTAAAAAACGTTAAAATGTATTACCGGTATGCGAAACCTTAAATTAAAGTGAATAAATGAAGACTCGGCACACCACTTCTGAAAGGTTGCCTACCCCTGTTGTACAGTTATAAATATCACACTGTCTCTTACTGAACCTACAAATTATGTGGTTCTTGCTGTACATTTATACATATGATGGTGTTTTCTTCAACCTATAGATCTATGATGCTGTATGCTTACAAGTACTGGGTGTTTTGAGTACCATGTGTTGTGAACTACTAAAATATGGGTTTTTTTTTAAAGAAACTTATTGAGTGACAAAAACAGTTCAAAAAAACCCAATGTGTAAATAAAAAAGACAATACAGTCCAAACTTCTAACATAAATTAACAGAACAGAATTTTAAAATTAGAAAGGCAACAACCATTTTTGGCCATTTCAGTGCACAAAATGCAGTCCATTTTGGCTACATGTACACCAGCCAGGGCTCTCATAGGTCAATGTACGTGAAGCTGGTGGTTATCCTCACTGTCCTCTGGCGTGGAAGTGTAGGGATGTGGCTCCTGGTGCCATGTGGAAGATTGGGGGATGTTGGCAGCTCTTATAGTTGAGCTCTCCAGGGACTGCAAAGGGTGTCTTGTTAAATTGCGGGTGGGCTGGGCACCATCTTTATATTTAAATATTGTAAGAGAAAATTAATGCACACACTTACCTCAAGTTCCTTCCCATTCACTGGCCTTGTCCATGTTAGACTGGAGGGCCTAGCTAGACTGCGTTGGAGTTCAAACAGCTCCTGGCTTGTGGCATAGCTGGATCCCCCAATCACATTTCCCACTTCCTCCTCCTCACCTTTTTGTCATCCTCCTCCACTTGCTGTTCACGGCAGGGGTCTCTGTCTTGGGCACCTCAGTAGTCTTCAAGGTGCTATTGGGTTCTCTGCTAAGTATGGCATGGAACTTGTAAAAGCAGCAGGTCTGCGAATCAGCACCAGATTGATTGTTGGCCTCCCTGGCTTTGTGGTACACCTGCCACAGTTCCTTCATTTTCATGTGCCACTGCTTCTGATCCCTGTTGTACTATATTCACCTGCATTTCCCATGCAATCTTTTCATAGATGTCCATGTTTGTGTGGCTAGTTCATAGCTGTGCTTGCAGTCTCTTCTCCCCACAGGCTCTGGAGATTCAATACCTCCCATCTGCTCCAGGCAGGGGTGCAGCTAGAGTGTGGAACTGGCATGGTTAGTAGGGCAACTGCACACAACAAGGGAGAACTGCTAGGTGGGCTTGCCAACCTGGGCAATCAGGAAATAACATTTAAAAAATTCATAGGGTGTTTTAAGGGGGAGTGTGTGGCTTTTGGTATCCTTGACCCCAGGGCAGTGAAGTTCACATTTGTGACCAGAGCGGTCATGGTTGCAGGGAACGGGGCATTGTGGAACTGCTACTGGAAGACTCAGTAGGTTGACCATGGCTCAGCACCAATCAGGAAGGTGGTTTTACTGCATCAGGGGCTTATCTTGGCTGGAGATAAATTTGAGCATAGACACATGGATGCAAATAGGTGGATGCAAGGCAATTTATGTGGATCTAACATTGTAGTATGGACCAGGCCTAAAGGAAGGAGAATGGGATATAAGATAGACACAAGGTGATGTCAGGCACATGCCTTTTTAATTTCGGTGTTTTTTACAGTTATCCTATGCTTTGCCTTTGCCTAATTTTATGTTATTTTAACCACTGCCTTTATTTCTATATTTTTTTCTTTTTAACACTAGTCTGTCTGAGTTTCCTCCATATCAGACAGTCTTCACAGTCAGGCATTCCACATCTGTATGGCTACTGGGGACAGACCAGATCTTTGCTGTAAGTCTGGACCTGCGGCTGCCCTTTGGGAAGAACTCCCCAGAATTCTTTGCCTCCAAGTGGTGCACACAACAAACTCCAGATCTCCCTTTGTCACTGAGCATTCGCAGAATTTTAAAAAGACTTTTTTAACAAAATTTCTATCTATTACTTCATTGGCTTTTTGTTTTTTCTCCTCCAAAATCATTAAACTAATCTTTAAAAAGATACTTTGGCTTTCTGAGGAGGGTTTGAAGGACAGCACCTCTCCTACTCCCTCGCTGAAACAGTAGGCTGCAGAAAACCAGCTCCCAACTGGCGGGTGAGTGAGGTCCATGCTGAGATTGTTGAGCAGGTTCCAGTGAAACCTGGCTTCCTGCTGATGTGTGGACAAGGTCCATGCCAATACAGTTAAACAGGCCACATGGATGCTCCCTTCACTAGGGTTACCATTCTTCGGATTTTCCCGGACATGTCCGGCTTTTGGGGTTAAAAATAGCGTCCGGGGGGAATTTGTAAATAGCTACAAATGTCCGCGATTTCCCCCCCATGCAGAGCGCGGCAGGGCTGCAGGAAATTCAGCCGCTCGCATGGGGCTCCGGCAGCCAGAGCCCTTCCCCCGCAGCTTCAGAAGAGCTGCCGGAGTCCAGCCCGGCCAATGTAGAGCTACTCCCCGCCCCACCCTCCCTGCAGTCTCAGGTCTCCGGCCGGCCGGGCCGTTCGCATTGGGCCTCGGCAGCTCCTCCTCCTCCCCCCCTTCTCCTCCCCCCCTTCTCCTCCTCCCCTGCTCCCCAGCGCCCCGCTCCAGCAGCACTGTGCGGGGGCAGGGACCGGGTTGTATGTTGCGCTGGGGTGCGCAGCCACGTGTCGGGCTCCACGCCCGACATGCTGTTCTGAGCGGCAGGGTAAGGGGGCCAGGGGGCTGGAGAAGGGGCAGGGGGGTTCTGGAGGGGGCAGTCAAGGGACAGAGAGTAGGGGGGATTGGATGAGTCGGGAGTTCTGGGGGGGGACTATCTGGGCGGGGGTGTGGAGATGGGTCGAGGCAGGCAGGAAGCAGAGGGGGTTGGATGCGTCGGGAGTTTTGGGGGTCCTGTCAGGGGGCGGGGCTGTGAATATGGGGTGGGGGTGTGGATAAGGGTCGGGGCAGTCAGGGGACAAGAAGCAGGGAGGCTTAGATAGGGGGTGGAGTCCTAGGGGGCAGTTAGTGGCAGGGGCCCCAGGAGGGGGCAGTCAGGGGACAAGGAGCAGGGGGGGGTTGGAGGTTCTGAGGGGGGCAGTCAGGGGGTGGGAAGTGGGAGGGAGTGGATGGGGGCGGGGCAGGAGCGGGACTAGAGCAGGGGCCCCCCTCCCCCCAGTGTCCTCTTTTTTAATTGTGGAAATATGGTAACCCTACCTTCACTGAGACCAGGCCAGACTCAGTGGCAAGAAGCTGAATATACGTTTTTCAAAAACCCTCACCCCACCCCCAGGCATGGGACTGTAATTTCCAAAACTTGCAGATCAGGCAGGAAAGTTTCACTGGAGTCTCCTGAATCTTGGGGAAATGCAAGATCCCCGTTCAGCACCCCAGAAGAAGAAATTCCTGCTCACAGCCATCACTTAGGCAAGGTCTGTGCTGAGAAGGATGACAAGGCTGCAAAGCATCTCGCTTCCCACAAGCTGTGTTGTCTGCCAGGCGTCATCTGCATGAAAGGTGACAGCTCCTGTGACCTTCCTGATACCAAGGAGTTCTTTTTCTCCAGTGGCTCCAGCTCCCTCCTCATTTGGTGCAATTGAATGCTGGGCCTAGTAGCAGAGAACATGGGTTGAAGTGACTGAGATCCCCATACATGGGATATGCACCTACCTCCTGCCCTCTTGCAGCCTGTGGGGTCCCACAGGAGGTCATTAAGTGAATACAGATCTTCTTCAAGCGATTACACATGTCCATTCTTCTATAGGTATACGTATGCTCCAATGCACAGTTGTCAGAGAGCTTTTCCCTTAGTGGTGTCCAGTGGGGTTGCATGAGTGCCCTCTGCTGCCTTGCATATACTGCATGCAGGCATAAAAGGCAGAGTTGCCCCCACATCCCTCAGTTCCTTCCTACTGTCAATGACAGTTGTTGAAGCTCCCATTCTTGCCTGTGCAAGTCCCTTCTTCTCTTCTTGTAAATAGATTAGTAGTACCCATTATTGTTTAAACACTGTGTAGTTTAATTAGTGTAGCATAGTTGGAGTAGCTTAGCTTAATAAAAAAAAATGCGTCTGACAAAGTGGGTATTCACCCACGAAAGCTTATGCTCCAATACTTCTGTTAGTCTATAAGGTGCCACAGGACACTTTGTCGCTTTTTAAACAAAAATCGTTTGTTTGTCACTGGTTCCCAATTTGGGTACCCATACCTGAGCTACGCCGTGCTCTCTGGGCTTCATGCTCTGCTACTCTTGTGGCAAACCAATGCCAATTAGTGACCTGCATCCCAACTGCCTTAAGTGCTTGGGGGAGGCTCATGTGAGTGACAGATGCAGCATCTGTAGGGGGGTTAAGCCCCAATCCAAAAATGACAGGACAGCCAGGCTTAAGTACCTGCTGTTTGCTCCACCCTCCATCAGAACCGTCCACCTCGGTGTGGATGCCAACCATCTAGGCATTCGTCAGCAGTGCTCCTCTGGCTTTGCCAGAACCAAGAGGTATATCAGTGTCACCGATGCCAAAGAAGAGGTCAGACTCAGTACCAGGTACATCAAGAGCAGAGACAAGAGGTCGATCTCTCTTGACTAGGGACTCATGGCTGTGCTTAAAAAGAAAGCACTCCCTGTAGCACACTTGAAAACAGGGGAGTTGGTTGACTTCAAAGCCCAGTACAGGCCTATTGAGACAGACTCCTAAAGTACCATCATCGTCACCCCAGGCTCTGGTGCCACAGAACCACAACACTTTCCAAGAACTGTCTACTCCTGAAGTGTCTGCGGCTGTGAGAGAGTTGTGGAACCTCCCAGTGCCACCTTCACTGGCAATTTAAGAGATACCCAAGACAGGAGACAGGATGGACTTCTGTGGTGATCAGCAGACCGAGTGCATCAAACACAGACCAGATAATTCCTACACTGGACAACATCTGTAACCTGGAATGACCTTTTATCAGCCAGTTGTCCAGGTAAAGGATGACACGGACTCCTGACTTCTGAAGGAACACTACTACTACAACCATACACTTCATGAATACATGAGAGGCAGCTGGCAAAACAAAGGGCAGTACTGTGAACTGATAATGGGAACCATTGATGGTGAAACTTAGAAATTTTCTGTGGTTCTGATGAATAGCCATGTGGAAGTACGTGTCCTTTAATTTGAGGCAAGCATACAATCCCCTGGCTCCTCAGAAGGAATAATGGAAGCTACAGTGACCATCCAGAATTTCAGTTCTTTAGGAACTTGTTTTACTGTCTCAGATCTAAAATAGGCTTGAGACCCCTTTTTGCTTTTTGAATCAGGAAGTATTGGGAATAAAACCCTGAGTAACACGGGGACCTCTTCTATAGCTCCTACAAGAATCAGCAATTGTATGGATAAAGTCTTACTTCCACCAGCAAGGTTTTAGATGATGTAAAGCATCATTCTAGACATAAAAGACTTATGCTTTCACCATGGTAAGAAGGTGTTTGAGACTGCTAGGGCTCATGGCAGTGAGTGCTTATGTAGTCCAATATGCGCTTATGTAGTTCAATATGTTTCAGAGAGTTACAGGGCTGGTTGGCTGAGTTGTATTCACCAAGGAAGCACCATATGGACATGATAGTTCACATCCCAAATTGAATCTGATCCTCCCTAGACTGGTGGACAGATCATACCAACGTTTGCAAGGGAGTTGCCTTTGCCCTGCCTCAACAATCGCTCATCTTAGTCATGGATGCCTAGATCTGGGTCAGGGGGCTCACTTGGCTCTCCTACAGACACCAGGTCTCAGGTCTGCTCAAGATCTGTCTGCATATAAATGTCAGGGAGTTGCAAACTATCCAGTTAGCTTGCATGGTGTTACTTCCACACATCAAAGGGAGGGGTTTGTTCGGTCTGACCAACACTACAATTGCCAAGTTTTATGTAAACAAACAAGGAGGAGCCCAATCTTTGCTGCTGTGAGGAAGTGATTCTACTTTGGGACTTCTGCATTGCCAGTTCTGTGAATGTGGCTTACCTTCCTGGAATCCACAGTATGCTGGCAGATTGCCTGAGCAGGCTGTTGATTAATCGCTACAAATAGTCAATTCCCCCAAACATAGCAAGGTCCATTTTCCAGTTCTGGGGACCTCTATTTGCAACAGAAGATGTGTGTTTTGCTCCTGAGTGGGTCACAGCCTGGATCATTGACTGAGACTTTTCTACTGCTTTGGTCAAACAGACTCCTGTATGTTTTTCCTTCTCATTTCTCTTCTTTCTGAAGCTCTGTACAAAGTAAAGCAGGACAAAACTCATCTCATACTCATTGCCCTGGCATGGCCCTGTCAACACTAATTTTCAGAGCTGTTAGACCTATCAGTCACTCCCCCATTGTCATTCCTGTTGCACACAAACTTGATTTTGCAGAGTCATGGCCACTTCCTCCATCCCAATCTACAGACCCTTCACTTGACGATCTGGAGGCTTTGTGGCTATTGTCTGCGGAGTGGGGGAGTTCAGGAAGTGCTACTAACTGATAGAAAATCATCAACTCGGAGTACTTACCTGGCTAAATAGAAGAGGTTCTTCATCTGGTCCAGACAAAGGAGTTTCCCTGGTCCTCACTTCTATTCAGCACATACTGGATTATCTTCTGTCCCTAAAACATCAAGCATTCAGAGTGCACCTAATGACTATCTTGACCTTCCAGCCACCTATTGATGACCATTCTCTCTTTTCCAATCTGCTGTCTGTAAGATTTTTAAAGGGCCTGGACAGACTAGTTTGAGAAAGCTGGTGGGTCCCCCTTTGAGCCTCTGGCAACTAGCTCCCTGTTCCACCTTTCTATAAAGGTGGCATTTTTAGTGGCCATTTTGTCAGCCAGGAGAGCGGGGGAATTGAAGGCATTGGTATCAAATTCTCCATATACAGTTTTCTGCACAAAGTAATCTTCTTACCAACCTTCTTCCCAAAGCCTCATGGTCATAAAGATGAGGAGAGGTTTCATACGCTAGATGTTAGAATAGCTTTTTATGTAGAACAGACTAAACCTTTTAGGTCTTCGTCACAACTGTTCACTGTATTTGCAGACAGAATGAAGGGCTGGCTTGTATCCATTCAAAGAATCATGTGTTGGATATCCAGCTATATTTGATTATGTTACCAATTGGCTAATGTGAAGCCTCTGGATAGAACGTTGGGTCATTCCACTGGATCCCAAGCAGCCTCTGTGGCCTTCCTGGCTCACGTTCCCATATTGCAAAGTGAAAATCTGGTCATCATGTCATACGTTTGCCTCTCACTACATTATCTCTCAACTGTCTAGAGATGATGCTAAATTCGGACAAGTGGTTCTCCAACCCTGGTCAAATAGACTCTGAGCCTACCTCCAGTTTGGACTGCTTGTGAGTCGCCTACAGTGGACTGGACATGTGCAATCGCTCAAAGAAGAAAAAATGATTATTAAACTTCCTGTAACTGGTGTCCTTTGAGATGTGTTGCACATGTCTGTTCCATGACTTACCCTCCCTCCCCTCTCTATCTGAATCTTTCTGGTAGGAAGCAACTGAGGGTATGTCTACTCTACGAAATTAGATCGAATTAATAGAAGCCGGTTTTATAGAAATCGGTTGTATACAGCCGATTTTGTGTGTCCCCACATAAAATGCTCTAAGTGCTCTAGTCGGCGGACCGCGTCCACAGTACCGAGGCTAGCGTCGACTTCCGGAGCATTGCACTATGGGTAGCTATCCCACAGTTCCCGCAGTCTCCGCCGCCCATTGGAATTCTGGGTTGAGATCCCAATGCCCGAATGATGCAAAACAGTGTCGCGGGGGGTTCTGGGTACATGTCGTCAGGCCCCTCCCCCTCCGTCAGAGCAACGGCAGACAATAGATTCGCGCCTTTTTACCTGGGTTACCTGTGCAGACAACATACCATGGGAAGCATGGAGCCCGCTCAGCTCAGCTCACCATCACCATATTTCATCTGGGTGCCGGCAGACGTGGGACTGCATTGCTACACAGCAGCAGCAGCTAACTTCCTTTTGGCGGTAGACGGTGCAGCATGACTGGTAGCCTTCATTGGCGATCTGGGTGCCGGCAGCCGTGGGCCTGGCAGCCGTGGGGCTGCATTGCACCAGCCCCTTGCCTTTTGCCTTTTGGCAGTAGATGGTTTATTACGACTGGTAACTGTCCTCGTCGTACAGCAGTGGCTGTCGATTATGGGCACCTGGGCAGACATGCTCAGTCCTATGGAACTGTCTTGATGATGATGGTTATCAGTCGTAGTATGCCATTTTCTGCCACGTGCCCTGTTGGCTCATCGCACGTTAGCAGAGTCTTCCCTGAGCAGCAGATTGTGCAATAGGCCTGAAGGCTAACTGCCAAGCGCCCAGTATTTGCTGCCAAGCACCCAGAAAATGCCGAGGGCTATCAGTCATGCTGCACCGTCGTCTTAAGATGTAAAAAATAGATTTGTTCTGTATTCATTTCCTTCCCCCCTCCCTCCATCAAATCAACGGCCTGCTAAACCCAGGCTTTTGAGTTAAATCTCTGGGGGGGGTCCATTCTGTGTGACAGTTGTTTGTGTTTCTCCCTGATGCAAAGCCACCCTTCTTGATTTTAATTCCCTGTACCTGTACGCCATGTCGTCACTCGCCCCTCCCTCCCTCCCTCCCTCCTTCCCCTGGTCCGTCAGATACTAGTTTCGCGCCTTTTTTCAGACCAGATGCCATAGCTAGCACTGGGATCATGGAGCCCGCTCAGATCACCCCGGCAATTATGAGCACTATGAACACCACGCGCATTGTCCTGGAGTATATGCAGAGCCAAGACATGCCAAGGCAAAACCAGGACCAGCCGAGGAGGAGGCAATTGCAGCGCGGCGACGAGAGTGATGAGGAAATGGACATGGACCTAGACCTCTCACAAGGCACAGGCCCCAGCAATGTGGAAATCATGGTGTTCCTGGGGCAGGTTGATGCCGTGGAACGCCGATTCTGGGCCTGAGAAACAAGCACAGACTGGTGGAACCGCATCGTGCTGCAGGTGTGGGACGATTCCCAGTGGCTGCGAAACTTTCGCATGTGTAAGGGCACTTTCATGGAACTTTGTGACTTGCTTTCCCCTGCCCTGAAGCGCCAGAATACCAGGATGAGAGCAGCCCTCACAGTTGAGAAGCGAGTGGCGATAGCCCTGTGGAAGCTTGCAACGCCAGACAGCTACCGGTCAGTCGGGAATCAATTTGGAGTGGGCAAATCTACTGTGGGGGCTGCTGTGATCCAAGTTGCCAGGGCAATGAGAGACCTGGTGATATCAAGGGTAGTGACTCTGGGAAACGTGCAGGCCATAGTGGATGGCTTTGCTGCAATGGGATTCCCAAACTGTGGTGGGGCGATAGACGGAACCCATATCCCTATCTTGGCACCGGAGCACCAAGCCACCGAGTACATAAACCGCAAGGGGTACTTTTCAATGCTGCTGCAAGCCCTGGTGGATCACAAGGGACGTTTCACCGACATCAACGTGGGCTGGCCGGGAAGGGTACATGATGCTCGCGTCTTCAGGCACTCTGTTCTGTTTTGAAAGCTGGAGGAAGGGACTTTCTTCCCGGACCAGAAAATAACCGTTGGGGATGTTGAAATGCCTATCGTGATCCTTTGGGACCCAGCCTACCCCTTAATGCCATGGCTCATGAAGCCGTACACAGGCAGCCTGGACAGGAGTCAGGACCTGTTCAACTACAGGCTGAGCAAGTGCCGAATGGTGGTGGAATGTGCATTTGGGCATTTAAAAGCGCGCTGGCGCAGCTTACTGACTCGCTCAGACCTTAGCGAAACCAATATCCCCATTGTTATTGCTGCTTGCTGTGCGCTCCACAATATCTGTGAGAGTAAGGGGGAGACATTTATGGCGGGGTGGGAGGTTGAGGCAAATCGCCTGGCCGCTGATTACGCGCAGCCAGACACCAGGGCGGTTAGAGGAGCACAGCATGGCGTGGTGTGCATCAGAGAAGCTTTGAAAACGAGTTTTGTGACTGGCCAGGCTACGGTGTGAAACTTCTGTTTGTTTCTCCTTGATGAAATCTCTGCCCCCCCCCACCCGGTTCACTCTACTTCCCTGTAAACCAACCACCCCACCCTCCCCTACCCTCCCCCCTTCAAGCACCACTTGCAGAGGCAATAAAGTCATTGTTACTTCACATTCATGCATTCTTTATTAATTCATCACACAACTAGGGGGATAATTGCAAAGGTAGCCCGGGATGGGTGGGGGAGGAGGGAAGGAAAAGGACACACTGCAGTTTAAAACTTTAAAACTTTAACACTTATTGCTCGGGAAATCATCTAGGGTGGAGTGACTGGGTGGCCGGAGGCCCCCGCACCGTGTTCTTGGGCGTCTGGTTGAGGAGGCAATGGGACTTGGGGAGGAGGGCTGTTGGTTACACAGGGGCTGTAGCGGCGGTCTCTGCTCCTGCTGCCTTTCCTGCAGCTCAACCATACGCTGGAGCATATCAGTTTGATGCTCCAACAGCCGGAGCATCGACTCTTGCCTTCTGTGTGCAAGCTGATGCCACCTCTCATCTTCAGCTCGCGATTCAGCACGCCACCTCTCCTCTCGCTCATATTGGGCTTTTCTATAATCAGTCATTGACTGCCTCCACGCATTCTGCTGTGCTCTGTCAGCGTGGGAGGCAGTCTGTAGTTCTGTAAACATTTCATCACGCGTCCTTCGCTTTCGCTTTCGAATCTTCACTAGCCTCTGTGAAGGAGAAAGATTTGCAGCTGGTGGAGGAGAAGGGAGAGGTGGTTAAAAAAGACACATTTTAGAGAACAATGGGTACACTCTTTCACATTAAATTTTGCTGTTCACATTACACAGCACATGTGCTTTCGTTACAAGGTCGCATTTTTCCTCTTATATTGAGGGCCTGCCGGTTTGGTGTGAGAGATCACTCACGCAGTGCCAGGCCACAGATTTCAGCTTGCAGGCAGCCATGGTAAGACACAGTCTTTTGGCTTTTTTAACCTTCTTAACATGTGGGGATGGTTTCAAACAGTACTGCTCTCATTAACCATACCAAGCACCCGTTGGGTTGGCCATTTAAAATGGGTTTGCAATGTAAAAGGAGGGGCTGCGGTTTCAGGGTTAACATGCAGCACAAACCCAACTACTTCCCCTCCCCCACACACCCAATTCTCTGGGATGATCACTTCACCCCTCCCCCCACCGCGTGGCTAACAGCGGGGAATATTTCTGTTCAGCAGAGCAGGAAGGGGCACCTCTGAATGTCCCCTTAATAAAATTGCCCCATTTCAACCAGGTGACCGTGAATGATATCACTCTCCTGAGGATAACAAAGAGCGATAAGGAATGGATGTTGTCTGCATGCCAGCAAACACCGGGACCATACGCTGCCATGCTTTGTTATGCAATGATTCCAGACTACGTGCTACTGGCCTGGCGTGGTAAAGTGTCCTACCATGGCGGACGGGATAAGGCAGCCCTCCCCAGAAACCTTTTGCAAAGGCTTTGGGAGTACATGAAGGAGAGCTTTCTGGAGATGTCCCTGGAGGATTTCCGCTCCATCCCCAGACACGTTAACAGACTTTTCCAGTAGCTGTACTGGCCGCGATTGCCAGGGCAAATTAATCATTAATCATTAATCACGCTTGCTTTTAAACCATGTGTAATATTTACAAAGGTACACTCACCAGAGGTCCCCTGTGTGCCCCCAGGGTCTTGGGTGAGTTCGGGGGTTACTGGTTCCAGGTCCAGGGTGATAAACATATCCTGGCTTTTGGGGAAACCGGTTTCTCCGCTTCCTTGCTGCTGTGAGCTATTTACATTATCTTCATCCTCATCTTCCTCGTACCCCAAACCCGCTTCCCTGTGTGTTTCTTCAGTGAGGGACTCATAGCACACAGTTGGGGTAGTGGTGGCTGCACCCCCTAGAATGGCATGCAGCTCCGCGTAGAAGTGGCATGTTTGCAGCTCAGCCCCGGACCTTCCGTTTGTTTCTCTGGCTTTGTGGTAGGCTTGCCTTAGCTCCTTAATTTTAACGCGGCACTGCTGTGCATCCCTGTTATGGCCTCTGTCCTTCATGGCCTTGGAGACCTTTTCTAATATTTTGCCATTTCATTTACTGCTTCGGAGTTCAGCCAGCACTGATTCATCTCCCCATATGGCGAGCAGATCCTGTACCTCCAGTTCTGTCCATGCTGGAGCTCTTTTGCGATCCTGGGACTCCATCACGGTTACCTGTGCTGATGAGCTCTGCGTGGTCACCTGTGCTCTCCACGCTCAGCAAACAGGAAATGAAATTCAAACATTCGCGGGGCTTTTCCTGTCTACCTGGCCAGTGCATCTGAGTTGAGAGTGCTGTCCAGAGCGGTCACAATGAAGCACTGTGGGATAGCTCCCGGAGGCCAATGACGTCGAATTCGTCCACACTAACCCAATTCCGACCCCCTAAGGCCGATTTTATTGCTAATCCCCTCGTCGGAGGTGGAGTAAAGAAACCGGTTTAAAGGGCCCTTTAAGTCGAAAGAAAAGGGTTCGTCGTGTGAACGTGTCCAGGCTTAATTCGATTTAACGCAGCTAAAGTCGACCTAAACTCGTAGTGTAGACCAGGCCTGAGAGTGGGGTGGCTCTTTATGCTTGCATGCAGTGTGTGAGGCAGCAGAGGGCACTCATGCTACCCTGACTGGTACTGCTAAGGGAAAAACTCTCTGAGGGCTGTGCACTGGAGCAAACATACACTTATAATGGAATGGACATGTGCAACACATTGTGAAGAACAAAAGTTACAGAAAGAGTAGTAACTATTTTTTTTCTCAGGGAGACATGCAGAATATGTACCTGCAGACTTCTTTTCAGTCTCCCTGCTCTTCCCCTCTCTGTGCTCCTCCCTTCTTTCTCTCAGGGACTTAGCCTGGGAACTGGTGAAGGATATTGCTCACCATCAGCTTTTAAAGAGGTAGCAAAAGTCTTTAAACGTCTCATGAGAGAATCTCTCCTGTAGATCCTTTAAAGAGAAGGCGAAATCTCTGAAGTTGGGAGATACCTAATACTCTCAGCTAAGCTTCCCAGAACTAAGCACAAATGAGGACTAACTTCACTGGTACTTATGTTTTTAGAAAATGAAAAACCAGCCTTCCACTTCCTGCAAAGTTGAAGAAGAGTTGTATAATGATCAGTGCAGACAGCACCTCCGCCAGTACACGGTGCTATATCTTTATCTTAGTGTTAAGTTCTTATGTTTTGATATTATGTTATTGTCTTGATTGGGAGGAGCTAGGAGGAAGTTAAATCCTGCCTGTGTGCACTGCAGTTGTTACTTAGTGTTTGAATAAATCCTTCTTCATTTTCGTTAAACAAGTATTACCTTGTGTAATTTCCTCATCTGGTTTATGAAGGTGTAATTAATGTGGAGTAAGATTATCTCCACCCTAAGGACTAGATGGGTTATTCTGCCTAAGGTTTAGACTGCTGCAGCCTCCTTAGTAAAGTGCATACTCTTATTAGCTGAAGTAGTATTCCTGTGAAACCCAGACAGGAGAGTAACATCAGTTTGATTAAACTTGGATAGAACAGTCTCAGCACTGAGAGTACTGGCTGCGGTATGGGATGTAATTATTAGTGTGCAAAACAAAACAACTCCTACATAAAATCTGCTTGAACTAGATTTTCCTAGCAATTTTTTCGGGACTGATGCTTCACCTGCCTGATTTGGTGTACAGTCAAAACTTTCAAAAACATGTCTAGAGGGCAACTATGGCTACACTTGAAGAAATTAGAATTGCAGGCTAATATCTGATAACCTTCCAAATATTTTGTTGCTAAGATTTTTGGGCAGCATAGAGTCAAAGCAGGTATTGAGGCTTTAGGCAAGGGAATATATCTCTCCCTCCTCCCACTGAGAGAATCTTTAAATTACATTATCTCAGCAGGTTGTTCTTTTGAAGCTGCTGCTCCTTTAGGTTTCAACAGACCTATTACATATTAGATGGAGGCCGTTGCTGTTTTGAGAGTTGGAAGACCCAGGCTTGGATTCTCTGGAAAACCGAAGTTTCAAAAGCTTCTCTTGATTTTCACAAGTCTGGGCAGATCCTCATAAAATTTATGACAGGCACTTCAGGCTGGGCCCTCATCTGGGAGTTCACTCATTGTCCCAGGGAATTTTTCCCAAAGTGAATTAAAATGAATCAACACTATCAAGAAGACCTTCATAACATCAGACGATGAAAGGTGCAATAGTCCATCTCTTACACATTGGAATGATCGAACCAGTTCCTTGATAGATAAATATTTTGAAAAAAGAACAAGATTCTTTGTAGTAAAGAGAGAAATAATCACATGAAACCCATTTTAGACCTTGGGTCTCTGAACAAGTCCATAAGCAGATCAGTATTCAAGGTGGAAATAGTGAAATCCATCATTACAGTATTATCTTCCCAAAACTTCTGCTGTAGATCTGCGGAAACTATGATCAGGGACTGTCATCCAGAGATAATTCAGCTTCTGCTACAGAAATATTTTCAATACAGAGTATTCCCATTTGGAATTGTCCCTTAAAATGAGTATTCACAAATGATATATCAGTCCTTTCTTCAAGTAAACAGGATACCCATCTGCCCTTGCCTGGCAATCTTCTCACCTTCTAACACAGCTCAGAAGCCATTGCTAAAAGACTTCAGAATTATAGCTTCAAGGAAACAACTGGAAGTGTCAATTATAGCGCTCACATAACTCTGGTATCTAAGTTATCATCCAAGACCATCTTTATTTCAGAAGAGTGACAGAAGAAGATAGCGTTTGGTTTGCCAAATATTAAGTAATCAGTACAGATACCAGACTCTATGTAGGGGGAACATATATGGACTCAGGGAGGAGGGGCATGCAACCCAAGGAAGAGAAACAGTGTGTAGCCTATCTCCTGCTATGGATCAACAAACTCACTTCTCCAATTCCAGCAGATGATTCTTCAGAAACATGTTGTATATATAACAATTAAGAAAGCAGATAACTTTCAGCATTGTTTAGAGAAATAGCTTTGTTCATATCTTGGGCAGAAACTCTTGTCTATTCTTCAGGATTCTATACCAAGAAGGAAAATCAAGGTCAGCTGGCTCAGCAGGACACACTTGGAACTGAGGGAATCCAGTCTAGAGAGGTTAGTTTTTCAGCGCATCACAGGCCAGGATGGAAGCCTATTGATGAACTTATTTGCATCCAAATCCATCTGGAAAACCAAGAGGTATTATGGGAGGGAAAGGCACTCAAAAGCAGAGACTTTGGTCCCTTTATCTCAGAAGTATGCTAAAAGGTCTCCTTTGTGTCTTTGGGCCCCTAGCCACTGAGACCAAAGATGGTAAAGAAAATTTTAAAAACAGGCCACAGTGATTATAATCACCTTATCATTAGCCCTCACGTCTTGGTTCTCAGACCAGATTTAAACTGGAACCTGCTCTCTAACTCTGAACACACATACAAATGCAAAACTAATGCAACAACAACCTATCCTGAACCATAATCCAATGCTGTGTATCCCATCAGTGGGGAAGCTGAAAGGAGGATCAGTCACTTGTTCTAAAAAGGTGATAAACCACCATCTAACTTCTTGAAGAAAATTCAAAAATGATGTCTATGTATTTATAAAAAAAACTTGCCTTTTTAAAAAAGACGGTTACTTACCTTCTGTAACTGTTGTTCTTCGAGATGTGTTGTTCACGTCCATTCCACATTAGGTGTGCGCGCGCCGCGTGCACGAATCGTCGGAAACTTTTTCCCTCAGCGGCTCCCGTCGGGCCCACAGGGTCCCCCTTCCCGCCAGAGCGGCGCCCCGCCCTCGCGTATATATATCCCTGCCGGCCCGACCCTCCCTCAGTTCCTTCTTGCCGGTGACTCCGACAGAGGGGAAGGAGGGTGGGAAGTGGAATGGACGTGAACAACACATCTCGAAGAACAACAGTTACAGAAGGTAAGTAACCGTCTTTTCTTCTTCGAGTGCTTGTTCACGTCCATTCCACATTAGGTGACTCGCAAGCTTACCATTGGAGGAGGGTAGGAGTCAAGGAATAATTGATTGCAGCACCGCCTTGCCGACCACTGCATCATCTCTAGACTGATGGTGGATCGCGTAGTGGGCTGTGAAGGTATGCACCGACGACCAGGTGGCTGCCTTGCAGATCTCCTGGAGCGGGACCTGTGCCAAGAAGGCCGTCGAGGACGCCTGGGCGCTAGTGGAGTGAGCCCTGATCTGAGGAGCAGGCGTGTTGGCGAGCTCGTAGCACGTACGTATGCAGTGCACTATCCACGCCGACAGGCGTTGCGTAGAAATCGGTTGGCCCTTCATGCGCTCCGCAATGACCACGAACAGCTGAGACGACTTACGGAAAGGCCGGGTACGGTCCAGATAAAAGGCCAATGCCCGCCGAACATCCAGGGTGTGCAGGCTGCGATGGCTCGGGTCCGTATGGGGCTTAGGGAAAAATACCGGTAAACAAATGTCCTGCCCCATGTGAAAATTCGTAACCACCTTCGGGAGGAATTTAGGGTGAGGCCTAAGCTGTACCTTATCTTTGTAAAAGATGGTATAAGGGGGCTCCGAGGTGAGGGCCCTCAACTCGGACACCCTCCTAGCCGAGGTAATGGCCACGAGGAACGCGACCTTCCATGAAAGGTGCGTGAGGGAGCAAGAGGCCAGGGGTTCAAAGGGCGGCCCCATAAGTTTAGTGAGGACCAGATTGAGGTTCCACGGGGGTATAGGAGGGCGCGAGTAGGGGAACACCCGCTCCAGACCCTTGAGGAAGCGGACCACCGTGGGGTTGGAGAACACGGATCTGCCCGATTCCCCAGGGTGGAACGCTGAAATGGCGGCCAGATGCACCTTAATAGAAGCGGGGGCGAGGCCTTGACGCTTGAGGTGCAGCAAGTAGTCGAGGATCAGAGGTATCGAGGCCTGTAAAGGCTGCGAGTGGTGAGGCGCACACCACAAGGAGAAGCGCTTCCACTTAGCCAGGTAGGCTGCCCTCGTGGAGGGTTTCCTACTACCAAGTAGGATTTGCTGAACCTCGTGTGAACACCTGTGCTCCACCCCACTTAGCCAGAGAGTAGCCATGCCGTGAGATGTAGCGATGACAGGTTCGGGTGGAGTAGGTGACCCCGATCCTGAGTGATGAGGTCGTGATGTAGGGGAAGGGCCATCGGAGAGGTCACGGAGAGTTCCACCAGAGTTGTGAACAAGTGTTGGCGTGGCCACGCCGGGGCGATTAGGATGACTGTCGCCCTGTCCCTGCGGACCTTCAGGAGGACCTTGTGAATGAGTGGGAACGGGGGAAAGGCGTACTTCAGGCTCCCGCCCCATGGGATAGCAAAGGCGTCTGCCACTGAGCCTGGACTGTGACCCTGAAACGAGCAGAATTGCGGGCACTGACTGTTGTCTTTGCTGGCAAATAAATCTACCTGGGGAAACCCCCACCTCAGGAAAATGGAACGGAGGACGTCCCGTCTCAGCCTCCACTCGTGCCTGAGGTAGGACCGGCTGAGACGGTCCGCCAGCCCGTTCTGGACCCCGGGGAGATACGCCGCCCGAAGTTGTACTGAATGGGCTAAGCAGAAGTCCCAGAGGAGGAGAGCCTCGCGGCATAGGGGAGAGGACCGGGACCCGCCCTGCTTGTTTATGTAAAACATCGCGGTAGTGTTGTCTGTCAGAACTGACACGCTGTGTCCTTTTATGGTGGCGTGAAAGGTCTGGCAGGCGAGGCGAACCGCTCTCAGCTCCTTCAGGTTGATGTGGAGCAGCCGTTCCTCCCTGGACCACAAGCCCTGAGTGCGCTGGTCCCCTAGGTGCGCACCCCAACCCAGGTCCGACGCGTCTGTTACTAGCGTCAGAGTCGGTTGTGGGGCGGTGAACGGGACCCCTGCGCAAACCTGCTGCTGGTTGAGCCACCAACTGAGGGCATCCGATACCCGAGCCGGGACCGTGACGACCATGTTCAAGGGGTCTCTGTTGGGGCGATATACCTGAGCCAACCACAGCTGCAGCGGTCGGAGCCGTAGACGGGCGAGCTCGACTACGTGCGTGCACGCTGCCATGTGCCCCAGGAGTTGTAGGCAACATCTGGCTGTGGTCGTAGGGAATCGCTGAACGGAGGTTACGGCCTCCTTGATAGCCAGGAATCGGGATACGGGAAGACTTGCCCGTGCCTCTACCGAGTCCAGGACTGCCCCTATGAAGTCCAGTCTTTGTGTGGGGACTAGTGATGACTTGGGCACATTGACCAACAGCCCGAGTTCCCGGAATACTTGCAACGCCAGTGTCACATGGGCGCGGACCTCCGCCTCCGACCGGCCCGCTAGGAGCCAATCGTCCAGGTACGGGTAGACGCGCATCCGTCTTTTTCAAAGAAAGGCGGTTACCACCGACATGCATTTCGTGAAGACACGTGGGGCTGTTGCCAGGCCGAAGGGCAAGACCGTGAACTGGAAATGGCGCTGTTGGACAGTGAAGCGCAGGAAACGCCGATGATCTCGGCGAATGGCAATGTGAAAATAGGCGTCTTTCATATCGAGGGCAGCGTACCAATCCCCCGGATCCAGGGAAGGGATGATGGTACCAAGGGAGACCATACGGAACCGTGGCTTCTGCAAGTACTTGTTCAGCTTGCGAAGATCCAGGATGGGACGGAGGCCCCCTTTTGCTTTGGGGATGAGGAAGTATCTGGAATAGAACCCTCTTCCTCTGAAGTCCAGAGGAACCTCCTCCACCGCCCCCGCCTCGAGGAGGGTCTGTACCTCCTGTATGAGTAGTTGCTCGTGAGAGGGGTCCCTGAAGAGGGACGGGGGTGGTGGGTGGGAGGGAGGGGGCGAGGAGAACTGGAGGGTGTAACCTGATTCCACCGTGCGCAGGACCCAGCGGTCTGATGTTATATGAAACCAGGCACGGGAAAAATGGGACAGGCGGTCCCTGAAACCCAGGGGTGGATCCGGAGAAGAGATGGGTACGCTGTCCTCGATCGCAGCTTCAAAATCCTTGTTTATTTCCCGGCTGCGTCTTGTTTTGGCCCTGGTTTTGGCCTTGGTTAGGCGTATTGTTGCGCCTACGTCTATTGTCCCTGCCCCGTCTACGGTACGGTTCCTGTCGAGGGCGAGGATGATACTGCCTCTGTGGAGGTTGGGGCTTGAACGGCTTCCTCTGTGTCACAGGGGTGTGCATCCCCAAGGACTTAAGGGTAGCCCAAGAGTCCTTGAGGCTGTGTAGCCTGGCGTCAGTCTGCTCTGAGAATAGACCCGTACCCTCGAACGGCAAGTCTTGGAGGGTATTTTGCACCTCCGGGGGAAGGCCCGAGGATTGCAGCCATGCAGAACGTCTCATCACTACGCCTGACGCAATTGTTCTAGCGGCTGCGTCGGCAGAGTCAAGTGAGGCCTGTAACGACGTTTTGGCCACCGCCTTCCCCTCGTCCACTAGCGCCGCGAACTCAGGTTGTGATCCCTGAGGCAAGGCCTCTTTGAACTTGGACACAGAAGCCCATGAGTTAAAGTTATGTCTATTTAGGATCGCTTGCTGATTTGCTATCCGCAATTGGAGGCCCCCGGACGAATAGACCTTCCTGCCAAATAGGTCTAGTCGTTTTGCCTCCTTGGCCTTGGGTGCCGGGGCCTGTTGGCCATGCCTTTCCCGTTCGTTAACCGCCGAGACGACCAGCGAACATGGGGTCGGGTGGGAGAAGAGAAAGTCAAACCCCTTGGACGGGGCAAAGTACTTCCGTTCTACGCCTTTTGCGGTTGGCGCAGAGGAGGCTGGCGTTTGCCATACGGTCTTATAGTTTGCCTGGACCGTTTTTATGAGCGGGAGCGCGATCCTGGAGGGACCCTCTGGGCTCAGAATGTCCACCATCGGATCCTCCTGCTCAACCGTCTCCTCTGCTTGTAGACCCAAATTGAGGGCCACCCGGCGGAGCAAGTCCTGGTGTGCCCGGTGGTCAATAGGGGGAGGGCCGGATACTGTCGTGCCCGCCACGGCCTCGTCCGGTGAGGAGGAGGAGGTCATGGCTTTTTGAGCTTCCTCGTCCTCCTGTAGCTCCTCCTCAGCGGGGCGGCCCTCCGGGGTGCGCTCCCTGTCCCGAGTCAGGGACGGTGCCGAGCTCGGTGCCGAGTCCGCCCTCTCTGCATCCGGTGGTCTGGAGACCGTGGCCTCCGCACGGGAGGTAGGGCGGCACCGTGGGGAGCGGGACCGGTCTCCTGAGGGACCCGACCTCGAAGTCCTAGATGGAGGGCCTTGCTGATGATAGGCCCACGGTGTCCAGAATGGCCACTGCCCAGGATGGTTCCAATGCGGTTGCCAAGAGGCCTCGTGTTCTCTAGCGGCATACCCTCTGCGGCCATATCTGGAAAGACCCGAGCCCTCTTCCGACGCTAGGGACGGTGACCTAGAGGGCCACGGCGGTGCCGTGGGGCGGTGCCGGTCCGGTGTCGGGGAGCGGTGCCGTCTGGACCGGGACCGTGAGTATCGGCGTGCCGATCTGGACCTGGAACGGTACCGTTGACCGCGGGACCGGGAGCGGCTGCGGGAGGGTGGTCTTGGGAGTCTCGCCATCGAAGCGTCCCGGCGCCTGCTCGAGCCGGGTTGCTGAGGCGGTGCCACGCTCGCATCGGGCCCTGACTGATTCGCGGCCCGTTGTGCGGCGGGAAGCCGGGAGTCCACCGAGGCGGAGCTCGACCGGGACCGGCGCCGTGAACGGTGCCGAGATGGCGACCGCGACGGGCGCATCATCGCCGGTTTGCCCTTGGATGGCAGCCGCGGCGGAATGTCTGTAGCGCGGAGTGTGCTTTCGGAGGACAATTCGATGAGGTCCTTCGCCTTCTCAAATGTGTCCGGGGTGGAGGGCTGTTCCAACAGTTCCTCCAGCCCATCCTCCGCACTCGACGCGCTCGTCCCGGGGCTCGACGGGCCCTTCGGCGCCGGAGCCACTGGTGCCGGGACCTGTACCGGGGCCGTCACGGCCTTGGCCGCACTTGCGGGCCTCGCCGGTGCCGCCTTCTTATGAGGGGAGCGCCCCCGGGCCTTAGGCTGGCCCTTCGACTTGGCCGGCGAAGAAGATCGGTGCCGGGCGTGTTCCCGCCTTGGCGGTGCCGTGGGCTTAGTCTGCGCCGCCGGTGTCGGGTCGCGGACCGATGCCGGGGCACTCCGCACCGAAGCGGACGGTGCCGCAGAAGAGGAGGGCTGTAACGCCGCCTCCATGAGGAGCTGTCTAAGGCGAAATTCCCTCTCTTTCTTGGTTCTGGGCTTAAAGGCCTTACAAATTTTACAGCGCTCCTTCTGGTGAGCTTCCCCGAGGCAACGGAGACACGACTCGTGCGGGTCGCTCACTGGCATAGGCCTGCGGCACGCGGCACACACCTTAAAGCCTTGGGCGTGCGGCATGCCCCGCCGCCCAGGGCCGGTGCCGGGGTTGACCAAACCCCTATCACCAAGAGATTTTGGTCCTTAGAAGAACTAAACAACTACTTAACACTAAAACTCTTAACTGTATTATGAACTGCAAACTACTGCTAATGGCTATGCTAAGGGACACTCTCAGGCGAGAGACAGAGTTGTTCCAACGTCGCCACGGGCGGTAAGAAGGAACTGAGGGAGGGTCGGGCCGGCAGGGATATATATACGCGAGGGCGGGGTGCCGCTCTGGCGGGAAGGGGGACCCTGTGGGCCCGACGGGAGCCGCTGAGGGAAAAAGTTTCCGACGATTCGTGCACGCGGCGCGCGCACACCTAATGTGGAATGGACGTGAACAAGCACTCGAAGAAGAATTTAACCTCGCTCTTTACTTTTTTAATATTTTTTATTTTTAAATTGCTTAAAACTTTTGCCCTTTATATTTTTGCATCTTGTTTATGTTTTGTCACTCTGACTCCCTTTGTGCTTGAGATGATCCCCTGGTGATAATATTTTCTAAAAGATAGCTACTGAGCATGTGCTTTAATCACTTCTCAGAGTTAAATGTTTTGGTGTTTGTAACTGCAATTGCTTAAATATCTATAAATATTTTCTTTCCATTGGGCAACCCATAGGCAGCAAAATGGCACATTTAGAGAAAAAAAGACTTCTGCCAGAAAGACAACCGTTAAGTAGTAAAAGTGCACAGCTGGACCAGACTCTTTCAGCACTCCTGCCTCAAGACCAAAACACTAGTAAGTAAAGAGCTTATAATTTATTAAATTTATTTAGATGATTTTCTGTTTTCACTTCTTTTGGTCACACCATAGAAAATACTGTAGCTGTGTGACCATATGGTGTTTGGCAGGTTTCTCTCTTTGGGAGAGGAAGGGGGACCAGGTGCTGCTGGACTAAGAGAAAGTGGGAGGTAATAGGTTCCTAAAGTAGCTACTATTTAATCACAACTTTAAGGTTTTCTATCCTTTCATTGAATGTTGGCTTGTTCCAAAATATTTCTCTCCAGATAGATAATAGATGCAGTTTGTTGCTTCTGAAAATGCTATTTTTTTTTAAAAAGGAAACTTTAGTCTTGCAGTTATATGGTAGTAAAAATTTTTTGTAACGGTCTGGATGCCTCAAAAATACAAGAGAGACAAGGTTGGTGAGGTAATATCTTTTATTGGACCAACTTCAGTTGGTGAAAAAGAGAAGCTTTAAGACTTACACAGAGCTCTTCTTCAGGTCTGGGAAAGATGCTCAGAGTGTCACACCTTCAACAATGAAAGCCTATAGACAACTATACACACAAGAAATCCACCAATCATCACAGTTACCTTCTCAGATCCAGTAACCATCCCAAACACACCAAGAAATTTGCTATCTACAGCCAGCCACTTGGACATCACAGAATATGCTCCAAGGAGAAAATCTGAGATACACACCTTAATACACTTAAAACAGCCTTCACCAAACAAGGTTACTCCACCAGAGAAGTAGATTGCATTATGGAACAGGCCACCAAATACTCTGAGATAAACATGTTTCAATATAGAAAAAAAATGCTCCCACTGCAAACCCCTAGTTGTCACCTACCACCCCACACTGGAATCCATATGTGATACTGTACCATTAAACAATTACAACCCATACTCGATGAGGATCCCATCCTGAAATAAATCTTTCCCAAACTCCCTTTTCTGGCCTTCGAACCCCCAAACCTCTCCACGCTCATTATCAGGAGCAAGCTCCACACAAGCCTGCCAACTCAAAGTGGCACTAGACTTTGCCATAACAACAGATGCAAAACCTCCAGACATATCTCATGGCTACAATGATCAATACCCACCCCCAACACATCTTTCATGATCCTTGGGTCCAACACATGCCTATCACAACATGTCGTGTACCTCATCCACTGTACCAAATGCCCCAGTAACAACTATGTGGGTAAAATGAGACAATCACTATGCTCTCAAATGAACTCACAAAGAAAAATGATAAAAGACAAACACTATTACCTATGGGTGAACACTTTTCACAAAATGATCACTCTATATCTGACCTCTCAGTCCTCATCCTCAAAGGAAACCTGAACAACACCTTCAAAAGACAAGCCTGGGACTTAAATTCATAACTTTGTTAGACACTAAAAATCATGGAATCAATAAACACTGATTTATGGCTCATTACATAAGAAAATTAGAATGGCCATACTGGAATTTCCAGGCTCACCTTTGGAGCCTTTTTTAAAAACCAGCATTACATTAGTTATTCTCTAGTCATCTGATACAGAGGCTGATTTAAGTGATAGGTTACATATCACAGTTTAGTGAGTGAATACCATCTGCTCCTGGTGACTTATTACTGTTTAATTTATCAATTTGTTTCAAAATCTCCTCTATTGACATCTCAATCTGGGATAGTTCCTCAGATTCGTCACCTAAAAAAATGGCTTGAGTATGGGAGTCTCCCTCACATCCTCTGCAACAAAGACCGATGCAAAGAATTCATTTAGCTTCTCCACAACAGCCTTCCATTAGTTTTCCATTAGTGCTCCTTTAGCACCTTGATTGTTCAATGACCTCACTGATAGTTTGGCAGGCTTCTTGCCCATTTCATCTTGAATAGTCTCTTACATGTTAACTCCTTATTAGGGTTGTCAAACTATTAAAAAAATTAATCGTGATTAATCGCAAGATAAAAAATAATCCTGATTAATTGCAATTTTAATCACACTGTTAAACAATAATCAAATATCATTTATTTTAATATTTTTGGATGGTTCCTACATTTTCAAATATATTGATTTCAATTACAACACAGAATAGAAAGTGTTTAATACTCACTTTATATTATTATTTTTATTACAAATATTTGCACTGAAAAAAGGATAAACAAAAGTATTTTTCAATTCACCTCATACAAGTACATAGTGCAATCTCTTTATCGTGAAAGTGCAATTTACAAATGTAGAATTATTTTTTTACATAACTGTACTCAAAAATAAATCAATGTAAAACTTTAGAGCCTACAAGTCCACCCAGTCCTTCTTGTTTAGCTAATCGCTAAGACAAACAACTTTGTTTACATTTATGGGAGCTAATGCTGCCTGCTTCTTATTTACAATGTCACCTGAAAGTGACAATGGGTGTTCGCATGGTACGGTTGTAGCCGGAGTTGCAATGTATTTACGTTCCAGATATGCTAAACATTTGTATTCCCCTTTATGCTTTGATCACCATTCCAAAAGACGTTTCCATGCTGATGACAGGTTCTGCTCGATAATGATCCAAAGCAGTGCAGACTGACGCACATTCGTTTTCATCATCTGAGTCATATGCCACCAACAGAAGGTTGATTTTCTTTTTTGGTGGTTTAGGTTCTGTAGGTTCTGCATCGCAGTGTTGCTCTTTTAAGACTCCTGCCAGCATGTTTCACAACTTGTCCCTCTCAGATTTTGGAATGTACTTCAAATTCTTAAACCTTAGGTTGAGTGTTGTAGCTGTCTGTAGAAATCTCACATTGGTACCTTCTTTGTGTTTTGTCAAATCTTTGTCAAAAAAGTGTTCTTAAATCGAACAACATATGCTGGGTCATCATTCAAGACTGCCATAACACAAAACATATGATAGAATGAGGGTAAAACCACAGAGCAGGAGACATACAATTCTCCCCCAAGGAGTTCAGTTACAAATTTAATTAATGCAGTATTGTTTTAACGAGCGTCATCAGCATGGAAGCATGTCCTCTGGTATGGTGGCCAAAGCATACAAATGTTTAGGAATACCTTGCAACGCTGGCTACAACAGTGCCATGCGAATGCCTGTTCTCACTTTCAGATGAGATTGTAAATAAGAAGCGGGCAGCATTATCTCCTGTAAATGTAAACAAATCTGTTTGTCTTAGCAATTGGCTGAACAAGAAGTAGGACTGGCTGGACTTGTAGGCTCTAAAGATTTACATTGTTTTGTTTTTTAGTGCAGTTATGTAACAAAACATCTACATTTGTAAGTTGCACTTTCACTATAAAGAGATTGCACTACAGTACTTGTATGAGGCGAATTGAAAAACACTATCTTTTTTACAGTGCAAATATTTGTAATAAAAATAATAATATAAAGTGAGTACTATACACTTTCTATTCTGTGTTGTAATTTAAATCAATATATTTGAAAATGTAGAAAAACATCCAAAAATACTTAATAGAATACTAATTTAAATTTATATTAACAGTGCAATTAAAATTGTGATTATTTGCGATTAATTTTTTTAAATTGAGTTAATTTGTTTTGAGTTAATCGCTTGAGTTAACTGCAATTAAGTGACAGCCCCACTCCTTATGCCAAGCACTCTGTTCCACCTTTTATTTAGCTGTGACATTGAGTATCTTTCTCAGACCTGAAGAAGAGCTCTGTGTACGCTTGAAAGTTTGTCTCTTTCATCAACAGAAGTTGGTCCAATAAAAGATATTACTTCACTCACCTTGTCTCTCTAATATCCTGGGATAAACATAGCAAAAACAATACTGCAGATTTAAATCGTTCATATACTGGGCTCTCCGATAGAGCTTAAAACTTATCACTTCATTAGTTAAGTTTAAAATCATCTTATCTTTGCAGAAAATGAAATGGAACAGATAGCATTAAGAAAACGTCTCCTGCTTGCAAATCTGCCTTCAGCTTTTCCAAATATGTCTCCACTACCAAATCTACTACCACTCCAATTAAGCCTCACTGGTAAGTAGAGGATTACTAGAATAAGGCTTTATTCAGATAATGTTTTATAAGATTGTAATTTTTGGAGAAATACAATGGTGGGCTATCTTGGGGGTCTTACTCACCCATGCTCACATGTACAAAGATGGCACATAAAAACACACTTGTAAAATATAATATAACAAATAAAAAGTAATTACAAACACTGATCATTTCTCAGGCAAGTGTTAACAGTTACCCCCTTGTTAACTCGAGTGGTTAGCCAATGTTTGTGGACTTGAGGGTTGTTCTAGCTGGGAGTAGAAATTGATGATGGACTCTGGTAATTTATTTGATGCAGTCTTGTTTATTTACAAGGAATGTTCAAAGTTCTGCTTCTCTGATCACAGGATGAACCAAAAACAGGAGAAAGCTTCCTTGCTTTCAGCACCAAACTCTTTCAGGCAGCTTGTTCAGGCTGTGTGTGTCTGACTTTCCATGTGCTTATCTCTCTCTTTCCTTTCCTTTTCCTGGGTGTTTCAGTGTGCATGCAGTTCCACCAATCAAAGCCTTAATGTCGGCATTTGAAATCCCTTGCCACATGTTTCAGCTTCTACTCAGTTTCCTATAGGCCTATGGTTTTGGGTACTACTGCTATTGTTTCAGCCACCTGATTACAATGGCTTCTTTACATCTTTCTGAATGGAAGATAGTGGCCATACCTGACCCATAACAATGCTGTAGCTAGTGTATCTGCTCTGCTTTCTTGAATTCCTAAGGTAAAGTTCTAGTTCAAATTATGATGTAACTAGTGATCAAATATGAACTGGAATTTGTTAATTCCAGTGTTCTGGCCAAATTCCATCTCCAGGAATTTCATTCTGTTTAAATTTTCTATGAAGCCTCAGTTTGATACAATGTTATTTTTCACCATATGCCTGAAAATGTAGTGTAGTGTTGCTGTGTGCTGTGAAAAAGCTATTTTTTTCACTCCACAGATAGCTGTCTTTCAGTCCTTAAAAGTTCTATGTAAATGCCAGGTGGAATTAGATGGCATCAGTTTAAAAGTTACATATGGGAAGATTAGTAAAAAAATAACTATTGGTATAATTTTCCCTCTTTGTGTGTTATATATGTTTTAAATTTATTGAATGATATATTGTTTAAATATTTTCTTTGTGAATCATATAATAGTTATTTTGTCTCAACAGAGAATGAAATACAAGAATTATTAGACAAAAAAAGGCACCTGTTTACAAGTCAACAATTCAATCTGGACTATCTATCACAAGCAGAGGCTCTTGCACAGATCCAGTTACAACAAAACAACATCATTGGTAAGTGAAGAGTGAACAAATTAAGGATGCATTCATATAAATGTCTAAATTCCACAGAAATGCCATAGACTCCTCTCCTGTGGAATCTAATCCTGATTAAAAACAATCTGCTGTGATGCAATCTTCTGGTAAACCAGTGTTTCTCTGGGTTCTGTAACTTTGGCACATTAATGTCACAAGATGGCACTTGTGATGTTATTCAGACTGTCTAAGTTTATTTTAGGCTGGCACTCATGCATACTTGAATAACAGAATATAGAAATAACAAAGTCCTACAGTAGTTAGTCATTTAGGCTCAGATCCTCAAGATATTTGGGTGCCTTCAATTGGAGTTACGTGCCTAAATATCTTTGAGAGTCAGGGCCTTACTCAAGAGTACACTGACAGGGAAATAGACTGTTTTCTAGTGCTTTGTCCAATCCCTTTAGAAATAGGGATTCCATCATTTCCTTTCAGAAAGTATTTTTGCAGTATAATAGATTTTACTTTGTGAAAACTCTGTCCTGATTTAATCCACTCATATTGCAATAATGACTAGTCTGGTCATATTTGATGATTGACTTAGAAAATGAGCAATATCTGGATCTTCATTTTCAATTGTTTGTCCACATGGATTCCATTTCTGGGAGTCTGCACCTTATAGCCACAAGATTGGATTCTTTTGTCTAGCAGTGTCCTTTGGGGTTGCATCTGTGCCATGTGTGCCCTTGTGCAGCCCTCACCTCTGAGGGCATAAAGGGAGAAATATGTTCCAAAGTTCTTTCTTATTGCTCATGGCAGTGAGATGGAACTTAGCAGTGCCCACCTCCTACCCTGTAGCTTTTTTTCTTTAATTAATTAGTGTAGTTGGGCATTACTTACTCCATTTTAGCACATTGGAAAAATAAATGAATAAAATAATTAGTTGACAGAGTCCCCTTGGTACCAAGGCCTCAGCTTCATGGTTGAGGCAAAGTTCTTAGGGTTGATTCTTCTTCACGTGGTTGCAGATAGGGCCAGCTTTATGACCCACGGGGCCCGATTCAAATATCCGGTGGCGGTCCAGGGCTTCGGCGGCACTTCGGCGGCGGGGGGGGTCCACTCCGGGTCTTCTGTGGCACCGAAGGACCCCCTGACACCGAAATGCCGCCGAAGACCCCTGGAGCGGGGCCCTCTTAGGCACGGGTGCGGGGCCCTATTAGGCGCGGGGCCTGATTCCAGGGAATCGGGGGTATCAGCCTAAAGCCAGCCCTGGTTGCAGATGTGTATTCCACTCAGGTATGTGTGTGCCCAGCACACCAAAGCCAGATAACTTTGCTTAGCAGTACCCATTGGGACAGCACCTATGCCTTTTGGCCTTTATAGCGTCGTCCCCCTGCCATGGCAATACAAGTCCGGCACCAGCCCGACCTCGTTCAGTTGCTTCTCGTCCCCTGTGGCTTGAGTCAGAGTGTTCAATGTGGTCTCTCACTAATGGGCTTTATCACAGTATTTCTGTGATTTTTTCTGTAAATAATTATGTTTAGTTATACCTTTGGATTTAATTTAGCTTAGTGTAGTTAGTAGAATCTTCCAAAATGTGAGATAGAGCTGGGCCATCATACGGCTCTCTGGTACCAATGCCCGATCAATTAGGCTCTATATACTGTTGACTCTGTTACCACTGTAGGGCATCTGTTGAATCCACTATGGACGACATTGGTATTGGCACTCTCAGTCTCCACACTACTGCTGTATCAGGCAGCAGTGGACTTGCTGTGCCAGTTTATTCCTGACTCTCTACTTATTCAAGAACATTCGACTGTGGCGGCTTCATCTTTGGTGTCTCAACATCTCCTAAATATCTGACTTATATTGTCAGCACTGTTATCAGCACTGTCTAATACCCCCGGATTACAGTTGGTTTCCTGTTTGGAATCCCTGGGAGGTTCCTTGTTCTCTGAGGTACCGATTGTCCATCAGTCAGGACTAGATCACCAGTTCTGCGGATGGTGTCTGTGGCTGGGCCACCTGTGCTACAGACAAAGGCAGTGGGGGCTTCTTTGAGTTGGTGCATCCTGAACCCTTGATGCAGTTAAATGTGTCATGACTGGGATGTGGGCAATCTGACCTAGTGGTTAGAGGAGTTGTGAGTCAGGCCAGGTCAGATACTAGGATGTCAGAGTCTGAGACAGGACAAGAATTAGGTGTCAGGAGCCAGGTAGGGTCAGGTTACCAGGAGATAAGCAGCATCAGTAGGAGCAGGTATCACAGAGGAAGGGGTCCAAGGCAGGAAGAACCCAGTTGCATATATTCCTGTTCCTGTGCTGGATTTATATGAAAGCTGTGAACCAATCAGCATTGGAACCCCTAGCATTCTGCCAATCAGATTCCAGGACTGGACTGGATTCTGGTTCTTCCTGCTCTGTTGGAGTTCAGCTTCTATTCTGGCAACTGTTAGGCAGTCCCTGAGTAGCAGGTTGAAACTTACTAACTCCTAAGAGCCTTAACGATCAGGGTTTGAGACCTGTAGTCCCTGACATCACCCCCTCCCCAAGGGGTGCCCTCAGGGTGATGTGGGACTGGGCTGTTCAGGGTGATTCCTATGGCATGCTTCAACAAGTGAGTGTCGGGGGGGGGGGCTGTACATTTTCCACAGGTTCCCAGATGCACTCCTCAGGACCATAGCCATCCCTGTCAACAAGATACTAGAGCCTGCCACAGTTACATTTATAGCCCAGGATTTTGTGGATCACATATTCCTCGTTGCCCTGGACTCTAGAATAGAGAGCAACATACCAGTTGTGAACATTTCAACTTCATCTCCTTAGTTTGGGGACAGGCTGCCTTGCTTCTATGGTGCTTGGGAAACCATAACTACGGACAGATGTGTCCTAAGCATTGTGGGATTACACCATACAATTTCTGTGCATTCCCCTACCCACTCCACTACCCCATCTCTTTTCAGGGACTTCTCTCTTGAGCCATTATTTCTTCAACAGGTCCTGACTTTGTGTGCTCTGGGAGCTTTAGAGGAGGTTCTCTTCTTCACTGGGAAAGGGAATCTACTCTTGGTATTTCCTGATTCTCAAGTCCAATGGAAGGGTGAAACCCATCCTCATTCTTTGCAATTTCAACAAACGCATCAAGTATATGAGATTCTGCATGGTTATTCTGTCTACTATTCTTCCCACATTGAATCACAATGACTAGTTTGTTGTTTTCAATCTTCCATGTGGGGATCTTCCCAGGCCACAGAAATTCCTGAGATTCTTTGTTGCCAGTCAACGCTATCAGTACATAGTTCTCTCCTTTGGCCTATTAGCTCCATGCTTCTTTACCAAAAGCATCCTGGTGGTAATGGCTTTTCTCAGAAAGAGGGAAATTCATGTCTTCCCATACCTAGATGATTGGCCAATGAGAGGAGGATCAGAGGAATGAGTCTTCGGTCTTGTCCAGTTCACACTGAACATCTTTGATCAATCTGGATTGATTCTGAACAAAGCAAAGTTGACATTGACACCAACTCAAAAAATTGAGTTCATAAGTCCCTACTAGATTCTACAAATTCAAGGGCCTTTCCACCACACAAGCAATTCCAGACAATTCTGTGCCTTTGCCTGGATCTCCAATCTCATCCTTCAACAATGGTCTGTGTATGCCTGAAGTTACTGGGACATATGGCTGCATGCACGTATGTGATTCAGCATGCAAGATTGTGGCTTTGTCTGTTAAATCATGGTTGAAGTTGGTCTATCACCTGAGCTGCCAGTCATTGGACAAGCTTTCCCAAGTGCCTCCAGAAAATCTGGTCTCTCTACAATGGAGGACAGAACAGAACAATGTATACAAGGGTGTTGCTTTTGCCTGCCCTCCTCTGTCCAGAACTGTAGTCACTTATACCTGCACAATAGATTAGGGAGCAAATCTAGGAACATTAAGGTTCAGGGTTTGAGGTCGGAGCAGGAAGTGTCATGTCATATCAATGCCCTGGAGCTTTGAGACATTTACAATGTGTGTTATGGCTTCTGGAACCAGATCAGGGGAGCAGCGGCTCACATACTCACCAACAGGGTTAGGGTTGCAGTTGCGATGATTGGAAGAACCTCATGGTGACTTGCTTGCCTGGTGTGAAGGTTGAGGATCTCTCGAGACATCTAGATAGACTTATGTGTAGTGCTGGGGAGGAGCCGGTGGTCCTGGTACATGTAGATACCAATGACATAGGGAAGGATAGGAGAGAGGTCCAAATTTATGCTGCTAGGTAAGAGATTGAAGTCCAGGACCTCCAAAGTAGCATTCTCTGAAATGCTTCCAGTTCCATGTGCAGGGCCAGTTAGACAGGCAGAACTGCAGGGTTTCAATGCGTGGATGAGATGACGGTGTAGGGAGGAGGGGTTTAGATTTACTAGAAACTGGGAAAACGTTTGGGAAAGGAGGAGCCTATACAGGAAGGATGGGCTCCACCTAAACCAAAATGGAACCAGATTGCTGGCACTTAAAATTAAAAAGGTCATAGAGCAGTTTTTAAACAAATGGCTGTGGGGAAGCTGACAAGTGTGGAGGAGCATGTGGTTCGGACAGAGACATCTCTTAGGAGATGATTCATGGAGATTCTCTATGTCCTAGGAAGGAGGAGAGGATGGAAGATGAATAAAATACAGGTAGGATCTGATGAGAAACAGTCAAATGAAAAAGAGGTACATTCAACTACATCATATAATGGAAGACAGCTAAAAAGTGACAAGTTTTTAAATACTTATATACAAATGCTAGAATGAGGATAGCCAATGGGACACAGGAATACTAGGGTACAAAATATATCGGAAGGACAGAACAGGTTGTGCTGTTGGGGGAATGGCACTATATGTGAAAGAAACATAGAATCAAATGAAGTAAAAATCTTAAATGAACCAAGCTGTGCCATGGAATCTCTATGGATAGTAATTCCATGCTCTAATAATAAGAATATAACAATATGTATATATTACCGAGCACCTGACCAGGATGGTGATAGTGACTGAAATGCTCAGGGAGATTAGAGAGGCTATAAAAATAAAAAAACCTCAATAATAGTGGGGGATTTCAACTATCCCCATATTGACGGGGTACATGTCGCCTCAGGACGAGATGCAGAGATAAAGTTTCTTGACACCTTAAATGATTGCTTCTTGGAGCAACTAGTCCTGGAACCCACAAGAGGAGAGGCAATTCTTGATTTAGTTCTAATTGGAGCACAGAATCTGGTCCAAGAGGTGAATATAGCTGGACCGCTTAGTAATAGTGACCATAATATAATTCATTTTAACATCCCTGTGGCGGGGAAAACACCACAGCAGCCCAATACTGTAGCATTCAATTTCGGAAAGGGGGACTACACAAAAATGAGGAAGTTAGTGAGACAGAAATTAAAGGGTACAGTGCCAAAAGTGAAATCCCTGCAAGCTGCATGTAAACTTTTTAAAGACACCATAATAGAGGCTCAACTTAAATGTATACCCCAAATTAAAAAACATAGTAAGAGAACCAAAAAGTGCCACCATGGCTAAACAGCAAAGTAAAAGAAGGAGTGAGAGACAAAAAGGCATCCTTTAAAAAGTAGAAGTTAAATCCTATTGAGGAAAATAGAAAAGAGCATAAACTTTGACAAATGAAGTGTAAAAATATAATTAGGAAGGCCAAAAAAGAATTTGAAGAACAACTAGCCAAAGACTCAAAAAGCAATAGCATTTTTTTTTAAATATATCAGAAGCAGGAAGCCTGCTAAACAACCAGTGGGGCTACTGGATGATCAAGATGCTAAAGGACCACGCAAAGATGATAAGGCCATTGTGGAGAAACTAAATGAATTCTTTGCATCAGTCTTCACGGCTGAGGATGTGAGGGAGATTCCTAAACCTGAGCCATTCTTTTTAGGTGACAAATCTGAGGAACTGTCCCAGATTGAGGTGTCATTAGAGGAGGTTTTGGAACAAATTGATAAACTAAACAGTAATAAGTCACCAGTACCAGATAGTATTCACCCATGAGTTCTGAAGGAACTCAAATGTGAAATTGCAGAACTACTAACTGTAGTTTGTAACCAATAATTTAAATCAGCTTCTGTACCAAATGACTGGAGGATAGCTAATGTGTTGCCAATTTTTAAATAGGGCTCCAGAGGTGATCCTGGCATTTACAGGCCAATAAGCCTGACTTCAGTACCAGGCAAACTGGTTGAAACTATAGTAAAGAACAAAATTGTCAGACACATAGATGAACATAATTTGTTGGGGAAAGGTCAACATCATTTTTGTAAAGGGAAATCATGCCTCACCAATGTACTAGAATTCTTTGGGGGTGGGGGTCAACAAGCATGTGGACAAAGGGGATCCAGTGAATACAGTGTACTTAGATTTTCAGAAATCCTTTGACAAGGTCCCTCACCAAAGGCTCTTAAGCAAAGTAAGCTGTCATGGGATAACAGGGAAGGTCCTCTCATGGATTGGTAACTGGTTAAAAGATAGGAAACAAAGGGTAGGGATACATGATTAGATTTCAGAATGGAGAGAGGTAAATAGTGGTGTCCCCCAGGTGTCTGTACTGGGACCAGTCCTATTCAGCATATTCATAAATGATTTGGAAAAAGGGATAAACAGTGAGGTGGCAAAATTTACAGATGTTACAAAACTACTCAAGATAGTTAAGTCCCAAGCAGACTGCGAAGAGCTACAAAAGGATCTCACCAGGGCGGGTGCAAGGATGTTTCGCGCCCTAGGCGAAACTTTCACCTTGCGCCCCCCCCCCCCCC
>NW_020664462.1:25908299-26039081 GCF_002925995.2 Terrapene triunguis | reverse complement strand
TCCACTTCTCCCACCTCCCAGGCTTGTGCCACCAATCAGCTGTTTGGCGCCGCAAGCCTGGGAGGAAGAGAAGCAGAGCGGGGCGGCGTGCTCAGGCGAGGAGGCGGAGCAGAGGTGAGGTGGGGCGAGGAGTTCCCCTGCGTGCCCCCTCCCTTACTTGCTGCAGGCGGCCCTCCCCGCGCCCCCCTACCCAAGCTCCCTCTGCCTAAATGCCGACGACGACTGGGGCGGCCGAAGATCCGGCCGCCGCGGTCGCCGCCGAAGGACCCGAAATGCCGCCCCCCAAATGCTAGTGCCCTAGGCGACTGCCTAGGTCGTCAAATGGGTTGCACTGGCCCTGGATCTCACAAAACTGGGTGACTGGGCAACAAAATGGCAGATGAAATTCAGTGTTGATCAATGCAAAGTAATGCACATTGGAAAACATAATCCCAGCTATACATATAAAATGACGGTTTCTAAATTAGCTGTTACCACTCAAGAAAGAGATTTTGGAGTAATTAGAATCATAGAATCATAGAATATCAGGGTTGGAAGGGACCTCAGGAGGTCATCTAGTCCAACCCCCTGCTCAAAGCAGGACCAATTCCCAACTAAATCATCCCAGCCAGGGCTTTGTCAAGCCGGGCCTTAAAAACCTCCAAGGAAGGAGATTCCACCACCTCCCTAGGTAACGCATTCCAGTGCTTCACCACCCTCCTAGTGAAATAGTGTTTCCTAATATCCAACCTAGACCTCCCCCACTGCAACTTGAGACCATTGCTCCTTGTTCTGTCATCTGCCACCACTGAGAACAGCCAAGCGCCATCCTCTTTGGAACCCCCCTTCAGGTAGTTGAAGGCTGCTATCAAATCCCCCCTCATTCTTCTCTTCTGCAGACTAAACAATCCCAGTTCCCTCAGCCTCTCCTCATAAGTCATGAGTTCCAGACCCCTAATCATTTTTGTTGCCCTCCGCTGGACTCTTTCCAATTTTTCCACATCCTTCTTGTAGTGTGGGGCCCAAAACTGGACACAGTACTCCAGATGAGGCCTCACCAATGTCGAATAAAGGGGAACGATTGCGTTCTTCGATCTACTGGCAATGCCCCTACTTATACAGCCCAAAATGCTGTTAGCCTTCTTGGCAACAAGAGCACACTGTTGACTCATATCCAGCTTCTCATCCACTGTGACCCCTAGGTCCTTTTCTGCAGAACTGCTACCTAGCCATTCGGTCCCTAGCCATTCGGTCCCTAGTCTGTAGCAGTGCATGGGATTCTTCCGTCCTAAGTGCAGGACTCTGCACTTGTCCTTGTTGAACCTCAACAGGGTTTTTTTTGGCCCAATCCTCTAATTTGTCTAGGTCCCTCTGTATCCGATCCCTACCCTCTTGTGTATCTACCACGCCTCCTAGTTTAGTGTCATCTGCAAACTTGCTGAGAGTGCAGACCACACCATCTTCCAGATCATTAATAAAGATATTAAAAAAAACCGGCCCCAAGACCGACCCTTGGGGCACTCCGCTTGAAACCGGCTGCCAACTAGACATGGAGCCATTGATCACTACCCGTTGAACCCGACGATCTAGCCAGCTTTCTATCCACCTTACAGTCCATTCATCCAGCCCATACTTCTTTAACTTGCCGGCAAGAATACTGTGGGAGACCGTATCAAAAGCTTTGCTAAAGTCAAGGAATAACACATCCACTGCTTTCCCCTCATCCACAGAGCCAGTTATCTCTGCCACTGTGCATAGTTCTCTGAAACCATCCATTCAGCATGCAGTGGCAGTCAAAAAAGTGAACAGAATGTTGGGAATCATTAGGAAAGGTATAAATAAGACAGAAAATATCATATTGCCTCTATATAAATCCATGGTAAGCCCACATCTTGAATACTGCGTGCAGATGTGATCACCCCATCTCAAAAAAGATATATTGGAATTGGAAAAGGTTCAGAAAAGGGCAACAAAAAATATTAGGGGTATGGAACAGCTGCCATATGAGGAGAGATTAATAAGACTGGGACTTTTCAGCTTGGAAAAGAGACAACTAAGGGGGCATATGATAGAGGTCTATAAAATCATGACTGGTGTGGAGAAAGTAAATAAGGAAGTGTTATTTATTCCTTCTCATAACACAAGAACTAAGGGTCACCAAATGAAATTAATAGGCAGCAGGTTTAAAACAAACAAAAGGAAGTATTTTTTCACACAACACACAATCAACCCCGTGGAACTCCTTGCCAGAGGATCTTGTAAAGGCCAAGACTATAACAGGGTTCAAAAAAGAACTAGATAAATTCATCGAAGATAGGTCCATCAATGGCTATTAGCCAGGATGGGCAGGGATGGTGTCCCTAGCCTCTGTTTTGCCAGAGGCTGGGAATGGACGACAGGGGATGGATCACTTGATGATTACCTGTTCTGTTCATTTCCTCTGAGGTACCTGGCATTGGCCACTGTCGGAAGACAGGATACTGGGCTAGATGGACCTTTGGTCTCATCGGTATGGCCGTTCTTATGTTCTTATGCAACAATACCACTGCAATGTGTACAAGCAGGGAGGATCCCGCTCCCACCAGCTTTGTTAGGAAGCAATAAAGTTTTGGCCCTTCTGCATTGAGGAGGACATCATCCCCATGCCAGGCTCTCAAAATCTGTTGGCCAACCATCTCCCCAGGACTTTCTCCAACAATCATGAGTAAGGATAGCATTATGTCATGGAGGTCATGGATTCCATGACTTCCATAGATCTCTGTGACATTTTCCGCTTCAGCCCCAGGGTAATGGGACTGGAGCTGTCAGCGGGTGAAGACCCTGGAGCTCCAAGCTGCGGTGGGCTGCGGAGGGATCCCAGGTGGTGAGGGGACCCCACAGCTCCGACCTGCCGGACATGGAGCTCTCAGCTGCCATGGGGGGCAGGAGGACACCGCAGTTCCCAGCTGCTTGCTCCAGAGCTCTGCAGGGCCTCCCAGAGGATTCAGGGGGCCTGGGGTCTTTGGCGGCGGGGGACCCCCCGCCACGGGTCTTCAGGGCACTTCGGTGGCGAGTCCCGGAGTGGAAGGACCCCCCGCCGCCAAATTGCCGCCGAAGACCCGGAGTGGAAGAAGCTCTGGGGGCCCGGGCCCCACGAGAGTTTTCAAGGGCCCCCGGAGTGAGTGAAGGACCCCAGTCCAGGGGCCCCGAAAAACGCTCGTGGGGGCCCCTGTGGGACCCGGGGCCTGGGGCAAATTGCCCCACTTGCCCCCCCCCGGGCCCTGGAGCTCTGAGCATGGGTGGTGGGGGGCCCCTGGATGATGGGGGGCCCCTGGAGCTTCCTGCTGCTGTGGGTGGCAGGGGGCCCCAGCAGCCCTGGTTGGCTGAGCCACTGCAGGCTGTGGAGGGATCCCAGGTGGCGAGGGGACCCCACAGCTCCGAGCCGCCAGCCATGGAGCTCTCAGCTGCCATGGGGGTGGGAGGACACCGCAGTTCCCAGCTGCTGGCTCCAGAGCTCTGAGCGTGGGTAGCGGGGGGACCCCGGATGATGGGGGGCCCCTGGAGCTTCATGCTGCCGTGGGTGGCAGGGGGCCCCAGCAGCTCTCAGTTGTCATGTGCAGTGGGGGATGCCACAGCTCTGAGCCACTGGCCCCGCAGCTCTGAGCCACTGCTGGCAGTCGGGGGACCCTAGAGCTGTCACGCAGTGGCGGCAAATGCTGGACTTTCCCTCCTTCTCTCCTGCAGCAGGGCTTGGGCTCTCATCTCCCCATCAGCTCCATTTTGTCACAGTTATTTTTAGTAAAAGTCAGGGACAGGTCACAGGCTTCCATAAATTTTTGTTTATTGCCTGTGACCTGTCCCTGTCTTTTGCCAAAAATAACGGTGACAAAATCTTAACCTTAATCACGAGCAGTCTCTAAAGAACAGTGTGATGAGGTTCATTTTCAGGATTGAGGCATCCCATTGGTCAACCTATTTTCAACAAAGGACAACAAGAAGTGCTGTCAATTTTATTGCCAAGTGGGACTCAGTTCAGGCTCTCTGACTGATGCCTTCCATCTGAACTGGGGAACAGAGCTGATGTATGCCTTTCCCCAGTCCTTTTAATCTCTCAAGTTATTCTCAAACTAAAGTTGGACTATGCCAAATTAGTACTTATTATGCCAGCTTGGCCAAGACAGTGTTGGTTCTCTGACCTCAATCTGTCTGTTTGACCTCCCAAATCTCTTCCTCTCTTTCCCGACCTAGATGAGGAGGAAAGGCAATGCTCAGAAGCAGTTCAGAGGAACCTCCTTAATAGTAGAAAACCGTTTACTAGGTCTGTTTATTTGGCTAAGTGGAAATGCTTTTTGGTTTGGTCAATGTCTAAGGGAATTCAACCCATGTCAACTCATGTTCAGGACATTTTGGACTACCTGTTACATTTGAAGTCCTCGGGTCTGGCTCTTAGCTCTTTGAAGGTTCACTTGGCGGCAATCTCAGCATTTTGTCCTCTGATTTTTTTTCAAAATTCATGATAGTGAGGTTTCTGAAAGGTATTGTCTGCCTGTTTCCACCTGTGAAGGAAATGGTCCCATTGTGGTACTTTAGCACTGTGCTGGCCAACCTCATGGGTTCTCCATTTGAGCAGACAGTAACCTGTTCATTGTCTTTCCGTTCCCAAAATACAGCCTTTCTTGTGGCCATAACATCTGCAAGAATAGTCAGTAAATTACAAGTCTTAATGGCACAACCTCATATACTCATTTCTTCAAAGACAAAGTGTCTTTAAGTCCACATTGAAAGTTTTTGTGCAAGGTGGTTCCACAGTTTAACATTACCCAGGTTATTTACTTGCCTATAGTCTTTTCTAAGGCAGCTTTTGCCAATAAAACAGTGGAGGTGTACACAGTACAAAGCTACTTTTGGCGGCAAAACGAAACCACCTCAACAAGAGGCATAGAGCTTTTTGTGGCAAAGTTAAAGCAACAAAGCATCAGTGTAGACGTTGCCGTTCATTACGTTGCCATAACTGGCCTCCCCCAGTATCTCACAATGCCCGCTGTGACCTCTCTGTTCACTGCTTTGAACTCGGCTGCCCTGCATCTCGCTATGCATCTCCCCTTTCAAAGCTCCGGGAAGCTTTGACATTCCTCAGCCTGGAATGCTCACAAAGCTGCTGAGGACACCACTCGTGTTGCTGAGGAGGCTGTGGGAGAACTCGGAGGAGGCTGAGGAGGCTGTGGGAGAACGCGAATCACAGAACCATTAATGTGGAATCGGCAGGCAGAGCGGGCTGCTGCTATGGGGTGGGGAGCAGGGAGATACTGCTGTGCTGTGCAGAGCCAGGGGCTGATGTGTGGGGGTGCCCCCCCTCCCCCTGACTCAGGATTGGTTGCTAAGGCTGCTGTCTGAACTTAGAGACAGCATGCCAACACACACACTGTCTGTGTGTGTGTGTCTCTCTCTCTCTCTCTCTCACACACACACACACACACACACACACACAGACAACGTGTCACACACTCTTCCCCCTTCCCCCGCACAAACGCTTTAGTAGAAAAGCAGCTGACAATCTAGTGGAATGCCCATTGAAAAATGTGATTAAGAAACCCGCATCACGTGACACTCTACCTGCTCCATGAGGCATTGCAAATCCTTCCCAAAGCATCCTGCAGCCAGTTGCACAGAACTACCCACAGTGCACTGCTCTCTGTGTCGCTGCAAGAGCTACTAATGTGGATGCATTCTGCTGACAGAAGGAGCATAGTGTGACATGCAACAGCGGTTTAATTAAAGCGCTTTAATTAAAGCAGCATAACTTTTGTTGACAAAACTGTAGTGTAGATAAGGCCTAAGACATTCAAATGCGGATGAGCAGCGTCTCCATGCATTAGATGTGAGATGGTGCTTGGCAGTCTATCTGGAAAGAACTAAACCATTTTGTTCATCACCTTGACTTAGTCTCCTATGCGGATTGGATGAAAGGTCAGTTGGTCTCCACATATACGATTTCCAGGTGGATAACTTCCTGTATTACTATGGTTTATGGAGTAGTTCTGACTATGCCTCCATGGGCATTATGGGCTCATTCAACAAGAGCCCAAGCAACATTAATCACATTTCTCAGCAATGTTTCAATATTGAACATTTGTAGGGCTGCTACATGATCTTCCATGAATGCTTTTACCAAACATTATGCTAGTACAATGGCATCTAGGTCAGATGCAAACATTGGGAAGGCAGATCTGCAGTCATTGTTTAAGTAGACCCCAAGCCCCACTGCCTACTGCATCTGATTGTAAGTCACCTGAGTGGAATGCATATCCACAACCACTTGAAGAAGAAAAGGTGGTTATGTACTTGTACTGTAAATGTTCTTCAAGATGTGGGTACGGATGTGTATTCCATGCCCCCCCTTCCATCCCCTGTGCATTGGCATCTCCATCCTTGGATTCTGGTGCGAAGGAACTGAGAGGGGATGGGGCCGTGCCAACCTTATATAGACATTGGAGGAGCTATGAGGGTCAGAGGGCACTAGCACCATCCCAACTAAGCAAAGTTCTACAGCTTCGGTGCGCTAGACATACACATGCCTGAATGGAATACACATCTGCACCCCCATCTTGAAGAACAACAGTTACAATACAGGTAAGTAACCATCTTTTTCCTGCTCATCCTGTGATACTTTAATACTCCTAAACAACAGGGACACTAAATGCCTGTTTTGTCTGGGAGAGAGCCACATCCTATATTCTGAAGAAGTGAGGTTCTTACCCACGAAAGCTTATGCTCCCAATACTTCTGTTAGTCTTAAAGGTGCCACAGGACCCTCTGTTGCTTTTTACAGATTCAGACTAACACGGCTACCCCTCTGATACTTGACATCCTAGATTGTTGCCCAAATGAACCCAGACGGTGAGGTATGCCAATCTCAAGTTGCTGCTGTTGGAGTGTTCTCTTAAAGGTACCTTGAGCTCAGAGAGCCGTGAGTTACACAAGGGACATTCCTTTCAAAAGTCCCATTCTGCCAGTGTGACTGGACTCCACCCCTAGTAACCAAGCCTCTACATAACTCCTCACCTGAGGGGCATTGATCCACCCAGGTCCCCATTGATCAACCTGTAACTTCTACTGACCATGGCAGGAAGGAGTACTGTTTTAAGACTGGTTCTCAATGCTGATTTTCAATGCTCAATGCTCTAAGACTGACTCTCAATCCTGGTATTGACAAAAAAGACAGAAGAGTCACCATAAAGGTTCTACTACAGTTCCATCCTTGAAACCTGACCACTAGCAGAGATCTTGCTCTGGCTTTGACACCAACATCAGGCTAGAGATTTGTCACCAACTACACACTGATCATCGTTGCCACAGATTCCAATCTTTGACTGTTGTTCCTTGACTCATATGTCCTCAGCACATATGTCCTTGGCACTGGTAGGTTCCATGCCGTTACCCACCACATCAATACCCTTTGTACAAACCTTTACGGCACTGACTGCCTTCATAGTATGTGGGAACCTTACCATTACTCCAGAGACAGAGTTCCCCACTAAATAACCTGGCAATAGCAGTAATTCTTAATCCATCAGTACCAGAGTTTAAGGTACCTAAATTGAAAATCTCCATCCACCAAGCTTCATTGATGGCCCCTCTATCCAGATCTCTTTGCCAACAGATGGCACTTGATAAAACAGCTTCACCTTCTGAAGAAAATTACTCTTCCTCACTGTGATGGGATGGCTGCCCCCACACTAGCAGAAAAGGGGTTAAAAGGAGCCCTAGAGAGACTGCGCCAGAGCAGCCTATTAGAAAGGGGCTGAGAGGAGCAGCCAATCAGGGCCATGCAGGCTCATACAAGAAGGGCTGCAGGGCAGATCAGAATCCAGTAGCTGACTGGAGCTTGTGGGAGCAGACCAGGCTCCCAGCAGGAAGAAGGAGTGCCAGCACTTTGGACAGAGCAGTGCTGCAAGCTAGAGAGAGCTCCTGGCTGGCTGCTAGGGCCTGCAGGCTGATGGACTGTGCCTTGTCACTGAGGCAAGGGACTAGACTTTGGGGAGGCACAGCCAGAAGGCTGTGTCCAGAAGAGGACGCCGCAAGCCAGGGAGCAACGCGGGTCTCAGATAGCACAGCCGAGCGGGCAACGGGCGGGATACCACCCGCAGAGGGCGCTCCACAGCTAGGACAGAGCTAATTCCCGGAGCAACCAGCAGGAATCGCCATGGTGAGTGTGCAACCTATTACAAGGACACAAAATAGATCTCGAGGCTCCGTTAGACAGTGTCCTTAATTGACATATTGCTACCAGCAGAAATCCACTGAACCTCCTAGAAAAATCTTGTTTCCAGAAAAGAAGTAGTTCAGTCTCTTTCTCAGCTACCATTCCGTCTGTGTCTTCATCTAGGCAGCAAGCTTGACATCACAGCTGAGAGCCCTGTTTTGATATCTGTGCATCTGTAGCCCCTCTCCCCACCTCATTTGGCAACCACCTTTAATTCACCTCAGAGGCCTGGGCTAGAATCACTATGGGTCTTTGAAGTCCTCACTACGGCTATTCGGTCCAGTTTCGGTCCTTGCGAATCCACCACCCTCCTTCCTTGTCTCTCCTCAGGGATGCCTCTGATGAGACATTGTTAAAACAAGAGGTAGATTCCCTTTCACAATTTGGGGCAGTGGAGGCAGTGCCCTCTCAGTTCAGGAGCAGGGGGGTTTATTCTCATTTTCTTATTCAAAAAAAAAATAAAAGAGAGAGAGAGAAGGATAGCATCCCATTCTTGACCCTAGTGACAATAAACTCATCCATCATTTCAAGTTCAGGATTGGCACCCTGCTTTCCATAAATCCTTCCCTAGCTCCTCAGGATTGGTTCATAACTCTCAGCCTTTAGAATGCATACTTCTAGGTGTCCATTCATCCAACACATGGGAAATCACTCTGTCTTATGGTGGGAAATGCACACTAGAGTTCTTCCCTTTGGACTTTCCAAGGCACCAAGATTGTTTACCAAGTGCCTATTGGTCATGGCAGCTCATCTAAGAAGACAAAGTCTTTGTATTTACAGGTGTCAGAGTGGTAGCTGTGTTAGCCTGTATCAGCAAAAACAACAAGGAGTCCTTGTGGCACCTTAGAGACTAACAAATTTATTTGGGCATAAGCTTTTGTGGGCTAGAACCCACTTCATCAGATGCATGGAGTGAAAAATACAGGAGCAGGTATAAATACATGAAAGGTTGCTTTACCAAGTGTGAGGTCAGTCTAATAAGCTAAATCAATTAACAGCAGGATACCAAGGGAGGAAAAATAACTTTTTTGAGGTGGTAAGAGAGTGGCCCGTTACAGACAGTTGACAAGAAGGTGTGAGTAACAGTTACTGACCTCACACTTGGTAAAGCAGCCCCCATCCTTTCGTGTATTTATACCTGCGCCTGTATTTTTCACTCCACTTTCATTCCCATTTGTCAAAAATTCCTGACCTCCTCTGACTCTCTTTCATACAGGCAATGCTGTTCTTTCCCCCCCCCCCCCCCCCCCCCCCCCGTGGCCTGCATGTGGCCCTCCTGCTACAGGATTTGACATATATCAGATTTTTAGCAGTGCTCTACTTCTTTTGTGGCATATAAAATTACTGGCTACTCCCTCTGGAATACTAACCATCAAAATTCTTCACCTGTTTTTTTTTCATTTTAAACACAATCCTTCTCTTAGTATATTTTTGTTTTATTAGAATTATTTGATATCATCTGAGTAATTGTATCCCATATGGTATCATTTACTAGAGTTTATTTTATACTTTAATCAACTGAGCACTACTGCAAAGAGATGACACCATCCGTTATCTGTATAACATCAGATGTAAGTCCAAGTCTATTAAGGTTCCCTGGTTTTCCTTCAGTGCTCAGTCGCTTCAGGTAACACATGAAGCCAATTCTGTGAGAAATAGACAGATTTTTAAAGCAGAAAGCAAATTCAGTTTTTATCCGATGAAAGAAAGCACATAATGGACAAAATCCAAACTGTGGGTGCAAAAAGCTGCAATTGCACCCATTGTATATGTCGGGACTAGTGTGCCAGAAAAGCATTCACCTGCAGGAGGAGGCCAAGAGGTAAGTAACCTAGATTTCTTGTATACACCACTTGGTTTATAAATAGATTCAGCTAGCATTTTAATCCAAGTGCAGACTGGGCCATAAAAATGAATGGTGATGAGTTATTTTACAATCCCATGGTTTTTAATGGAAATTAGTTAATTTTGATAATGGGAGTTTGTGCATGACATTGGTGTGTTGTGTAGCTTTTCTCTTCTTAAAATGGACTGTGTAACTAGTTAAACCAAACTATTAATTTTAAAGGATTGAAACACAGCATTTTTTAAAATGATTAGGTTAGATTTACCTCATTTTGTTTGTGTTAATTTTAAACAAAGTGTCAATGTACTGTATTCTGTTTATCTGATTTTACATACCATATGCAGGGGAGGAAGCTCAACAGTTACCAGACACTGAAATTTGTCAGAAGAAAAAGCTAGTAAAGAAATCTTCCATTTCACACAATAAAGACCTTAATAAGGGTAACCTTTTTCTTATGTTAACATTACTGCACAAAAATCTCAAGCTGTGTCTCATTTTGTATTCTAGTTAGTGTTAAAGGGGCACTGTCACTTTAAAAATCCCACTTGTCCAAAAATGTTTTACCATCTTTTCTAATGTGTAGCACCAGAGATTATTAAAATTGAGAGATTAGAAAGAAATAGTTATAGTCAGTGTATTTATTTGTGCATTGGACAATGCTCTGAGAAGAGTTTTATTGCTGTGTTGATCTGTTTCACATCCTAGTTTTAAGCACCAGCTTAGTGACATTAACATTATGAATTGTTTCGGGGAGGAGATCATGGGTATGTGCTTCTCCACACATGCAAGAGACTATATAATAGTAACACAGCAACTGAAGTGCTGTTGGGACTATAAGGAAGCCGTGTTTTCCCTGGACTTCTGGGAAAGGAACAGGATCAATAAGGAGGATAGTTTTTCATTCTCCCAGGACCCCTACAAGGTTATTCTCAGCCCTTGTTTCCTTCACTAAGCCATGGAGGATATCATTCCTCCCTCCCCTAATTATACAGTGAGGTGGGAGAGGGAGGAGCAATGTGAGACTGGCTCTGTTTCCATCCCTTGGCCTTTCCAAGCTGGATGAAAGATGAAGAGGAAGGGAAGTGGGGAGAAAAACAGCCAGTAGGCTCCACGGCCTAATGTAAGGCTAGGAGAATCATTGGGCCTTGAGGAGTCAGTATAAAACCTTCACTTCCCAAATCCTAGGGAGCACACAGAACTTAATGGAGGTAGGAGACTCCTTCACCAGCTGGGCTCCTGCATGGACCCATTGAACCCCATGCACTGTATTCAGCAAGGGTAATGCAGGGGCTAGATAACAGGGTTCTTTCACCCCCTGCCCCCAGCCCTTTATTGGCCCAGGAGGCACCAGGAGCCTGTGAGGAGGAGCCCCCTTCACACCTCTATGAGGCCAGGTGAGGCAGAAAGGGCAGCAGAAATGAGTAAGGGCCCCTGGGGAGAAAGACCAGTAACAGCGGGTGGTGGTAGCCCAGAGCAGTGGGAACAGGAGGCATACACATCCTTCGTATTTCCTGGAGGAGATGCAGGGGGCAGGAAGGGACCTCCCCATTTGCTTCTCTGCAGGGTCTGGGGAGAGACAGAAGTGGCTGAAACAAACATACCCATGCTTATATGGGGCCAGGAGGATGAGACAGGGACAAGAAGGACATCCTTCATCCAGCCACAGGGCTGGGAGGGAAAAGAGTAAGAGGGAACCCACCTTTATTCTTTCCATGGAACCAGAAGAGATATGATAGATCCCCTCAACTTCTTCATGGAGTCACATGAGTGTCATGAGGGAACACAGTCAAGCACTTATCCTCAACTACTTCTGAAGCACATGCATAGTTTGACATACTCTAGTTGGGACTGGGCTCCTATTTATTGTCAGTACTTAGAATAAACAACAATTAGCCTGAGAGATGCTAAATAAGCATGGTGACTGAAACATTCTTACCCAGTGAGTGCACTGGGTTCTGGCTGTAGAACCTATAAGGCTGACTTCATTGTAAAATATTTATTCCATGCAATAAAAGTGTTTTAAATTAACTTGCATGCCAGTCTATAAAACTAATGTGCATTAATTTTACAGCATACCAGAATATTTTAATACTAATATTTATATTACAGTAAGATTTAATATTGTACTATATAAGTTTTTTAAACCAACAGTTATCCTTTTTATTACCTCAAATCATAAAATACTGAGAGGTATAGATAAGCTTCCATGCTGGGTGTGATATAAGTATTTGTTTTGACTTCAGGAGCCTTACTGAGTCCTCGGGGGACAGGCAAGGTGAGTAGATACAACTTATTTAGAAACACATTATCATTCACCTGCACTAATTCAAACAGCACTTTTAAATAAATGAACACAATTGAGATGGGCTTCTTGAAGAACAGACTGAGTCACTCAAGATGCTTTGAGTATTTAAACTATATATTTACTCTCATAATCCTAATTCTAGTGCCAGGGTCATAGTTCTACCATCTGTGGCCTTTCTCTTGTCCTCTGTGACAGCTGTACTGGAAGGGAAAAGCTAGCAAATGACTGTGGTGCTTGGGGTGTCACGTACTTTATAAGAAAACAATTGTGATAAGACATGTAGAGTTCAGTCCCTCCCTACTAGAAAATATGGACTAGGAGGGAAAATCTGTGGCTTTAAGGGATTAGAATTGGTCAGGTGAACCAAGGAACACATCAGTTCAAGAGCACTCTGGGAGAAATTTGTGACCAGACTTAGACATTTAAAATGTTTCTGCATGACTCCCTGTGCTTGGATTAAAAGACAGCTCCTCTGATAACCAGTAATCCTGGAAAATTATTGTTCTTCTCTTACCCTTGGATCTGTTGCAGATGGTACACTTGCAAATGATGGTGCCCTCCAGGTTTGCAAGGGATGTCTCAAACACTTTCACGACATATAACAGTACTATGTACATTTATGACTATTAAACTTGTTTTGTGGATCATAGTTAAGTTTGGCTCTTCTTTGTGTGATTGTTCCATGTGCCCTAAGCATGTCAGATTAGATTTTTTTTTTTTACCATCAATGTCTTTTGGGGCCACCACCCCTGTACCTTAGATGTTCTCATACCTATATCTGAGGGCATGAAGGATAGAGTAAGCCCAACCATCTCTGTTACTTCTTACCACCTGTGACTGCAAGAGAGAACCCTGTCAGTATGTGCCACCTTCTCTGTGCACTGTGATAGCATTAGTGTTAGCTTTGAGTATTGCTAATTAAATAATTGGTAATGATAGTCTTTTTGCCCATTGTCCCAAAACAACACCAATCCCCCAGAAACTTTGTCAGATATTTAGTTTAGCTGCTAGACCTCCCCTTGCATGCAGGAGCAATAGGGTGGGAGTGAAATCTCCAGGATTCAAAACCTGCCTCTTGTGTGAAGCTTCACTGCTGCTTCACTCCAGGTGCCGCTTATGTAGGTCATATTCCTGAGTAATGTTCCATTTGTTGCGCCTTCTCAAACAGCTAGAGAGGCCTGCCTAAAGGTTTTCCTCCTGAATGCTCCATGCAAGCCACCAGGAACCCTAAAAGGAAGGATTTTTGCTTAACCTCAGTCTTCTGGTCAGTCCCTCTCCATGAGTGCCATGTTGAGCAGGAACTCCACCATGAGCTCCTGTGCCACATTGATCCAGAGACTCCAATTCTTCTTTTTGAGTATATATCCCTATGGAAGCTCCAGCATAGAGTGCACGTACGTCCGTATGCTCTCAACTGGGGATTATAAATAGCAATGGCCACAGCTCGGTGCTGACGCAGAACAGCACCTCATGTTCCCAGGTGGGGACATATAATGAGGCGTAATCCTGCGACCATTTCAGTTCCTTCTCAACTACCTGTGGCTAAAGATGGAGCAATTGCAGCTTTCCTGCCACTTACATAAAAACAATAAAAAGTAAGAGAAAAGTTGTATGTAGTTACCATTTCTAGTTAATTTTTTCCAGTTTTAACACAACTTATGCAAATTTCTTGCCTTATTGTTGGCAGTGGGATGGGGAAAGAAGTACTCCATTTCCTTGGCCAGAATGTAATATTTTGTATCTGTCCACTTACAAGTGGGCAGAATAATGGCAGATGTTTGCCATAGGCGATAGCAATACCTCATTAATGGGCAAGGCAATCTTGCTCTCAGCTGTGGTGTAAGAGCCGTAAAGTTATTCGGCTAGGAGAGTGGTGGTGGCATTACTGCTTCATCAGGGGAGGAGGAGGACTTGACCAAAGGGGGTGAGCCTTTGTTTGGTGGCTCCTGCTCCTCTGGGGTCTCCTCCCACTTCCAACTGCCTGGTAGTAGGCATGGTCAACAAAAGGTATCGTTAAGCATGTTCCAGACCTTCTCCCTCTGACAATGCATCTGAACGCCTAGATCTCCTAGGTAGGAAGAGCTATTCGGTAGTGGTCCTTCAATTTTGAGTTGTGAATTACCGGGCCTTGATGGCAAAATATGATTTTAACAACTATTCAAAGTTGACTGAGTTTATTGAACATCCACCACAAGACCAAAGGAAACAATTTCAAGCTCTCAGTTCAGAGTGTCACTTGATTGCAAAAGCTTCCCCACGTGATGTCCTGGGTCTTGAACCTAGGCCTGGGACTCCCCAGGCAGTTGCCACATCCTGGCCTCCACCCAATAACTACTGAAAATAGGTTGGCTGGGAAACTACTAGAGCTATAGCCTCAGCCAAGGCACCATCCATAGAAACTCTGATTGGAGAATCTCCAGGCTCCAACCATCAGTCCAACTATGCTATTTGAGCCAGGAGGAGGAACAGGAAGTTTGTCTGAGCAACAAGGTGGTCTGTTGTGGCTGTATTTGTTTGCTTGTGACTGCCTCCTGGTTCCTGCATTACCCTTGCCCTCATTCCTGTTCCCACTGTACTCCTGCTCCATGCTTGATCCTGGCCTCTCCTCCTGCCCTTACACCTCACCTCTAATCCTCACTGACCAGTCCTGGTTGTGACTCTGGCCTCTGACTTCTGATCCTGACTCTGGCTTGACCCTTGACTTTGGCATCTGACCTCAGCTACGTGGAGACAATGACCCTGGTATACTGGCTGGGTAAGATAGGTTGGGCAAGCCGAAAGGTGAGCTGTTAGGCAGTTGGGTACCGCTACCTCTACCCCTTTTGAGGTGCGGGAATCTGGGACCATACTAAAGTGACTAGGGCAGTGGGAGTCAAGAGCCCCCACAGAGCTCCAAACACAAATGGACAATTTAACTCAATGTGTATCACAGAGACCCCAACTTAGGCAAAAGGGGATGCCCTAAGGATTTTTCAGTGCCTCTCAAGAGTTTCCTAAAGCAGGTAATCCAGTCCCTCCTGCAACTGGGGGGTGATCTAGCCGGTTACCCCTGAATTCATTCCAAATAATTCCTGGTTCCCAAAATAGGTGGCCTGAGTCTATCTGGGGCCTCATAAAGGTAGACCTCTTTGCAACTTCAGGCAATGGTAAATGTTGCACTTTCTGCTCCAGGGGAGAATAGGCCACAACTCTTTTGGGGAATACCCTTCTAATATCTGGGCCTTTGCTCTATGCTTACTTGGCTATACTTCTAATACCTCAAAACCTTGCTCAAACTGAGACAACAAGGAGTGAGAGTTATCCTTATAGCATCTTCATGACAGTTGCAAGCGTGGTACTTAGACCTCCATCACCTGTCTGTGGCAACCCCTTTCCATCTTCAGGGAAGATCTCCTGTCACAACTCAGGCACCCTGAACCATCCCAACTCCGTGACTCTGAACCTTTAGGCTTGGCTCCTTGATGGTTTTCAGTCAGAGTTAAACTGTTCTGCTAATGTTTAGTCAGTTCTCTAGTCTAGCAGAAACCTATTACTCACAAAACTTACCAGCAGAAGTAGAAACATTTCCATTCCTGGTGCTCTCACCACTCTTTGCAAGCCTCAGAAGCTCTGCCTTCAAAGATCCTAAAGTACCTGTTAGATTTAAAGACACAAGGTTTGTCAATGAGTTCAGTCAGAGTACCTGGCTGCTATCATGACCTTCCATTCACCTATTGAAGGGGTTTCAGTCTTTGCCCACCCAACTATGGCTAGCTTCCTTAAGGGCTTACACAACTTATTTCTCCTATCTGGAACCCTGCTTCCCCATGGGGCCTTAATTTGGTTCTCAGTGCCTTGAGTAATCCCCCATTCTTCGAGTGCTTGCTCATGTCCATTCCATATTAGGTGTGTGTGCTCGCCACATACACCCGTGCCAGAAGTTTTTCCCTCAGCAGTATCCGTAGGGGACTGGTTCTGGCACCCTCTGGAGTGGCGCCCACATGGTGCAGTATAAGGAGTGCTGCCGGCTCCCCCGACCCTCAGTTCCTTCTTGCTGCCAGTGACAGTGCTGGAACATCTGCTGCTTTGGCTAGCATTGTTTTGTTCTCCGTTCTTGTGAACTTTGAAAAACCTGTAATATAGTTGCATACTGTTAGTAGTTGAATTAGTTACCCTTAGTAATAGTTCTTCAAGTTCTAGTCCCGAACGGGACTCAGCCGGGGGACAAGGCATGCCCCAGTTCCCACGCTTTAAGCCCTGCGATCACTGCAAACGGCCTATACCCATCAGCTATTCACATATCAGCTGCCTAAGGTGCTTGGGCGAGGGGCACAGAAGTGCCATATCTGCAAGTCCTTCAAATCTGCAAGGACAAGTGCCGTATCTGCGAGTCCTTCAAACCTAGGATGAAGAAGGAGCGTGATATCCATCTAAAGGCGCTCCTAATGGAGTTGGCACTCACTCCGGCACCAGAGCAGCGGTCCGACTCCACACCAAGCACCATCGCCTCCGTGCACAGTGCTTCGCCGGCGCTGTCCACGAGCCGGCACTGGTCCCCCTCCATGGCGCCAGTCAAGAAGCCGAAAAAGATTGTGAGGGGAAGATCTCCTATCTCCCACAAGGGAAAGGAGAGGGCTGGGGGCCAGCCAAGACCTGTGCTGGGGAGCTCAATGCCCCCTTCGGGAAGTCGGGCCCCAGCTCAAGTCTAGCGGTGCAGCCCATCCCATCCTTCGCCTGCAATTCCAGATAGCGGTGCAGGCCCTGGGCAGCTTCAGGTGCTGTCGACACCCGAAGCCCTTCAAGCAGCTCAGGAGATCCTGATGCTCCCGATGCTGCCCAAACTGGCTCCAGTGGTACCCCAGTCTCGGGGAAAAACCCACATTGGGACCTATGTGTGTGTCCCCACCTCAGCGGCACCATTCCCCATGGAGAGGGATGTCCCGTCATCACTCGCCCGCCCGAAGCCATCATGCCTCAGGACTAGAAAGGCAGGCTCGGTGGAACCCTCTACGGTCCCCATGCAGGGGGCACCAATTGAGAGACTCGAGGCGTACCGTGACGATAGATTGGCACAGACCCTCTGAGGCATGCACCACCCAACAAGAACTGACTGTCTCCAAGGGCCCAGTACCAATCACAGGACCAATCGGGGACCAGAGACCTCTGATCTCCAGACTCAGGGGATGTGGTCCCCGAAGGAGGTGAAGCTACACATAAATGTCAAGGAGCTTAGAGTGGTCCAGCTGGCATGCGGAGTCTTCCTGCCCCACCTGTTGGGCAAGGTGGTGCGAGTCCTGATGGACAATGCAGCCTTGATGTTCTACATCAACAGGTAAGGGGGAGCATGCTCGTCAGCCCTCTGTCAAGAGGGACTCCTTATATGGGACTTCTGCATCAACCACAAAATCCACCTGGAAGCTTGTCACCTTCCCAGCATCAAGAATACGCTGGTGGACCAGCTCAGCATGGACTTCTCCTCTCACCATGAATGGTTGCTCCACCCAGAGGTAGCCTGCTTGATCTTCCAAAGGTGGGGAACTTGTTTGCCACCAGACAGAACAGGAAATGCCACCGGTTTTGTTTTCAGCAAGGTCTGGGCAAGGACTCCCTCTCCGATGCCTTCCTCCTGTCGTGATCAGGGAGCCTGTTGTATGCGTTCCCTCCAATTCCACTCATCAGCAGGGTCCTGGCAAAGATCAAGAGAGACAAAGCGCAGGTTATCATGATCGCCCCAGCGTGGCCTAGCCAGCACTGGTTCGGCAGTCTCATGAATCTGGCAGTGGCCCCTCCCTGGCTCCTGCTCAACTGACTGGACCTGCTCTCACAGGACCACAGTCAGCTCTTACACCCCAACCGCGCGTCCCTCCACTTCTCGGCATGGATGCTGCGTGGCTGAACTGGGAGGAGCGGACCTGTTTGGAGGAGGTCCAACAGGTCCCTCCTGGGAAGTAGGAAGCCCTCAACTAGACTGACTTATCTGGCCAATGGATGAGGTTTTCCCCCTGGGCGTCCGAGCATGGCGTCTCTCCCCCACGTTCTCCCATCCAGGCTGACTTGGACTACCTGCTTCATTTGAGGAACCAGGGCCTGGCACATTCTTCCATTGGAGTGCATCTCCTGGTCATCTCCACTTTTCACCTGCCGATCCAAGGTCAGATGGTGTTTTCTCATGACATGGTCAGATTCTTGAGAGGACTCGAGACTCTTCCTACAGGTACAGACTCCTGTCCCACAGTGGGATCTTAACTTGGTCCTCTCTAGGCTCACATGCCCGTCCTTTGAGCTGCTGGGTTCCTGCTCCCTTCCCCACCTGTCATGGAAGGTTGGATTTCTGGTGGCGGTGATGTCGCTGAGACTAGTCTCTGAAATTAAAGCCTTGACCTCAGAACCACCTTACACAGTCTTCTACAAGGACATGGTTCAGCTGCGGCCCCACCCAGCCTTCCTGCCGAAGGTGGGATCTATCTTCCCTATGAGCCAGGACATCTTCCTCCCGGTGTTCTGTCCCAAACCGCACAAGACCAGTGAAGAGAGGCGTCTTCACCTGCTGGACGTATGAAGGGCCTTGGCTTTTTACTTAGAATGTACCCAGCCTTTCCATAAATCAACTCAGCTCTTCATCGCTACAGCGGATAGGATGAAGGGCCTCCCAGTGTCGTCACAGAGGATTTCCAATTGGATCACCTCCTGCATAAGGACCTGTTATGACCTGGCAAGGGTCCCACCATTGCCGATTGTCAGCGCCCACTTGACTAGAGCTCAGGCATCCTCAGTGGCCTTCCTTGTGCACATCCTTATCCAGGACATCTGTAAAGCCATGACGTGGTCCTCTGTTCACACGTTCATGACACATTATTCCATCAATCATCAGGTCAAAGACGACGCTGGGTTCGGCAGAGCTCTGTTGCAGTCTACACATCCGTGAACTCCTACTCACCTCCTTGGGTACTGCTTTGGAGTCACCTAATATGGAATGGACATGAACAAGCACTCGAAGAAGAAAAGACCGTTAGTCACCTTTTCCGTAGCTGGTGTTCTTCGAGATATGTTGCTCATGTCCATTCCACAACCTGACCTCCTTCCCCACTGTTGGAGGTTCTGGCAAGAAGGAACTGGGAGAGGAGGGAGCCAGCAGTGCCCCTCCAGAGGGTGCCAGAGCCAGTCCCCTATGGATACTGCTGAGGGAAAAACTTCCAGCACTGGTGTATATGGCGAGCACACAGAACTAATATGGAATGAACATGAGTAACACATATTGAAGAACACCAGTTACGAAAAAGGTAACTGTCTTTTCGAGCCAATGACTACCTGTCTGCTCTCTCTTTCATCTCTCCCTGAAAATTTCATTTTTAATAGCTATCATATCAGCAAGAATAATGGGGGTACTTAGGGCACTCATGACAAACGCTCCATATGCTGTCACGCTATGCCCCTATCCTCGCTTCCGCTCCAAAGTCTCATTGGAATTTCATATCAATCAGAAGATTTGTCTTCCAGTATTTTATCCAAAGCTTCATTCTCTGAGGGAGCAAGGTACTCTCCACACACTAGATGACAGGAGGGCTCTTCTTGCCTTCTACCGCAACAGGACTAAGATTTTTAGGGCTTCTTCCAGAATCTTGGTATCCTTTGCTGAAAGGATGAAGGGACAGCCATTTTCTACTCACAGACAGTCGAACCGGGTTCCGGGTTGTATCTTGGCCTACCCTGAAGCTGCTAGGGTATGCCCACCTCATAGAGTGACAACTCACTTCACTCAGTCCACCTCTACAGCCCTTCTGAAGGATATTCCCATAGCAGAAATATGCAGGACTGTAATTTGATCCTCCGTTCACGTGTTTGCCAAATATTATGCCATCTTACCTGCTTCTGGGGCTGAGATTACCGTTGGTGATGTAGTCCTCTGAACTGTCTTGGATTTACTGCCTGAGAACTCACTCCATGTTAAATTACTGCTTGGGAGTCTTTATATGTCCCTTTTTGTGCTCCACTGTAACTCGGAGAGGTTATCTACTTGTACAGTAACTTGAATGCTTTGAAATGTTTTGCCCCTGTCCTGCTCTCCTTCCCATCTGCTGTGGAGTCTTTGGCTTCATGGCTGAGAAGCAGCTAGAGTGACAGTAGGTCCGTGTCTCATTATATGCCCTCTTATGGGAGTGCAAGGCACTACTCTGCACAGATCCAGACCTGCAGACACTGTTATTTATAATCTCCAGTCAAGAGTGCACAGGTGTGCACACATCCTATGGTGGAGCACCCAGAGAGACAAAATATGTCAAAGAACTCAAGTTACTGTACAGGTGTGTAACCTTTCCTTGTCCACCTCCATTCAGTCATTGATGACCTCAGGGTTGGAAACGGCAACACTCCAGAAACCTGTCAAGGGATGGGTCACCCTCTCTGGTGCCTATCAAGTTGAGACCCAAGAGTTAGTATGCATCTGATTCATATCGGGATTAACAGTTGAAGGGATAATAACCTAAAAAAGCCCCCTCTGGCACCCAGTTTGAAGCATCAGTGGCCCTCACCAAAGCTGTGGACTGTGTTTCTCTTGCATCAACCCTTTGGTACAGATGTTGTGGTACCTGGTGTTTTAGTATCCCGTGCTTCGGTATCAGTCACCTCAGAATCATGTTCCTGGGTTCCCAGCACATTGGTACCTAGTGTTTCAGTATGCAGGGCATATACAGTATCACCCGCAGGTAGCCACCCGCAGGTCTATCTTACAACAGAAAAACTTCAAAAACAGACTCCAACGAGAGACTGCTGAGCTGGAATTGATATGCAAACTAGATACGATCAACTCAGGATTGAATAAGGACTGGGAATGGCTGAGCCATTACAAACATTGAATCTATCTCCCCTTGTAAGTATTCTCACACTTCTTATCAAACTGTCTGTACTGAGCTATCTTGATTATCACTTCAAAAGTTTTTTTCTCTTACTTAATTGGCCTCTCCGAGTTGGTAAGACAACTCCCACCTGTTCATGCTCTCTGTATGTGTGTATATGTTTCACTCTATATGCATCCGAAGAAGTGGGCTGTAGCCCACGAAAGCTTATGCTCTAATAAATTTGTTAGTCTCTAAGGTGCCACAAGTACTCCTGTTCTTTTTGCGGATACAGACTAACACGGCTGCTACTCTGAAACCTGTCATTATAAAACTAAGTGGCAAAGGTTTTCTATTTGGGACTCTCAGTGCTAGCTGTCTCCCTTGAGAACATTCATTTCAGGAATATTGGACTATTTGTTAACGCTGGAACAATCTGGACTTTGTTAGATCCATAAGAGTCCATCTAGCAGCAATATCTGCAAATAATCTTCCAATCCAGGCCCACAATGTATCTTTTTCACCCTACAGTGGCTAGATTCCATAAGGTCCTTATTCATGTTTTCCCCCACAGTTCAGGAGTCTCCTCCTTGGGACTTCAGTATAGTATTAATAGGGCTGATGCTCCCTCTCCCCTTTGAATCCTTAGCAATCTGTTCTCTTTACCAACTAAAAAGCACTTTTCATTGACAGTAGCCATTACATCAGCTCAAAGGAGGGGGGAGATTCAGGCCCTCATAGTGGGTCCCCCTTATATAGCATTTCATAAGGTCAGAGTTACTCTCAGGCCTCATCCCAAGTTCTTGCCAAAAGCTGTTTCAGAGTTCCAGGTGAATCAGTTTACTCATCTCTTAGTTTTCTTGTCCAAGCCTCATTCAACCCTGGGAAAAGAATCTCCATACATTTGATGTAGTAAGGGCATTGTTATATTACCATATCAGGACAAAATTATTCAGGAACATACCTAGACTGTTTGTGGCCTTTGCTGATAGGGTTAAGGATGGACAATATCCTCATTAAAATCTCCAACTATATAAGAACAAGTTACAAGACAGCCAAGTTAGATCCACATTAACCACATTAGTACTCATTCCACTAGAGCTCAGGCCATCTCTGCTGCTTGTTTGATGAATGCAGCTGTTTCTGAAATTTGAAGGGCAGCTACCTGAACCTCAGACGACACATTCACAAGATATTTTTCTTTGGCAGAAAATTCCAGATTGGATGCTCGGATGGTAGGGTTATCTTGCAGTCATTGTTTAAGTAGGACACCTAGTACCCATCTCCAAGCACACAGACAAGAGTGGAATCCATGTGGACAATCAAAGAAAAAAGGATTACTTACCTTTACAGTAACTCTGGTTCTTCCAGATGTGTTGTCCACATAGATTCCATGACCTGCCGTATCTTTCTGTTAACTGCCCTACTCTTTTGGGATTTTGAATTGGTGAAGGAACAGAGGGATGGTTGGACCTGCTTTGCCCTTTATGCCTTTGGATGTGTACGTGTGTACTAGGGTGCAGGGTGGTGTGAGACTTCTAGAGTGCAGGTGTGATCTCTGGTGGTGTGGCAAGGCTGCCGCTAAAACAGGCTCCCTGCCTGTACTGACCCCACGCCGCTTCTGGAAACAGCCAGCGCAGCCCTGGGGCCCTGGGGGTGGGGGGCAGGGGTCTCCGCATGATGCTCCTGCCTGCAAGCACCACCCCTGCAGCTCCCATTGGCCGGGAACAGGGAACTGTGGCCAATGGGTGCTGCGGGGGCGGTGCCTGCAGAGAGGGGTCGGAGCCACGTTGTTCCCTTCCGGGAGCGGTGTGGGATCGGGGCCACCCGAGGTAATTGCCGCCCCCTTCAATGGGCAGGTTCTGAGTGGCTCTGCAGCATTAAGACCAGGAGTAGCATGAGTACATCAGGCCCAGCTCTGCTGGACCAGCATTTCTCTTCCACCACCCAATCTGCAGCCTCCCAGAGCCAGCCCCCCATGCCCACTCCTGCACCCCAAGCCCTGAGCCCCCTTCCAGAGCCAGCACTCCGTACCTCCTTCTGCACCCCATAACCACTCCTGCACCCCAACCCAAAACCCCCTCCTTCACCCAAACCGCCTCCTGCACCCCAAAACTCTGCCCCAGCCTGGAGCCCCCTCCTACACCCAATCTCCCTCTGAGCTTGCACCCCTCACCCCCTCCTGCACCCCAAACCCTGTCCCAGGCTCAGCCCAGAGCCCCCTCCCACACTGCGAACCCCTCGGCCCCAGCCCAGAGCCCACACCCCCTCCCGAACCACAACCCCCTGCCCCAGACCGGTGAAAGTGAGTGAGGGTGGGCGAGAGTGAGAGACCGATAGACGGGGGCATGGAGTGAGCAGGGCGAAGGGTAAGAGGGTGGGTAGATCTTGGGTTGCCCTTAAATTCATAAAGTGATCTTGGGCATAAAAAGGTTGGAGACCACTGAGTTAGACAATAACAAAATAATACAATAACCCCTCTGAGTCATTATTCACTACAGCAACCTTTGCTGTTAGACAATTTTTTTATGTGAGAAAGTAAACTGTGTGGTTTTAAATATATATTCAGGTATTCTGTACATTTTGCAGTTCTGTAAAATACAGCAAAACTTTGTTTTGTTTTCAGGAAACACTTTGTATTTCTGGAAAGGGTTATAGTGTGCCGAGCTCAAGGTCTTCAGAATTAAAAAAGGATCCAAAACATTACTGAGGTGGTTCTATCTTACTTGCGCATTGCAGAACAGTTCAATGATTACAAGCTTATAGTGTAAATAAAGTCAATTGTCACTGTACTCTGGTTTGGAAGCCTTATTACTTTACATATGAACGTATAGATCAATCTGGCTCTCAGTGCTCTTATGACAGTTGTGGAAGAAACTACTTGCACAGAAATGTTAATTATAACAGACAGAACCTGAACACAAAAGCTGAGTAAAGCCATCCTTTTATTTTTAATGATTTAACAGAATTGATTTGATTATACTAGTTCTTAACCAGACTTGCATTTTTGTGTCATGTATGGCACCTCCTGCCCTAGGATAAGACACTGATTGAGAATACATATTTTAGAGTTGGTTCCGAAGTAAGTCTATGGTCCTTAAATGCTTTCTTGCCAAATACTTCTGATTTTAGAAAAACAGCTATTGTACATGAAGACTATATCACAGCAAATTGGGAAGTGCTGCAACATATGCTGTATTTTATGCAGGTGGCTAAGAGAATGTGGTGGGTTTTTCCCCTTCCTTACCATCTTTCCAAGCTAATAAATAAAAAGCTTGGGCCAAATTATAGGCATCCAGGCACTCAATATATAAAACGGTTACTCATTTTCTCGTAACTGTTGTTCTTCGAGATGTATTGTTCATGTCCATTCCAACCAGGTGTGTGCACGCTGCGTGCATGCCAGCCAGAAGATTTTTCCCTGAGCAGCATCCGTAGCGTCAGCCTGGGCGCCCTCTGGAGTGGCGCCTTCATGGCGCCCAATATAGGGCCCTGCCGACCCTCCACCCCTTCCGTTCCTTCTTGCCAGCTACTCCGACAGAGGGGTAGAAGAGTGGGTATTGGAATGGACATGAACAACACATCTCGAAGAACAACAGTTACGAGAAAGTGAGTAACTGTTTTTTCTTCTTCGAGTGATTCTTCATGTCCATTCCAATCAGGTGACTCACAAGCCAAAGCTCAGGAGGTGGGGTCGGAGTCATGCACGGATTGGAGCACAGCATGTCCAAAGGCCGCATCGTCTCTGGCCTGTTGTGTAATTGCATAGTGCGTTGTGAACGTATGTATTGAGGACCACATAGTTGCCCTGCAGATTTCCTGGGTTGGGACTTGCACCAGGAACGCCGCCGAGAAGGCTTGGCCCTGGTAGAGTGGGTGTAATCAGCGGGGCGGGCACCCTAGCCAGGCCATAACACACAGGAATGCAGGATGTGATCCACGACGAGATGCGTTGAGAAGAGACAGGGAGATCCTTCATTCTGTCCACCACAGCCACAAAGAGTTGGACGGACTTTGGGAACGACTTAGTCCTCTCTATGTAGAAGGCTAGGGCCCTACGTACATCCAGTGAGTGCAGCCTGCGCTCCCTATCGGAGGAGTGTGGCTTGGGATAAAACACTGGGAGGAAGATGTCCTGGCCCATATGAAACTGGGAGACACCCGTAGGGAGAAAGGTTGGGTGAGGTCTGAGTTGGACCTTGTCCTTATGAAAAACTGTGTAAGGGGGCTCGGACGTGAGGGCCCTGAGCTCCGATACCCGTCTAGCCGAGGAAATTGCCACGAGGAATGCGACCTTGTACGAGAGATAGAGCAGGGAGCACGTCACCAGTGGTTCAAATGGAGGGCCCATAAGTCTGGAGAGAACTAGATTAAGGTCCCAGGCTGGGACAGGCTGACGCGTCTGTGGGAAGAGCCTGTCCAGGCCCTTAAGGAAACAACTGACTAGAGCGTTTGCGAAGACCGAGAAGCCATCTGTGCCCAGATGAAAGAAGGAGATGGCGGCTAAGTGGACCCTTATTGATGACAGGGACAGGTCTTGTTGTTTTAGGTGAAGGAGGTAGTCCAGTATGAATGGTATGGGGGCGAGCAACGGCAACTGACTGCATTGCTCTGTCCAGATGTAGAACCTTTTCCACTTGGCAAGGTAGGTTGCCCTGGTGGAGGGCTTTCTACTACCAAGGAGGACTTGTCTGACTTGATCCGAGCAGGAAAGCTCCACGGTGTTTAGCCATGGAGCATCCAGGCCGTGAGGTGGAGCGACTCTAGATTCGGGTGCTGGAGTAGGCCATGGTCCTGCGTGATCAGATCCGGGACCAATGGTAAAGTGAGTAGTGCCACTACAGACATTCCCAGGAGCAACGTGAACCAGTGCTGGCACAGCCACGCTGGCGCTCTCAGTATGACTCGGGCCCGGTCCCTGCGGATATTGAGGCGCACCTTGTGGAGCAGCGGAATTGGTGGAAAAGCATAGAGCAGGCGCCGCCGGCCCCCCCCCCCCACGGGAGAAGGAAGGCATTGGCAATGGACCCCGGACTGTGACTCATGAGGGAGCAGAATAGCTGACATTTCCTGTTGCCATGAGTGACGAACAGGTCTATCTGGGGAGAGCCCCAGAGACGGAAGATTGAGCTCACCACGTCCAGCCGGAGGGACCACTCGTGGCCGTGGAAGGTCCGGCTGAGACTGTCCGCCAGCTCGTTCTGCACTCCTGGGAGGTATGACACCTGCAGGTGGATCGAGTGCTCTATGTAGAAGTCCCAGAGCGCAAGGGCTTCCTGGCAAAGGGGAGAGGAGCGTGCACCCCCCTGTTTGTTGATATAGAACATCGCCAAGGTGTTGTTCGTGAGGACTGCCTGCTATGTGGGTTTTGAAAGCGTGGCATGCCAGGCGCACCGCTCTCAGTTCTCTGACATTGATGTGCCGAGCGAGGTCCACCTGAGACCAGAGGCCTTGAGTCCTGAGGTCCCCTAGTGAGCGAAACCTGGCTTCTGGGAAGTATGCCCTGGCTTGAGTTGAGTCTAGGACTGCGCCTATAAACTCTATCCTCTGCATCGGGGACAGAGTAGATTTGGCCTCGTTTAGGAGGAAACCTAATTCGAGGAAGGTTCTTCTCATGAAGTTGACCTGACCCTCCACTTGGGCTCTGGAGCGACCCTTGATCAGCCAGTGATTGAGGTAAGGAAAAACCTGTATCTGGCTCTTGCGCAGGAATGCCGCGACGACTGCTATGCATTTTGTGAATGCTCGGGGAGCTGTTGACAGTCCGAACAGGAGGACGGCAAACTGACAGTGGCCACTGCTCACCACGAATCTGAGGTAGCGTCTGTGATGTGGGACTATTGCAATGTGAAAATATGCGTCCTTCAAGTTGAGAGCAGTGTACCAGTCTCCTGGATCCAGTAAGGGGATAAAGGAGGTTAGTGAGACCATGCGGAACTTGAGTTTCTTTACAAACTTGTTGAGCTGCCGCAGGTCCAAGATGGGTCTGAGGCCCCCTTTGGCCTTTGGTATTAGGAAATACCGTGAGTAAACCCTCTTGCCCCTTAGTTCCTGAGGAACCTCCTCCACTGCCCCCACCGAAAGGAGGGACTGCACTTCTTGAATTAGAAGTTGCTTGTGAGAGGGGTCCCTGAAGAGGGACGGGGGAGGGGGGGGCACAGAATTGGATGGAATATCCCCTCTCTACCATGCGGAGCACCCAGCGGTCTGAAGTAATTCGGGACCAGGCATGGTAGAAAGGGGATAGACGGGATGAGAAGGTAAGAGGGAAGGATCCAGAGTCTGTACTGGTGAGCCCTCCTCGACCGCACCTTCAAAAAGGGTGGTCTAGGCCCGGGCAGAGGCTTGGGCTGGCCACAGTTTTCCCAGAGGAGGGATGTTGCCTCCTCCTACCACTCCTATTTCACCTACGCAGAGCGTCCTGGTAGTTCTGCAGCTGGTAAGGCCGAGGGGCAGGCTGAGGCCTAAAATGTCTGCGCTGGGTAGCTGGCGTGTGGAACCCCAGCGAGCGCAGAGTAGCCCTAGAGTCCTTCAAACTGTGAAGTCTCTCATCTGTTTTTTCAGAGAAAAGGGAGGATCCCTGGAAGGGGAGGTCCTGTATGGTCTGCTGAACCTCGTGGGACAGTCCGGAGAGCTGTAGCCAGGAGCTTCACCTCATCACCACCCCTGTGGCCAGTGTATGCGAGGCTGCATCCGCCGCGTCCAGAGCTGCTTGCGGAGAACTCCACCCGAGAGTCCTGAGGAAGGAGCTCTGTAAACTTAGCCATTGCTGAGCAGGTGTTATGTCGGTAGCGGCTTACAATGGCCTGCTGGTTGGCTATGCGGAGCTGCAGGCCCCTGGTCAAACAGACTTTTCAGCCAAATAGGTCCAGCTTCTTAGTGTCCTGTTTTTAGGGGTGGAGCCTTGGAACCCCTGGCGCTCTCTCTGATTGGCCGCATCGCCCACCAAAGCATCTGGGGGAGGGTGGGTATAAAGGTGTTCATACCTCTTAGATGGTATGAAGTAGCGCCGCTCAGTTTTCTTGACCGTAGGGGCCAGAGAAGCGGGGGTCTGCCACAGATATTTGGACGTGTCAACTACTGTTTTTATCAGTGGCAGAGCAACCCTGGATGGCTGGAGGGAGCAAGGATGTCCACAACAGGGTCCAAATCCTCCTCCACCTCCTCGGCCTATATCCCCAGGCTTTGAGTTGCCCATCTCAATAGCTGCTGGAGAACACGGTTGACCTCGGGAGCCGGGGCCGTCGATGTCCCCGTGACCGCTTCATCAGGTGAAGACAAGGATGAGAGGACTGGTAGCGGGCCCTGTTCACTACCCTCGGCCCCTCTGGGGTCTCTCGGCATACGGTACTCGAGCTGCGGTGCCGGTGCTGATGGTGCCGGGGCCGACAAATCCAGCGGTGCCAAGTCCGATAGTGCCAGCGGGATCAAAGCTGGAGTCCTCGGCAGTGCCGTTGCCTGGAGAGATGGTGCCGGAGCTGACTGGGCCAGAGGTGCCACTTTCTTGGACGATGGTGCCTCTGGTGGCAGTGCTGGCGCTGTCTGTGGCACAAAAGATGCCAAAGACACCGATGCAGTCCTGGATCGCAGACCGTGGACTTGAACCTGGCTCTGATGGTAAGCCCAGGGTGTCCAGAAGGGCCATTGAGCAGACGGCTGACACTGTTGCTGCCACAGTGCTGGGTATGGCTGGTAACTCCATCAAGACCTGGACCTCCTGCTCCGCAATCTGCTGGAGCGGTAAGAGTCCGCCTCCGACTCCAAGGTCTCAGAGTAGGAGGACCACGGAGGAGCAGGACCCTGGGTCGCCGGCGAGCGGTGCCACAAAGCCGGGGAATGGTGCGGCCCTTCTGTCTGTGCAGGCGGTGCCAGGGGTGCTGGTGATGGAGAATGGTGGGTCAGGGTCCTGGAGTGGAACGGGGGGCGCACGGTCACCGGCGACTTGCACCTCCTCTGTGGGGAGGATGGCACCGGGAGGTGCATCAGGTCTGTAGCCGCCTCGAACGCCTCCGGTATCAACGGTAGCTGTATGTCCCCTTGGTGGTCCAGGGACCGAGGAGGGTTCTCAACTGGACCCCGGCCAGGGCAGGCGTCGATGAGACCTGGGCGGAAGCAAGGAGGGGATGGTCTGTCCCGACACACTCGTGGACGCCACAGACCCTTTAGGTTTCGAGAGGGGTGATCGACCCCTTACCGGCCTCTTCTTCTTTACTGGCACCGGGGATGGATAGCGGTGCTGTGCTGAGGCCGACTTCTTATGGCTTGAGCCGTTGCGGTGCCGGGGGGGCCTTAGAGTCCTTAGTCGGGGCCGTTTTGCGTGCCGTTGGTGCTGGAGCGCTGCACACTGATGAGGACATGCTCGGTGCTGGTTCGGTGGGTCCCGGGTTGGAGTGTGGCCTCAATGCCGCCTCCATCAACAGAAGTTTTAGTCTTTGTTCACGGTCTTTGAGGGTTCTGGGATGGAAACCCTTGCAGATACGGCACTTCTCCTTCTGGTGACTCTCACCAAGGCACCGCAAGCAGGAAGAGTGAGGATCACTCTTGGTCATAAACTTGCCACAGACCTCGCAGAGCTTAAACCCTGGAGACCCGGGCATACCCCAGGAGGGGAAACATTGTCGGGAGTTTGCAGAAATTGGTGCTAAATATATCGTTATAGACTGATGGAAGGTGTCACTAGACCAAAACAGCAGAAATAGGATTTTTCAAGGGAGGCAGGTGATGTTTGGATACCCAAATAGAAAAACCTCTTCCACTTTGCTTTGTAAGTCAATCTAATTGTGTATGGTCAAGAGTAGTGAGGGTACAGGGGCAAGGCCGTGTGCATAGATGTTTTATCTGGCTCTGTATTTTTTGTGTGTGTATGTTGGCTAAAGCAAAGAGTGATTGTTTTAGAATTTATTTTGCAAAGCCTTTGGGGCCACCTTTTCTGGGGTGCTAGTGTGCCCATATCTCTTCTACCTGTGAGGGTGAAGGAGCTAGTACCAGTATCACAATTTTTTCATGCAGTACTGTGGTGATAATGGTACTGGGAAGTTGGTGCCAGGACAGATGTGGTCTGCAGATTTAGCTGATAGCACAGGCACTTGTTTCACAGTCAGTATTAAGGCATCAGAAGGACCCATCTTAGGCCATTGGCTACTTCTTTGACTGTGGCATCTGAGATTAGACTAACACATGATATTTTTTTTTGTCTTGCTTTCATAAACACCAGAGGGGGTGACTTAAGTCTTGGTTCTGGAGGAGAAGTTGCTCTGCCACTCTCAGAAGCACTTCTTTGACAAATGAGCTTGAGAGCTCAAAGTTGAGCTGTAGCTCATAGGAGCACTCAGGAATGAAGCCTATTAGAGCTTTTTCCCTCTGGATTTGAGGAGGTTCTGATAGAACACTCCAGGAATATTAAGTTTAAGGCACGCCTCTCTCACCTTCTCAGTTCTTTTAGAAAAAGAAAGACAAATTGAATACATACTGGGGGTAATGGATTAAAAAAAAAAAAAAGATACCGAGAGTTGTTCATTGGACTAGCCACATCATAAGAAGAGGCAAATTTGAACTCCAGGAACTTAGCTTTAGCCATGGAGGTTACTGTGGAGCCGATGGGTCCTGTTACCATGGAAGCCCTTAATATTAACAGATCTTTTCTTTTTTAAGGCAACAGACATAAAAATAATCAGAGAAACTAACAACTATACTATCTAGATCGGGGTTCTCAACCTTTTTCTTTCTGAGCCCCGCCCAACATGCTAAAAAAACTCCATGGCCCATCTGTGCCACCACAACTGCTTTTCTGCATATAATAGCCGGGGCCAGTATTAGGAGGTAGCAAGCAGGGCAATTGTCTGGGGCTCCACGCCACAGCAGGACCTGCGAAGGGGGCATATGCACACCAGAAATGGGATCCATGTGGACAATTACTCAAGAGCAAGTTGCATGCTACTTTACAGTGTGCATAAACCATATTAATAACTGTTTCAGATGCCAAATATTACTGCTGAATAAATGCATAGGAGGGATTTCATGAATCTCACTTTCAGGGATCATGAGAAGCTTGCAGTACTAACAGTTAGAAAAATCTCGGTTTGTATACAGCACAAATTGGATATGCAAAGCCTTACAGTATAATATTGAATACATTTTTTTCAACAAAATCACCACATTTAAATCCACAATACTCTTCACATTGCATTATTCTGTTTTTTTTGTCACCACTATAATTCATGTATTTCCCTATAATCAAGAGTACCAGTTCACAAACAGAAAAGAATGGTATAATTACTAGAATAGACTTTTCAGGACTAATTTAAGATTGAAGTAAATGAAACAAAAGGTGGTCACGTTACACAAGTTATTACTATAGAATACGGCATAAACACTGCTGTGTTAGACTCTATGCATCATCTTCAAGTGGAACCTGATGGTAGAACCTTCCAAGCAGTACCTGTTAGTGTGCACATGCACTCTCTCCTACCCCTCTCCTCAGCATATCTGAACATTCTGTGGACAAAGTTATATAAGGTGGCACTGTGCCCTCTATAGCCTCAGTTCCTTCCAACCTCTGCATCAGATGGAAGTGAGCCATTGGGATCAAGGGTGTTTTTTCCCCATTTATAAGTGCCTTTGATGATTTATAGTTGTCCTTTCTTTTTAGTATAAGATAGTTTAGTATAGTTTGTAAAGTCAGTTCCACATAATGGCAGAACCAGAATAGAGGAAGAAACCAGGTTTTAAGAGATGTGCTTCATGCCCAGTTGTCTCCCTGGCCGTGACAACCACATTAGGTGCCTTATGTGCCTCGGGGAAGACCACTCTCCTTCTGGGTGTTCTATTTGCCAGACTTTCATTTCTCAGAGTGCACAAGTTGAGGCAGAACAGGCTGCAGGTGCTTCTGCTTAAGGGGGCTTTTGCTTCTAAACCATCCTGTTCCCGAAGATCATTGGATCCAAAACTAAGAAGCCTGTTTTAGCTCTGGTAGCTTACTCCAATAAGGCTGAGCTGTCTAAAGGTTTCAGGAAGCTGGGATCATCATTGGTGAGTTCCTGATTTGTCACCTGATCAACATGTGGCATAGCTTCTGCTTCTTCCACTTCTGAGGATGCTTTGCAGTTCCATGATTTGGTGGACTGCATGGTATCCCCACTGAACTTAACTTCAGTAGCTATGGAGGAAACCTCCCACCCACTATTTGACATCCTTGGAGCTACCGCCACAAATATGATGTAGTTTCTGGATGGTCTTTTGCAGCCTGCTACGACTGTTTGGTCAACTCCTGCTTCCTGCCATCTTATTTCCAAAAAAGTGAAGAAACTGTATCGGATACCCCACGAAGGGTTTTCTTACTTTCATACCCATCCTGTGCCTAATTCCCTGGCTGTGGCTGCAGCCAGTACCAGGCTTAGCCCTGGACTACACTACAGAGTTAAGTCAACACAAGGCAGTTTATGTTGACCTAACTCTGTAAGCATCTACATTCAAATGTCACTCCCACCGATATAACTCGCCTGCTACTCTGACTTAACTCCACCTCTGTGAGAGGTGTAGCACTTAAGTTGATGTAGTTAGGTCGATACAGTGTCAGCGTAGACACTGCGTTACTTATGTCCACTTTAGTGGCCTCCAGGAGGTGTCTCACAATGTCCCACTCGGGTCACCGTTTTGAACTCCGCTACCCGGCAGCCAGGTACACGCCCCTCCCCTTTTAAAGCCCCGCAAATTTTTGAAATTCCATTTTCTGTTTGTTCAGTGTGGAGAGCTCACCTAGCAATTACCCAGATGACCATGCCAGCTCCATGCTGCAGAAGCACTCCTGCCTGGAGTACACAGGAGGTGTTGGATCTCCTGGGTCTGTGGGGAGAAGAGGCTGTGCAGGCACAGCTCCGGTCCAGCTCTAGAAATGTCGATATCTAGGAGCAGAATGCTCAGGGCATGGGGGAGCAGGGCTACAAAAGGGACCCACAGTAGTGCCATGTGAAAGCCAAGGAGCTGTGGGCAGACTTACAGAAGGCAAGCGAGGCTAACAGTCGCTCTGGTGCGGAGCTGCAGACATGCTGCTTTTACAAAGAGCTGCATGCCTTCCTCAGTGGAGACCCCACCACCCCCGCTATGAGCCCCCTGGATACGTTGGGTGAGCTGGAGTCACAGGCCCTTGGAATGAACAGTGAGGAGGAGGTGTTCGACGAGGAAGAGGAGGACTATGGGGAACAGGCGACCAGGGGATCCAATGGCACAGTGAGCCAGACCTGTTTTTGATTCCAGAGCAGTTGAGCCAGTCCCTATACTACGTCACAGGCAAGCCTGATGCAGGAGAAGGAACCTCTGGTAAGTATGCAGTTTGCTTTGATATTGCAGGGACACGTGTTCATTTACTTTTTTTTAATCATGCTAGAAAAGGTAGTGAAATAACCAATAGAGGTAGAGTCACTATCTGCTTCTCATTCCCGTGTACAGGTAGGCAGAGGGGGCCCTGCAGAACAGTTTGTTTATGTGCACAGGATGTCCCATGAATCCTCTATAGAGATCTGAAGTAAACTTTCCTCAAGGTAGTTTGCAATCCTCTGCAGAAGGTTTCTGGAGAGGGTTGCCTTATTTCTTCCACCACTGTAGGACACTTTCCCATGCCATTCAGCAATTACTTCAGCAGGCACCATTGCAGCTTACAAACTAGCAGCATATGGACCTGGTCTGCAGACGGATGCATGCAGGATCTGTTCAATTTCAGCCTCTTTTACTCTCAAGAGTGAGGCATCAACTAAAATCACCACTGCCTGTGGAAAATGGTGCCAGTATTCAGTTCAACAGCCCTATCCACATATACTCATGCCTGCGAGTTTCACCTCTTTTGCCCGGCTGTACTCATCATAGCTGGGACTGCCGCCATGCTCTATGAATCGCAAGGAGAAGTGAGAATGTAGCGCTTGTAACTTGTGTGGATCAAGGAGAGTGAGTTCAGCACACCACGTTTCCATGCAGCTGGAAACGTGGCCTTGAGGATCTCTCCATCCACACCAGTGGAGCGGCTCAGTCAGATGAGGAAGAAAGAGGACACGAGAGGGCATGTTCTTAGAGATCCTGCAAGACTCTGATGCTTCGGATACCAAGCACAGGGCTTGGAGGATCACCCTCACAGACAGAATGGACAGGGATAGAACAGATAGGAGAAAAGTACAGGAAAAGGGGAGAGATGTACAGCAGGAGATGCTAGCATTTCTCAAGCAGCAAACAGACATGCTGGAGACTCTTGTTGACTTCAGGTTCAACAGTCCCGTTCTCACCACACTCTGCAGCCCATAGAGGATTGCATTCTGTGATCTCCCTGCACACACCCCCATCCTAACATTCTGTGTGGCATCCAGGGCCACTGCATTACCCCTACCGCTCCACACCATAGGAAGAGTGCAATCATAGTCACACATACACAGACCTGTGAGAGAGATGGTTGGTGAACGTGTTTTTGAAATGAAAATGAATTTTCTTTCTTCTTCAAAGGTTCTTTCCCCTGCATTTCTAAAGTTTCATTTAGTTTCAGATTTGTCTGTTTGCATGGGTTTGGAATAAAAGTCTATTTATGGAAACTTAAATAATCTTTATTAGTTCACAACATATGCTGGCTGGGGCTGACATTATTCACACATAATAGCAATTGGTGCATTTGCAATGTTATATTACTAATATACAGCACTCATTACAAGGTTCATACCAGGATACAAAAAATCAATGCCAGGCAGAGCACACTGCAGCAACACATGTTACTGTGACTGACTATTAAACTGGTCTTTCAAAGCCTCCCTGAGCCATATAGCTTCCTGTTTAGCTCTTCTTATAGCCTTGGTATCTGGCTGCTCAAAATCAGCAGACAGTTATTCCACCTCTGCCCTCCATCCTGGCAGAAACTTTCCCCCCTTTCCTTCACAGATATAGTGAAGCACACAGCAGGCAGCTATATCCATTGGGATATTTTTTTCACTGAGATCTAATCTTGTGAGTAGACAGTGCCAGTGGCCTTTCAGATGGCCAAATGCACATTCAACTGTCATTCTGCACCTGCTGAGCCTGTAGTTGAAGCGCTTCTTGCTGCTGTCAAGGTGCACACTTGCATAACAGCAACCCCTAGAGTGGATTTCCCAACTCCAAATTGATTCCCAACAGATTAGTAGCAATCTGGCATTGCAAGCTTCCACACAGCGATCGCCACTTGCTTCTCCACTGTCAATGCAGCTCTCATTTTGGTGTCGGTACACCGGAGGATGGGGGCGAGCTCCACACACATTTCCAGGAACGTGGCCTTGCACATCTGAAAGTTCTGCAGTCACTGCTTGTCATCCCATACCGGCATAACGATGCAATCCCACCAGTCAGTGTTTGTTTCTCTGGCCCAGAACCAGTGCTGCACTGTCTGCAGCTGCTCCATGAATGCCAACAATCTTGAAAGCAGCAAAGAGTCCTGTGGCACCTTAGACTAACAGACGTATTCACCCACGAAAACTCATGCTCCAATACGTCTGTTAGTCTATAAGGTGCCACAGGACTCTTTGCTGCTTTTACAGATCCAGACTAACACGGCTACCCCTCTGATACTTAACAATCTTGAATTGTTTCTTTCTGTGTCCCACAGCAAGCTAGACTTCAAGGCATCGTCATGTTCCCCATGGCTCATCTGGCAGCTCTGCAAATGCTTCAGGATCAGACACATTGTGCTCGCAATGCTTATCACAGTAGTGCAGAGCTGTGCAGGATCCATGCTTCTCACAGAGATAGCAGATATGCGGGTTTACAGGGCTTTTGAAAAGAGGCACAAAACATTCTGGGATGCAGATACAATTATGGGATGGAGAAAACTGCATCATGGGATGGTGAAACAATGTTCACAGTCATCCCTGCATGACTCATTTGCCCCAATGAGGCATTGCAAACCCTTCCAAAAACACCTTGTGCTAGATGGTGGCAAGTTGCACACTGGTGCAACTTCTTCTGCTTCTCTTGCTATTAGGGTGGCTAATTATCAAAGCGGTCCAGGTGTATCATCAGTTCCATCTATGGGAAAGGATGGCTGTGTTTGCCCAAGATTTGTGCGATGATAAAAGACTGGTGAATGCTATTTTGACAGAAGGACAGAATGTGGCAAAGCATGCCCACAGAGCATCACTTAATGCTTCAGACTCTTCTGTTACTTTGAGGAGACATGCTTCACTCTGTTCATCTTTCATGGCTGAAGACACTAGAATTAAAGTGGAAGATCTCTCCTTAAAAGGGGGTGGTCTTTTCAGCAATAAAACTGTTGAACTGTGGGAAAAATTAAAGGAAACTAGATTCACTGCTCATTCAGTGGGTCTTTATCCCTCAACCAAAAGGAGAACTTCTACTCCTTTTTGACAGAGGCAATTTTACTCTCAGTTGTTATTATTTCTTCTCAAATCAGAGATATTGGGCAACAGCATCAGCCACCTATGTCTTCTTTCCAGAGCCAGCACAAAAAGAGGTCTGTCTCTAGATTTAAGATGAAACAGCCTGCTCCTCCTTCTTCATCTTCATTGAATACTAAGCCTCAGATGTGAGGTGAGGATTGAGAGTCATGGGCCAATTAGTGAGGACTTAACCTATCTTTTATTTGGAGACAGGCTAGCCCAATTCATCAATAAATGAAGGCTGATTACATTGGATTTATGGGTCCTTGAAATTAAAGAGAAGGGCTATGTATTTCAGTTTAAAAAAAATCAACCTTCTTTCCATTCCCCCTATGCTTCCCTATTTAGGGAACCTTCTCATGGGGTTATTCTACTTTCAGAAGTATACAAATTGCTCCAGATAAGAGCTGTCAAGGAGATACCCAAACATCTGTGTGGTCAGGGTTTTTATTCAAAGTACTTCCTAGGACAGAAAAAAGATGGCATTTTCATCCTATTTTAGATTTAAGAAAATTGAACAGATATGAAATCAGAATGTCTAGATGTTTGTTAACCCTAGTCTCAATTCCCTCACTTACAACTATGGACTGGTTCTCAACTCTCGATTTAAAGGGTGCATATTTTCATATGTCTATCCAACACAGTAGTCAAAAAATCTTCATTTTGTAATAGCCCAACAGCATTTTCAGTAGAAAGTCCTCCTGCTTAGCCTGACCACAGCATCAAGAGTTTTTATAAAATGCCTTTCTGTGGTAGTGGCACATCTGAGAAAACAGGGTACTTTTGTTTAGCAATCATTCAAATATGGGTAAAGGCTGCCATACACAAAGATGAGGAGGTTACTTACCTGTAGCTGGAGGTTCTTTAAGATGTGTGGTCCCTATCTGTATTTCACTGAGGGTTATATGCCATCCGTCTGGAGCCGGAGATTTTGAAAGTAGTAGTGTCCATTGGTTCATGCATGTGCCCTTGCTCCACCTCATGGTTTCGTCTGAGGTGATAAAAGGAAGGGTGGATCGACCACACCCTTAGTTCCTTATCCATGGTAAACCAAGAAATCTGCAGCAGAGGGAAGAAGGGCGGGATTGGAATTGCTCTAAGAATCTGCAGTTACAGGTAAGTAACTTCCTCTTCTACAGTAGGGTTGTGATGGCCCCTACTGTATTTCACTGAGGGTGATTAACATGCAGTACCAATTTAAGAGTGCGAGTAAGATGATGGAACCGTGGAATGGAGAACAGCCATGCTGAACAAGGCATCCATCGTAGTCTTGCACCAAGGTGTAATGGGAAGAAAAGGTATATACTGAACTCCACATGGCTGCCGTATATATCAGTAAGCAGTACGTCATGAAGTGCAATCGCGGTCAATGCTTGCACTCTCATGGAGCAGGCACATACCCCAAGGCAGGGATACAGTCCTGATAATTGACAGTGTAATGCACCCCGAAACCCACTTAGAAATCCTCTGAGTAGAGATAGCTTGGCCCTTAATCTTTTCTGCTATAGTGATAAACAGTTTAGGGGACTTCCTGAATGATCTCATCCTCCGCAGATAGAAGGCTGGGGCCCTGTGGACATCGAGGGAGTGAAGGCACTGTTCCTCTGCTGACGCATGTGGCTTCAGAAAGAAAGCAGGTAAGTGTATGGGTTGATTGAGATGAAAGTGGGATACAACCTTTGACAGACACTTGGGGTGCAAGCTCAGGGAAACTTTGTCATTATGGAACATGATAAGGGGAGGTTGTCTGCCATCCTGGCCCCCAATTCACCTACCCTTCTTGCAGAAGTAATAGCTACCAGGAGGCTGACCTTCATGGAGAGGAGAGACAGAGAGCAAGACGCAAGAGGTTCACACGGCAATTTCATCAATGCTGCGATCAAACATTCCCATTCTAGCAAAGTTGCCCATCTAAAACCCAAGCTTCAGGTGAAGCATCTGTGGGTCGGGATGCCCAATCCTGCCATTGTGTTGTGTGAGCAGTTCCAGAGAAGCTGGCAGCAGAAGCACTCAGAAATATTGCTTATGTGAATACTGTGTGGTGTCGAAAACTGCGTGGACGGACCAGGAGGATGGTACCAGTAGGTCTTCTGATGCTCACAAGGAGGCTCGTAGGGCACTGATGAAAGAATTGAGGAGTTCTGAACCATTGTGCAGGAGGCAGCGGTAAAACTTGAGCATGGGTGCTGGTGTATAGATACTCAGCAATTGCAGCGCGGCTGTGGAGTCTCTGAAGGACTGCAGGGAATCATCAGTCTTCTGGTTGAAGAGGTGAGATTCATCGAAAGGGAGGTCCTCAATAGTATATTGTACCTCCCTGGGGAAATCAGATGAATGCAACCAGGATTCCCTCCTCCTTACAATTCCTGTGGTCATTGTACGCAAAGATGTGTCCGCCGAATCCACCAGAGACTGCAGTGTCATTCTGACGACCAGTTTGCCTTCCTCTAAGAGAGTCTGTAAGAAAGCATGGTCCTGCTGGGGAAGCTTGTCCACAAAGTCCACTACTGACCATAATTTAGAAAGTCATATTTAGCTAATAATACCAGGTACTTGGAGATCTGAAACTGAAGGCTGGATGAAGAAAAGACCTTGCGACGTAGGACATCCAGTCTCTTTTCCTCCTTGTATGCTGGAGCAGAATGCGGATGTTGCTGTTGGGCCCATTCTGTTGCTGCTTGTATAACCAGGGAATTGGGCAGGAGGTGAGAAAACAGAACTCAGACCCCTTTGCTTGTACATAGTAGCTCTTTTCCGCACCCTTTGAGGTCAGTGCGCAAGTAGTTGTAGTATGCCAGTCAGTTTGGGCTGGTTAGAGAATGGTATCGTTGATTGGTAGTGCCACTCTGGGAGGTACCGATGCATGCAATATCAAGTAACCGATTTTGGCTCTCCCGCATTTCCTCCAGTGGAATGTGAGGGACTTTCTTCGTAACTATTTCCTGGAACTGACGGTAGTCATCCGGCGTGGGAGGAACGAGTAGATAATGCTGCTGCATCTGGAGAAGATGAAGCGAACCGCTCTAGTTCCAGTGCTACCATTAGAGTTGGGCTAAGCAGTGCATCCTCCAGCCCCCAGTTCTGAATGCCTACTTGATGAAGGCTGGAGATGCAAGATGGGGGATTCTTCTTGGGCTGATCGGGAAGGTTCCAAAGGCAGATATTGGGGCCAAGACCCCCAGTACGGCCTACTAGGAGGATCTGGCAGTTGGTGCAGAGGGCCCCACAGAGAGGGGTACCCATGACTCCTGAGCTGAGACAAGGGAGGGTATTGCCACTGAGCCGGTGGAACCTTTGGATAGTCATGCTGATGGTACAAGAAGAGAGGCGGACCTTGCCTTTTATCCGAGTCCTCTGATGCTGAGAAGTCAGAGCCTTGTTCAAATGGTGGTGCCACTGGAACCCTGGGAGTCAGAGGAGGGGGTCAGGAACATGACCCGAAGGAGGTAAGTCCAAAGCAGGGGAGTGTATTCTCTTAGGTGGCTAATGCACCCGAAGACATGGAGACCTCACCTCTTCCAATGCAAAGAGTTCATGAAGTCTGGATGCTGACTCGAGCCTCCCCGGTGTCAGCAGCACGTACTCTGCAGTCGGAAACAAAACTGGAACTGGAACAGAGGACTGTCCCAGAACCAAAAGTTCCCTTGACTTCAGCAGTGCTGATCTGGAAGGGGTACACGGCTTGATGACTGGGACCAGTAGGTCCAGTGTTCTGTGTGACTTCTTGTCATGTTTGTGAGCCTTGGAACACGCCACGTCTCCGTGGCTGGAACTTGTGAAGCATGCAGTGTCCTTCTTGAGCCTTGAGGAAGACTTACTGCCATGTTTATGCATATGCTTCCTAGCCTCATGACTAGGCCCTGTCATGGGATACATAGCTCCAGTGGAACCAGACTTGAATGCCTCAATAGGAGATGCATGCTTCGATTCTTCAGGCTGATGTACGGGGTGGGTGGGTGTTCCCTGGCCTGGATCCAACTGCACCTTATGGTGACCTCCATGAGGTGCTTCTTGAGGTGGAGGGCCTGGCCTTCCTGGGTATGGCTTGGGAAGGAGAGGCAGATACTGCACCTGGATGCAATGTGGACTTCCCCCAGGCAGAAAAGGCAGTGTTGGTGCTCGTCACTGACAGAGACTGTGCAAGAGCAGGAGGTGCAGATCTTGAACCTTGGTTTCTTCGGCATAAGCTAGTATCCAGGTGAGGGCACTGAGGGGTGAATGGGTGGCTGGAAAAACAGTGTCCAAAGTTCTTAAATCCTAAATGCTACTGCTACACTAAAAACTACTACCTAAACAACAAAAATATTACCTATATACAAGAGTAAAACAGTCTTTTATCTGTTTTAGAAAGTGTATCACAAGAGATGAGAGAACAGCAGAGGCTCCGACTTGGACCATGCAGCAGTGAGAAGGAACTGAGAACATGGTCGGGCCACCTTGCCCTTTATTGCCTTGGCAAAACTAGGAGGTAAAGCAAGGGCATGTGTGTGGACCAACAGACACTACTGCTTTCAAAATCTCTGGCTCCGGACACATGGAGTGCATTGTGCGTTTAACTCTCAGTGGAATACAATAGGGACCATTATGCAAAGAAGAACTGTTATGTCCCATCAGTTTTACAACCTCTCTCCTTTCAGATTTGGGTCTGCTTCTGCATGCCAAAAAAAACCAACAACAACAACAACAAAAACCATTAGATCTCTGCCCAACCTAGAGAATTCTTCTTATAGGTTCTATATTGGACTCAATATCCACGAACGCCTTTTTCTCAGAGGACAGGTTTCTGAAAATAGAGCAGTCTGTTTTCCAAAGGCGAACCTGACAAACCCAGAAAGAGGGCCTCTTCCCGGATCTCATGAGTTTGATGGCAGCTACAACTTATGTAACTCCGTTTACTCATCTCAGAATGAGGCTGATACAGATGTCTCAAGTCACAGTCTTCAAATGTTTGTTGTTGTGACAAGGTGTGCTTGCCCACACTGGTACGGCAAGGGTGAACTCTACTCTCTCGGCTGAGAAGGCCATGCCCCCTCGGCCCTGGTGGACATGCTCCATCTGGAGACCAGTATAAAAGGGAGCAGCCCATCTCATTTGGGACTGACCGCTGAGGAAGGAGGATGCCTGCTGCAGGCTCCAGTCCAGGTACTGTTGAGTCACTAGACGGTGGAGGCCAGAGACACCGTGACACAGGCGAATGCCCAAGCTCCTGTGGACGCCCAAGGGCCAACGGAGCTGTTGACAGCTGCACAGGCTGAGGAGCCTATGGACTTTGGAGACACCAGGACTACCACACCAGGGACAGGGTAGGAAGTAGTTCAGGGGGACTTAGTCATTGTGCTGGGTGGCGTCATCGTGTTTCGGATGGATGCCCCGCTAACCCAACGGTGAGTGCTCCTGCCACTGCTAGGGCCCTAAGCTGGGATCCAGTGGAGCAGGGAGGGCCTGGGTCCTCCTACCCAGCTGCCACCCACCCCTAGCTGGCGGCCTACTACCCCTGATTCACTACTAGGCCACACAGCCCTGTTGAACAAGGCAGCCAAACTAACTCTGACCATTGGACATGCAGCCCTGAGAAAGGGCAGCCATATTGACTTTTACCTCTATGCCACACTATCCTGAGGCAAGGGGGAATCATATAGACTCAGCCATGGGGAAATAACTACCCTGACCCTACCCCAAGAGGGATGGGGCGTGCTTGCCCCGTGACAGTTATCATGCCTCAGAATGTCCTCAATTTGTTGAGATGATAGACAGACAGACCAAATGTTCTTGGAGGCATCCTGTTCAATTCCCCTTTCACCACCAGTCACAACACCTTCAGATGTATCCAACAAGGATGGGGTATGCATTTAGGCCATTTCATAATCAGAAGCCAAAGGGCTTTTCAGGAAACGAGCTTGCATATACATGTGTTGGTGTCAAGAGCCATTCATTTGGCCCTCAGATCTTTCCTTCCTTATGTAGAGGGGGAGATTATTCAGGCAGCCGCAGACAACACAACCATTACATATTATGTGAACAAACAGGGGTGTTCATTTTTTCCACTTACGTGCTGAAGTGGTCAGATTATGGGTCTGGTGCATTCTTCACAAGGTCTATCTGGTGGGCTTGCATTTTACAGAGCAGAGTAATGTGCTAGCAGATCATCTCAGCAGGGACAATTTTCAGAGGCATGAGTGGCCTTAAAAGGTCAAGTAATAAAAGACATCTTCAGTTGTGGTTGGCCTGCTGTTAAACTATTTGCAACAAGATTCAACAAAAAGTATAGTCTCTTCTGTCCATGACCAGGAAGGGCAGTCAGTCCATCTCAGACACCATTCTTGTGCATTGGAAAAGGGGCTTTCCCTCCATTTCCATTAATTCTGAAAGTGGTGAAGAAGATTAATCAGGACAGGGCAAGAACGATACTGACTGTCCCAGCTTGTCCAAGACAGCAGTGGTATCTGGACCTGCTTCAGCTGTCACACAGAGTTTGATGCATTTCTGTCTCCAAATCTCTTGCCACAATAGCAAGGCAGGTCCCTCAGTCTCTTCATTTGACTGCCTAAGCTATTGGACTTGGACTAATCTTGAACAATCCTTCTTAGTGCAGAACAGACTGCTCAGTTTTAGAAAGCTGTCTACTAGAAAGTGTTGCTTCGATGAGGGGAAACTAGTTCTCCAGTTTCAGCTTCTACACCCTGTATTTTGGAGTATTTAATTTACTTAAAATCTCAAGAGTTACCTAATTCCTCTTAAAGTTCACTTGGCAGCTATCTCAGCTTACCGTTTTTTGGTCAGCGATAGACTGCTGTTTGTGGATGATACAGTTAAAAGATTATGAAGGGGTACCTAATATGTATCCTCCTTTGAGGGATACAGTTCCCTCTTGGGATCTTTTGCTGGTCTTATCTATATTTATGAAACCACTATTTGAAACCTTGGTGGAATGTTCCTTATTTTATTTATCTATTAAAACAGTATTCATTATTGCTATATTATCATCCAGAAGGGTGAATTGCATGCTGTAATGGGTGATGAGCCATTTACAGATTTTCATAAGGTAGTTCTTAGACTTGATCCCCCAGGTTTTTACCAAAAATAGCATCTGAGTTTCTTACAATCATGTAGATTGTTTCTTATGCGAAGAATAATATGGGGTTAGTTAGAGCCCTGCAGACCATGTTTACAGATTGCGGATGGATGCAGATCCAAATTTTATATCTAAAACCCTGCAAATATGTGGATATCCGTGGACCATGATTGTGGATTGCAGATACATATTTTGTATCCGCACAGGGCTCTAGTCATAGTGTGTCTGCTCAGACTATTCTAGATGGGTTAAACAATATATCACCGAATGTTACAAGTTAGCAGATATTTCTGTGCCTACTATCCTATGACCTCATTCTACTAGAGCTGTAGCAGCACTTAATATGTTCCTATTTTAGAAATTTACAAGACTGCTCCTCGGAAGTCACTACATCCATTCACTAAACATTATGGTCTAGATTTGGCTTCAAAAGCAGATGCCAAATTAGGCAGAGCAATACTTGAATTATTTTTCAATTAAAGCACTGTTCCCACCTCCTGAGTTTTCTGTACTGCTTATCAAAATACCCATAAGTGGGACTATGCAGACACTCTCAAAGAAGTAGTGAAGGTTACTTGCTTTATCTGTAACTGGAGTTCTTCAAAATGACTCTGCATAGTCACGCTTCCCATCCACATTCCCCTCTTATTCAGAGTCCCATTATGGCTTCTGTCATAACTATAAAGGGAAGGGTAACAGCTCTCTGTGTACAGAGACTCCAAATCCTTTTACCTGTAAAGGGTTAAGAGGCTCGGGTAACCTGGCTGACACCTGACCCAAGGACCAATAAGGAGACAAGATACTTTCAAATCTTGGGGGGGGAAAGGCTTTTGTGTGTGCTCTTTGTTTTAACGGGTGGTTCGCTCTGGGGACTGAGAGGGACCAGACATCAATCCAGGTTCTCCCCATCTTTCTAAACAAGTCTCTCCTATTTCAAACTAGTAAGTAAAAAGACAGCAAGGCGTCTTAGATTTACTTTGTTTTCTCAACTTGTAAATGTACCTTTTTACCAGAGTGTGTATCTTTGTTTGCTGTACTTTGAACCTAAGACAGAGGGGGGTCCTCTGAGCTCTTTAAGTTTGATTACCCTGTAAGCTCTTTTCCATACTGATTTTACAGAGATGATTTTTACCTTTTTCTTTAATTAAAAGCCTTCTTTTTTAAGAACCAGATTGATTTCTCCTTGTTTTAAGATCCAAGGGGGTTTGGATCTGTATTCACCAGGAGTTGGTGAAAGGAGGGTGGAAGGAAGGAGGGGGGATGGTTAACTTCTCCTTGTTTTAAGATCCAAGGGGGTTTGGATCTGTGTTCACCAGGGAATTGGTGAAAGGTTTCTCAAGGCTTCCCAGGGAGGGAATTCTTGTGATGGTGGCAGCGGACCAAAGCTAAGCTGGTAGATAAGCTTAGAAGTTTTTATGCAGGCCCCTACATTTGAACCCTAAAGTTCAAAGTGGGGATCCAGCCTTGACAGCTTCTCTGGCACAGCAGTGGAAAGAATTGAGGCAGCAGAGGGCACAGTACACCCTTACATAGCCTCTCCCTCAAAAAGTTCAGAAACACTGAGGAGAGGGGGCACATGTGCACTCTAATGGTAACAACTTGGAGAAGGTTATAGTGTTAGGTAGCACCAGGTGGTGCAACACCCATAAGTGGGAGTATGCAGAGTCACCTCAAAGAACTCTGGTTACACTTACCCAACCTTCATTTTGTGCAGTGTAAGAATTCTTTTATTTTTATTTTTGAACAAATAATTTTGAGTTTACTTTTGTATAATTAACTCACTTTCCTGATACTTGGTCCAAAAAGTATATTTGGTATAAATATAACTTCTCTTCCTCCTCCCTCAACTCTAAAATTGACTATTGAGGCAGCTAGATTTAAGAATTAAAAAAAAAAAAAATCTTTGAGGAACCCTAAGTTTGATACAATTTTGTACATTATAAAGATTGTACAGGTTGCTTGAACAGTATTAATATCCCCAGTGTAGAAAGACAAGATGCGGTTTAGGTGTTTTTAGGTACTTTTAATTAATAAATAACTTCAGTAATAGCACTGTAAAAAGTGAACATCTGTTAAAATAAAAAGGCACTTAAAACAACAAACCAATTTGGAACAGATGCAATCTTAATGTTCAAAGGCAAATATACATGGCACATGTCAAAAATGAAACCTGACAGTGACAGTCATGTCACAGTACAAACTATGCAATCTCAGCTACAGGGTAAAGGCAAATGTACAGCCAAGACTGCAAAAGAAAATAAAGTTGTGCTGATACAAAAATATTACAAAAATTGCAACCAAATACATTAAAAGATTAGAAAGGTGACAGGCATCAGATTTTAAAGCAAGGAAACATTACCAAAAAGGACACTATATGAATTAAGGCCCTCATGTATTTAGAGGATGTCCTGGTGAGTGCTTCATGGTACTGCAGGCTGGCAAGGGCTTGAATTTACAAAGAAAAAATATGCAAGATACTAAGCAGCAACTTCTTGAAAAATGGCACAAATTTTAAAGCTTTTCCTTCCTAAAATTTTCTTCCTAACCCCTTCAATTTGTCCATAACCTGGCACTTGACAATTTAATAATAGGTATGCAGACACTTTTCACAGCCTTTTGCACCATTTGTTTCAAGCCTATTCATCTTACTGTTTCTAATCAGATATATCTAACAGATACCCAGTCATTGATCAACTTAAAAAAAAAAAATCTGAGAGTTTGCAAGGAAATATTTAGTTAACATTTTAACTATGTCTGCAAACTCAAGCCCTGATAACCTTGTAAAGCTAAAACTTAATTTTTAATACTCAGTTGCTAGGCAGAGCCCTCATACTGATTGATTTCACCATTTCCCTCCCAGTCACATAACAGCAATATCGTACACTTCCCACAGAAGACCTACATTTGAACAACACAGTAAGGAAAAGGTCAAAAAGGCACCATGTGACCTTAGCTGATTAGGCTATGCAGTCTCAAGTTTTCTCTCAGTCCCCTGGCACTGATTATTTTATTTGAAAAAAAAAAAAAAATACATATTGTACATTTTAAAAACCTGCATAGGAAACAAACCTATATGTAATGAGTTAGTAAAATCACTGCAGAATTGCCCTAAATCTATCTTACTGTGACTACAAAAATTGCTACGTTGCATACAGTGTTGTGAAGTAATACAAGTAGTGTTCATTTCCCCTCATATTTAGGATTGACCACAGTTGTCACTGCACTCTTGTAAATAGGATTTTCACCCTAAAAAAAGAAAAATGTTCACATTAGTATTAAAAGTACACACAACGAGCACTACATTTATGACAACTGTACAAACAAAAACATATTTTATGACATTACGCATTGATCTGTAGTGTTTCCAGATGCTGTAAGTAAATACTAGCTTAAATCATCTAAACTGAGCAAGATTTTCTCTATCAACTTTAGTAAAAGGCATGCTTAGCTAATAAACGCTAAGGTGTTAGGACACATCTCTACTTTAGGATCACTCAATGACTACCATTCCAGGAGTGGCCAACCTGTGGCTCCGGAGCCGCATGTGGCTCTTCAGAGGTTAATAAGCAGCTCCTTGCACAGGTGCTGACTCCGGGGCTGGAGCTACAGAAGCTAACTTTCCAATGTGCTGGTGGGTGCTCACTGCTCAACCCCCGGCTCTGCTGCAGGCCCTGCCCCCACTCCACCCTTTTCCCAAGGCCCCTGCCCCTTCCATGCCCTCACTCCTCCCCTTCCGCCCCCACTGAGCCTCCTGCACACGTGAAACAGCTGATTGCGGTGGGTGGGAGGTGTGGGGAGAGAGGGGGAGGCACTGATTGGCAGGGCTGCCGGCAGGTGGAAGGTGCTGGGGGCTGGAGGGGGGGGCCTTGATGGGGAGGGCTGCTGACATATTTCTGTGGCTCTTTGGCAATGCACATAGATAAATTCTGGCTCCTTCTCAGGCTCAGGTATGCCATCCCGACCTCTTCTGTTCTTTCCCTCTGAAGCACCTGGCATTGGCTACTGTCGGAAGACAGGATACTGGGCTAGCTGGGCTATTGGTCTGACCCAATATGGCTGTTCCTATGTTAGGATACGCCACATGGTTCCCTTATAGTTTATGAACCACACATGCTCATCTGAGGGCTCAATGGTCAGGCGAAGGCTCTACATCTTCGATCTCATGACATACTGGTGAAGGAGTTGCGGGGAGTATTTCACTCAACATTTTTTGAACTGGAATGCTTGAAGTTAGGCTCTTAAATAAAAGTTGCCTGAATTTCAGTTACTGCGCATTTGTAGTTCTGATTGACTTTGTTCCCAGATGACAAAGTTCGGAGAACAGAAGGGTGTGCTGTCTGCCGGGAGCTAAGATATGGGATGTGGACGTGAGGCTGAAGAGGATACTAATGGGAGCAGGAAAGAATCCACTGATTATCCTTGATGTCAGAACAAATGACACAGCTAGATTCTTGCTGGAACATATCTCAACCAGTTCCAGTGCAGCGAAGCGGTAAAAGATGAGCTAGCTCATGTAGAGAGCCCACCAGACTCAGCGCCTTCATTGATCTTGTCTTTTGTATTGATACCTCACTGTGTGAGAGAAAGGGGGCCCAATGACACACACACACTCCACCCAGATCTATAGAATCTTTAGGATCTGGGTTGCAAATGTTTGACCCTGGAGGAAAAGGAATACCACTGGAAACTTAACTTCTCTTTCTACTGCAGAATTTCAGAATGTTCCCTCACTTCCTGTCCATCCAGACTGAAATCAGGAAATGAACCAGCCCAGGCCCAGTAAGAGGGTACAGCCTGGGTGTCACCAAGTGCCAAGCCCTAAGCTAGTTCCCCCACCTTTAAAGAGAACCAAATCTAAACCGCATAGAGCCTCACCACACTTACAGGTACCACTGCACTTATGTGTCCTAGGAGGATTGAAGTTGATTCCCCTGTAGTTAGCCATGGTCGACTCTCATGCCATTGATAGTTTTATAGATGCAATGGCTGCCCAGAACCTACAAATTCCTCTTTGGCCTAAATCTTAACTAGACCTGGTAGAAACAATCAATGGGTCACTCCTATCATCTGATCCAGTAACCCAGGAAATTGTTCTCTTAGGATATGTCTACACTGCAATTAAAAACCTGCAGCTAGCCTGTGCCAGCTAACTCAGGTTCACAGGGCTCGGGCTAAGGGGCTGCTTAATTTCAGTGTAGACATTTGGGCTCAGGCTGAAGCCTGGGCTCTGGGACCCTCCCCGCTTGCAGGGTTCTTAGCCTGAGCCAGCCACAGGTTTTTAACTGCAGTGTAGACATTCCCTTAGAGGCCACAGTGGGAGAGCACCGCATGTTACTATACTTCAATGTGATCAGCTCTCAGCACTAATACTTGGTATACTGTGTTTGGAGTAGCGTGATCCGCGTATCTCCTGAAGAGGGAAGAGCATTGACTTTTCTTCCGATTATTGCCAAAAAGCAGGCCTGCGACCCCCTGTGTTAGCCAATGTCTATTCCCCAGGAACAGATATTACTACCCAAGGAAAAACAGTGGGGGCCAGTGAGAAAGAAACTACCTTGAGCCCAGAACCCCATCTCCCCAAGAAATACCAGGAATACACTAACATTTCTGAGAAAAAAACCCACATCTCTCCTGTCCCCACAGCAGGACTATAACTGTCCCGTAGATTGCAGCTTAAGGTGAAGGCCTTTTATGGACAAATATACACCATATCCAAAACAGAGTGTGGAAGCACTATGCATCTATATTCAAGAAAATCTCAAGAAGGGCTTCATCTGTTAATCTTCCTCCCCAGCAGGGGCACTAGTCCTTTTTGTATGACAGGACAAGGTGCTCTGCATTTGCAGGGACTATCGAGCCCTAAATCTGCAACTGATATCCTCTGCCTCTTTATCCTGGAATTGCTAGATTGTGTGTGAACAACCACAATCCTCATGAAGCTAGACCATCAGGGAGCTTACAAATAGTGCATAAGAGTCAGGGATGAGTGGAAAACAATCTTTCATACACGATACAGATACTTTGAATATTTAGTAATGCCATTTGGCCTAACCAATGCCCCTGGAACTTTCCAACACATCATGAATTATGTGTTCAGGGACACAGGGGAGCAGAATGTCATCATTTATCTCAGTGATATCCTACTGTTCTCAGAGAACCAAGAACAACACTGTTGCCACATCTGATCTGTTCTAGAAAGGCTGTGGAAGCATGGTTTGTATGCCAATCTGGAAAAATGCCTCTTTGACCAGTCTTACATCAAATTTTTGGGCTACATCATCTTTCCAGGGGGTGTTCAGATTCAAAAAAGCAGCCATCTGTGACTGGTCAGCTACCCAGAATCCCCTTAAATTACAACACACACTGGGCTGTGTCAATTTTTATCAGCAATTTATTGCTGACTTCTCAGGAAAAATAGTTCCCCTAATTTCACTCCTACATAAGATTGCACAATGACAGAATATTAGATAAGTAGTTGCTTGCAATTAAAACCAGGTCCAAGGAGAGATGCCACTACCTTGAGAGGGCTTGGCCACTTGTACAGGTGTTCAAAGACAATAAGAACCTTGAGTATCTCTGAAAGGCCCAAATTTCAAACAAAAAGCTGCTAAGGTGGGTCCTGTTTTTCTCTGAGTTCAAGTTAACCATCACCTACCTGCCTGGGTCCCAAAATGGGAAGGCCAATGCCTTATTTCAAAAAGGAGAGTACTACCAGGAAGGCAAGGAGCCAACTGCTTAGCCAGCATACTGCCTCAAAGCTAGTAATTTTCTCAACATGGCAGTTCACAAAGATCTGATCTCTGATCTCCCTTGTTTGATCCACCTCTAAGGAGAACCCCTTGCTTGGGGACCACATCTCAAGTGTTTGGGGACCCGGATGCACTACTCTGAACATGATGGAGTAACATGTTTCAACAGGTGCATGTATGTATCTCTGAGGGCCTCCCCCGGCTTTGAAATGCTACATCTTTATCACGATACCCCACTGGCAGCACACTTTGGTCATTAAGCATTCCTTTGCAACCTCCCACTTTTTCTACTGGCCCTGTATGAGGGCCAAAATTCAAGCCTGTATGGATTCATGTTAACTCTATGTCCATACCAAAGCACCTCGAACCAAGCTCATTGGTACTTTGGTCCCCCCAGAAATACCTGCAAAGCCTTAGATATCCATTTCACTAAACTTCAATGTGGAATTCCCTACATGGCCCACTTCATCCCCTGCAGCCGCTTACTCTCCACCGAGGTTACTGGCCAACTCACGATAAGACACATTATTTGTCTTCAAGGGCTTCCAGACCACATTGTCTCATGGAGAGAGGAAGCTCCTTGCCCGGGAGATAAATTTTCTAATCGTGCCTGCCTCCTTTGCTGGCCATGCAACTTGAATTGGGCTGCTGAGATGCTGTCTGCATCTTGCCCAGTAGAGTTAGCGTCTCCAATCCTATCTGGCTCCTTTCCTGCCTGTGGAAGGGGGATCCTAGGTGACCCCACCTGGTCTGGGCTGAGGGAGGAACTGCTTACTGCCAACAGAGTTGACTGAGCTCCTCAACAAGACACCTAACAGGCAGTAAAAGCAGACAACATAGACCTTTTCTTTTGCTTCTGGCCTTTTGTGGCCAAGCTCTCTCCCTAAAACCCACAGAAGCACCAGCTGCTGCAAACACCTCAGAAGTTGAAGTGGAGCTGAGGGGCAATCTCTGCAAAAGGCAAATGCAGCCCTGTGACATGGCTGGGAATTAGCCAGCTAAACTGTTAGTTGGAAATTTGAAATAATAAGCTCTACAGCAGAGAGGTCTGGCTAAGATACTGTGGAAGTGATAAAAATGGAAGAAACTTCAGGGGTCGGGGCATTCCATTGCTGCCAGTCCCTAAAAGGGTTCTTCCCCTGAGCTGAAAAACCCTTTGTAATGGATCTGTGGACCTTAGTACAATAAAGAACAAGTCATTTTATTGATTTCTAGAAGTCTGGGTTCATATTTAACTAAACAAAGGAAGGCTATAGTACAGTGTGTGTATACTACATGTAGTAGGGGGATAAAACATACACACTTCAATAACAGTGATGCACTTGCACACAACAAAGCAAGTCTTGATGCTGTCTCCATTCATATCAGACTCTGGCAAACAATTTTGATATGCAAATAATCCTTAGTAAGGAAGGAGAATCTCAAGCTGCTTAGGCAATATAAATATTTTAACTTTGCCCTTATGTAGCTTTTTAAATCTTCTAAACACTTTACAGATAAGTTACCCTCAACACTCCCCAGGGAGGTAAGCAAGCATTATCTCCACTTTACAAATAAGAAAACTGAGGCAAACAGGTTGAATGACTTGCAGCAGGCCACAATAGGAATCAGTGTAAGAGCTGGGATTAGAACTCAGGAGTTCCCAGAGTCTAATCCATATTCGGTCTACATATATCCTCTGGAAATAGATGATCAGCTGATATATATTAAATACAATGCTGTAAAAAGAGAGATCAGAGGCTTTGAAGTTTATATACCCCTTCATTTAGCAGATGACCAATGATGGGGAAAAAGTCAGAGAATATCTGTGCTTTTCTTACATTTGTATGAATTTAGTGTTTAGGTGCAGTGCCAGCGAGAGACTGATGTCCTCTATTAAGTACATAATAGGCAACAATAATGCAAACTTCCTCATGCTACCCGACCTGTGTCTCTCAGATCTGAGCTGGAGTAACCACTCCTAGGAATGTGCAAATAATTCAGTCTCTTGTGACCCACTCGATCAGTAGCCTCTCTGTTAAGACTAACAATGTAGTAGTGGACAACTGTTCACTAGATCAAACTCATTTCGCATTGGCTACTATTGGATGGTACCAACTTTTGGTTATTACCAATCTGTGCTGAATTTTGACTGATAACTAAGATGTGAACGATTATTTTCCATTATTAACCTCTTAGCTATGGAGTTCCACAGAATATCTTACCTTCTGAGATAAGTGTATTGCAGTTTTTATTTAAGGAAGATATATATTTCATTTATAAAACAGTGTAAATCAAAATCAGCACACATTTAACATGCAAATTTAGCAGATAAACCATTTCTATCACATGCCCACCTAAACGTCATGCACAGTTTAATTGAAATGATTCTAGAAACACTAGCTGTTCACACCGTATTCATACAGTAGAACTAATTACACTTCACTTGAGACCAAGAATCTTAGGGCTCATCTACATGGTGCATTAGTGTGCACCAGGTGGGGTGTAAATTCTAGAGCTCACCAGAGTGTCATGCACTAACTTGCCCAGATGGACCCTATTGGAGTGCACTAAAAGTTCCCTACTGATCATGTAGTCCCATTTTAAACGGGACTGCACTGGCAGACCACTGTGATGTCACAGAGCCCCAATGGCTTCAAAAAGGGCTGCATGCAGGTGTAAGGGACGGACCATGTTTTTCAGTGCAAGATTGGAGCTTTGGTGTAGTTTCCTGGTTAATAGACACTACACCTGTTGAAACAGTATCTAGGCCAGGGGTTCTCAAACTGGGGGTCGTGACCCCTCTGGGGGTTGCAAGGTTATTGCAAGGGAGGTCCTGAGCGGTCAGACTCCACCCCCAAACCCTGCTTCGCCTCCAGCATTTATAATAATGTTAAATATAAAAACAGTGTTTTCAATTTATAAGGAGGGTCATACTCAGAGGCTTGCTGTGTAAAAGGGGTCATCAGTACAAAAGTTTGAGAATCACTGATCTAGGCATACCGATCACATCAATAATGCTCACTTTTATACAAGGATTAGCAGAAGTCAATAGCTTTTGCTTTCCATTTAGAAATCCTCTATTATAAAAAAAATACAACTAATTTAGATTCGTATCTGCCTCATTAATTTAACTTTGTTAATTTATAGAATCTTTAATACAGTAAGACTAAAAAGTTAAGAAACTTTACAAATTTAACACTGTATTAGTCTAGATCCCACATGTATTCTGACTGGCTGGCTAAGATAGAATTTTTTAGCATTAACTTGCCCCCATATATATAAGTCAAATTATGCTAAAAATATTCTCATTAAAACTCTAACACATTGGGAGGGATCCATAGAAAGATCTGGGTATCTAAATTCCAGACTTAGGTGCCCAAATCCCAGTTTTGGCTCCACTGCAATACACAAAACTCCTGTCAAATCTATAGGTGCCTAAACTCACTCAGCACCTAAGTTTTTCAGGTTAAAGTTTCCCTGGGTGCTTATGTTTCTGAATCTGATTATGTGCACTGCTACCTCCCTACAAGCATCTGGACACTTATCTCCCACCTAAGCCCCGGAGTGATTCACGAACCAGGGGAAGACAGGCATTTGGCCACTTAAATTGCATGTGGAGCCCAACTGGTAGCCGTGCTAAGAAGGCATTTAAAATCCTCCCTGCAGCCTAGACTTAAGCACCCATCTCTGAGAGGGGGCGGGACTTAGTGCCCCTTCTCCAGTTGGCATCTCCCATTGCTTAGCTTAATATGCTTAATATCCCTGCCTAATATGCTTGTTTTTGTGGATCGCATTCTTAGATGACTCTCTTCCCCCATTCACATTGTACAGGGAGCCTGCTGTGTGAATCTCAGTGTTGTTCCTGAGATTTTCTAGGCGCCATGATGCCCAGCATTGCAATCCCTAAGTCTCTTTGTGGATTCCCACCCATTTTGTTTAAAATTCTTAAAAGGAAACTGCAACTGCCATAGCTGTATAAGAGAGACGAGGTGAGTGAGATAATATCTTTTACTGCACCAACTTCTGTTGGTGAAAGAGATAAGCTTTTGGGCTTTCACAGGTGACCTGAAGAGGAGCTTTGTGAAGCTTGAAAGCTTGCCTCTCTCACCAACAGAAGTTGGTCCAATAAAAGGAATTACCTCACCCACTTTGTCTCTGAAATGCCCTGGGACCAACACTGTTACAACACTGCAGATAACTGCAGAAGTAATTTTTCCATTCATACCTTCCAAACAGTACTGTTTTAAGCACTTCACTGGTTTGTAGTTCATGCAAGAAACTATTAACTACCTCTTAGATATCAAGGTGATATAGAAAACCTAGGATAGATCATTTAAAGCTCACAAGATATATAATTAAGGTTCCTGCAACAATATTCTCTCTGCTACATTACACAGTGTGTAGCATTTTAGATTACTGTTTGTTAAATACCTTGCTATATACAATATGTTTCATTGGCCTTCTTACTACTTTTTTCTCCATTGACGTATTGTTTAAATTGAAACAAATCACAGAACATCTAATCACAAAAACTATATGCTTGATATGTGCAATTAGTCTGAGTTATGACCCAAGTTACTGTGGGAAACTTATCTCTAGAATCTTTTGACATTTGCTCAAGAACTGGTTCTCACTATCTACTCCATTTCACAAATATCATCAGGTCTTTTTGACTAACACCATTATGTGGATCCCCTGCCAAGCTTCAATGTTGGAAATTGCACCCCTCCCAAAAAAGGCATATCCCTTTTTCAGAGAATACAGAAAGGAGGAGACACACCAAGCATGGCTGGAAGGCTAGAGGCCAGGAGTTAGCCCCTTGGATAAGGTAGGGTGCTTTTCACTGACACAGATCTAAACTGAGCATCACAGTGAAGAACGTGTGGTAAGGCCCTGTAGAAGGAAACCCTAGGAGTAGAGTGAAGTGGCTTCTTCCTGTGGTTACACAGCAGCCAGCTTCCCTGCCATGGCAACAGTATATGACTCTCCTCCAAAGTGTTTGAGAGGAACCACTATGATCCGCATGAGTTAAAAGTTATTGATGGAAGCCTACTGCTACTGTAAACTCGAGTGAAGCATCCATTTCTGGGGAGGTTCTCTACACTCCATTTCCTTCCTGAAAACCCACCCAGTCTATCCATGGCACCCTCGTCCCCTGCTCTGAACAGATTCACAGCAATAGAGCTGAGGCCATCCTGCAAAGCCAGGGAAGACCTAGACATTCCTGATATTTCTAAAGTTAAGAAAAAGACAAAAAGTTAACTTTAAAAAAACAAGCCTCCTTGTGCCAATAAAGCAGCAAAAAGGCAGAAGCCAATCTAAAAAAAACGCTATATGTCTCTTAGGTAACAGCAGGAAGGTTATGTCAAAGTTTTCTGAATTGCTTGGGAAATAAACATTTTCGGCTCATTTTGTATACCCTAGAGATGTCTGTCTAACTAATCAAGTTGCTCACAATAGACATGATTGCAGATAAGCTAAATGTAATAAATTGATTTAACAACTTTCAACAGCTTACTCAAGATTTAAGACACACTAATGGTTTAAAAATTGCAATAAAGTCTCTGTTCTTTAGAAGTTAAAACAATTTTTTTTTTTTTTTTAGAATATCATCATTTGTTTAGCCCCAGCACTGTACAAGCCAAAATGAGCTGGTAGAAATACAAGGCCTCTGCCTCAAAGAATTTAAAATATACACAGATAACTCATCAACAAAGAAAGGGGGTGGAAAAATGACCCAAGCCATAAAACTGAATGATGACATTTAGTACCATCTGAGATCTGCCAACCAAGACTTTTATTTTACTTTTTTTTTTTTTAAAAAGAGTGAAGATACTTTTATCTTGGTTCTTACCACCTGCTTGAGGAGAAAACGAAAGAGTAGTAGTCTTTTGAAAGAAATCAGAAAAAGGCATGGCAGGGCCAAGAGGGATCCAACCATACAGAGATGCATGGAACAGAGTGGAAAGAGAACACCAAGGGGGTAGTTAGATGTTTGGCTTGTGCACAATGAAGGGGGAAAGGAATGATAAAGAAGTAGGCAGGAGCTGGATTCTATAGAGTCTTAGAAGGGAGGACAAGGAAACGTCATTCAAGAAATCTCAGGAGAGCTGTGAAGGGACTGGAAATGGAGCTGGATATGGTTCAGAGTGAGGGACAAGGTAAATGATTTTTACAGCTAGGTTTTGGATAGATTGAAAAGGTGTGTGTTTCATGAGGTGAGAGTTTAGGAAAACAGACAGGATTACAATAGTTGAGAAGAAATAATCAGGGCTTGGGAAAGGTTTTTTATGGTTGGAATGGAAGGATTTTGGAGATATAAAGGAAAAACTGGGAGAGAATGAGGAGTTGATGATAATACCAGGGTATAACCACATAAAAAATGAGAAGAGACCAGGTAGGAGAAAATCAAGTTATGGGTCCAGAGCCTTTCCCGACAAAAAACCCCCACCACTTTGAAATAAAAGGTGCAGCACTAGGTTCTATTGTGATGGACAAATTCTTCCTTTTCCATTTGCATTATTAGACCCCTCTTCTGTCTCCCCCCCTGCAAGATTTTCCATCTTTCTCCCCCTTTCCCTCTCCCCCACCTCTCTCCTGTCATCTGTTTCCCTACCCATCCTCTCTATTCTCATCCCCCTCTCTGGAGACCCTGGGGAAGGAGGAGAGCAATCTCACTTAAGAACCCTTCCTTCTAATCTCCCTTAGACAATCCATCCTCTCTGGCTTCCTGACCTGTACATCAGCGTTTGGCTGTCACTGTCCCTGCTTCTTGTGCTTTAGGGTTGAAGAAATAAGATCTTTGGGCTGATGCCATTCACCTCCTTCTGCCTTTCTCCTCAGTATCTGACATGGGAGCTAAGAATCTCAGAATCCAGTTTCCTTGTGATGGGCTTAATGCTGAGCCAAATGGAAGGATGCAGCTCCTGCTTCACTGCCTCATGGCTGGTGGCTGTTATAACAGCGGAGCAGGGGCAGTCAGCAGCACAGAGCTGCAGCCAACAGTTTAAAGCAGAAGGTTGGAGTGTTCAGCCATAGTTTCAGGAGGGAAAGGGAGGCAGAAGGAGACTAACAGTTGGCTATGGAAGAAAATGCCCTTCCCTCATTCCCATAGATCAGGGGTCGGCAACCTTTGGCACACAGCCCATCAGGGTAATCTGCTGGTGGGCCGCGAGACATTTTGTTTATGTTGACTGTCCGCAGACACAGCTCCCTGCAGCTCCCAGTGGCCGCGGTGGTCAGCATGTCCCTGTGGCCCGCTGCTTCCCGCAGCTCCCATTGGCTGGGAACAGCAAACTGCAGCCACTGGGAGCTGTGGAGGGCTGTACCTGCGGACAATGTAAACAAAACGTCTCACGGCTCACCATCGGATTACCCTGATAGGCCACGTGCCGAAGGTTGCCAACACCTGCCAGAGATGACACCCGAGAGACAAAGGATTATGATATTGCCAGTTGTGATGGGAAAATTAGGAAGGGGTTGCATATCTAATCATGAAATTATTAATGAACATATTTCACACTTAAAGGGTATGTTTAGACAGGCTTTTTTGTTTTTTTACCTTGAGCTAACTGACTGCCCATTAACTGAGGTAATTAATACATTAGTAAATGCTAGTCTGGATGCTCCCCAAAAGTTTGTTCCAGTAAAGCCACAAACATTTGTATCCCAGATAAACTATAAAGGCTAGTCTGGACAGTCCCTAAAAAATACCTTGAGTTAATTGACAGTCAAAAACCCCCTACTGTAGAAAAGCCCAAAGAGATTCTCATTCGTCCACTACCAATCTAAATTGTTATTCTATTTTCCTTTATATAAAATACTGTTCTTCAACTTCACATATAAACTCAGTTCTCAAGCAAGTACTAGGATATTAATAAATAAGCAATGTTGCTGTTAATACAGATTAAAGATTTTCAAGCTCCACTCTGTACAATTTCAGAACTGAAGCAGCAGCAGATCAACAGAATAAGGCTCAAACTGTGATTAATTGGCAATGACACTGAGTCTGAAAAGAGTTAAAAGTGACATGCAAAGAAAAAGAAGAAATTGAAAAGAAAATACAAACTGAGACTTAGAGACCAGCTTTACGTCCATAGTTTGGATTCTTGAAATTATTAATAGGACTCTTGTATATTGGATTTTCTTGCTGAAGTGAAAGAAATGATCAATGTCGAATAATTCAACAGAAAAAAAGAAAACAACATTCTCAACTATCATAAAAAATGGGAAAGATCATGCTGTATCTAAAGGGAAATTATGTTAGTAATTTTCTTTTAAAATTATATGGCAGTGGAACTCTAATACAAATTTGAAAAACCCTTGGCAGATCAATAAACAAGGATAAAGCCCTTTTAAGGAAATAACTGAAGCATAACTCTGCTTATAAGGATGCGTGGGTGTTTAGTCCCACAAGATTTCAGTACATCAGCACTGAGGTTTGATGTTCAACCATTACTGACCCTCCCCACAGACCCTAATGAATATATATATTTAAGGTCTCCTTGCAAAAACAAAAAAGAAAAACTTACCTTTCTGCAACTTGTTCTTTGAGATGTGTTGTACGTGTCATTCCACTGTAGGTGTGTGCATACCCTGAGCACAGTCAGTGGAAATTTTCCCCTCACTTGTTCCCGTTGGGGCGGCTTGGGCACCCTCTGATGCCATGCACTCATAGTGTTGGTATAAAGGGTCCAGCCGACCCCACACCCCCTCAGTTCCTTCTTGCTGGTCAACTCTGATATAGAGGGGTAGGAAGGCGAGTCGTTGAATGGACACGTGCAACACATCTTGAAGAACAACAGTCCAGGAAAGGTAAGAAACCGTTTTTTCTTCAAGTGCTTGCACATGTCCATTCCACTGTAGGTGACTCCCAAGCAGTTGCATAGGAGGTGGGATTAGAGTTCATGGACATGCTGACTGCAAAACAGCTCAACCGAATCTGGAATCATACCTAGACTGTTGAGTAATGGCATAATGAGCAGAGAACGTATGTACTGACGACCAAGTCACTGCTCTGCAAATGTCCTGAATAGGAATCTGTGGTAGGAATGCCACTGAAGACGTGTATGCGCTCATGGAGTGGACAGTCAGGATAACTGGTGGCGGAACACCCGCCTGCTTGTAACACATGAGAATGCACAATATGATCCAAGAAGAAAATCTCTGCATAGAGATGGGGAGACCTTTTATCCTGTCAGCTATGGCTATGAACAGTTGGGATGGATTTACGAAATGGTTTGGTCCTTTCTACATAGAATGCTAGGGCACGTCTTACGTCCAATGAATGAAGCCGCTGTTATTCGCTATTTGCATGTGGTTTTGGGTAGAAAACTGGTAAGAAGATTGCCTGATTGCTATGAAATTTGGAAACCACCTTCGGGAGGAAGCTAGAGTGAGGACATAACTGCACCTAATCCCCAAACAAGACTGTACGGAGGTTCTACTGAGAAAGCTTGCCGTAGCAAGGAGAACAGTTCCAGCAATCGTCACAGTCAGTAAGAAGAAACTGAGGGTGCGCCGGGTCAACTGGGCCCTTTATACGGTGCTATGAGCACACAGCACCAGAGGACGCTCAGCTGCCCCGATGGGTACCACTGAGGGAAAAATTTCTGGTGACTGTGCTCAGGATGCGCATACACCTACAGTGGAATGAACATGTGTAAGCACTCAAACAAGGAGGATGATTTTTGCTCTTCTACAGTATGTAAATGCAACTCCCATCAACTTTTAATGGAAGCGGTCTGATTATTTGAGGTAACAATTTGGTCCACAGACAGGGTGCGGTACTCTGATGTCACAGTAACAAAGTTGGGCTAGTCTAGCACTATCACTTCAGTCTGTTTCCTTTTCTACAAGCTTGGCCCAAATTATTTAAGTAATTAGAATTCAAAACCTAAATCTCTGAGTACATGCTGGCTTATTTAGTCAGGTTATACATCCTAGGCGAAAGATGTTCTTTTACAATTCATCACTATTGACAGTATGTACAGGACATGTTCACGACCAACTCTAAACAAAGGTTTTTTGTATTCCAGTTTTTATCCTATAGAGGAGCACCTTGAAATATTTGGGGCACACAAACAAAAACTTTTGTACTTTCCGTAACAACAGTAGCTTTATTGAATTTAAGTTCCATGACTCACCGTGTCCCACTTCGCATTCATCTTCTCCTTTTCAAATTTAGCAAATTCTCTTCTGTCATGAATGATCATAAGTAGTTTCCAAATCAGTAATAAAGCAAGACCAATCAGAACAATTCCAGCAACCACACCAGCTACAATGGGAATGATGTCCGGGCCAGTGGGGCATTCTGGGGAATAGAATAATTACAGTACAGTTTTAGCACAATGTAAAAGAAGCACAATTGCTGAAGAATTTAAATTATACTGTACAACATTCAGAGCATCCAACTTGTCAAGAGCAATGCTAACAATAATTTCTCACATGTAAAATGCATCTGTGAATAATAATCTAAATTAGAGCTACTGAGATATATAAAGATTCTTATTCTAGTTTTGAGACACACAGATAGTGAGAAAGCAAGTTTTGATGCCATGGAGAAATGACTTCTGTTGACCAAATCAGCTTTTAAGACCACACAGAGCTAAGAATTTCATAGCACTTGAAGCCTTAAGATTAGACCTCTAGACTACTTATGAACAAGATGGGGGGAAATTGACTTTATGAGTGTAAATATGGATTAACCAGATAGTCCCAAAATACTCCTCGCTTTATAGAAAAAGTGTGGCCTTGTTTCTACCTCAAGTTGCAATATTTATACAAAGCCAAATTGTAATAGCATGATCCCCTGAAGCAGAGGAATTAGAATGTTAACAGATTTTTACAAGACTTCTTCAGCATGGGAATCCAGTGCTTTGTTGAACTAGGAGATGCAAAAATGATTGACATTTTCATTCATAAGGATGAATAATTGCAGAACAAAAATGATACTTGTAAAATTAACTAAAACCATACAAAGGAAGTTATTTGTATGGAGAAGGTAAGGCAAGGGTAACTAGCACTCTTGTAAAAAAGTTACCTGTTTTGCTAAATGCAGAATTCTGAATAGTCACCTAAACTAAGGGATTGATCCTGCTCCCCTTCTAGTCAATGGAAAAACTCCCATTAACTCTACTGGTGAAAGATCAAGCCCCAAGTGAACTGCTGGAATCTGTCAAGGTGCATAGTTAGTGTACTGAATCACTCCAAGGGACACGGATTTTGAGTCCTGCTCCTATTGGTTGGCCTGAGATTCCTACAGAATGCTAACATTATTAACCAATTTTTAAAAAAAATTTAAGGAAATAAAATGAGAAAGTCCATTAATGAACTTTACAACATTTTGACAGTCAGCTGAGACAAATGAACATTCTACTGAGACTTAAACTCTTTGGGACGAGGCTTACCTTCATTACACATGGGCACAGCACCTAGCACAGAGTGACAGACTGCCTCTCCTCCTCTTCCTTTCCCTATTCTCTCCTGATCCCCTCTGATCCCTTTTGCTCCCCATCTAGGGGAGCCTTAAGTGGCCAGGTCAGATATTTTGTAGTAACAGCTATAGGCTAAGTGACTGTTGGCTTTTAAATTCAGTCATTTGAGTTAGCAAATAGCTGTCTTTAACGTATACAAAATTATGCTCCTCACCATGGAAAATTTCAACCATAAAAGGAGAAATTTTGGGAACATTACCAAAAAAATAGTGAGTTAATGCAAGTTTCCATACAATGTTCACGATTGTAGAGAAGTTATTCCATGAATCTTTAAAATGCTGTACTGAGCAAAACACATACAGCTCTCTGGGTCGACATCATACTAAACTAGTGCAACTAGGGGAAAATCTGGCCTTCACTGAGTAGATAGATTGATGCAGATATTTGCAATAATTTCCCATTAAACAGAAATAACATTTAAAATTAAATTAAAAAACAGATAAACAAATCTCACACTTCAGGGCATAAATTTCACCAACTGAGGAAGGGATGTCATTCAAAGCTGCAGCATTGTACAAATATATGCATTATGGGCATTAACACATTTATGTCTGAAACAGGGGATTTTGGACACTGAATTAAGCAGACTATTGATCTTGTCTGATTTATCAATTCCTATAATCCTGCAGAATGAGACATAGCTTTCTACCTATCGTGTACAATTAATAAAAGGTATATTTTATATTAAGTCACTAACTCAGTCAGGAAACCACTAGTATGGTTGGAAGCAAAGGTCCTTTTCAGAAGGGATGTTAGCTTGATTAGACAGTAAGCCATCTGCCCACTAATCTAAACTAGCCAATTTCCCGGAAAATAACAAACCATTGATCAAACCACAGTTGAATCAATTTTTCCTCTGCCAGCAGATATTTGATGAAACCACCTCCAGGAAGTCTGAGTATTATGGATTAATTCAATAAAAGGCCTGTCAGAACCATCCTTGAAGGTAAGTGGTCTGAGTAAAGCAAGGACTGATAAGAGAAATAATCAAGCATAAACAAAAGGAGGTTTTTGCTATTCTGTACAAAGCTCAACATATACTGTGACATTTTACTTAATTGTGTGTTTTTTTGTTTTAACCTGTAACACGTTTCTAACCTGAGCCAAACCAGAAAGATTTGTATCAATGTATTTAGGACTTGATTAAAAGACATTATACAAACACGATTTAAAGTATGTCAACAGGAAGAAAAAAACTTTAAATATATCATATACAGCAAGTCATCTGAGCAAATCTGTTTCAGCCAGTGTAGGAGTCTGTAAACAGTGTCAATATCTGAGACACAAACACCAGTCTCAAGCAGCCTTAGTTTCAGAGCAGGGAGCAGGGATACTACTTTTGGATACAGTCTGAAGGTTCAGAAAGGTCAGTCAATGTAACTGTGTTGAGTATAGAAGGAACAACAGAGAGTTGGTCACAAAGGTGAAGGAAACATGCAATAAGGGGTTTGTACCTGGTGTCTCCACCACATGGACAATGGCTTCATTGTTTGCATTGACGGAGTATGTGAAGTAGAACCAGCAGTCATCAACATCCTTCTCTTTACAGTGAGACAGTGGATCAGGCTGGCCAGGCTGTGGTAACTTATCTCGACTTTCCACTAGTGTCATGTTGAAATGCATACAGTCCTGAGAACATGTGTCCTTCTTTTCTCCCTTTTTGAAAGCTCTGCATTGAACACAGTCCCTGTTGAAATACAAATTAGTAACACCACTTTTAAACACGTTCATGAAAGGGAGATTTCTAGTATATTAATTTCCATCTCACTGAAAAATCTGTTGGCAAAGAAGGCAGAAATATCACCTGGAATGTGAGACTGTCATCCATCATCTCCCCCTCCCTCTACCCCCCAACCCCATGTGTTTTTTTTTCTTCCTCATCTCTTTCCTATCACTCTCCTTTTTACTTCGGTCTAATAAGAGTCTGGCTTAGCTGACCAAGACTGTATATTTTGCAACATTGCTGTAAACTTGTGACCATAAAGAGGAAACTAAAAGCAATGCCCTAAACAGCCTGATGCTGGTACAAGTTTGATAGGTCTTAGAGTCCTGGTAAAACTGTGTGCTCTGCCTGTGTTTCTCCAGCAGTGAGATTACAAGTGAGACAAAAGCTGCATTTTCTATCTTTGCTATTCTTTTCTCTTTTATTTTATTTTGTGTGTGTCTTGTTTTTGTCTTCTAGGAAAAAGGACCCGATTTAAAGAAAACAGGAACGACAGCTCCAGCCCATCTTAACTAACTACTTCTCTTTTCTTCAAAAAAGGACAGTTATTACTCTCAGTTCAGGTCTCAGGGAGGTCCCGGATGACTGGAAAAAGGCTAATGTAATGCCCATCTTTAAAAAAGGGAAGGAAAAGGATCTGGGGAACTACAGGCCAGTCAGCCTCACCTCAGTCCCTGGAAAAATCATGGAGCAGGTCCTCAAGGAATCAATTCTGAAGCACTCAGAGGAGAGGAAAGTGATCAGGAACAGTCAGCATGGATTCACCAAGGGCAAGTCATGCCTGACTAACCTTCTATGAGGGGATAACTGACTCTGTGGATGAGGGGAAAGCAGTGGATGTGTTATTCCTTGACTTTAGCAAAGCTTTTGATACGGTCTCCCACAGTATTCTTGCCAGCAAATTAAGGAAGTATGGGCTGGATGAATGGACTATAAGGTGGATAGAAAGCTGGCTAGATCGTTGGGCTCAACGGGTAGTGATCAACGGCTCCATGTCTAGTTGGCAGCCAGTTTCAAATGGAGTGCCCCAGGGATCGGTCCTGGGGCCGGTTTTGTTCAATATCTTCATTAATGATCTGGAGGATGGTGTGGACTGCACTCTCAGCAAGTCTGCAGAGGACACTAAACTGGGAGGAGTGGTAGATACGCTGGAGGGTAGGGATAGGATACAGAGGGACCTAGACAAATTAGAGGATTGGGCCAAAAGAAACCTGATGAGGTTCAACAAGGACAAGTGCAGAGTCCTGCATTTAGGACGGAAGAATCCCATGCACTGTTACAGACTAGGGACCAAATGGCTAGGAAGCAGTTCTGCAGAAAAGGACGTAGGGGTTACAGTGGACGAGAAGCTGGATATGAGTCAACAGTGTGCCCTTGTTGCCAAGAAGGCTAACGGCATTTTGGGCTGTATAAGTAGGGGCATTACCAGCAGATCGAGGGACGTGATCATTCCCCTCTATTCGACATTGGTGAGGCCTCATCTGGAGTACTGTGTCCAGTTTTGGGCCCCACACCACAAGAAGGATGTGGAAAAATTGGAAAGAGTCCAGCGGAGGGCAACAAAAATGATTAGGGGGCTGGAGCACATGACTTATGAGGAGAGGCTGAGGGAACTGGGATTGTTTAGTCTGCAGAAGAGAAGAATGAGGGGGGATTTGATAGCTGCTTTCAACTACCTGAAAGGGGGTTCCAAAGAGGATGGATCTAGACTGTTCTCAGTGGTACCTGATGACAGAACAAGGAGTAATGGTCTCAAGTTGCAGTTGGGGAGGTTTAGGTTGGATATTAGGAAAAACTTTTTCACTAGGAGGGTGGTGAAGCACTAGAATGGGTTACCTAGGGAGGTGGTGGAATCTCCTTCCTTAGAGGTTTTTAAGGTCAGGCTTGACAAAGCCCTGGCTGGGATGATTTAGTTGGGAATTGGTCCTGCTTTGAGCAGGGGGTTGGACTAGTTGACCTCCTGAGGTCCCTTCCAACCTGATATTCTATGATTCTCTCTTTAATACCATCTAAAAGACTGTCAAACAAGGGTTTTTTTATTCTAAAACCTGTCTCCATCTAAAGGGAAAGGGATCAAAGGATATTGTTAAAATGAAATCCTTATTTAATAGTTTACAATGCTTCAACTTTTTTTCTTTCTCTTCTGCATCTTTAATAAAAGTTTTTAAAGGGTTTGCCATGGTACTAAGCAGGGTGAGGTCTTTCTATAACAAACCGAACCTTGCTTAAAACTGTTTTAATGTTGGACAATAAGTGGGTTATGGCCCATATATTCTATCTAAATGAATATAAGAGGTGTAAGAAAGTGTAATGCCCTTTTATCTTGGCTTTGTCTTGCTTGATCTTGTTTATCATCTTTAATACCAAAGGCATTGGAGAGAATGCATAAAGAAGGCCCCTCGTCCACAGAACAAGGAAAGCATCTCCCAGAGTGAGAGACCCCAACCCTCCTTTCAGACAAAATTGTTTGCACTTTCTGTTGGTGGTGGCGGCGGCAAAGAGGTCCACTTCTGGAAATCGCCAGGTCAGAAAAATGTGATTCAGAGTTCACGAGTCCAACTCCCCATTCATAATCTTGGAAGAAGTGCTAACTGAGATCATTGGTGTTCTATAGGCCTGGAAGGTAATTGGATGTGATTGGTTATACACTAGTTCCATAGCTTTACTGCTTCAGCACAAAGGAAAGTGGATCTTACCCACCCACCCTTCTGGTTGATGTAGAGCATGTAGATTATATTGTGTTATGAATTTTATGGATTTATCCTTGATTAATGGAAGGAAGTGAACACAAGCATTTCTGGCTGCCCTCAACTCTAGGAGGTTAATGTGAGGACATGCTTCTTGGGCAGACCCTACCAGAAACCAAAGGAATCTCTTGTGAGAAGGATGAATTGTGACATGAAAGTACATGTTCTGAAGGTCGAGATCCAATCTGCCAATGCCAACGATGGAATTATAGCAGTGAGAGTCACTATTCTGAATTTTTGTTTTTTCACCAAGTTGTTTAAGAGTCTTAAATCTAGAATCGATCTCTATCCCTTGTCTGCCTTTGGGATCAAAAAATACTTGGAGTAAAACTCCTTCCCTCTGTGCTGAGCTAGAACTGGTTCTATGGCTCCTATGCATAGAAGGAAGTAAATTTCCTGTCTCAGCAAGTGCTCATGAGAAGGGTCGCTGAAAAGGGACATAGAAGGGGGATGGATGGAATAACATGGCTTAATAATCTCTCACCCACTTGTCAGATGTAATCTACTCCCACACAAGTTGAAAATGGGAGCAACAGTCTGCAAGGGCGGGGGGGGGGGGGGGGGTTGAATGGTGTAGTTGCAGCTTGGTGACGTGGGGTGGTTCCAGACTCTCAACCAATCCATCAAAACTGTCATTTTTATGACCAAGATGGTTGAGTCACAGACAGATCTTTCTCTGAAACCTTGGCTTCTTTCTGGACAGCTTTGTGTGACTTTGAAATCCTGAAAATTAAATGGGACAGGATCTTTGTGCTGTTTGAAATCAGCTAAACGTTTGTTTACATGTAGGCGTATGTAGTGGTCGTCCCTCCCCCTTTGGATCGGAGGGAGGCCACACTACCTCACCACGCCATTGGGACCGCCGCCGAGTATCAGGGGAATTAGCGTTAGGGTCCTAACCGGTCTAACGGGGCTGAGCAGCCAATCGTTTATAGCCCCTTTGCCCTTTAAGCAGAGGCCAGGCAAACACCTTAGTCTGTGGTCTCTGAGCCCTTTTGGCAGGGGCCAGAGCAGACACAACAGTCAATTAAGCTCTGAGCCCTTTAAACCGGGGCAGAGCAAAACCCCAGGAGTCAATTAGCTCTGGGCCCTTGGTGCAGGGACAGAGAAGAAACCCAGGGGTCAGTGTCCTAGCTCCAATAGACGGTCGACAAATGCAGGCCTCTTGACCTGGCGAGGGGAGGTTGCCACCCATGGGTGGGGTGGCTGGTGGGGCCCAGGCTCACCCTACTCCACCGGGCCCCGATCCAAGGCCCTAACAGTGGTGGAGTGGTCCGCCACTGGGTCAGCAGGGAATCCAGATACAACACGCTGACCGTGCTTCTGGCAGTGCTACAGCCAGACTGAAGTCGGCTGTTCCTGGGCCACTCCCCCCCCCCCCCCCCCCTTCTGTGTAGGTCCGGGTGAGCGTGCGGATGATGATGGGGGCACTATGCTCACTCAGAGGCCGTGGGGGTCTCTGGGCTTGGATGCGATGCTGGATGGAGAGAATGCTCCATCATTAAGAGCTTAAGTTTCACCTCCCAATTCTTCATCGCTCTGCTTTGAAGGACATCCAACTCCCCCTAACAGCAGATATACTGGAAGTGTCCATAACTAGCTGGGATGGCTTCCCAGTATGATGCAAAACAACACTTGAAGCCAAGAGATCCTGGCATATCCCAAGACAACAGGGATCCCAAAAGGAAAAAAACCCTCTTAAGAAGAAGGGATTATAAAGCAAACCGCTACAAAATAAGAGATATAAAAAAAATTACAGAAAATAATTAGTCTAAAGAATAAACTCTGAACAGTTATAAACGGGCACACTAAAGGCTCCATCTCAGATTGAGGTGGTTGACAAGGAACTGAGCACAGCCCACCCATGCAGCCCGATATAGCTTCGGTGCAGGGCACGAGGAGGCATAAAGGACATGCGCTGGCTGAATGGGCACTTTACTGAAAATCTCCGATCAAAGGCGCATGCACTCCAGGTTGGACATTACGCAAAGAAGAATCTCTGGCATCTTATCTATGAAATGAGGGTCCCTTGCCCCTAGGGTAGGAATATTCATAGATTCTCAGCCCAAAAGGGACGATCTAGTCTGAGCTCCTGTATAGCACAGGCCATAGAACTTCCTCATAGGAGTCCTTAGTCAAAAATAGCGGTTGTGAAATACACAGAAGTATTAACTGCAGTCACTGGATGAGGAGATTTGAACTCAATCTCCTGGATGCAATCCAGGGTACCTTTGGCTTTACATAGAAACCAGGTTGCAAGGTTAACTATGATGCAGCAGTCACTGTCCTATAAATAGAGTCATACAAAAAAATGCCAGTCTGAACTGATTTTTATTTATCACAAAGCACATTGTGATATAAAGGGAAGAAAGTTAAGGACTAAACTATCTTAGCTAAGGTAACTAGTTGAAGTTGTGTATTTTTTGTGTGTATTTGTGACTCAAATTTATTTAATCTTCTCCTACTGCCCCTGGGGATTATATCCCTGTATTTCAGATCGGAATATGAGAATGAAGCAGCAATGAATATCAAGGGCCTCATTTTCAAAGTTGAGAATATGTAAATACCAAAAATGTACATATACACGGCATCTCTAAAAGCCTCGCCTTTGTTGTACTGACACTTACTTGTGCCCTGCACAGACACCAAGGCAGGTCTGACACATTTCACACGTGGGGCCTTGGAATTTGGCATCTGTGCAGTTACAGGTTCCACACTCACAGGTTCCTCTTCCATTGCAGATTTGCCCATTGGAAGCCATACATGAAGACGTATCCAAAGAGCAGTCACAAGCACTGCCAGTGAAATTGGGGTAACACTCACATACTCTACATTTGCAGTTACCATTTCCTGCATGTTAAAAAGATATTTTAGTAAACTTAAGTAAATATGCATTTTGTGGCACTGAGAAATACTTTGAATAATAGCAAAAAGAACGAGCAATACTTGTGGCACCTTAGAGATTAAAATTTATTTGAGCATAAGCTTTCCAGGGATAAAGCACACTTCATCAGATGCACAAAAAGCTTATGCTCAAATAAATTTGTTAGTCCCAAAGGTGCCACAAGCACTCCTCGTTCTTTTTGCTGATACAGACTAACACGGCTACCACTCTGAAACCTGTCACTTTGAATAATGTTTGCCATCAGGGAATATTAGAAATATAAACTGACTGATGCAAAGATAAAAAGATGACAAGTAGAACGAATGTTGCCTCCTTCGAGAGTTTTTTAGTTAACGACATTTCTCTTCCCTCCTCACAAAACCACAACCAAAGAACCGGAGTGGCTGATGAAAGGTCACTCGTGGAGACCATTATAAAATGAAGCCCCCTCCCCACAATAGGTAATCAGCATATTGGCAGCATCAGTGCAACCTCTCTCTAATAATAATTTAACATTTATATCAAGCTAGTAGCCTAGATGCCTCAATCAGGTCGGGGCCCTACTCTGCTAGGCACTATACAAACATATGGTAAACAACATAATTTGCACCTCAACCTTGTCTTAGAAGAGCTTAAGTCTCAGGACAAAAGGTCAGTTACTATTCAGGGTTGATTAAGTCCTTGGCCTCTTCTCAGACTGCTCGGAAGGATACCAAATAGTCACCAGTAGTTTATACAATGTGAACAATATCCACTAGTATCTGGGCTAAGATTACCAGCTCATTTTGTACTGGTAGAGGTTACAGTAAGACAGTGTAGTAGTACAGTATCAAGATACTTGACTCAGCATTTACCATACCCATCTTGTCAGAGCCACCCAAAGTTTCTTAGATGGGACATGTAGTAAAAACAGGTGCAAAACTCTCCCTCAAATATTGCACTGGAAATTTTCAAATAATAAACTTGATTTATGATTTCAGCTCTTTTAATCATTTATAATTTACTTTATCATTTTATATTAATACATATTGTACGTATTTGCCTGAGATGTACAATAAATTCTGGTCTCCTTTTAAAAGACAAAATTTTAAATTTTTGAAGTTCTCATAGCATTTCACAGCTTTTGTCAAATTCACTTTACATCATAGACTGAAGCTGTGATGGCAGGGAAGATATTTAAATCTGAAGTATTAGCATTTCTACTAGTACATACCATACCCTTGGCTATAGACTGATGGCCATTATATTATTAGGTAACTATTTTCAGACACTATCTGCTCAGGCCAGATTCAAATGGCTCTATATTTCATTTATTACATCCTCTAAGTCACCTAGCCACTGTTCAAATTTGTCAGCCTCACCCTGTAACATATTTGCAAAGTTTTGTACAACTATGAATTATATTTCTCACCTCCACAAATTAAGCCATTAGATCTATCACAGTTGAAGTTATCACATTCACAATATTTGCCAGAGAAGACTTCATTGGTGTTGCCCCTTTTCCTGCATACACATTGTCCGCAAACACACTCCCCATTGTTACTGCATATTTCTGTACTGTTCTCTCTTCTACAGTAAGCATCCATATCTTCACTATTTACTTCATCTGTGCTGCATTCACACTTCTTTCCAATACGTCCTTCGTTACACCTAGAGGAAAAATATATGCCTAAGATTTAAACTGAGTAAAACTCATGTGAACTGAAAATGTTTACACACAATAATATATACAAGAAATAGATTCAACAGGATAGAAGGCAGTGGTCACAGTCACTGTTTCTGCAGGGAATGGTTTGAGGTTCAAACTAGATACCAGTTGAGACTTAAGTGTAACCATCCTTGGGACCTAACTGTGCCATTAAGCAGTTTCTGAGCTGCTTACTTGTTCCAGGTGAAAAGCTGAGTCCTGTAACCTATGACAACATGGCTATGTAGCCATTATTTCTGTAAAATGAGAAATTTTACTTATTATTTTTAATATAAAAATAGTGCCAGTGGCTATTTACTATGGCTATTAACCTCTACCCCACTTAGTCTCCATCAAGGAAACATTCTCGCTTAGACACTGTGCATTCGAGGGCTGGATTCTCAGAGGTACTGAACACCCGCAGCTCCCAAGGATTTCAATTGCAGTGATGGGTTTTCAGCACTTCAGAAAATCAGGAACAAGTGTTTATGAATAAAAGGTGGGTTCTTATGGTTATCACAAACAAATCTGAGAGCCACTTAAACCAGAGATGAAGCTTTAATCAGGAAATCATTCAAGTGTAGAAAAGAGCAAGGAACTATTCTTAATACTGAATCCATTATCCTTTTTGTCTTTGTATGTGAAGTCATAGAGATATCAGTGACAGTGATGTATAAAAGTAATCTCTCTCTCCCCCCCGCTGGCAAACATAGGAACTTTGCTTTGTTTATCCAAAGGGAACGAGGAGAAAAACTCTCTTGAAAGTGAAGCAGGTAGTACTTCAGACAGGTAATATTTGATGACTCCCCCTTTCCAAATGCTTACCAGTTAGAGAAACACGCCCCAATCTGCAAGCATTCAGTGCACACACCACTTCCACTGACTTCAAAGGGAATTCCATATAAAGTATCCTGGCAAAATCAGGTCCTACATTAAATATGCTCCAGAAAACTTTCCATTAAATCAATACCTATTGCTGTTTGTATTTAATAAATAACTGCATATGAGGGAGCTGGGAAAGGGGTTGAAAACTTCGTAATTTAAAAATAATGGTTAGAGACACAAGATGGGTGAGGTAGTATCTTCTATTGGACCAACTTCTGTTGGTGAGAGACATGCTTTCAAGTTTACGCAGAGCTCTCCTTCGGGTGTCAGGGCTTGCCTATACTTCCAGCTAAATTGTCATTGCTGCGATGGACACAGCGGTGTTGATTTAGTGGGTCCGGTGAAGATAAACTAAGTCGATGGCAGAGCGCTCTCCCATCGACGTCTGTACTCCACCTGCCCGAGAGGAGGAAGATAAGTCAGTGGGAGAGAGTCTCCTGTCAACATACAGCGGTGTCTACACCGCACTAAGTCGACCCAAGTTACGTCAACTTCCGTTACGCAATTTACATAACTGAAGTAGCGTAACTTAGGTCAACTTACAGCGTTAATGTAGACCAGCCCTCAGATATGTACTCTAGGGTATGTCTACACTTAAAATGCTACGGTGGCACTACTGGTGTCTACACAGGGGCTTAGGTCAGTTTAACAATGCCACTCGGGAATGTGGATTTTTCACACCCCTAACTGATGCAGTTAAACTGACCTAATTTTCTGGTATAGACCAGGCCCCAGTGTTACACTAAATACAAGGTGGAGCAGTTTATTTAGCAGAAGTGGTTAATCCAGCTTTCCCCCACCCCATGATAGGATAGGTGTTAATGGTCCACGTCACCTTGAATGGTCCCTTGAAATATGAATTAACTGCTTATGCTAAACAATCTGTTGCACCTTGTATTTAGCTGTGACACTCTGGGTATGTCAATACAGCAAAGAAAATCTGTGGCTTGCCTGTGCCATCCAACTCGGATTCATGGGGCTCAGACAACAGGGCTATTTCATTGCTGTGTGTACTTCTGGGCTCAGGCTGGAGCCTGGGCTCTGGGACCCTGCGGGGTGCGAACCTAGAGCCCAGGCTCCAGCCCAAACCCAGAAGTCCACACAAGAATGAAACAGCCCTGCAGCCTGAGACCCACGAGCCTGAGTTGGCTGGCACAGGTCAGCCATGGGTTTTTCTTTGCTGTGTAGACATATCCTCTGAGTAATTTCCCAGAGCCGAAGGAGCACTCTGTGTAAGCTTGAAAGCTTGACTCTCTCTCACTAACAGAAGATGGTCCAATAAAAGATATTACCTCACCCTCCTTGTGTCTCTAATATTCTGGGACCAACCTGACTAGAACAATACTGCATACAAATAATGTTTGGAATGTATTGACCAGACACCAGTGTTGTTCACTACTCTCTGAGAGCTTGGATCCTGCTTCCCTAAAGGTGAAGTTCTTAGGAGTTGAGCCACATTGTCAGATTGTCTTCCAGGTTTTCTAGAAGGAATAATCTTTATTTTAGATATGTTTCTTTGACAATGAAGAGCCCAAACTGGGATTATTGGGTTGATGTCTAACTGGTCCAGTTCTAGGGCCAAATGCTGCTCTTTTAAAATCCAGTGCAACTCCAGTAAAGCCAACCAAATTAAGTCTGACTTTCACTGGTGTAATAAAGCAGAATTTGGTTTACAGTTTAATTTCCATAGCTTGTACCAAACACTAATAAATATAATTAATGAAAGGGAATTTCAAATATACATATAAACACATAGTTCTATATAGCCTAAGGGATTTTAAAACATGTAAAAATTGAAAATATCTACATAATTAGAGCCCCAAACATTAAGCATAAATAAAATAAAGAAAATAGATGAGGAAAATCACAGCATCTTAAAAGCCTTGTCTGTTAATACTGATTGGCCTTGAATTTTCATTCATCACTGGTCTTGAACAGCTGGTGCCAGCTTGCCAGGCACTCCTTCCAAGAAGCTACAAAATGCATTGTAAAACTCCTTGGAAGAAAATCCAGACTTCATGTCACAAAGGTAAAAATTAGGTCATTCTTAAAGCTCACAAGAATATTATGATTTACGCTCCACTTTTATTTGATCCTTGCAGTATTTTTCATATTAAATGGGTCTTAACATTTAAATAAGGAAACAGGAAAAATACTAAGGCCTCCATATTCTTTGAAGGACCAGATTCTGATACTTTGACTCATGCTCGGAAGTGCCTTATTACATGAATAATCCCCCTTATTTCAGTAGGACTATTTGTGGAGACAAGTTAGTATTCAACACGGGTAAGGCCCTAAGATGACCAAGCACTGTAAATGTTTCTCCCAGCCAACCTGCCCAAAATAAAAAAAAGTCTGATTAAAGAAACTATGTGCTCATATTTCCCGTTTGCCAAAAAGAATAAAAGGTCCATTTATTTACCTGCAAGCACCACACTCAAATGTTCCATTTCCCTGATGGCAGTCTGGACTATTAGGAATTCCCTCATTTTGACACTGACATTCACAGATGAACTGAAGATTAATTTCCACTTCTTCAGTGAAACCCAGTGGCTTAATTTTAATGGTTTCATTTTGTCCTGTCTTTGGACACTCGTTAGCGGTTACACTAATCTCAAATTTAACCTGTAAGCAAAATAAATGGATTCTTACATCAGTACTAAAAGGTGCTCTGCCTAAATTATTAAAAAGTAAAATATTTCAGAGAACTGCAGTCTTGTTCAATTCTTTAGATATTAAAAATGTATGTTGTCAGCTATGTATTGTATATTTCAACCGAACAGAAAAATTACCTCATCTCCAATTGAAATGTTGGCACACTTTCTGCCATTTTCTCCTGTGCCATTCACTCCATTCTTGCAGTAAGATTTATAATTGATTGTTACTCCTTTTGGTAACTTGCTGTTTTCCAAGATAACCTCTGAAGACAAGGACTAAAACAAAAATTAGTTATTAGTTAAGTAATAACTACCATGTAGCTTTAAAAGAGTTAACAAATAAAGGTGGAGCCTATTAAATGGGCATTTCCTGAAGAGAGACTTTCACAAAAATACATTCTCTACACACCAGCCTCAAGAACAGTAAAGGAGAACAAAATCTGGAAAGGAATAAAATTGCACATACAATATCCTTATTAGAAGACACTTTTCAAAATGTTCTGTGGAGGGTCGTTAGGTTTTATCAGTCCTTTCTCAACCCAAGGTGTTTTCTTAACAGTTCCCAAAGATTCACAGCTTCTGTTATAACCCACTTTCACTATTCTTTGAAGTACTACCATCATCATTCAAGGACCAGATGTAGCTTCCCTCCAGAACTTAACAACATGGTTCAAAGATTATTAAACATAAAGGTTGCTGCGGTGAAGAAAAGCACAGCTTTCTTCCTCTTCTGCCAATAAGAAAAGATCATGCAGGGGAAAATAAGCATGTCCTCTTGATCACATCAGATGCAAGAAAATACAATTAATGTTAGATGGGTTTGAAAAGAGAAGATAAGTATCAAATAAGAAAAAAAGACTTATCAATAAGATTATGCAGAGAGAATGCTAATCTTTACACACAGCTGTGCACTTTTCATCGGAATTTGACAAGATTATGCATTTATCAACATTCCATCTTCTACTCCATTCACAAGGTTTTTAAAAAAGAGCATACCTCAGAGGGCTTCTCTAGAAACTGATGCCAATATAGTTTGAGAGGAACAAAAATAAAAGCTACGTGAATTAAAAACAAACTTACATTATAGGCGTCAATAATCAGTTGAATCACATTGCTGGAATTTGCAGACAGAGTTCCAACTGCTGACTTTGGGATCAGATTTTTCAGTTCCTTTTAATATTAAAAGTAGAAAGTGTAAATTCCACACAAATATAAAACTTTAAAAGTTTCTTTATTATGTACAGAGATACAGTAGAACATCGGAGTTATGAACACCAGAATTACGAACTGACCAGTCAGCCACACACCTCATTTGGAACCGGAAGTATGCAATCAGGCAGCAGCAGAAACCAAAAAAAAAAAAAAAAAAAGGAAAGAAAATACAGTACAGTACTGTATTAAACGTAAACTACTTAAAAAAAATAAAGGAAAGGCAGCATTTTTCTTCCTCATAGCAAAGTTTCAAAGCTGTGTTAAGTCATTGTTCAGTTGTAAACTTTTGAAAGAACCACCATAAAGTTTGTTCAGAGTTATGAACATTTCAGAGTTTGAACAACTTCCATTCTCAGGATGTTCGTAACTCTGACGTTCTACTGTATACAGCCAGGAACAACTCCCAAGACCAAGACAAAAATGTTGCCAATAGTTTCAGTAACTTGTGAAGGAATAAAAACAGTGACTAGAATATTGGAAAGAAAATTCTGCAATCTTTTAAAATCCTTCTCATACCTTTTGATCGAATAAAAAAGGAAGCTATTCTCCTTAAAAACTATTTTTTAAAATACTCTCATTTAACTTAAAAAAAATTCAGACAGTATTTAATTAAGAAGATACTTCTGTAGCTATAAAAGGTTTTAGAGCCATAAGCCATATTTGCTTCTGCTGCATTAAAACAGATAGGGAGAGGGAGATCAACTGTCATCAAATGAAGGTGAAAACAAGTTAGTTCTGTTGGTAAAATCATAAAATACAAAAAATGGCAAAACCACCTTTTCAAGCACTCTAAATCAGGTATTGACAGGACTAGTTTTAAAACATGTTTAAGAGTTATGTGTTTTTCCAAAACTCCTTTCCCTTAAGGTCAGCTCTGCCCCTCCCACAATTCTCCTTTGACTCTGCTTCCCCATGCCCCTCAGGTATTTTGAAGCAAAAAGTAGGTCCTGCACTGTTATTTCTAATCTAAAAATAAGAAAGATTAAATAACTTTCTGCTTGAAAAATAAAAGCAGACTGGTAGGTTTGATATTGGGATAGGCAACTGCTCAAGAAGAGAGAGTGCTTATTAATTAGCAGGCATGGCAAAAATCACTTTCATGATCACCCATTTTCACACAAATTTTAATTTCAAATCAAATTAGTTTTGATGATAGCATACTGGATCATTAGAATCAGCCTCTCAACTGTCTGGAAAAATATACAGAAGCTTATCTCACGTGATTTAAAAAAAAAAATTTTTTACCTTGTAAACTGCCTGAAACTCCTCAGTAACGGCAAAAATTGTCTGAATGTTGTTCTCACTAAGCTTCTGTACCAGGTGAGCAATGGAGGGATAATCCTGTAAAATTAGACATGAAACTTAATTCAAAATTTAGCAGATGCAGAACAATCTTTTTTTTTCATCTTACATAATATTAAATCGCTTTTTGAATTTAAAAAGCACAGGCTTCCAACCAGACAACAATAGTTTAACTAAAGGGCAAGCTTTTTTAAAAACACAAACAAAAAACTCCCCCAAAAACAAAAAATCCACAAAACCCTTTAAGGCAGCACTGTGTCTACCAGCAGTTGAGTATTGTATAAACACATTTTAGACAAGACTAGAATATAAAATAAATATAAAATAAATCAAATCTTCACATTCCTAATCACTTCCTATAAAGTCTGATTTAATCTCGAACATTAGTGTCCTCAAACATATCTCCTATCATGTTTCATAACACTTTTGACTTAAATCAAAACCATTAGCCTTGTGTGGTGTTTTATCCATTTAAAGACGAAACAAACTGTGAAGCAAATGTAGTCTTGTATTAAACAAAACGTTTCAATTTTAATCTATGTAAAATGTGTTTGGGAACGTGTACATGCACACACTTTTTACAGCTACTTGTCTTTAGCCAATCAAGTACTTAATTATCTACACACATTTTATTTTATCTACTTACCAAAAAGCCACAAACCCATAGTTGTTAACCACACTCTTGTCTTAAACGTATTACATGCTACATATCATCAGGCCTGAATAACTTGCACCTGAAAGTCCTAAAAGAGTGGCTGAAGAGATCTCTGGCCCACTGATGTTAATTTATAATAAATCTTGGAATAATGAGGAAATTCCACAAGTCTGGAAGAGTACTAACATTGTGCCAGTATTTAAAAAAGGCAGTGGGATGACCTGGGTAATGGTAGGCCAGTCAGCCGGACATCAATGCCACACAAAATAATAGAAACGCTGATTTGGGATTCAATTAATAAATAATTAAAGTATAGGAATACTAATGCCAGTCAACATGGTTTTATGGAAAAACTTATAGAGCCACACGGGAAGGTCCTGCTGACCCTAATATGTCCACTAGTCTATGGGAGGAATCCTGTACCATCTCCACTTGTATGTCCAAAGACGAGGTCACCCTTGTAGTCATGCTTTGTAGTCATCCTGCAGAGGGGAGGACACCCTAGACCTCAAACTCAGATGACCTTGAGGGCCACATGAGGACTAGTGCATTGGCCCGAGGGCCGCATCACTGACACCCCCCACTTGCTGCCCCTGGCCCCGCCCCCACTCCACCCCTTCCATGAGGCCCTGCCCCTGTCTCGCCTCACCTCTTCTCGCCCCTTCCCTGCCCCCATTCCAACCCCTTCCCTGAAGTCCTCACCCCAACTCTGCCACCTCCATGCCCCCAGGGGGTGCAGGAGGGGTGTGGGCTCAGGGCAGGGAGTTGAGGTGCAGGAGGTGTGCAGGGTACAGCAGGGAATTGCGGTGTGGGGTGCAGGAGGTGTGCAGGGTGCGGCAGGGGGCTCAGGGCAGAGAGTTGGGGTGCGGGAGGGGTGAGGGGTGCAGCAGGGTGTTGGGGTGCAGTGTGTGGCAAGGGGCTCCAGGCAGGGGGTTGGGGTGCAGGAGAGGTGAGGGGTGCAGGGTGTGGCAGGGGGCCCAGGGCAGGGAGTTGGGGTGCAGGAGGGGTGTGGGATGCGGCAGGGGGCTCTGGGCAGGGGGTTGGGGTGCAGAAGGGGTGCAGGGTACGGGCTCCAGCCCGGCGCCGCTTACCTAGAGCGGATCCGGGGTGGCAGCGCCGCGCACTGCAGCAAGGGCAGGCTCCCTGCCTGCCTGCCTTGTCCCCAGCCCCGCTCCGCTCCGCTCCAGGAAGCAGCCGAAGTCCCTGTGGGGCGGGAGGGGAAATGGCACCATGTGCTGCTCTTGCTGCTCCTCCAGGTACCTCCCCAAAGCTCCCATTGGCCGCGGTTCCCAGTTCCCGGCCAATGGGAGCTGCAAGAGCACGGAGCCCTCTATTCGCCTCCCACTCCCCTGCCCGGGGCTGCAGGGACATACAGTAGTTCAGCCGCTTCAGGGAGCAGTGCGTGGCTCGCGGCAGCACAGGGTAGGTGGGGGGGTGGGCTGTGGGGAGCTTGGCGGGCCGCACGAAAGAACCCCATGGGCCGCATGCAGCCCGTGGGCCGCGTGCTTGAGACCCCTGCCCTAGACATCACTGCATCATCCAGTAATGAGGAGGCTGCATGCAAAGGTGGCTGAAAAGAAGTCTCTTCAACCTCTTTTGCAGGAGGCTCCAGGAGGCTCATTTGATCTCACTTGGCACTGACATCAGTATTGGGAACAACGTCCTGAATACAGCCACTGGTAGGGCATGGGGTCCCCAACCCCCCTACTAGAGCATGGAACCAAATCTCTGGACCAATGTGGACCCTCTGTAGCATACCAGGAGCGCAACTCTCTTGATGAAGGTGAACAATGCCTTCGATCCCAAGATTGAGGGGCATAATAACCTACTTCTGATTCTAAGGAAGAGACCGAGTCTCCTGACCAGGGAGGTGCCGTACCACACAGTGACAAGGTTTGGCAGTGCGTCTCCAAAGACTTAAGCAACAGGGAAAGCTTGCTGGGCTTGCCTTTTGATGGTGTCTGGCGAGGAGGTGCCAGACAGTCTGAAGTAGGTACTGGAGCTGAATAACAGGGGTAGGTAAGTGCAACAAAGACTACATATCAGCTGATAATGGATCAGCAACTCCTGCACCACCACAGAATCCGGTACCGAAAGGCACTAGAGATCTCACCACATCACATGCTTCTGGTGTGATTGGGACCGAGAGGGCTGACCTGATGCTGTTGTTGTTGCATGGAAGGGGTTGGTACAGTGCTCCAGCAGCGGTCAGTCTTAATGCCACAGGCCCCAGTGCTGGAATCCACGAACCTTCATGAGGTACTACTGGCACTGGGGAGTGCCTCCTTTCCGAGGACACTCTACCCTGTTTCCCAGCATGCCTACTGGATGTCAGTGCTGGGGATCTTGATCTTTTGGAGGAAGAATCCTTTTAAGTACCCCACCAGTGTTTCTTTTTTGGTCCTGGGGGAGGAGAGTGCTGCCGAGACATCACTCGGAACAGCCACCTTAAGAAGTGATAAAGCTTCACCTCTGTATCTTTTTTGGTTCGGGGCTTAAATTCCTTACACATCTGGCACCTGTCCTGGATGTGACCCTCACCAAGGCACTTCACACATCAAAAATGAGGGTCACTTACTGACATGGATTTCCTGCAGCTGGTGCAAGGTGTACAGCCCAGAGAACGAGGCATTCCCCAGTACCAGGTGTCAGTACTCAGAAAAAGCGGGAACTGACAGATCTACTAAACTCTTAAAAAATTAAACATACACTAAACTAACTATAACTTTATAAAAAAAAGTGTACCAACTATATACTCTAGAAATAATTTTCCTGAAAGGGAAAACATTGCCAAAGCAAGCTAACACACTCCAACTACCAATTATGGGCAGCAACAAGGAACTGAGGGGGAGTAAGGGTTGGCTCCATCCTTTATAACATCACAGAGAAGCACATAGCAGCCGAGGACGCATGCACCACCTGGAGAGGTAAGGCTAAGGGAAAGATCTCGGATGCTGGTGCACAAGTGGTGTGCACATGTGCAATCATGCAAAGAAGAATGGTAAATAGTGATGAGGAAGGGGCAGTCATTGGTCTATTCAAACAAAATACATTTTAATATAGCAAAATGAAAAGTTACACATCTAAGAACAAGGAATGCAGGCCATGCCTGCAGATTTGGGGGACTGTATCTTGGAAAGAAGCAACTCTAAAAAGGATTTAGGGCTTATAGTCAACAAGTAACTGAACATGAGCTCCTAGTGTGATGCTTTGGATGCTTGTGTAAACAAGGAAGTAGTGAGTAAGGAGACAATTTTACCTCTGTATATAGCATTTGAGAGACAGATACTAGAATACTGTATTCAGTTCTGATGGCCACATTTTAAAAGGTTTTTGAAAAATTGGAGACGATACAGAAAAGAACCACAAAAAAGATTTGATGGCTGAAGAAAATGCTTTTGCAGTGAGACTTAAAGAGATCAATCTGTTTAGCTTATTAAAAAGGCAATTGAGAGGTGACTTGATTACAGTGTAGTAGTACTTTCACAGGGAGAATATACCAGCTACTAAAGGGCTCTTAAATCTAGCATAACAAGGAACCAATGGCCAGACAAATTCAAATTACAAATCAGACAATTTTTTTTAAACCAGTGACTGTGATTAACCCTTGAAACAAACTACCTAAGGACACAGTGGATTCTCTATCTCTTTCTCTTTTCAAGTTACACCTGGATGCCTTTCTGGAAGATATGCTTTAGCCAAACACAAGTTATTAGCCTCAATACGGAGGAACAGGGTAAAATTTAATGGCCTGTGATACACAGGCAGCCAGACTAGATGATCTAATGATCCCTTTCTGACCTTAAACTTTATTAATTTACTTTGGTTTAGGCATGAATACTTACATAGTAATGACTCATTGTGTACATGTTATTTTCCAGATGACACCTCCCATCATTTGGTAAAACAATTCCACCAAGTTTACCATCTCCAGCAAAGTGGAATCCAGCATCCGTAGAAAATACCAACAATCGTGTCACATTTCTCCATCCAATTTGTGTCTTAGGGGAAAAAAAAGTTTTTTGATTTTTATTTCATTTTTTAAAAAACTAATCCCCCCCACTAATTTGCAACATACACTTAGACTTAAATACAAGGCGGCAGACATGACAAATATTTAAAAAAACAACAACCCTAAAATAAGCCTTAAAAAGTTATAGTTAGTTTATGCACATATTTTGCTCAAGTCTGTCCTGTAATATTATCAACAACAGTAGCACTTGTATAGCACCTTTCATCACAGGAGAACAAAACACTTTCTGACCTAGACTCTTGTCTGTTCTGCTCTCTAAGCACTACCTGAGTGGCACAAAGGATGAAGAAACTGCCCATATCACCCCAACTGTGAAGTTTCCGTAAGACATAATGCTGACATAACCAATTCCCATACCACTACCCTGTAGCCCAATGATAGAGAGCATGTTTGGGGTAAAAGTGCACAGTGTGCTCTGGCAAGCCCTTACTGTCAGATGGTTCCAAGGGGACCATTATCAGCTAGTGGATATTAAAGAAACCCCTAGGATGCCCTAAACTGCACAGGTTCCACAGCCAGCATAGAACGGCCAGAGAATCAGGGGAGCTATAACTAGATCCCTGACATCCGCTCTTCTCCTCTCTACTCCATCCATTGCAAATTGGGCACAGCAGAAGTTCTGAGCCTATAAATATGGGGCTCAATCCTGTAAATTTTCCCGGCCATCTACAGAAGTTATTACAGGATTGGGGTCCTAATTCATTGAAGAAGGAGGGGGAAAAAAAGCAAAATACCCATATTAGAATCTCAGAAAATTCATAGTTAAAGCTGAAATTCTAAAATAATGCTTTGGCTTCTCCTTTAAATAACAACAGCAACCTTAACTCTGACTTACTAGTTTAACATTACAATGATATTGTAAAAAAGCAATAGCTCGTGCTTGTGTTCTGGAATTTTGCATTGTGCAGGTGTGTATCAGTATCAATAACTGTAGGTGAAATTGTTTGGGAAATAACAGAATGAGAAGGAGGCACATTACAGTCTCTCAGGTTTATTTTATAGTATTATGTTTAACTTAGAGCTTCAAGTGTAGACCCGATGGTTGTACATATCAATAAGTGCTGGAGTTTCACTATTGAAATGGCCTGTAGTGAATGTTTTTTTGTTGGTGGTTTTAGAAGTATTGTGTGACAGAGAGTATCTACATTTCTATGTCCAGAATGCTAGCGGCATGACATATTACATTAGCTTCTAAGTAAAGGTTTCTAGAATATTTTTATTACTAACAGGTCTTTCCTATTTTTTTGTGAGTGTGTTGAGTAGGAAGGAAGAGAAGGTTATTATACACTTAAGATGTCACTTTCCTTTTGTTATCTCTACTGGGGCATTAAGGCTGTAATTACTTGAATAAGGATGACAGATTAAAAAAGGAAGAGGGGGTTGAAAAAGTGTAGAAAGTTGTGCCCTGGCCAAACTCAAACCAGAACAAACTACTGAGGAACCAAGGAAGTTTTGTAAGCAACTGTTTTTCAAGCTCCCATGTGAACGTTTTGAACTCTGAATCCACTGGTCCATAGAAGTCCTCCAAAAAGTAGCAAAAATTAAAAAGAGTTAAATTCCATCTACTCAGTATAAGTAGCTTGTAAAAAAGTGCAATACACAGAATTGTTTTGCATATATTTTAAAAGAAAATTATGAAGGATACATTACATGCAAAAGTCATTTGAGAACACTTGTTTTATCTTGTTAAAAACATCCATGTGCCGCAAAGATTTCATGATTTTGACTCTTCTTTTACAGAAACTTCTGGGAAGATAATGTTCATGAACTGCCCTCCCCTCCAAAGAGGGCTCATATTCCTAATTTCAAATTTCCCAATAGGGGCCTTCAGTGAGTGGAATGTACATACTGTAAAATGTCAGTGCATGCTTCCAATTCTGTTTGCTCTGTCTCCACCTGCTGCCCTAAGGATAAATCTTTCAGTCTTGATTGGTAAAGTGAAATGTAGAATTGTTTTTAAACTTCAGGTCAACAACAGTGATACACTCAGATTGCAATAAAATAGTTTGATCTAATATAGTAGTAAATAAAATTGATATACACTTACTCCACAAACTGCAACTTGCATTATTGCATCAAATCCACCTTCAGGAGAATCCAAATTGCCAGAAATGTGTTGTTTACCTACAAGTTCATTGAATAGTCTTCCCTCACTGGTAAGATTGAGCACGTTTTTGTAACTAAATGGACTCGTACAGTTTTGGTCCCCTGTACAAGGGTTCCTGAGTTTGGCTGGTGTGGTACTTATATAAGGCATCACAGTTTTCTCCACAAAGGAGCCAAATCCTAAGACAGAACAACAAAATCCCTCAGTCAGAGTGTAATTCTAGTATATATAATCATGATGGAATAGTGCACAGTTCAAAAAATTTCAATTTCCCCCCTCAATATTCCAAGTATTCTTTTGGAACAGTTTCTAAACTGTCCTTTACTAGAAGAATAGCAATAATATGAATATTGATCATTTTTCTTTTACTATTTTTCAGACAATCCAAAAAACACAAAAAACACACCAGTAAATTCAACTTTATTATTTTTAAATCTAGAAATGGGATTTTTCCCTTTTCCCACGCCCATAAATAATGAAATCTTTCTTACCAATTCGAAAATCTGAAGTTATTTTCTCCATTTCTGTCTTTAGAGCAGTACCAAGACTCTTCACATTCTCTAAATCATCCTTCATGGAGTAAGAGAGATCCATAAGGTAATAAAGATCAATGGGGTAGTCTTCAGCTCTCTTAAATTTTAAGGAAAATGTCTGTGGTTCACCTAAACCAACAAAAATAAACCCCATTCATTACAAAATGCAGAGTAACCGAACTGACATGAAATATACATTCTTAATTGAAGGTCTTTCACCAATGTCCTAAAAAAAGGTTCACCCCAACCATGAATAAGGTTACTTCTATAACTGGAAGTGTTTAACTGCAAATTAATATGTCCAGGATTTTCAAAAGTGGCTAACAATTTTGCATTTCCCATATGAAACACCTTAAAGAAGCCTGATTTTCAGAAAGGTCTGAAGGCCAACTCTCTGAAATCAGGTCCCTATAGGTTGTCTTATGTTGAATACATGAAAATCTGTGACACCAAAAATCAGTAGTCACTTTTGAAATCTTGACCTACATATTAATTTCAACAAATAATGTTCCTGCAAGATAAGTAGCATAGCTTTTTTTCCTTTTATACCACTAAAACACACAAACACAAAAGACTATGCATATGTAAAATTAAGGAGGTAAAAAAAAACTTAAAGTAAATTAAGAGTTGGTTTACCTTTCATCCCATCTCACCCTGTTGTGATTACTTATTACAGTCTTAAAACATGGGGTGAGTTTATATAACATGTAATAAAAAAAAAAAATCCAAAGATAGATCCCCTTTACATGAAAAAATTCAAGGATGAAAGACTTATTCCAAGATTCCTTTTTGCAGAAACATTGACTAATATAGTCGACTGAGTGTCTCACAGTGAAACTAATCCTTAGAATTCTACTGCCAACTCTGGCCAAGGAAACACTGGTTTCCAAGATTGCAGCTTGTCCCCCTTAGATCTGGATAGGCTTCATTAGGGCTCTGTATACTCAGATCCTACCAATGTGAAGGTTTCTGCCTGGAAGTACAGAAACTGACACTTGGAACTTAGGGCTATGCTCGGGACCTTACTGATATTCTAAAGTCTTGAAAAGATTCTACCCTAAGATGCTACAGAAGGATTTGGAAAACCTTTTACTACTGGTGTTAAGAGTGAAATCTAGTTCCCCTTCATGAGCCATACAAGTCGGTTCTAGTTTCTTCTTGACTATTTTAAATTACCCACAGGCCAAGGCCATGCCTTTGAGGCTCTGAAACTCAGGAAGACAGACACATTGACCGTTTCCCTTCATACTTCCTGAAAGTTATTGCCAATGTGAAGCCTCAAGTCAAAGTGCCACCTGCAATGGTAAGTCACTTTAGTTTCACAAACTCCCATGAAGCCACCATTCAAACCCTCACAAAGTTTCTCTCCTCCATCTGACTCTTAAAGTCTCATTTTGGCAGCCATTACTTTGTCTTGCAGAGTTTCTTAGGATTCTAGTTGAGACAGTTGCAAACTAACTTTAGTTCTACCCAGATAAAGTAGTTCTTGGATGAGCTGATTCCTAAATCAATTCTCCATTTTATCCAAAAGATGGCAAGACTTTTCATTGAGCCTACCAGATTCCTAGATCTCTGGAGTACTATTATAATTTTCTCTTGTAAGAACTCTGTTTTCCTGTCCAAAAGGAGCCAAGTCTCTATTTCAGGGATGAAAATGGCTACATAACTACCTTGTGGTTTGTGCTCATTCATCTAGGTCTGTATCCACTTCTTTGGCCTCCTAGAACAAGGTATCTTATATGGAAATCGGCAAATCTGGCTGCTGGCCTTCTGCTCTCATGGTTACCAAACCTCAAAAACTAGTTCTCAAATAGTTTCGCCTTCGGGCACAGAGTGCTTTGGCAGACAGCAGTACTCTCATAACTTTTCATTCTGTGTGTTTTTCATCTTCCCTCGCTTTTATTATTAATCTACTACTCTATTTTCCAGATGGACACACTCCAGGATGACAGGTCAAAAGCACTACAAAATGGGACAATTTTGTCTTAATCTGTAGACTAGTCTTTTCGTAGGAATAGATTTACTAATGCAAGCCCCCTACATGTTCTTTGTTATCTTTTGTTTTTATCTCAATGTTCTGTGTAAATTATGCCCATCTAGCTAAGCTTTACTTTCATTCACAGGTTATCTGAGCACCTGGAGTTACAGGGATGGGACTGCTCTTCTTCAAATCTCTGTGCTTCCTAGCAACAATCATCATTATTGCAGAAATGCATATATGTAGCATTCAAAATATCAAATTCATAAATAATACTGAAAGCCTAAAAAATATATGAAGATCAGAATTAATAATCTCCATACCTGTTCGCAGCTTCAGTACTAATTGCTGTGGCTGGATCTGGGTAATGTCCTCTGGTTTGAGCTTTTCTGTAGTATCTTTGCTACGATTTGTTACCTCTTTATTTTTGAGGACTCCTTTGGTACCTCTAGGATTTTCTATTTCATCTGGAGAGCAGCCCTTACTCTTTAGTGCTGCCAAGTCATCACATCGGGCAGAAGTTGGCTCTCCTTCTTGTAAAAATTTCTAGAAGATATGGGGAAGAACATCAAACTCACAGCAATTTACAATCTGTAACACATGGCTTGAGCACATAACACTACTTTTGGTATTTACCCCATTATTTTTATGCACCAAGAACCTCTTGAGACACTAGGGTGACCAGACAGCAAGTGTGAAAAATCAGGACAGTGGGTGGGGGGTAATAGGAGCCTATATAAGAAAAAGACCCAAAAATTGGGACTGTCCCTATAAAATCGGAATATCTGGTCACCCTAAGACACACTGGCAATTTTTTAAAAAAGTGTATTTTAAATTGTAAAATATAAAACTCTGAAATATATTGTTTTACTAAATTTAGTAATGACTATAGTGAAAAATTTATCCAGTACAGCAGCTCATGGTTAACTTTACTAAAGTAAATCTGTGCATGTGACTGAGGCAAGGTAAAAAAAAAAGTGTTCAAAGTCATTCTTCCAACAGAAACATGAAGTCACTATTCAATTAACTACTCTGAGATGCTCGAAAACCACCAACAACAAATGAGAAAATCTGCCTTTCCTCAACTAGCCTACAAGAAACTGAACATATTTAATTGATATGTGCGGCAACAGAACTTTAGTTTTGCTTTTTTTGGAAACCTTGTAATTAAATAGTACATCACAGTATTTGGGTAGACTATAACAGAATTACAGTGCTTTGATGACCCAAAGAAGAGCTCTATGTAACTCAAAACCTTGTCTCTCTCACCAACAGAAGTTGGTCCAATAAAAGATATTACCTCACCCACCTTCTCTCTTTAGTGATGTATACAACCCCTGACACATTTGGGAAAAGTTCAATGAGGAGGAGGAAGAGTCAGAAATGTACTTCTGAACTAAAGAGTCTTGGACAACTTTGTCTTGAACAAAAGCTACCATCCCACAATCCACAAAAGCATTTTGACCTGTAAATACAGTATGAATACATGCACTCATATGGCTTCCAGTATGAGGCATTTTTAATCACTGGAAGAAAGGGGAAGTTTTTTCAATACATAAGCAAAAATTGATGATATTTATGCATGGCTCCTAAAATGTGTCAGACATATTTATTTATGTGAAACTGGCCAGGAGCTACATGAATCTGCAACCAAAACGACAAAGTTGAAGTTTACTAAATATATTCCAATATTTACGGAGGGTATGTGTGTGGAGCAGTAAATAGGTAAGGCTTCCTGTCTTATTAAGTATAAGTCTTATTACTAAAAATCAGGAAACTTACATTATAAACTTGCATTTGGCAGCAACCACGCTAGTTAAAATCGTAAAACACTCTCCATTAAAAGTCCTGTTCTCAGTTTTGTATAGTTTTCTGAAACATTTACATTTCAGGTTAAGATTTTCCATACCTGATCCCTGTTCAGGTTTTTTTTTTTTTTTTAGTTGGAACAAACAGTTCAACATATGTGGCTAAGACTGTAGAATAAATTGTATGATATTATATTGTATTATTTGATACATAAGATCAGACCCTGTACGTTCAATCTTAAATTTTGCACTTCCTGACTTGAGTACTTAATTACATAACCTTGCATTCTCTCCTCTTTTTTTTTTGTATGAAATATAAACCAAAAACACCAATCCACCCTAAGAATCAAATACTGAAACTTCAACATTTCAGGTTTAAAACCTATCTAAACCTCTTAAACCTCCCCCTCTCAGCTTCCCTCTTCCAGTATGTCTGTATTTAAAATTACCAATCCTCTAATGTCACTGGGAGAATATAATTAAACACATCCAGACAGACTCCAGGCTGGAATGATTTTAAATAACTATGAGACAGATCTCCTAAAGTCTGTGTGCCCTTAACATTTGGCAATGAAAGAGAGATCAAAATCTCTGGCACTTTCTGATGGGCAGACCTAGCCAATCCAGATTTCATCCAGTTATTTAGCATAAGATACTTAAATTGTTCTTTAGCTTTGATTTAGACATTGAAGTAAATGGCTACTATTGAAAATCCTAAAATAGGGTAAGAATAGATAGTTTTTAGGGTACTAAAACACCTAAGACAAAACATCAGAGAAAGCATTTCACAAATATACTCACTTGCGCTTTGCACCAGCCACAGTTTGGTCCTGCTTGTATACATTCCCCACATGATTTTGCATTAGCTTTTATACAATCACTTCCACCTATCAGGGAACAAAAATAAATTATTTCATTTTAAAATATGCTGGTAATAACACACTTAATTTTAAATAAATTCCTCGCTGCTAGCCATGTAACTCAAGATTAATCCAGTTCAAACAGGCCACCAAGAAAAAGCAAAATATGAGCTATTATTTTATTATTATTACTGCTTCTCTAACATGTTACCATGAAGTACATGAAGGCAAAAGTGTGCTATTTATATTAAATGAAACCGTGGTAAAAATATACAGTTCAACTTTACTTTAAATCAATCTATTGCTGAATTCAAGATTGTTACAACATTTAGATGTACCTGGTTGGGCAAATCCATGCCAAATCGAGCAACATAGTAGTACAACCCAGATGAGCGAGTTGAAATTTGTCTGGAAAATAAAATGTAAGTAGTTGAGCTACTAATATACCAAACATAGTAGGACAGCATGGTAATATGGACATACAAATGTGATTCAGACATTATTGTGATGACATGCCTCAATTAATCTTGTCAAATAGGATAGGTGAGTGTGTTATGACCTGGTTAAACAAAATATGATTGTACTTCTAGTATATGCAGATTGGATGTTATACTAGGAAGGTACCACTGTGGAGAGTTTATTTTCAAAATTATTTTTTTAAAACTCATCTTGACTTAATACAGTGAAGTTAGCACCCTGTAAGGAATATGAGGGCTTTCCTACATAAACATTCAGTTTGCAGCAAGCTAGAGTGTGAATCTGCCCCTCCCTAGCCCGCTGAGCACTCACTGTCCATGGGGACCCTGCTGATACACACTAACAATTCCTCAGTGTGTTCTGATCTACTCTGCTTTGAAACAGCAGTAGAGCAAAGAATACTAACCACTAGTGCAAGTCTTCAGGGTCTATATGAACAGTTAGTGAACAGCAGGCTAGTGAGGGATAGATTCACACTCTAGCTTGCCGAAAACTAAATGTTCACGTAGACAAGCCGTAAGTAGCACAATTTTTTCCCTCCAATATGTATTACTTTGCATTTATCAACACTGAACTTCATCTGCTATTGTGATGCCCATTCATTTTGTTTGGTTAGCTCCCTCTGATGTTCTTCACATTCTTCTCTGAACTGACTAACCTAATCAACGCTGTCATCTGCAAAATTTTGCTACCTCACTGCTCACCCCTCCATCCGATTGTTAATACATATATTAAACACTGCACTTAGTACAGAACCTGGAGATATCCTGCTGTTACCTTTTGCCATGATGAAAACTGCTAATTTATTCCTTACTCTTTGTTTCCTGTCCCTTAGTCAGGTTTTGATCCATGACAATACTTTGCCTCTCATGCAAGGACAGCTTCATTAATTTAGTGGCTTCTAGTTAGAGATCTTATCCAAGGCTTTTCAAAAGCATAAATAAATTATGTCAGTTGGTTCTCCTTTATATATTATATTATTGACACTTTCAGTGTATTTTAACAGATTTGTGAGTCATGATTTTTCTTTGCAGAAACCGCATTCTTTAGAACCTAACATATCATGATCTTCCTGGTGTTTTATTTTTCTGTTTTTAATTGTTTCAACAAATTTACCAAGTATAGATGTAAGGCTTGCTAGTCTATAATTCTCTGGATAAAAGTAGATGATTTTTTAAAAAATTATTTTTTTTTTAATTTAAATCAAATAGAGGGGTTTAAAATTGATTTTGACATTATATCAACCTATGTTAATACCTAAACTTACTATAATTTATTAACATCATTTAATTATAAAAAATAAAATTAGGCAGTACATGTTTGCTGCTAAGTTTTAAAGAAAATCAAACCACTGAGCTGGTAGAAGTCACTGGCTAAACACCTGGAACCAGAGTTTGTTGAAATGATAAACAAGCTTTTAACAGCAGCATCCTCTTCTGCAGGTGCACAGAGCCGGCTCCAGGCACCAGGCACCCAAGCACATGCTTGGTGCGGCACCTGGTAAGGGGCGGCGGGGGGAGCGCGGCGCGGCATTCCGGGGGGGGAGGGGCGCTCTGGCGGCGCGGCGCTCGGCAGGGGAGCAGCGCGGGGCTCGGCACGAGGGGGGGGGGGGGTCCGGGGGGCGCTCGGGGGGGGGGGGGGGGGGGCAGCGCTTTTTTTTGCTGCTTGGGGCAGCAAAAAAGCTAGAGCCGGCCCTGCAGGTGCAGAGAATATTTTCTTCATTTCAGTTTATTCAACTAATTCAGTTCAATTACTTGCTCCTTCAAAATTAAAAAAACAATTGGAAATTGAAAAAGCAGGAAGACTTGTTTTCCCTCTTCCAATTTATGAATAAAAACTAGGTGTGTCTAGTTCTAAACTAGCGACTAGTTCTAAAAACTTGAAGGACATGGTGACCAAACAAACAGCTCAATTCACTAATTACAGATCATATTTAATTTGTTTAATAAATTGGTTAATTTTAAATGCAAAACATGTTTTGATTAACTCACTTTTTTTTCTAATGTATCTAGCTCATTTAAGGTAGCTTTATTTAATCAATACAAAATTAAAAATGCTGTTTGTGCATTTTAAATGATTTTTAAATTCCAAACAAAAAAAACAAAACAAAAAACAAAAAATAAAAAAAAAAAAAAAAAAAATCAATCTAGTAAATAAGCGTTTTTTCTACCATAATTAAAAAGAATGTAAAAATTAAGAATCTGAATAAATGCAAATTATGCTTCATAATTGCTTAAATAAATATGTATAGTTATTGTGTATCCTCCTGGTTACCAAAAAGAAGCATTAAATTTAGTGTAAAGGCTATATTTAGCTGTAAAACAACATGATGTAATGGTTAAAAGCCAACGAGAATCAATCTTTCTTTAGGTAAAGAATTAAAAAGTACAAATCCAAAACAAGATTAAAATCAATTATTTAAATCAAGGTTCCCTGCTTGCCAATTTAAGTCATGATTAAAATCGGTGGATTTAAATCAATCCACCATGCTTCAACCACTTCATACTTATGCATCCAATAGATTTGATGGAGCTTACCATTTGGGCCTGGTACCTCATTTTTATTACGAAAAAAGAGCAGTTATCTCCCTGTGGTGATGACTGATGCACAGAAATCATTTAGTTTTTTATAAACATCCTTAATTGGTCCCTTTATCCCTGGTGATCGAGCAGACCCACCAATTTAAACTAAACATTAGAAAAATGCCCTGATTTTGTGATATGTTGGACTGAATAATAGTCTCTCAAGGAAATTTGTGGAAGCATCATTTTTCAGTTATTTAAAATCAGACTGGACAAAGGCACTGTATAATATACTAAAGAGAACAGGCCGGCATTTTGATATGACCTAACAGGTTTTCCCTCCTTATTCAGCTACCAGTCAATTGTTATTTTAGGAAGATATCACAGTGATGAAAACACTCTTTTCCTGTCATTTCATTTAGTCCAAATGGCCATAAATTAGTTAAATAAATGCACCATCTTCAAAATAAATTACTCCTTCTGTTCTCAGAATGAAGGTTGGAGAAGGTCATAATATAGATAATCCCAGGTTAGAGTGCAGATTCTAGTGTGTACAATAATGCTCCACAGTCTGTTGGAATATAAATAGGTATGAAATGTTTTTATTTCCATGGTTTCATACCATAGGTAGTTATTTGAAGCCCTCCCAGACATCTTCAAAGTACCAAAATTAGATGTAATGGAATTTAGGCAGGAAGAAATTAAATTTAGTAAGATATTTTACTGTGCAAATGTAAAAACTCAGAGAAACTATTAAAAATAAGACTCAGTGATCAGTTACAAATAAAAACACAAACAAAATTTTCACATAACTATTTACAAAAGAAATGTCTCATTCTGAGTGACTTTAAAATGACTTTAAAATGGATCTGAAAATGTCAGGAATCAGGCAAGACAAAAAAGGATTAAGTAAGTCTTTTCTTTGCACTACAAATCTTAATAAAGATATCCCTAAAAAAATATGAGTAAGCTACATATTATGCATATTTTATAAGAAAAGAACAGGATTTGAATCCTTATAAACCACTGTATCCAGAAAATTATTTGACTTCTAGTTTCCCTAATTATTATGGAAACACCTGGTAGTAATTTCATAGTGTTCTAAAATGGTGCATATGATCCTGTTTTCTCTACAAGCATATAGCCAATCAGTGGGAAATTTCAGTTCTTAGGCACTTTAAATTTTCTATGTAATTCTTATCTGGTTTCGCTTCATAACACTTTTAACAGAAATTACATAGGGTTACCATATTTTGAGCCTCCAAAAGGAGGACACTCCACCGGGCCCCGGCCCTGCCCCCAGCCCTGCCCACACCCCCGCCCCAACTCCGCCCCTTCCCCAAAGTCCCCGCCCCAACTCCGCCCTCTACCCTGCTTCCCGCGAACATTTGATTCGCGGGAAGCCTCAAGCAGGTAAGGGGGGTGTGGGGGGAGGAGGCGCGGCCCAGTCTGGCCCCCCCCGGCGTCTCCAGCCTGGGTCGGCTCGGGCTCTGGGGTGCCGGCCCCGGGCCAGCCTCCGGCCGAGCACCCCCGGCCCGCCCAGCACTGCCGGTCCCCGGCCCGGCCGGCCCGGCCCCGCTGGCCCAATTTTCCTGACATGTCCGGCTTTTGGGGATTTCCCCCCGGACGGGGATTTGGAGCCCAAAAAGCTGGACATGTCCAGGAAAATCCGGACGTATGGTAACCCTAAATTACACTATTTGAAAATGGGCTCTGGCTGCTCATTTTCTTTGGCAGGCTTACATTTCTTTGCTGACAGATTTCTTTTTAAAATTGTCTATTTTTCAAAAATATTGGAAGAGAAGAGAATTATTAGTAGATCTGGGGCAGTGGGGATAGGCTTTTTGTTTTCTATAAAGGATTTAGGAGCATTTTTAGTTGCTACTGAAAGTTTACATACTCTGTACCCAAGCCTGATTGATAGGGAATAGGTGCACCGAAGATGGACTGAAAATCTTCTCCATCAGGATCTACACTTTTTTATCCAATTTTATACTACAATGGAAAAGGTTTCACACGCTGCCACAGGAGCTGCATTTCTGTCCCCAACAGAATTGCCTTCCCCATCAAACTGCTAACCCTAATTTAAACATTAATTAAAAACAAACAAAACAAACAAAAAACTAGGAAATTAAGACACACCAAAAAAAAAAAAAAAAAAACCAAAAAACTGTGCAGCAGTTAGGGTTCTCTCTCTCTCTCACACACAAAATATACCTGACACAAAAAGAAATGGAAAGCTAAGCTACCTAACAGTGCATAATCCTTTAAGTCCCACACACCTTACCAATATCCGACTACTGTACACCAGAGACCATGCACTGCATCCTGAATTCTACCCCACTAGGGGTGTGAGCCTTCCCTCATCCTCTAACTTCCCATGTGCACATACGCACCCTTTGCCAAATTACCCTCTCAAAAACCAACTATCACACTTAACATCAGGTTTCAGAGTAGCAGCCGTGTTAGTCTGTATCCGCAAAAAGAACAGGAGTACTTGTGGCACTTTAGAGACTAACAAATTTATTAGAGCATAAGCTTTCGTGGGCTACTTCTTTGAATGCATAGAATGGAACATATATTGAGGAGATATATATATACACATACAGAGAGCATGAACAGGTGGGAGTTGTCTTACCAACTCTGAGAGGCCAATTAAGTAAGAGAAAAAAAACTTTTGAAGTGATAATCAAGATAGCCCAGTATAGACAGTTTGATAAGAAGCAAGTGTGAGAATACTTACATGGGGAGATAGATTCAATGTTTGTAATGGCTCAGCCATTCCCAGTCTCTAGTCAAGCATAAGCTGATTGTATCTAGTTTGCATATCAATTCAAGCTCCGCAGTTTCTCATTGGAGTCTGTTTTTGAAGCTTTTCTGTTGCAAAATTGCCACCCGCAGGTCTGTCACTTAACATCCACAACTATTAATGTTTGGGGGAAATAATTGGATAAAGGGGTCTGTGCGGAGTGTGATAGAAGGGAAGAGTTAAGGTTGCAGTATGTAGTCTGTGGTGTACCGTACCTGTGGTAATGGTAATGAGTGTGCCTGTGGGTAGAGAAAGGTATGTATTCTTAGGTAACTTTGCATTTCCTTGCTTTTGTGGGTTTGTACCAGATATATTGTGCATGTAGAAATCCTATTTCACAATTAAGTTTTTTGAGTATTAATTTACAAAAAGCTTCAGTTTACGTATAATATATGCTGCTTCTTTTCATTGTATTAAATTCAATAAGTAGAATTAAATTGCTGGCACCACACAGCCTTTACCGTTAGTGGAAATGAGAAATGCTAAGCAGATCACCTTTTTAGGGCAGCCTAACTGTGGACGAACAGCAAATCCATGCAGACTATATAAATAAGTCTACAAAGATGTGACACGCTGTTGAAGCTATGACTAAGACAGCTTGGAACAGAAACATTCCTGAGGAAGTGCAGCCCTATGATGAATGTAGTTCTGGGCATAGATTCCTCATAAAGTTAACAACTAAAATGTCTTTTTCCATATATGGGAAGGCCAATGCCTCTCCTGAAACAAATGGCCTACCCATCCTATACATACTAGTTCACTTCCTTTAACTGTATTGCTTAATAGTTTTTCCATCTGGGCTGTTAAATAAAACATTTCAACAAAGATTTGTATCTCTGATAATTATGGATCCAGACACTCCTAGCAAAGTCACAAGCACCCTCAAGCTCCAAGCTCCTCACAGCACTAAACCACACGATTCTGTCCCAGAATATAATTGATTGCTACAGCAAATGCATGAGAGCATTGTTTAGGTATTTTAAATAAACCACTTTTTTTTTTTTTTAAATAAATCTGCTTTTTCTTAAAATGCTGCTATGATTTTTTTTTTCTGATTTAACCATTTTAAGTTTAAAAAGACCAAACCTGCAAAAGGTTGAATCCTCACTGCTATTTACAGAAATTTTTCCAGCTATCAAATCATCCGGTTTCCTACAAAAACAGTTTAAACTATGTCCTCATGAGAACTTGATTTAAAATTAGGATTGCCAAATTTCTACTCCCACAAAACCCAACACCCTAGCCCTGCCCCTTCCCTGAGGCCCCGCCCCTCATTCACTACATTCCCCCTCCCTAGGTGGCTCTCTCTTCCCCACCCTGACTCACTTTCACTGGGCTGGGGTAGGGGGTTGGGGTGCTGGAGAGGGTGATGGCTCTAACTGGGGGTGCGGGCTCCAGGGTGGGACCAGAAATTAGGGGTTCAGGATGTGGGAGGGGGCTCCGGGCTGGGGCAGGAGGTTGGGGTGCAGGAGGGGGTGAGGGCTCTGGCTGGAGGTGCAGGCTCTGGGGTGGGGCCAGGGATGAGGGGGTTCAGGGTGCAGGAGGGGGCTCCAGGCTAGGGGGTTGGGCTGAGGGATTCAGAGTGCGGGAGGGGACTGAGTTGAGGCAGAGAGTTGGAGTACAGGAGGGGGTGAGGGCTCCGGCTTGGGGTGCAGGCTCTCGAGTGGGGCCATAGGGTATGGGAGGGGCCTTTGGGCTGGGGGTCATGAGGGGTTCACAGGGTGTGGGAGGGGCCTTTGGGCTGGGACAGGGGGTTGGCGTGCGGGGGGGGGTGAGGGTTCTGGCTGGGGGTGCAGGCTCTGGGGTGGGGTCGGGGATGAGGGGTTTGGGGTGCAGGAAGGGGCTCTAGGTTTGGGGGAGGCTCAGGGCTGGGGAAGGGGGTTGGGGCTTGGGCTTACCTCGGGCAGCTCCCAGGCAGCGGCGCAGCGGGGCTAAGGCAGGCTAGCCCCCACCTGTCCTGGCTCCACGCTGCACCCCAGAAGCAGCCGGCAGGTCTGGCTCCTAGGCAGGGGGGCCAGGAGGCTCTGTGATCTGCTCTCGCCCGCAGGCATCATCCCTGCAGCTCCCATTGGCCGCAGTTCCCAGCCAATGGAAGTCCGGACCCAGTGCTCGGGATGGGGGCAGTGCGTGGAGCCCCTTGGTGCCCCCACCTAGGAGCAGGACCTGCCGGCAGCTTCTGGGACGCAGTGCGCAGCCAGGACAAGTAGGGACTAGCCTGCTTTAGCCCCACAGCACCGCCGACCAGACTATTAATGGCCTGGTCGGCGGTGCTGACTGGAGCCGTCAGGGTCCTTTTTCAACCGGGCATTCTGGTCAAAAACCAGATGCCTGGCAACCCTACTTAAAATATTTCTGCACATTAACAACTGTCTAATGGTATTTTAGCAGAGTGTGTGTATGTACCTATTTTACAGAGGAAGGTTTGTATATAGCCTTGGGTCTTTGGACATGTGGCTTTCTGAGTTTCCTTGCTATTTGTATTTATCTGTATTATGTTTACTTGGAAGGTTTTTTAAAATAAAATATAACAGAGAAAAAGTTTTGAGGCTACTACTTGTAATCACTCATAAGGAGTGTTCAAGTTGTCAGTGAACAAAAAGGATAAAGGCTCCTTTGTAACGTAAATATTTTTAAACTGAGAATGCAACATATGCATATTGTTTAATGTGCCAGTTCCTGTGACATCTAGGTGCCAAGGTTCTCCCTCAGGAAACCCCAGGCATCTTGAAACTTTTTTTCCTTTACTACATAAACAGTTAGCTATCATTTATTAAATTAGTGGTAGCATAAATGTGCTTGATACAGAGGATAAGAGTAATGGAAATATGAACCTTTCCAAGCCACCTCATCCCTTCTCATATGTTCAGCTTGTTGGAAGTATTGTAGTCTTAACACATATAAAGTTTGTTTTACACAATGTATATGTGATACAGTATACAACCTGCCTGGGCTGTGGATCAGGAAGCTTCAGGATTCTGGGAGGCAAAGGTTAATGGGCAGACACCAGAAGCAGGTGGAGCCCATTAACTTCCCAGGGCAGAGACCAGAAGCAGGTGGAGCCCATTAAGTTAGTTGCTGACACCACTAGGAAAGCTGAACAGCTACAGGGAGTGAAGTTGGCTACCCACCTTCAAAGAGGATCCAGCTAAAATGAATGAATTTGTTTTGAAGCCTGGTTTAAAGGTAATTTGGGATTTCTGTTTATCTTTCTGAAAGAAAGAGAAAACTAGAGATTTTTGTTTACTAAATACTGAGACAGGGAAATTTGGAACTGAGTGCAGGGCAATCCCTAGAAGAGAATTTATATTCCTGAGGGTTTATTTATTTATTTATTTTAAGGTGGTGGGAGAGGTGTTCAAGACCTTTTGCCCATCCTGAGTACAACACTGTTGCAATTTACTCTACCCTCGATACTAACTGTGGGTATCCTTAAGTTACGTGAGTTCTGTAAGCAACAACTTTATGTTCCATAGCAGCACTAGACCACCAACTAATAGATTTCTGGTATTCTACAAACTGTCCCCCCTCCCTTTCTTACGCCTTCCACCCAAAGGGGTTCTGTAGATCCTACTAGGGAAGCACTATGTCCATAACTCTGAAGCTTAATCAGAAGCACTGATCATTAGATGTGAATCTGTGCTTCTGAACAGTCAGTGATGTTGTCAGTTCTATCATGTATTGCTATAAAATACAAGTAATGTGGGGAGTAAAGTTTTTAAAAGTGCCTGAGTGATTTAGTCTCACTGAAAATCAATGGAACTAAAGAACCTAATGGGATTAAGGGGCTTTCTAAATCTTGATTCCCAGGTGTCACAATTCCCAGATGTCATAATTGAAGATTCATATATAAACAAATATCAGTCTATAACATCACCAGACTCAGACCAGGGCTCAATAAAACTGAATTGCAACTACTCATAAATGAAGTCTCTAGAGTATTGGTTTTTATATGTAGGATATAGTTCAGAGATGGGCAAACTACAGCCTGGAGGCCACATCCGGCCCAAGGGACCATCCTGCCCGGTCCTTGAGCTCCCGGCTGGGGAGGCTAGCCCCCTGCCCCTCCCCCGCTGTCCCCTCTCCGCCGCAGCCGCACAGGAAGCACTCTGGGTGGCAGCGCGGCACGCTCCTGCAGGGCAGCGCGGCAGCATGTCTGGCTCCGGCCAGGCAGCGGGGCTGCCAGACATGCTGCTCTGAGCAGCATGGTAAAGGGGCCGGGGGGTTGGATAAGGGGCGGGGGGTCCCGGGGGCAGTCAGGGGACAGGAAGCAGGGGGCGGTTGGATGGGGCGGAGGTTCTGGGACGGGGAACGGGGAGGTTGGATAAATGTGGGAGTCCCAGGGGGCCTGTCAGGGGTATGGATAGGGGTCAGGAGATGGGGAACGGGGGGGTTGGATAGGCACGGGGTCTCTGGGGACCTGTCAGGGGACTGGGAGCAGAGGAGTTGGATAGGGGGTGGGGTCCTGGGGGGTGGTTAGGGGCAGGAGGGGGCGGTTAGGGGACAAGGAGCAGGGAGTGTTGGATGGGTCAGGGGTTTTGAGGGGGGCAATCAGGTGGCAGGAAGTGGGAGGGGGCCAGGCTGTTTGGGGAGGCACAGCCTTCCCTACCCAGCCCTCCATACAGTTTTGCAACCCCAATGTGGCCCTCGGGCCAAAAAGTTTGCCCACCCCTGATATAGTTGGTTCAGAATAGAACAGCTCATGTTACAGGCTACAATGTCTTGATCATCAGACTCCTGTTAAAGTCTCTGTAGGCTTGCTGTCATTGATTTCAAAAGTAGTTCTATCCATATTCAAGATTCTTGAATGGATACGGCATAGTCAGTCTTTCCAGCTGAATATTGTGGTCAGAATTAATTTGTTTTGCCTTAGTTGTAAACTTAGCTTCAGGGCACTTTGTTTCTATGTATTTCCAAATATCCCTCACCCACACCCACCTACTCTTCTCCCCACACCCCCAAGCTATGAAATTCACTGACTAATGCAGGGGTCAGCAACCTTTCAGAAGTGGTGTGCCGAGTCTTCATTTATTCACTCTAATTTAATGTTTTGCGGGCCAGTAATACATTTTAACATTTTTAGAAGGTTTCTTTCTATAAGTCTATAATATATAACTAAACTATTGTTGTATGTAAAGTAAATAATGTTTTTAAAATGTTTAAGAAGCTTCATTTAAAATTAAATTAAAATGCAGAGCCCCCAGACTGGTGGCCAGGACCTGGGCAGTGTGAGTGCCACTGAAAATCAGCTCACGTGCCGCCTTTGGCACATCTGCCATAGGTTGCCTACCCCTGGTCTAATGGAATTGAAGACGCTAAACTTCACCTAATTCAGAGTCCAAAGAAATATTCACATAATTCAAAAGCTATAATAACTAGTCAGCTTTGAAGGACATCCATATACATTATTGTCATGATTGCAGCTGGTGAAGCGTCCTAAATAGATCCCTTATGTTGACAGAAACCGTGTGTTATGAATTTCTTCTAATATGAAGTATCTAACTTAACATAGGTACATGACAGGCAGAAAGAAGGAGTGCAAGAGAAGCAGAAAGAAGTAAGGAGGACGGAGTGACAGGAAAGGAGGGCATAGAAAATGTTGAGAACAAAATTAGCATAGTATGAAAGATGAGAAACCCAAACAGGGCGGGAGAAGGGCAGAAATAGAATGAGCAAGGGAAAAAACTTCAAGTGGGCCACACACAAGCTGGGAACAACAGTCCTTTGAAGGAACTAGGCTGCAAGGGACAATGTGGGGACGCTGCAACTGGCAGAGGCCTGTTTCTTTGTTATGAGCCCAGTGAACAATGGCTGCATCCCAGTATATGCCCCATCATTCAGTGCACTGGAATGGCCTCCTAGAAGGAGCAATGTGGTTTACACTGTTCCTACTTCAAGACGTTATAACCTTTTTTCTGTTTTTAATGGTTGCACAGTGCCCAGCACAACGGGAGATGGTTCATTACTTAGGCTCTTAAGGGCTACTATAATACTAGTAATTTAATTTAATACTTAACATAATAGAATCTGCATAAGTGTAAGTGTTAACCAGGTTTATACAGTTTAGTTTTGTCCTAATGTGGACAGGGTCTTATTTATACTATACTTTCTTCATACTGCTTTGTTTAAATGTGTGTTCAAGCCAAGATTCCATGGTTTAAGACAGAGGTGGGCAAACTACGGCCCACGGGCCACATCCGGCCTGCGGGACCGTCCTTCCCAGCCCCCGAGCCCCTGGCCCGGGAGGCTAGCCCCTGGCCCCTCCCATTCTGTCTCCCCTCCCCCGCAGCCTCAGCTCGCCCTACCGCCGGCGCAATGCTCTGGGCAGCAGGGCTGTGAGCTCTTGGGGCAGTGCAGCTGCAGTGCCCGGCCTGACCCAGTGCTTTGTGCTGCGTGGTGGTGGCGGCGGCGGCAGCGTGGTCCGGAACAAGGGGTTGAATGGGGGCAGTCGTTCCCGGGGGGGCAGTCAGGAAGGAGGGGGGTTTGGATGGGGTGGCAGGGGGCAGTCAGCGGACAGGGAGAAGGGGTGGTTGGATGGGGCAGGGATCCCGGGGGGGCTGTCAGGAATGAGAGGAGGGGTTGGATGGGGCAGCGGGGGTCCGGGGGCAGTCAGGGGACAGGGAGCAGGGATGTGTGGATGGGGCAGGGGTTCCAGAGGGGCCGTCAGGGAATGGGGGGGGGGAGGGGTTGGATGGGGCAGGAGTCCCGGGGCGGGGGGGGGGGGGGGGGGGAGGAGAGGGGGGGGGCGGGGGCCAGGCCATGACCCCTCCCCTAACCGGCCCTCCATACAATTTACGAAACTCAATGTGGCCCTCAGGCCAAAAAGTTTGCCCGGCCCTGGTTTAAGAAGTTATTCTGGCAAACATATCAATGTTAGAAAGGGAAGTACTGCTTATAGACATGGGGGATTTTTACAGCTTATAAGTTATGCATAAACACTGCACAAAGGAAATGAATTAGAACCGAATTGAGACTTAATTCCTGGTGCAATTGTTAATACTTTATTTCTAGGGCTGTCAAGCAATTAAAAAAATTAATCGCGATTAATCACGCTGTTAAACAACAGAATACCATTTATATAAATATTTTTGGACGTTTTCCACATTTTCAAATATATTGATTTCAATTACAACACAGAATACAAGTGTACAATGCTCACTTTATATTTATTATAAATATTTGCACTGGAAAAATAAAAAATAGTATTTTTCAATTCACCTAATACAAGTACTGTAGTGCAATCTCTATATCGTGAAATTTGAACTTACAAATGTAGAGTTATGTACAAAAAAAGAACTGCATTCAAAAATAAAACAAAGTAAAACTTTAGCGCCTACAAGTCCACTCAGTCCTACTTCTTGTTCAGCCAATTGCTCAGACAAACAAGTTTGTTTACATTTGCAGGAGATAATGCTGTCTGCTTCTTGTTTACAATGTCACCTGAAAGTGAGAACAGGCGTTTGTTTGCATGGCCCTGTTGTAGCCAGCGTTGCAAGATATTTATGTGCCAGATGCGCTAAAGATTCATATGTCCCTTTGTGTTTCAACCACCATTCCAGAGGACATGCGTCCATGATGATGATGTGCTCTGCTCAATAACAATCCAAAGCAGTGCAGACCAATGCACGTTCATTTTCATCATCTGAGTCAGATGTCACCAGCAGAAGGTTGATTTTCTTTGTTGGTGGTTCAAGTTCTGTAGTTTCCACATTGGAGTGTTGCTCTTTTAAGACTTCTGAAAGCATGCTCCAAATCCTGTCCCTCTCAGATTTTGAAAGGCACTTCAGATTCTTAAACCTTGGGTCAAGTGCTGTAGCTATCTTTAGAAATCTCACATTGGTACCTTCTTTGCGTTTTGTCAAATCTGCAGTAAAAGTGTTCTTAAAACGAACATGTGCTGGGTCATCATCCAAGACTGCTATAACATGAAATATACGGCAGAATGCGGGTAAAATACAGAGCAGGTGACATACAATTCTCCCCCAAGGAGTTCAATCACACATTTAATTAACACATTTTTTTAATGAGCATCATCAGCATGGAAGCATGTCCTCTGGAATGGCGGCCAAAGCATGAAGGGGCATACGAACGTTTAGCATATCTGGCACGTAAATACCTTGCAATGCGAACGTCTGTTCTCACTTTCAGGTGACATTGTAAATAAGAAGCAGGCAGCATTATCTCCCGTAAATGTAAACAAACTTGTTTCTCTTAGCGATTGGCTGCATAAGAAGTAGAACTGAGTGGACAAGTAGGCTCTAAAATTTTACACTGTTTTGTTTTTGAGTGCAGTTATGTAACAAAACAAAACAAAAAAAATCTACATTTGTAAATTGCGCTTTCACAATAAACAGATTGCACTATGGTACTTGTATGAGGTGAATTGAAAAATATTTTCTTATTTTTGCAGTGCAAATATTTGTAAAATAAAAATATAAAGCGAATACACTTTGAATTCAGTTGCAATGCTATGATTTCAATTACAACACAGAATACAATATATTTGAAAATGTAGAAAAACATCCAAAATATTTAATAAATTTCAGTTGGTATTCTATTGTTTAACAGTGCGATTAAAACTGCAATTAATCCCAATTAATTTTTTTGAGATTAATTTTTTGAGTTAAATTGCGTGAGTTAACTGAGATTAATCAACAGCCCTATTTATTTCTTCTACTCTTATTCGGATATCTTAAACCAGGGGTTTAGCCATTTGCTGTAGTTCTATTAACTATTACATTTCTCTTTTGACAAGCTCTGGGTTTCTGTGTTCTAAACAATCAAAATCTGAATGTATCAACATTTAAAACTGGATTTTAGGTACTTTAGATGTAAGTGAAGAAAGAAAAGGATGAATATTTTCCCTAGCCTATGCAGTTCAAAAGCATGGCAGGCAGAGGTCACCAGTTATATCTAATTAAAATGCTAGTGATACAAATTCATGTATTATTTTACTTGTGGTTTATGTCTAATCTCAACTGCAGCATCTGCATCCTTTGCTGCAAAAACTGCTTTGGAACTTCACAAATGCAAAGTCCTTGCTATCCTAGAACTCAGATGACTTATCCAACCACTGTATTAGAGAGAAAACAAGAGAAAGAAGCTCACTTCCGTTATCTTCCGTCTTGTGTTATTCTGCAGTCTCCTTGGGGCTGGGATTATTACAAGAATAATGTCAGTCCTTATGTGATGCATGGCTAGAAAGGGTTAAACATCCTGCAAAATAAATAACCCACAGAAGACATGTGGGGAGATAACGTTTGTGTTTTTGTGTATTTACATATGTATGAGTAGGGTCTACAATGTAATCAACAGTCCCTGTCTATGCTGTATTCGGATATCATTTAAATGAATTGTAAACACAGGATATCTTGGTATTCATCTCTTTGAAATGTACTGTGAATGGTGGAGGAAAAAGCAAATGGCCTTATGTTAATTCGTATAGCTCAGTACAGGTGATGGACCTTCTTCATCCGAAGAAGTGGGTTGTAGCCCACGAAAGCTTATGCTCTAATAAATTTGTTAGTCTCTAAGGTGCCACAAGTACTCCTGTTCTTTTTGCGGATACAGACTAACACGGCTGCTACTCTGAAAAAAGTCATCTTAATTACCTTTTGTTCCTTGAGGAAATCCCAACTTGTCAAAGAGGACATGAAATTGTATGAAAGATCCTTGGGGCCTGATTCTGTCATCTCAGATCTGCTTAGTCTTCATCAGGGGAAGTTTGAGTCGCAAGACTGAGGTCCTAGTTATGCTGGTACGCCCTGAATATGAGATTTGGACATTGGACTATGACCTATGAACTATTTCCAACTACAAAGCTCACTGCTGTGAATCTGAACCTCAATGAATTGAACCCATATCTGTATGTATATTGATCTTTTAACCATACTCTCTCTTGTTTTTTAATAAATTTTAGTTAAGACTTGGCTGTAGCGTGTATTTGGGTAAGATCTGGAATATTCAATAACCTGGGAGGTAATGTGTCCGATCCTTTGGGATTGGTAGAACCTTTTCTTTTATACGATGAAATAAGATTTTCAGAAATCATCATATTTGACGTGGGTACCTAAATAGAAGCCTGACGCTGGATCATTTTAAGGGAACTGTGTTGTTTGGACTTCTAAGTAACCAGTAAGATAATAAAGAAGCTGTTTTATGCTGTCTTGGCATATCTAAGTATTGGAATATCCACCAGCTTTTTAGGATTTGGCCGCCCCATTCTTTGCAGTTCACCCTAATTGAGTGACCATAGCTGGACCCCCTATTACACCGGTCACAGTGGCGTAGTCGTGGTTGGATACACATTATCACAGGTTAGTTGTGTTTTTGGATCAGAACCACACACTTGTCAAAATTAAATTTTGACATTGCAGAGTTTAAGGGTTAAAAATCAGCTACAGTGAGTGACCCATGATCAAGATCCTGACAGAAAAAACCTCGAAGAATTGTGCTCGCAGAGGGGGTTGTCTTAAGAAAAAGTCCCAAGAGTAGGAACTGAAAAAATCTGTTAATTGCCAGTGATAAGGAAGCAGACCTAGTGAAAATGCTTGCAGTGAAAAACCAGCAGCTAGAACTTGAACAAGAGCAAAAAATAGTTGATAAGGAAGGAGAAGTTGCTGAAAGACAACGCCTGTGTTTTGAACATGAACAAAGAATGGCATATATTCAATTGCAGGAACTAGAAGCTAAGGCAAAAGTGGACAGACTTAAGCTCCAACTCAAGAGAATAAAGGAACAGGAACTGTATCTTCCTGAAAAGCCAGCTCCTCTCAACAACAGAGATGGTGATAGAATCTATCCAGTTTGTAACGATGTTGGTATGTTGTTTGACTCTAAGCGGTTGTCTGTGTGTAACCAAATTTGCCCCAACACTGCCACCTTTTATGTAAATACTTTTACTGTGAGCTTGAGTGAAGGTAACCCCATAACTTGTGCAGTGAATGTAAAAGTCAATGGTAAAAGCTGTTTAGGACAAATTACAGCTTCTAACATCACTCTTGTTAAAGCAGATCATGTCAAAGAGGAAGATTATTTACTAAATAAGAGTGTGAATATTATAATCCTCTGAGAGTTTACTGTAAGCGTGCTTTTAGCCAGAATCCATCTTAAATGGAATGGTGTTAAACATGAAGTTAGAGCTGGTGTAAGGAAGTTACTGCCTAAGGATCTTTTGATTGGGGATGATGTTAAAGCTTTGTTCAATCAGGTTGATATAAATGAGTCACAGGAAAGAAATAATCCTGAACCTGTGTCTATTACGGGCAAGGATTTGCCTATGGAGGTCTTTCGATTTAAGTGGCCCAGGAATGGTAAATTAAAGTCTTACTTGCAATTTGACACTATAACTTTCTGGAGACGCTTGTGTTGGGTATTTAACACTTTAAGTCCTGGCTGTAGAGGCCTTGTTAGCCTGCAAGACACACATTCCATCTTAACATTTCCACTTCAGCTGGATAGAAGATAAAAATCCCACATAGCAATTTATGCTTTTCTAGTAGCATACATGAATGTCCTTTGTGCCAATATAAAATAATCCTATTATGTTTTCCAGCCTCCACTCCTCCCATTAGGAGGCTATTTTAGTTTTGTGTACCTTACAGGCTGAATTTATCCACACACAATATTTAGTTCAGCATATAAATATAGTTCTTACACAGCTGACCACAACTGGTGCTCATGACTCAGTTCTGCCTTTGAAATATACCTTGTTCTTCATAAAGGCAAGCTATCTATCCTACCTTCATTGTAAAGAAATAGCAGGGAAAAAGTATGTATTTTTATTTTTAAAAACTGTAGAATCTTAAGCAAGCCAGGTTTATTAGCTATTTGCTTCTTACAAAAAGGTCTAGAAACATTTCACTGCATATTACCATAGTGACATTTTGAAGGAAGCGATCAGTTGGCAGACCACAGAGTAACCCAACATTTAAATAGAAATCTTGTTTTACAGAGCAGTGTTCACCTTTCAGTGACTGGCGCAAAGACATGATCAAGTAACCTCTTCTTTTTTCTAAATACCAGATTTTAACTGACTTACATTTAACCATAATTTTAGGTACAACTAGGGTGACCAGATGTCCCGATTTTAGGGGACTTGTCCCACGTCCCGACCTTACATTGGTCGGGATGCACTTTGTCCTGATATCGGGGGGACCGCAGCAAGCCGGCGCCGCCGGCGCCACTCACCTCTTCCTCCTGGGTCCTGGGGCAGCGCAGGTGAGCTCCCGGCGCAGCGGCACCAGCCCGCCGGCCGGCAGGAGCCTGCAGAGTTCAGCCCTGCCCCAGGCACACAGAGGCGGCGAGGAGGTCTCCGCTCCGCTGTGTGCTGCAGCGGGGCGGGGCTTGTAGACCCCAGCAGCGGGCGCTGGGCAGAGCCACACACCCCCCCCCGACCCGCAACTCAGCTCCCGGCGTGGTGGTGCCAGTCCGCCGGCCGGCAGAAGCCTGCAGACAGAGTGCAGCCCTGCCCCGCAGCCCCAGGCACACAGAGGTGGCGAGGAGGTCTCCACTCCGCTGCATGCTGCGGCGGGGCGGGGGCGGGCTTGTAGACGCCAGAAGCAGGTGCCGGGCAGAGAGCCCCCCTGTTCCCCTCAACCCAACCCGCACGAGCAACGCGATGCGACCCTAGGAGCCAGAGGGAGGGACCTGCCTGCTGGATGCTTTCTGGGAGCCGCTCCAGCAAGTAAGCACTGCTGGGACTCACCTGGCCCCCGGTAGGTCCCTCTGGGGGGGCTCCTGGCCAAGCAGGTGTGAAACCTTACCTGGCAGCCAAAGGGGGGGGACTCCCAGGGAGGGTTCGGGGCTGTGGAGAAGGGAGCGGGGCGGGGAGACCAGCACAAGCCACTTGCCTTTCTCCCAGTTTTGGGTTTATCTTTATATTAAGGGGCAAATTCACATGCAAAATTCTCATTTAATTCAATAGGTGTTCCATGCATATGACGACACCTGGAGATGGCCCATAATTTAAACACTGACAGAGGCAGACATGGGGCTTTATTACACTGCTGAAGAAGAAAGTTTATCTAATATTTGTGCATATCTCAGACACTTGAATGTGTGCCCATGTCTGTTGCAATAGATGACAATCTAGATAGGTTGTAATCTCTGCTCCTTTGTTTTCTTTCAGTTTATTTCAACTATAACACTTTATTGTGCTCACACATGGAAAAAATATTGTAAATTTGATTTACAGCCTTATTAATACTCCCTGTTGGACTTTGGTAAACTGTCCTGGCTATTTCTATGACCTTCAATACTGTGGTATCTGTGCACCTCACAATCATAGAATCATAGAACTCGAAGGGACCTCGAGAGGTCATCTAGTTCAGTCGCCTGAACTCAAGGCAGGACTAAGTATTATCTAGACCATCCCTGACAGGTGTTTGTCCAACCTGCTCTTAAAAATCCCCAATGATGGAGATTCTACAACAGCCGTAGGCAATTTATTCCAGTGCTTAACCACTCTGACAGTTAGGAAGTTTTTCCTAATGTCCAACCTAAACCGCCCTGGCTGCAATTTAAGCCCATTGCTTCTTGTCCTCTCCTCAGAGGTTAAGAAGAACAATTCTTCTCCCTCCTCCTTGTAACAACATTTTACGTACTTGAAAACTGTTATGTCCCCTCTCAGTCTTCTCTTCTCCAGACTAAACAAACCCATTTTTTCAATCTTCCCTCATAGGTCATGTTTTCTAGACCATTAATCATTTTTTTGCTCTTCTCTGGACTTTCTCCACAATCTTTAACATATTTATCCTCACAACTCCCCTCTGAGGCAGGGAAGTGCTAATATCCCCATTTTACAGATAGCCTCTCTGTGCATCAGTTCCCTAAGGCCCAGATCCTCAAAGGTATTTAGGCCCTTAACTCACATTAAGATCAATGGTAGTTAGGTGCTTATTTACCTTTGAGGATCTAAGCCTTAAGTGGCTTACTCAAGGTCTGTGATGGAGCAGGGAAGCTAGGTCTCCCAAGTCCTATGCTAGCACCTTAACCACTGCACCCTCGTCTCTCTTTTATGTTTCATCCTAATCTGTGACTCTCCATACTTTCATTGTCTGTCATTAATGTAATATTCTTGTAAACAAGATTGTAGTAGCGCAGTGCACTGAAGTAACTGCCACCTCTTTTTTTTAACAACACACTCTCTGCTAATGATTTCTACAGGCGCCATGTCACTCTTCTCATCGAATGAAATGTTGCTCAGATTGATGAAAGGGCAACAGATATGTAATCTATTAATTTACAATACTTGACTATGAAGGGCTAGATTGTGCCTTTATACCTCAGTCCTGAGTAGATACATAGAGCTGAAACACCCCTATGGGAGCTCAGCAAGGGATTTCACCATGGGGAGACACAATCCATCTGTGAACTTCCAGATAAGCCTACTACCCCTAGTCCTGTGCTTATCCTGCTCTAATCCTCCTTCTTCTCTTCCTTTGAGGAGATTTATCTTCCTGGGGTGTGCACAGAGGGATCAGTCTCTGTGGTCCCTCAAATGCAGTGACTATGGCTGGCCATTTGGCAGGGCTTCATTGGGGAAAGGTTTTGTGCCTCCACCAGCATCCCCGCACAAGGGCAAGTTGCAATCTGGTCTTAAGCAAAGCTGTTAATTGGACAAACTTGTGTTCAGTTACTGGTAATAGTTGAAGCCTGATCCTGCAAATGCACATGCGAGTAACCTTACTCCTGTGAGTAGTCCCACTGAAAGTCAATGGACCCACTCACGGTACTAAGCACTCTGCCCCTAGGCTTTAGTCACTATAATGTCCTAAGTGGGCCATAAGCCTGAGCCTTCCAGAAAGTCACTCTAGGCTTTAGTGGCAAAAGGACTAGCTATTCTGTCTGTTTTTAGAACTAGAGGTCACCAAATTAAATTAATAGGCAGCAGGTTTAAAACAAACAAAAGGAAGTATTTCTTCACACAATCAATCTGTGGAACTCTTTGCCATAGGATGTTGTGAAGGTAAAGACTAAAGAAAGGAAAGAATGAGACCAGCAGAATAAGGACAGTGCACTTCAAAAAAAGCAGACTTCAACAAACTCAGAATTTGTAGGGAAGAAAATGGGGTGGGAGGAAATCTTAAGAGAAGTAGGAGTTCAGGAGAGCTGAGGGTTTCTCAAGGAGACAGTATTAAAGGCACAATGGCAAACTATCCTGATGCACACAACGCACAGTCAACCTGTGGAACTCTTTGCCAGAGGATGTTGTGAAGGCCAAGACTATAACAGGGTTCAAAAAAGAACTAGATAAATTCATGGAGGATAGGTCCATTAATGGCTATTAGCCAGGATGGGCAGGGATGGTGTCTCTAGACTCTGTTTGCCAGAAGCTGGGAATGGGCAACAGGGGATGGATCACTTGATGATTACCTGTTCTATTCATTCCCTCTGAAGCACCTGGCATTGGCCACTGTTGGAAGACAGGATACTGGGCTAGATGGACATTTGGTCTGACCCAGTATGGTCATTCTTATGTTCTTTTCTCTGGCATAGCCCTGGTCTACATTTAAAATTAAGTTAGACTTAGATCTCTTAGAGGTGTGAATTTTTCACACCACATAGCGCTGTAATTAAGCCAACCTAGACCCTGGTGTAGACACAGCTAGGTCAACAGAAGAATTCTTCCAGTAGCCTAGCTGCCACCACACTGGGAGGTGGTTTACTAGAGTGATGGAAAGCCCCCTTCCATTGATGTAGAAAGTGTCTACACTATGGTGCTGCAGCAGGACTCACTGATTCCAGACCTCTGTGATGTAGTTTGCTTCAGCTGTCAGTGGCTGAAGCTGGGGCTGAAGGCAGGACTGGGGGCCTCCCCTCTGTGACTGCGGCTGGAGCCAAAGCTAGAACTGGAACCCTTCACTCCCATTCCCTGCAACTGGATCTGACTTTGCAACCAGAATCCTCTGCCCCTGTCCTGCAGCTTCAGCCGGGGGCTGGAGCCGGAGCCCTGTGCCCCTGGCCCTGTGGCTTCTACTGGGGGCTGGAGCTGGGGCCATGAGTCCTTGCCCTGTGGCTTGTGGTGCGGGCTGCAGCAGGGGCCGTACAACCCCTCTTGCAGCTTCCTAGGGCCCCCTCTCATGGCTCTGTGCACCTGTGTGTGTCTGTCGTCGTCTCTCTCCCCACCCCCCCACCCCCTCCCGCCTAATGTGTCCTGATATTTCACTCTTGCGATCTGGTCACCCTAGGTACAACCCAAATCCCCAGATTAAATCAATGTGGTTCTGTAGCAGTTAACAAAAAACTCCTCTTTAATTCCAGTGCAGGGGTCGGCAACCTTTCAGAAGTGGTGTGCCAAGTCTTCATTTATTCACTCTAAATTAAGGTTTCGCGTGCCAGTAATACATTTTAACGTTTTTAGAAGGTCTCTTTCTATAAGTCTATAATATATAACTAAACTATTGTTATATGTAAAGTAAATAAGGTTTTTAAAATGTTTAAGAAGCTTCATTTAAAATTAAATTAAAATGCAGAGCCCCCCGGACCGGTGGCCAGGACCCGGGCAGTGTGAGTGCCACTGAAAATTCGCACGCATGCCATAGGTTGCCTACCTCTGTTCTAGTGGATGTTCACTGCTTCTTCTGCTACAAGACAACCTTGAAACAATTAAACATCCCATTTTAGTGGGATTGCCTAGAGCAGGGGTTTTCACAACAATTTTTGATGGCCTCAGAGTGCGGCCACCAACTCTTGCGGGTGGCCGCTTCGACAATTTTTCCTAAAATATGTAATTAACTTTAGGAAAAACAAATACATATGCACATATACATTTCCGATCATAGTAATTTATTTATGAGGGGGTGTTTTTGAAGACTCAACAACAACAACATACAGTTGTCTCTGTTCTTTACTGGACTAAACAGAATAGAAACACAAATAAGGTGCTTTGCTTGTTGTTGTCTTTTTTGTTGTTGTTTCTTTTGCTTTTGGGTTTTTTTTTTTTTTTTTTTTAAAGACTTGCTAGCTAGTAAGTCTGCTTCTGTGAAAAGTGATATTTGTATGTTTGTTGTTATCACTTTTCAGAGCAAAGACTTGTTAGCTAGCTGGGAGGCAGTGAAAAGTGATATTAACAAACATGCAAGTTATCACTTTTCACAGCAGACTTACTCAGCCCTGGCAAACGGGGGACAAATTAAGCCTTGGATGGAGAGGTGGGTAGGGAGGCAGTGGGGGGGCCAGGTGCAATAAGGGGGGGGGTGAGCCTGAAGTCCAGTGACCAGGGGACGGAGCTGCCACTGTGCAGCCAAAGCCAGATCCCAAAGCCCTATGGTCAGAGCCCGCTGCCGTCTGGCCAGAGCCTGTTGCCTGCCACAGCAGGGCTGAAGCCGGAAGCCACAGCCCCACCACCCCCGGGAAGGGGGAGAACTGTCCTCCAACGTTTGTGGCTCAAGAGGGAGGGCAGGGCCCAACATCACCTTGCTGCTCCCTCCAGCCCACAATTACTGCCCAGGAGGCTTTGGCAGCAAGAAAAGCCCCTAGTGACCACATGCAGCCACGGTGCATGCATTTGAGAAACACTGGCCTAGAGAGACTTAAAGGCCACAAACTTACTTTAAAATCTATCTTCACAATCTTAATTTGCAAGTTTAAGCACATCTACTTCACAGAATTTGCAGAATGAAACAGCAACAAGGGTGATTCTATGGCTAAGTGTTTTTTAGTTGTTTCCCAGTAATGGTACAGCTGAGCTGAAGTTGATTTTCATTATATATGGCAGTGAATTGCCTGAAGCTGGTCTACAGCAAAGCTAGCACCAGTGCTTTAGGCATGTTTGCACAGCATCTAGGCACTGATCCTGACTAGGGATCCAGGCACTATGTAATAAACAAATCCCCTTCTTAATGTCCTTCAACAGAATTTAACCACTGTCATTAATAAACTACACTTGGTTGTTTGCCAGACTGGGTTTAACTCGGGTTGGATAAAAGTTCAACATGCCATCTAGCTCAGGGTAGAGACTGAACAGAATACAAGGCTGAAATTATTTATTCCCAGTTCCTTTTCAGGCTCCAAATTAATTGTTCAAAGGCTAAGATTAGATATTTATTTCCCAGATTTCAACTGCAAACTTAATCATTCATTATTCTAAAATGATTTAGAATTGCATTTGCAGGAAACACTGAGACTATGCACACACACCATTGGGTAAATGCTCAGCAATTTGAGCATTAAGTAACAAAAAGCTCTCAGACCACCCCATCCCCAATGTATACATATAACCTTAAAATTCTGGCTAGCAAATGACATTCTGCTTCCTGATCTCAGTTACATTGGTTGTAGGGCCCCATGAGCTAATGTCTGATATGCACACGTTGTAGCACCAGTTACCTATTCACAGTGAATATTAGTTCCATGGTGGAGATAGCTGTCTGATTGTAAGTGTCAGAACACTTGCACTCTAGATTCCTACAAATATGTAATCCCACAATTCTAGTATGATTATTTGCGAAAGCACAACCTGATCTGACAGAAAACCAACTTTAACCTTTGAATAAGTTATTTATTTGCACTATGGCAACACCCAAAGGCCCAGATCAAGATTGGGGCCCCAATATGCTAGGTGCTTTACAAAACTTAAAATGACAGTCACTCTCCAAGAGGTGGTCTTACCTAATCTGAAACAAGATGCAACAAGTAACCTTTACCTCACCCCCCTCACCTCCCCACCTCACTTGCGTCCACCCCCACCTGGGGCCAGGCTGTGGCTCCAGGAGGGTATACAGACAGGGGTAAGAGGACTGGCAGCTGGGGCGCATGGCTGACAGCCAGGGCACTGGGCCAGCAGCCAGAGCCAGGAATGGAGCTGGGTAGCATTCCCTTTCCACCTCCCATGGGGGCTGGCCCAGGCTGTGTCCCCCTGAACATTCCTCTGTGTCCCCGTCCCCCCCAGGGGGCGCACTCCACAGTTTGGGGACCTCGGGGTTAGCGCATAATTTTTAGTTTGCAAAAGAGACCTTGAGCATTTTTTAAAACTCAGGTTGGCTCCATCTACGCTAGCCAGACAGTTAGAACTGGATTTAGCCACAACTAAATTTTAACCAGGCATAAGATGGAGGTTCCTCAGTTGAAACCCCCTGTGTAGATAGGACATTATATGACCAAGTGGGCACAACAGCCTTTCCAATTAAAAACTGCTTTGAGACAGACAGCTGTAACAGACATCCCCTGAGAAGCAAATTCCAAAATACATGCATACTCAAACAATTAGGGCCTTCCTTACATTGGAAATGCTAGGAACAGTAAGTGCTAATGTAAGCCATTTTACCTCTTCACCAGCTCCAAGCAGCCTCAGTCATAAACATGCCAGTGGTTGACCTACACAAATAATCACTAATGCTAGAGCAAGGATGGAAATATTCCGCAAAAACTGCTAGAATCAATACAGCCCAAGACACTAAGTGAGCCAAGATGGCTTGTTTTTGGTTTGTTTTCTGAAAAGCTATGCAAGCAATTGCACCCAAAGATGCAAATTCACAGCCTGCCCACCACATCCTTAGATAAGAGAAAAAGCTCTCTGCATTGGCATTGCTATGTTTATGAAGCATACTGCTTTAAGATACAATTTAAACAATTTGCATCAAATAACCTGCATAGCGTGTTCTTCAGAAAAAGAGAATTTGTCATTTCCGGTTTTTTGGTTTTTTTTTTACTCTGATCAGTGATATCCACACCCAAGAAAAAGTAACACTGACATCCTTGCTTGTTTTCCACACAGTGGTAGACTTGCCTTTGTGCAATTCAATTACAGTAACTCTTCACTTAAAGTCGTCCCGGTTAACATTATTACGTTGCTGATCAGTTAGAGAACATGCTCGTTTACAGTTGCGCAATGCTCCTTTATAAGGTTGTTTGGCAGCTGCCTGCTTTGTCCACTGCTTGCAGAAAGAGCAGCCCGTTGGAGTTAGCTGGTGGGGGCTTGGAAGCAGGGTGGAGCGGCAGCCCCTCTATCAGCTCCCCGCTCCCCTAAATTCCCTGTGCAGCAGCCACCCAGCAGGCTATCTGGGCAGTTCAGCTGACCCTCCCCCCCACTGCCGTGTGCTGCTTCTGCCTTGGAGCTGCTTGCTGTGCAGGGGTGAGGGCTGAGGGGAGAGGGGTGCTGTCAGAGTGTCCCCTTCCGTCTCCCCCTCCCCCCCCCCGCTCCTTTGCCCCATCTCCACAGAGCAGGGGACATAACAGGGCTCAGGAGGGAGGGAGCTTGCTGTCAGCAGCTGTTGGCTCAACTTGGTGATCTACTTAAAAAGGCAGTGTACTTAGACTGGGGTCAGCGTACTTAAAGGGGCAATGCGCGTCTCTCTCTCTGTGTGTGTGTGTGTGTCTGTCTCTCTCTGCCATGCTCACTCACCTCCCTCCATTCATGCTGCCTTGTAGAGTGTGAGGCTACATTAACAACAATGTTTTAACCCTTGAGGGCTCAGCCGAGTGCTAGTTCATCATTTAGCAGTAAGGCATTCCCTGGGAAATATCCCACCCTCTTCCACTCTCTGACTTCCACCTCAACCAAGCTTCACAATCATCACTGCTGTGTACAGTATTAAATTGTTTAAAACTTATACTCTCTCTCTCTATATATATATATATATCTAAAAAAAAGAGAGTCTTTTGTCTGGCAACCTACCCCCCCCCCCTTACATTAATTCTTATGGGGAAATTGGATTCGCTTAACATCATTTTGCTTAAAGTAGCATTTTTCAGGAACATTACAGTAACTTCCTGCTTAACGTTGTAGTTGTGTATTCTGGATCATGTGGAGGCTATTTTTAAAATAATTAGACACTAGCTCCACAACTGTTTAGTAAAATCAATGGGCAAGTACTTTAAAATTCTGTGCTTAAGATGTTCTGTATTTGCTGACATTTTGCATATGCACATAAGTTGCCTCCTTACACAATAACTAGACATGGATAGATATTTAGCATACCTTTAATGAACCAAGATTAAATTCCCCCCTCAAGCATGCAGCTCACGCACTACTTGCCTACCATGACTAATGGAGTTGATCTAACATGCATCATACAACCTTTATCTCAGGACCAGGACAACCTTGAACCAACTGCAGGAATAAAGTATCTCAGTTAACACCAAATCAAACTTGTATAAAACTAAACTTTTGTAAATATTGTTCAGTCCCTCTTTTGTTCAAAATTTTAACGGGGCTGTGCTCATATAGAAAGGACTTCAGAGAAGATGAATGAACTAGCCAAAAGATAAACTCCAAATTATGAGTAACTTGCTGCAGGTTGAAAAGAAAACAAAAAACAGCAAAACATGCAAAAAAAGTCTACTCTATTCTTTGGGCGTCAAATAATCTGTCTCTATGTATTGCTTTACCCTAATTCAATCTGGTACAGACTAGTTATCATCCCAGTGGTCTCTTTCTTAGCCTCACCCTTTCATCAATGAAAGAATACTTGTGTTCCAGCTCATCATACCACTGTCCATTGGGCACTTACTTCAGCCATCCCACCATCATGAGATTCTTCAAAGTCTGGTTAATGTACCAGTTAAGAGAACCTGTCCTTATGCGGGATCTCAGTTTAGTGCTGGCAAAGTATGCAGATACACCACCTTTTGATCCTTTTGGAGAGTGCTCTTTATATCACACTACTAAACACCACATTCTTAAGTCTTCACGGAAGAGTTAACTCAAGCTGCTACCCAGATGTTGACCCTAATCCCACTTCCTGTCCACACACCAAACCCTTTCACTTGAGTTCGGTAGTGCTTTAAACCTGGGCTAGCTGGCCAGACTGAATGTAGGCTAGAGCTCGCTTTTACTCAGGCTGGTATTGTGCTCATTTTGCAGTGAGGATGCAGGCTAAACAACTCAAGTGCTGACAGTTCTCCATTGCCTTCCCACTAATCCCAGCTTCCTCCTCAACCCTTGGTGTGTCCAGATGGACAGGCGAGATCTCCCACAACACACTAGGAAACAATCAGAATGGTTCGGCTTACTGCAGCACAAAGCGCTATGCCCCTTGAGGTTCTACCAACACACATGGGCAAGTGCAACACCAGTGATGGCACAGTAACTCTAGTATGGCTTTGCTCACACCCAGGTGCCAATCACCAGGCTAACTGTGCAGTGAAGATTGACTCAGACATGGATTCAGTTCCCTGCTTGGGTCTGCCACTAGCTTTCTGTATGATTTTTGGCAAGTTGAGTCCCCTCTCTGTGCCTCAGTTTCCCTTTCTGTAAAATGGGGATAAAGATACTGACCACCTTTGTAAAGGGATTTGAGATCTATTGATGAGACACACTATATAATAGCTAAGTTTTAAAATTTTGATAGGACTAAGAATTTAGGGTCACAGTTTAGGTGAGGTGACTTCCAACAGCTACAAAAAATTCAAGGAGAGGTACTAATTCCACTCAGGGTCTGTTTAAATGAATTATGCACTGAAACATGTTATGCTTTAGGTGGGATGTCAGTACCTGAGGGACTTGAAATTCACTCTACTAGAGCTAAGATGGCACTAATGGCTTTTCTTGAATGTCTCTATCATGAAATCTGTGGGGCTGTTACCTAAAGTTCTTTAACACAAAGGTAGCACTACTCTCCCTTGATCTGCATATAGTTCTGTTTGCTTTGGAGAACCATCCTGCATCCCTTATTTAAACAAACACCAGTCCATCTTTCTACTTTCAGATAAATTAGCACAAGCTTGACAGTGGCTCTGAGGCACATCTTGCAAGAGGAAATATGCAGAGGCAATACTTGAAGAGCCATAGTTTCTATAAGTAAACTTTCTATCAGATGGTAATTATAAGAAATTTATGAGCAAATATATGACTGCAACGGTATGACAGGATTACTTGTGACAGTGGGGAGCAAGACTCAGCAGCCCTAGGGTTCACTTCCAGTCTACGTCTTATATTCCTAAAAGCTTTTGCTTCGGGGTTTCAGCTGGCTACCTGTGGGATCAGGAGGGGATATTTTCTCCCCACAACTTATTTTGTTTTGTTTAGTTTTTTATCTCCTTCCTCTGAAGGATCAGGGATGATCACGGCTGGAGATGGGACATTGGGCAGGATGGCTAGCGTATCTGGCTCAACAAGACAGAGTTCTGGAAGTCCCAAGCTGGCAGGAAAAACGGGCTCAGAGGGAATTTCAGCACATCAGGTGACAGTCCCAAGGGGGTCTCTGTGATCGAATCCATCACAGATAGCTAAGTAGTTGTGCAATATTCTATAAAAAAAGGATATAAATAACCCATCTCTCTAATGGTCCCTCAGTTCCTTTCATTTGAAGGTTCTAGTGCAAGAAACTATCAGTGCCAAGACCCAGACTACACTCCTGTAGACTTTCCACTTTCTGCCAGACTGGTTCAAGTGTGATTTTCTCCTGCTGCCATGTGGATAAGAATGTGTGTGTAAATTGAACGCTAGCTAACCTATCAAATGAGTAATGAGAAATAGGAGGGAGACTTATCTGTCTACTGGGAGGAATTGGTCCTGTTTATGTACCAGTTTTGCAATGTTTTGGGCTGCTTATACAAACCAAACTCTCTCAGAGCAAACATTTAACAGTCCACTTAATGGGCTTTCTGGTGTAACTACAACTGAAAATGTCAATTCTAGATATCATGTTACCATAAAGACATTGACAGCTACATAGGTGAGAAGAGCAACAAGTCTGATCACGGTGCTAGAAAGACTGACTTATTAGGAAAGATTTAAGAATTAAGTATTGTGACAAAGTTCCTCCTCTATCTTGGTGGGTCCTGCGCTTATGGGCAGATTTTCTTGCCTCAGAGATTCACCATGTGGGTTGGGTAACAGCCCAGAGACCTTCCCCTCTGGAAGAGCCCACAGTCCCAGTCAATTGGGAGGTTTGGGGGGAACCCGGGCCCACCCTCTACTCCGGGTTCCAGCCCAGGGCCCTGTGGACTGCAGCTGTCTATAGTGCCTCCTGTAACAACTGCATGACAGCTACAACTCCCTGGGCTACTTCCCCATGGCCTCCTCCAAACACCTTCCTTATTCTCACCACAGGACCTTCCTCCTGGTGTCTGATAACGCTTGTGCTCCTCAATCCTCCAGCAGCACACCCGCTCAGCTCCTTGCACCTCTTGCTCCCAGCTCCTCACACTCGCACCACAAACTGAAGTGAGCTCCTTTTAAAACCCAGGTGCCCTGATTAGCCTGCCTTAATTGATTCTAGCAGCTTCTTCTTAATTGGCTCCAGGTGTCCTAATTAGCCTGCCTGCCTTAACTGGTTCTAGCAGGTTCCTGATTACTCTAGAGCAGCCCCTGCTCTGGTCACTCAGGAAACAGAAAACTACTCATCCAGTGACCAGTATATTTGCCCTCTACCAGACTCCTGTACCCCACTGGTCTGTCACAGTATGTATCACATAGCTTTTACTAAGCCAGGACATAGAAGGAAGGGAGACATAACAACTGTTTACAAATATGTTTACACTGAAGAATGTTCATACTAAAGGTAATACAGGAATTATTTAGTGTAGTAAAGAGGAGTAAAACTAAGAGAAAAGGAATGAAACTGTGAACAAGAAGACTTATTCTGAACATCGGGAAAAGCTTCCAGACATTGAGGTGTATTCAACTGCGGGATCATTTCCCAAGTGAAGTGGCTGAAGCTCAATAAAGCGGGGCATTTAAAACCAGACTGAACAAAAACCTCAGGGAACAATCATTCACTGCGATACCTGAAGATGCATAACTACTTCAGAAAATAACTTGCAGCCCTTTTCAACTGGATCTCAAAGCCTTTTACAAAGGTAGATACAAATTAACATTTTTACAGATTAGGTTAATGACGCAAAGGCAGAGCGACTTGCCCAGAATCACACAGCAAAACTATGACAGTCAGGAAAAGTTACTCAACTGGAGTATTGTGTACAGTTCTGGGTGCCACATTTCAGAAAAGATGTGGACAAATTGGAGAAAGGCCAGAGAAGAGCAAAGAACATCATTAAAGGCCTAGAAAACATGACCCATGGGGGAAGATTAAACAAACCCAATTTTTTCAGTCTGGAGAAGAGAAGACTGCGGGGAACATGATAACAGTTTTCAAGTACATAAAAGGTTGTTATAAGGAGAAGGGAGAATAATTGTTCTCCTTAACCTCTGAGGATAGGCTAAGAAGCAATGGGCTTTAATTGCAGCAAGGGTGGTTTAGGTTGGACGTTAGGAAAAACTTCCTGTCAGGATGGTTAAGCACTGAAATGAATTGCCTAGGGAGGTTGTGGAATCTCCATCATTGGAGATTTTTAAGAGCAGGTTACACAAACACCTGTCAGGGATGGTCTAGATAATACTTACTCCTGCAGTGAGTGCAGAGGACTGGACTAGATGACCTCTCAAGATCCCTTCCAGTCCTACGATTCTATAATTCTATGAAAAAAACCCAATTCTTCTAACTACCAGTCGAATGTTCAATCCATTAGTCCAGAGCTCCAGTACTGAAATGTTGACAAACCTTAAAGGTGTTTTCTAGCTCTAGATTTTATTAAGACAGGATTCCGGTCTCCATAGCTGTCAATCTTGCACTTCTCAATATATTTAATTTCAAACATTTTAAAGGACTAAAGGCATGTCTACACTTGCATTTAAAGCAGAAAAGTCCCTTTTTTGCGCAAAAACCGTCGGAGCGTCTACACTTGCCAATGAGTTTTTGCGGTGAAACTCAGAAGTTTCATCGAAAAAAGAAAACCACCTCCATGAAAGGCATACAGCTCTTACCGGTGATGCTTTTGCAGTGATATGCAAGTGAAGACACGTTCTTATTTACAGGGCTTTTAGCCTCCGCAGGATATTCCACAGTGCCTAGGTGACCATTCTGGCCAGCAGCTCTGCTGTCAGGTAAATAGACATCCACCCCTTCCCCAGTAAAGCCCGGGGAACTTTGAAACTCCCCTTCCTGTTTTCTTGGCAAGTGCTCACTTATCATCTGGCCAGGTGACAATGCCTGCTCCACAGAGCAAAGGATCCCCTGCTTGGAGCAATGCTGAGCTACTGGAGCTGATCAGTGTTTGGGGAGAGGAGAGTGTGCAGGGACCCAAGATGTCCGGCAATCACCCCCCCTTCCCACAAGACCTATCATCAAAATGGAAAGAGCTGCACTGTGGGATAGCTGCCCTCAGTGCGCTGCTCTCATTGGCCGCGATGGAAGTGCAGCAAATGGAAACACTCTCTGACACCTGTGGAATTGAGTACACAAACCAGCGCTTTTCTTTCACCGGTTCACTATCACTGGTGAAACTGACAGTGCAAAAACTCTGCAAGTGTAGACATAGCCTAAAGTTAACAATGTGTCATCCTTAACTCACCTGGTCTTGCCTATCTATTGCTAGTTGCTCACTGTTTTCATAGGCTTTACATGCGGCTTTAGGCAGCCTTGCACAATGCTACTTAACCATTTGCCTGAAGTAAGTAATTTTAGCGTGTGACAGGAGAGTGAATCATCAGTTTTATCATCAGTAGGGCGGATGTATAAACTATGTCTTTGCTACCATGTCTTCATGATTTTCAAAGGCTTATTTAAATTTAGATATTTCTGAATTTACTTGGTAGTGGCATTAGTCAAAGTACTTAAGGAAAATCACAAAATCCAAAACCTCAATCCTTCTCAAGTTTTCTCGCTGTTTTTTTTTTTTTTAACATAGAATAATTTCCTCTCCCATGTGATCGCATTTCCTCTTGAATTTCTAATGCATCAAAACCAGAGATGGCCTGGACCTATTTGTATTCTAGTAAAGCCTTACTCACACCAACACATAAGCTGTTGCTCAATTTTAAGCACATGAGCAGTCCAGCTCACCTAATGAATTACTCAGGCGCTTAAGTACTGGCATGAGCAGGGCCTTACTGGCATACTAAGGGCAGATACAGTAGATAAAACAAACCATTCAGATTTTATTTTAAATTTTTTTAATGACCACTGGGTGGATTTTTTGTTAGACATTTCCCACCAAATTAGTCCAAATTTTGACATAATATATAGTAGCTCTACAGTGACTGAGGAAAAAATTCCCCTCCCCCTTATTTTCCCCAAGGACCAGGCTATACTGAGGAAAGAATTCATATTTTAAAGACTATATTGCTTTCATACTGCTGCAGCTAGAGTATTTTTCCAAAAATCATGTAATCTGTTGAATACATGCTGAGACCTAGCATTCATTCCCTGCTCTCTTTCAGACTGCAACAAGTTTATATGGCAGTTATAAAATCCTGAAAAACAAACACTTATGAGAGAAACAACAACAAATCCTGAACTATCAAGCAATCAGAATGTCACATCATCAGGCAAAATCACAATGTATTAAATCAGATTTAAAAGTTACACAAGCTTGCTTTCATTGATTTACTTCAATACATGCAAGGAAATCATGTCACAATTTTTTTAAAAGTGATAGGGAACCTCCCAGATCTGCAAATTCCTAAACGGAGTCACTATATGATCTTATTACTGTAGCTCTGTCCTTCCTTCCTCCCTTCTTGTTGTCTGTCGCCTCCGTGTCTAAAACCTTTTCGGGGCGTGGGGAAGGGCCTTGTCTTTTTAGTTGTTTCTAATGCACCTTACGAACACGGCTGCTAGTATCCAAGTGAGTTAAGAAGTTAGCTAGTACTGCTGGACTGAACAAGGATTAACAAAGCGCCTCCCTTCAGCCTCTAGATTCCCACTGCATTTCACAAATGCCACAGAAAAGCAGCACCCTCCACAAGGCAGGGAGCAGAGCAGATGAGGCTCGCTCCCATCCTTTAGGGAGGCAGTGGGATAAAGCCCCCACCCTATGGAAAGTGCCACGGGGTATTTCGCGGCCACCTTGGGCCGAGCCCCCACAGCGTTGAATGGCTGGGCGGCAGGCGGACAAAGAGCCGGGGCGTTTCACTGTCTGGCTTTAGGGCCGGGAGCCCTGGCCACGCTGACACTAACCGGGGCCCGTGAGGGGCAGCCCCGCCCTGCAGCGGGCCGGGGAGCCAGCGCTGGCACTGCCCTGAGGCGGCCGGGACTGGCTCCCTGCCCTGCACGCCGCCCGCGCCCCGGGGCGGACAGAGCCAGCGCAGCCGGGCAGCGCCCCACACTTTAGCCCCCGGGGCAGCACCGGCCGGTGCCCTGCCCCATCCCGCTCGGCCAGCCCCGTCCCAGGCAGCGGGTCACGCAGTCCTTGCCCCGAGTCTCCCTGCGGGGCCCGCAGCTCGGGCTCCCGCACAATGGGCCCGTGTTGGGCCGCGGATCAAACGGGCGGAAACCCGCAGCAGCAGCGAGCGCGGCCCCACAGCCCCGTACCTTGGCCATGGCTCCGCGGGAGAAGGCGGCGGCAGAGGCGCGCTCGGAGCCCGGCTGGCTCAGGTCTGTCCCCCCGGGTGCGACGCTGGGCGCTGCGCAGCGGGGGCCCCTGGCGCTGTTCCCTGGGTGTCTCTGCCCGGCGCCGCTCCCTCCGCCGCGCTCACTCGCTGGGAGCCCCGTGTGCGGGCCGCAGGGGGGTGGGAATTGGGTGCGGGCCCAGCCGCCGCTCCTCCTTCGCCTCCGGAAGCGCATTCCTTCCCGCTCCCGCTAGGCCCGGCCCCTGGGCGGGGGGGCAGCTTGGCTGGGGCTCCTCGTGGGCACTGGGCAGGGAGGCCCCGGGAGCTGGGAATAGGGCCCTGGTGCGACCGATTCGCCTACCCCTAGGGGCACCCCCCAACGCCACTCCGTAATACTGTATCGCCAGGGCAAGTTACACAAGTGCTGCCCAAGTGTGAGAGACTCTTGATCCCCCTCCCAGGCTGCAGCAGTGTGTGTTGCTGACACTCCTGCTTTTAATTACAAGCCTGGCGGTTTTTGGTGGTGGGTTTTTCTTCATTTGTTTGTTTATTTATTTATAGGCCCCACCACCTGGTTTCAAGTGATTGTATGAGACTCTCAGCTAAAAGAAAAAGTGTCTAGCCTTTCTGGTTGTAGAGTAGAGTTGCCAGGTGTCCAGTTTTTGCCTGGAACGCCCGGTCGAAAAGGGACCCTGGCAGCTCTGGTCAGCAGCTGACCAGACCACTAAAAGTCCAGTTGGCTGCAGCGGGGCTAAGGCAGGCTCCATGCCCAGGTCCATGCAGAATGGGAGCGGCAGAGCCGGCGCTTGGAGCAGCTCCTGCAGGCGGGGGCAGCGTGCGGAGCCCCCTGGTCGCCACTCCGCCTAGGAGCTGGACATGCCACCACTTCTTGGGAGCCGCGCGGACTTCCTCCATCCCCAGGAAATGGCAGGGCAGCGCTGATGCGGCTGCTATTGAAGGGGCTGCCTGAGGTCAGTGCCTCCAGGAGCCTCCGCGAACTGCACCAGCTAGAGCTGCCCAGAGCCTGCATCCTGAACCCCTCCTACATCCCAAGCTCCCACCCAGAGCCCAAATCCCTGCCCCAGCCCTGAGCTCCCTCCCGCACTCCAAACCCCTCGGCCCCAGCCTGGAGACCCATCCTGCACCCCAAACCCCTCATCCCTGGCCCCACCCCAGAGCCTGCACCCCTTCCTGCACCCCCTGCCTCAGCCTGGAGCCCCCTCCCACACTCCAAACCCCTTGTCCCCATCCCCCAGCCCAGAGCCCTCTCCTGCACCCCAAGCCCCGACTCCACTCCAGAGCCCTCAGCTGGAGCCCTCACCCCCTCCCGCACCCCAGCCTCCTGCCCCATCCTGGAGCCCCCTCCCACACCCTGAACCACTTATTTCTGGCCCCACCCTGGAGCCCGCACCCCCAGCCCAGAGCCCATACCCTCTCCTGCCCCCAGCCCACACCCTGCTCCCGCACCCCTAACTCCCTCCCATACCTCCAGCCCCAAGCACCCTCCTGCTCTTCCTAACAGCCGCCTCAGCTAAGTGACCCTGCTCTCCACAAGCGGCCGGTGGCTGCTTGGGGAGGAGGGGTCAGATGGAGATGCTCTGAATTTGCAGCTCCCTTCCCTGGTAGTCCCTGGGGGAGGTGCTGATCCGTTGGGCCTGCCAGTGGGTGGGAGGCACTGGGGGTGGGGGGTAGCTGATGGGGGCTGCCAGTGGGTGCTCAGCACACACCATTTTTTCCCCATGGTTGCTCCAGCCCTAGAGCACCCATGGAGTCGGCACCTATGCCTGCTTGGGCCTTGCGGTGAAAGTGAGCAAGGGTGGGGGAGAGCGAGCGATGGGGTGGGGGGAAATGGAGTGAGCAGGGGGCAGGGCAAGGGTGTTTGGTTTTCAGCAATTAGAAAGTTGGCAGAATGTTTGACTTCTCTGAGAGAAGTTTGAAAATGTGACCTGACTGCACACTAAGGCTCAAAACCCAGAAAATAAATGCAAAGAACACAAAATGTATTAATCTCATGATTTTTAAGGCCCGACACATGATTTTTTGAATACCTAGAGTTGGCATTATTGCTGTTAGTACAGTCTCCCTAGGCTTCACATTGTCTTTGGAGTTTTGTCCTATAGCTATTTGTCATTATTGTTTATCCCTGATCCGGTGGGGTTGCTCTCTCTGTATTCTCTCAACTTTCTCCCAAAGTTGTCAAACACCGTTTTCTCTGAAGTCTCTTTCCTTTCTCATAAAGTTGGGCAGTTTTTCTTCATTTCTTTTTCATTAGTATATCTGATAATTTGAGGAACTGTCTTTCCACACTTCCTTATAATTGCAGTACAAAATGTTTATCTCAGTCTCTCCCTTGTAACGTTAATTTCAGTCACTAGTCAGAATTTGGACTGTGCTTTGTGTCTTCCAGTTTCCACCTCTAATTTAAAGTCACAGGTTATGTATTTGGTGAGTCTCACCTCTTTAGGCAATATGATACGGGGAGCACCCAACATCCTGGGACACATTGTCCCAAAGTCCTGAAGCAGCAGCTGATAGTTGGATGCTGCTGGTTTCTGACTCATCACCATTTCTAAGCCCAATAATCCTGCTTTAAAAGTGAGCGGCAAAGGGGAAAAAGAAAATGTATTTGTGCCCTTACCTTAGACCAATCTTTTATGATTTATAAAGATTGCCTTAAAGATTTTCCACAAGTGAACTTTATTTTGAAGAGACAAAGTGGGTGAGTTAATCTTTTAGTGGATCATCATCAGCTGTTGGTGAGAGACAAGCTTTCAAGATTATACATAGTTCTTTCTTCAGGTCTGAGAAATGTACTCAGACTTAGGGCTTGTCTACACTGGCAATTTACAGCGCTGCAACTTTCTGGCTTGGGTGTGAAAAAACACACCCCAGAGCGCAGCAAGTTTCAGCGCTATAAAGCGTCAGTGTAGACAGTGCACCAGCGCTGGGAGCTACGCCCCTTGTGGAGGTGGGTTTTTTTAGAGCGCTGGGAGAGAGCTCTCCCAGCACTGCGCCCCGAGCACACAAGGCACGTTAAAGCGCTGCCGCAACAGCTTTAGCCTTGCCAGTGTAGACTGGCCCTCAGAGTGTCAAGCTACATGCAAGATGGAACAGATTGTTTAGCATAAGTAGTTAATACACATTTCAAGGGACCATTCCAGGTGAAGTGGCCCATTAACACCTCTCCAGTCATGGGAGGAGGGGGAAGGAAAAAAAGCTGGCGGGTCGGGGTTTAAGTGGAATATAGATTGTTGCAATAAACCATAAATCCAGTGTCTGAATTCAGTGCATGATTTTTAGTATCTAGCAAAATGATGAATGTAAGCTCCTGGGTTTGTCATTTCAAGGTGTTGTGCAGGTTTCTTCTGAGGATGAGGACTAAGATGGGAGTCTTAAGGAACTGACAGATTGAATCAGCAACGTAGTTTAAAAAAACCAAGCAGGCAAACTCCACATATGTATTGATTCCTTGCATCTCAATAAAGCTCTATAATTTTGTGATCCTTGACCAACATTGAACAGATCCTGCAATGACTTAATAAAAAGCAAAGGTCTTTTCTGGTTTAGGTGTTCTAGATGGGTCCTTGCAGCTAAAACTTGATGCAGAAAGCACTTAATTGGCTACCTTCTGGACTCCTAGCAGATATAGGTGGCTGTGAATGCTATTTGGCATTTCTATTTGGTTGAGAGGTTTGAGGAAGCTGAGGCAATTGCAGATAACATCTTAGGGCTTGTTTACACTACCGCTTACGTCAATGTAAGTTACGTCGCTCACGGGTGTGAAAAAGCCACCACCTGAGTAATGTAAGTTACATCAAGTGCGCTATGTTGGCGGGAGATGCTCTCCCACTGACATAGCTTCCGCCTCTCGTTGAGGTGTTCCCAGCACTGGGAGCCGTGTTCCCCTCGTGGAGGTGGCTTTATTACAACGCTGGGAGAGCTCTCTCCCAGTGCTGGAGCCGCGACTACACAGCCACGGCAGCGCTTTAACGTCAGCTGTGTAGACATACCCTTAGTTTGGTTGTGTAGACTCTCTCAAAGAGGCTAATGTTGTTCTCAGTCATAGCCTGGTTATGCCGCGCAACACAGCATGCCAAATGAATCTTCCCGCAGCTCCCATTGGCTGGGAACGGCCAATCGCAGCTGCAGGGAGATGAGGGGCTCCAGGCCTGCAGACGCTCCAGGTAAACAAAACGTCCCGCCAGTGGCTTACCCTGACAGGCCGGGAGCCAAAGTTTGCCAACCCATTTGTTGATGCATTTAGGGATGACTAACAAGAATTTTAGTTATAAGCTGGGGACGCATCGGTTGGAAGTAACGGAAGAGGAGAAGGACCTCGGAGTCCTGGTTGATCGCAGGATGACTATGAGTCGGCAATGTGACGTGGCCGTGAAAAAAGCTAATGCAGTCCTGGGATGCATTAGGCGAAGTATTTCTAGTAGGGATAAGGAGGTGCTGGTTCCGTTATACAAGGCACTGGTGAGTCCTCATTTGGAGTACTGTGTGCAGTTCTGGTCTCCCATGTTTAAAAAGGATGAATACAAACTGGAACGGGTACAGAGAAGGGCCACTAGGATGATCCGAGGAATGGAAAACCTGTCGTATGAAAGGAGACTCGAGGAGCTCGGTTTGTTTACCTTAACCAAAAGAAGGCTGAGGTGGGATATGATTGCTCTCTTTAAATATATTAGAGGGATAAATACCAGGGAGGGAGAGGAATTATTTCAGCTCAGTACTAATGTGGACACGAGAACAAATGGATATAAACTGGCCGTTGGGAAGTTTAGGCTTGAAATTAGACGAAGGTTTCTAACCATCAGAGGGGTGAAGTTCTGGAACAGCCTTCTGAGGGAAACAGTGGGGGCGAAAGACCTCTCTGGCTTTAAGATTAAGCTTGATAAGTTTATGGAGGGGATGGTTTGATGGGATAACGTGATTTTAGTCAATAGGTCAATAATGTGCCATCGCTGGTAATTAGTAACAATGGTCAATGATGGGATATTAAAAGTTACTACAGAGAACTTTTTTCCGGAAGGTCTGGCTGGAGAATCTTGCCCGCATGCTCGGGGTTCAGCTGATCGCCATATTTGGGGTCGGGAAGGAATTTTCCTCCAGGGTAGATTGGCAGAGGCCCTGGAGGTTTTTCGCCTTCCTCCGCAGCATGGGGCAGGGGTCGCTTGCTGGAGGATTCTCTGCGACTTGAAGTCTTTAAATCATGATTTGGGGACTTCAACAGCTGAGTCAAGGGAGAAAATTATTCCAGGAGTGGGTGGGTCAGCTTTTGTGGCCTGCATCATGCGGGAGGTCAGACTAGATGATCATAATGGTCCCTTCTGACCTTAAAGTCTATGAGTCTATGTCAATACTGCAGCCTTTTAAAGTTGCAAAGGCTTTGTTTAGTGGACTAGATTGGCTTGAAATGGACCTCATAAGTCTCAAGCCAATATGAATATATAACGTGCAAAATCGATGGAATCTCTAATAAAATTGAAATAGCCTGTTATCCCTACAGACATGCTACAGGGCTGCTTTGAAATAAACAAAGAACAATAATAATTTGACAGTGATAAAGCAGGTGACATAGATTTTGTAGGACTTTATATAGGAATAACTGCAATCATAATAATCTATTTTCATACTAGTATTTAAAATGAACAACAGTGAAATCAAAAGAAAAAGGTCTTCTTATCATGCAGCGTTCAAACTTAAAGTTGTTGAATATGCAGAAGCAAACAATAATTGTGCCGCTGCTCGTGAATTCTGTATCAATGAGAAGCAAGTAAGAGAATGGTGAAAAAATAAAACAACACTAAAAGACATACCAAGAAGCAAGAAAAAATGTCCAACGAGGTGCGCTTCATTTCCCGAGCTAGAGAAAGATCTCAATAATTGGGTTGTTGAATGTCGACAAAATGGGTACATTGTCACTAGAACTGGAATTCACCTGCGTGCTCTGCAAATGTCAAAAGACAACAAATACAAGTCAGTAAAGCCGTCAATGTTTGTCGCATCAGCGGGTTGTTGTACTCGCTTCATTAGCCATCATGGTCTCTGTCTTTGTCAGCGAACAAAGATAGCGCAGAAGCTGCCTAGAGATCTGGAAGAAAAAATTGAATCTTTCCAAAGGTTTATTATAAAATATCGAAAGGAATATGCATTTGAACTGTCACAAATAGGAAATATGGACGAAACACCAATGACATTCGATCTCCCGAGCAACAGAACGGTAACTGGTGTTGGTGAAAAAACAGTTTTAATTAAAACCAGTGGCCATGAAAAAATCCATTTTACGGTGGTTTTATCATGTTTGGCAAATGGATCAAAGCTCCCTCCTGTTGTTGTTTTTAAAAGAAAAACCTTGCCTAAAAACATGAAATTTCCTGCTGGTGTCATCGTATGTGCACACGAAAAGGGATGGATGGATGAAAGTGAGACTATTGAATGGCTGGAAAAAGTGTGGAATAAGAGACCAGGAGCACTTTTCAAGAAACCTGCTATGCTCGTTTGGGACATGTTCAGGGCACACAAGACAGATGAGGTGAAAAATGTGGCCAAAAATATGAAAACTACTTTGGCTGTAATACCTGGAGGCTTAACTTCAGTTCTACAACTGCTTGATGTCTGCCTGAACAAACCCTTTAAAGACAGGCTACGCAAAATGTGGTCTGAATGGATGTGCTCAGGCATGGCGAAGTTGACAGAAGGCAGGAATCATATGAAGCCCGAAATCAATCTGGTCGCCCAGTGGATCAAGGACTCGTGGGTGTCCATTCCCTCGGAAATGGTAGAAAAATCATTTAGGAAATGCTGTATCAGCAATGCACTCGACGGGTCAGAAGATGATGCCATATATGATGATGACACAACAGAAGCTGATGATGAGAAGGAATCTGACTCTGAAGACGAAACTCCCGACATCTACAATGACAATGCAGGTGCAGCTGTGACTGAAGCCGAGTTTAATGAACTGTTTGGTGAATCAGAGACTGATTCAGACTTTGAAGGATGTTAAGACTTTTTAAAGTCTCATATTGTTCTAAGTTACTTGTTTTAAATATCCATTTACTGATTTTAAATATTGACTGTAATTTTGAAGGTGAATACATATTTGTTCAGTTATTATTATAACAACAACAGATTTTTCGTTAGATTACATTAAAATAATTCTAGCAAAACTTTTGAGTGTTTCTTGTGATGCCAGCTTTTAAAATATAGCAGGGGTCGGCAAACTTTGGCTCCCGCAGCGTTTTAGTTTAATTTTGAAGGAAGCTTCTTAAACATTTTGAAAACCTTGTTTACTTTACATACAACAATAGTTTGGTTATATAATATAGACTTATAGAGACCTTCTAAAAAACGTTAACATGTATTACCGGCACGCGAAACCTTAAATTAAAGTGAATAAATGAAGACTCGGCACACCACTTCTGAAAGGTTGCCTACCCCTGTTCTAAAACATGAGAATATATTCCTTGAGCTGTTTATGCAAACTTAATATACCGTATATACTCGTTCATTAGCCCGTTCGTTTATAAGGCGACCCCCCAAGATGGTTAGGTAACAATAGCAAAAACTGTATGACCCTATAAGCCGACCCTATATTTCAGGGGTTGGAAAACTGGCTCCCAGCCCGTCAGGGTAAGCCGCTGGCGGGTCGGGACTTTTTGTTTACTTGGAGCGTCTGCAGGCACGGAGCCCCTTAGCTTCCAGTGTCCGCGGTTTGCCGTTCCTAGCCAATGGGAGCTGAGGGGCTCC
>NW_020664462.1:25885986-25903299 GCF_002925995.2 Terrapene triunguis | reverse complement strand
CCTGACCTCCCCCCAACACCCAGCCTTCTGCCCTGCACCTCCACCCCGCCAGCCCTGTGCCCTGACCTCCCCCCAACACCCAGCCTTCTGCCCTGCACCTCCACACCCCCCACACCCAGCCCTCTGCCCTGCACCCGCCCCCTCCGCCTCTCACCGGACAGGCAGCGTGCCACTCAGAATCGGCTCGCGTGCCGTGTTTGGCACGCGTGCCGTAGGTTGCCGACCCCTGTTTTAGAACGTACCATGTCAACTGGAGATATTGGCAAAGCAGTACGTGTTCCAGTATATATTTCTAATTTGTTAATTTAATAATATTTAATTTTTATGGATTAGATGCCATAGAGCCCACTTTTAGCCAATAACCAAATGAAGGTAGAAATTCAGAGATCCCGTGAATAGATGATAATGGTGAGAACAGATCTGAGTGTAGGTTAGCATCTGAGATACTCTTTTAAAAATATTTATGGCATCTTTTGTGTATGGGATTGCTTAGTGGGCGCATCTAGTTTAGTTAGCCATTAGATATAGATGACTCCATCTAACAACTGACCTAGCCATTGATTCTAATGTAACCCAGGGGTCCTGAAAATTTTTCATTCATGGACTACATTTTAATACAGAGAGTGTTTCATGGACCACCCATGCTCCCACTGATGACTGTGCAGACCATTTCCTCCATCCTGTGTGTCACTATATAACACTCATGAGGCAACTACAGTAATTGCCTACATGAAGAGTAATTTTAGGAAAGAGTTTAATTTTTTAAGCTATTCTTAAATGCAGTTTAACAGCTGGCAATAAAAAGGAGGAGCCAGCACTGTGGACCACCAGCAAGTACCCCATGGATCATCAGTGCTCTGTGGACCACAGTTTGAGAACCTCTGATCTAATCTCTTTGGGTATGTCTACACAGCAAAGAAAAACCTGCAACTGGCCCATGCCAGCCGACTTGGCTCACAGGGCTTGGGCAACAAGGCTGTATAATTGCTGTGTAGACTTCTGGGCCCTCTGGGACCCTCCACGCCACAGGGTCCTAGATCCCAGGCTCCAGCCCGAGGCAGGAAGTCTACAAAGCAATGGAACCGCCCCACCATGGTTTTTTCTCTGCTGCGGAGACACACCCTTTGTGTCTCAGTTTCATCTGTAAAATGGGATAGTTATAGTTGCTTGTAGCACTAGGTTGTACTGAGGAATTATTAGTTAACATTTGCAAACTGTTTTGCAGATGTAAAGTTCTATATAAGAATGATTAATAATTATTATTTATATTACAATAGTGACTAGTGGTCCTAATAGAGATCCAGACCCCATTGTGCTAGGTACTGTACAAAAGTAAGAGACAGTTCCCACCCTGAAGGGTTTACAGTCTAAATAGACAAGACAAAGAGCGGGAGAGGAAGGAGAAGGAGAGAGACCAAGTAACTTTCCCGATAACACTCAATAGGTCAGTGACAGAGCCAGAAATTGAGCCCAGGTCTCTTGAGAGTCAGTCCAGTGCATCACTGGACCACACTGCCTCTATGGTATCAGCACTTTTTATTTTCCAGTTCTATGACTGAGAGCAGAGTTATCTGGTGCACCTCTTCTACTCCTGTTGCTGTGTGCCTGCATTCTGTACACTTGTAGAGGGAATACAGAAGAGTTTTCAGAAGGTCTCATTGACACTGAAAATCTCCAGCAGAAAAGGGGGAATGTGTCCTAGAGGATAAGAATGAAAAAGATGCTAGACATAGATGCTAGATTAATATTGAAATTATTATTAGAAAGCAGGATCACTTTGTACAGGCCGTGACGGTGCTGCAGAGTTGCAGTAATTACTTTTGATAACAGCCTCTTTTTGTTTCTTCTTTTCTCTAATGATAAGTAGCACTTCTCTGGGAGTAGTAAGTGAATTTAGCCTGGCAGCTTGTCAACATCACACAATGTGATTATGGAGTCGCAGGTTTACATCAGTGTTAGGCTCTCCAGCCTCAGACAAGGGTCTGAGTAGAGTGAGTCAAGATATACTTGCTGCCTAGTTGGAGGGCTAGAGTTGACAAAATATTTACAAGGGTTTGTTCACTAGAATCCTGATCTCCCAAGGTGCTGAGCAACCTCCCATGATATTGTGGGGATTCTCAACTCCTGTTGGCTTCACAGACAATGTTCATCATCTAGCAGGAATGGGTCCTATAAGCCAAAACCTGATTTCTGCTGAGTACTTGCAACTTCCTATGTTGTTATTGGGCAAACAGAGGATAATATTTATTACTTTTTTTTCATTGAAAATGATACAGACTTCCTCAGGAATAAGTTAGACAGAAAGATAATTGTAAATCAGATTCTCATCAGACACTAGCCAGGATCCCTGGCTTATGCATTATCATAAACAATGTTTTGGCTGAAAATAAAAACGGAGGAATAGTCTGTGGAGAAATAGACTTATTTTTAACTCTACACTGCATTATACATTAGCACCTGATAATCACAAGCCTCCAGAACTTCAAGATAAGGTTTCTACAAACTGATAAAACTGTGTTGTTTTTACCACTCCTACCACAACTTAATTCTTTACTATTTCTCATGGCTATTTCTAGTTGAGTAGGATCTTGAGTTTTCCAGTTGTATGCTATTCTTGAAATAGGATTCAGTTTTATAGTCTTCGTAAGCAAGAGTGAAAATGTAATAATGCCTTTTTGTGGCTACTACCAACTTAAACATTTCTAACCACTTTGTCCCAATAGAAGAAAAAAATTCAGACTATAAAGCTAAAAGAACAGAATAAAGATTCATATTCATAGAATTTGAGTCCAAAAGGGAACTCTATGATTATCTGGTCTGACCTCTTGTTTAATATAGGCCATAGAATTTCACCCAGTAATTCCTGCATCAAGCCCAAAAATTCTGGTTGAAGTAGAGCGTATCTTTTGGAAGATATCCAATCATGATTTGGAGACTTCAAGTGACGGAGATCCATGACATCAATAAGTAAGGTGATCCAATGGTTTATTATCCTCACTGTTAAAAAGGTGTGCCTATTTCTAGTCTGAACCTGTCTAGCTTCAGATTCTAGCCATTAGATCTTGTTATGCCTTTGCCTGCTTAATTAAAGAACCCTCTACTATCAGAAGTCTTCTCCCTCAAATCATTCTTTTCTAAACCCAATTTACCAATATCCTTTTGAAAGTGTGGACCCCAGAACTGAACACAATATTCCAGTAATGGTCTCACTAATGCTGTAGAAAGAGGTAATATCATCTCCCCACTTCTACTCAGTAGTCCCTGGCATTATACATTGGATCACATTAGGTCTCTTAGCTAAAGTATCACACTGGCATCTTGTGTTTAGTTGGTTATTCCAAGTCCTTTCCAGAGTAACTGTTTTCCAGTCACACCTGTAAGTGTGACTTATATTTTCTGTACCTAGATGTGTGACATTGCATTTGGTTGTATTAAAACACATACTGTTCAAACAAACCCAGCTTTCCAAGTGATCCAGATTGCTCTGTAGAACTAACTTATACTTATGTATCATTCCACTAATTGTTATGCCCTCTTCAAACTTTACTAGTAATGATTTTATATTTTCTTCCAGATTATTGATAACAATATTGAATTATATTGAGCCAGGAACAGATCCCTGTAGGGTCTCACTAGAAATATCCCCAATGGATGATGAGTCTGCCTTTGCAATGTTTGAGATCCATCAGTTAGTCAATTCTAATCCATTTATTATGTGCTACATTGATTTTTATATAGGAGGGGTGGGCTCTGAGGGTCACAAAACACTCACTGAGGCCTATGAATAGACTGCCATTGATCCTAGGGAATCCACAGAGCTTGGGAACAGGACCCAAAGCTCATTTGAAGAAGAGGTAAATTTTACCCTCTCATAGATTTTTTTCCCCCTGGATTCTTTTCTTCTGGATTTTACCATTGAGAGGGTGCTCCAGCTCTTAAACTTTCATATTATTTATTATTGTGTGGAGAAAAGATTAAACTTTTTTGAGGGGAGGAGGCGGGTGGGGGAAGGGGTTTCTTTTGACCTGCTGCAGAATATGGAGGAAATTGGTCTCTGATTGGTCTGAGATAGTTTCCTATCTGGGCAGAGGACAATTTTATGCTAATCAGTCCTTTTGCACACTGTGGGAGGAAGAGGAGGTATATACAGATGAGCTGATCACAGGCAAGAAGAGGAGACTGGAAACAGGAAGGGGAAAGTCTGAAGGAAAGAAGTAGCACTTTGTATCAGTGACAAACAAGAAGCCTTGCCTCCAGAAAACCCACTCAGTCATTTGGAATTAGGAGATGTGGTTGGGGAGGACCCAATCTCCTGATTTAAGTATGAAAATGACTACACAAATAAAAATGGGGCATGTCCCAATACTTTTAAAATAGTGACTCTTGCTTTGTCATTGGTGAGATACTGTCCTGCTATGACATATTTCTGAAATAGCTCTACCCACTGTTATGCAGTGCCTCCCCTTTTTTACACACCTAGCGTCGCTCTCCACACTCCAACACCTTAAAACAGTTTCTTCCCCTCTCTGTCTCTCTCTTTTTTCCTAGACTGTTACATAAAAACTTTTGGCAGAGCTGCTCATGCTAAAGGAGATGATTGTACTAGCATTCCGATGATTCACAGCCAACTTCTCTCCTACTTTCAAAGGTCTATTACAGAATTTCCACCTAATAACATAGTTCTCATAGGGTTGTTTTTTTTTTGTTCACTAGGGTCTAAAGCAGGGATCGGCAACTTTTGGCATGCGGCTCACCAGGATAAGCACCCTGGCGGGCTGGGCCGGTTTGTTTACCTGCCGCATCTGCAGGTTCGGCTGATCGCGGCTCCCACTGGCCGTGGTTCGCCACTCCAGGCCAATGGGGGCGGTGGGAAGCAGCGGCCAGCACATTCCTCAGCCCGCGCCACTGCCCGCAGCTCCCATTGGCCTGGGACGGCGAATCGCGTCCAGTGGGAGCCACGATCAGCCGAACCTGCAGACGTGGCAGGTAAACAAACCGGCACGGCCCGCCAGGGTGCTTACCCTGGCGGGCCACGGGCCAAAGGTTGCCAATCCCTGGTCTAAAGGCTGAAGTTAATGGGAGTTTTGCCTGACTACAGATTTGTTCCATTATCTTTTCATCTCATTTCCATCAGAGGCTCTTCCAGAGCAACTTCCTGTACGGTTACTCTGACTGCATTCTGTGCTTTACACCTGGTGTTTCTTTTCCTCTCCATGCCAGCAGCGCTCATCATTTGATAGCTGGCATCTCTTTAGTTTGTAGCAGTATTTGCATATCCCACAGAACCACCTAAAACAAATATCCAATGTCTTTTAAAAAACTCATTAGTTTACCTTTTGTACACACAATCACAACTTTTGTTGGCAAAATTATATTATAATTTATAAAAATCCAAATCCCAAACTCCATTCTGACGCCAGATAGGTTGAATGAACAGACCAGGACAAACATAATTGTTGGCAGTGAACTAATAATAATTAGAATGTTCAGGAATAATTCCTTCAATAACTATGAAAGCAGGAGGCTGATTAGTTCAAAGAGATTCCAACTGTGAAGGTATCCGGTATAGTCATTTGTTAGAAAAATGTAATGCAAATACTTGTTCTAAAAGCAAAAGCTTACTTTAAATAGGACAACCACATTAGATGTCTGCATTTCTCAGCAGGTAGAAAGTATTTGGCCGTCAGCCTTTTGCCTCACAACATACTCAAGGTCTGTGGCTGTTTTGTGTAACCACAGACTTTAGCTTTCATGCAGTAGCTGAGGTTTAGCTAAAACTAAAATTACCCTAGTAGACCATAGTCTGTCCTCAGACAAGTACATGCTGAAGTAAAGGAGAGTTCTGTGTCTCCTTGCCCAGCCAATCCCAATTTCTCTGCCACACCAGCTCCTTCATCCCCAGTTCCTCTCAGTTCCAGATCTTCCCAGTCCTAGTTTCCTCCCCTAGCGCCGAGCCTCCTTACCCAACTAGTCCAAGTATTCCCCTTACCCTGGCTCTCAATCCCTGCCTTCCCCTATGGATCCTTGATCTAATCTACTCCTTGTGGCCCTCCAGGTTGGGGTGTTCCTCCTCCTTCATGCTGCTTGAGTTCCAGCAGGGGAAGCATTGAGAGCACAAGAGAGGCAGTCTCATTAATATTAGGGTCATAGGCGCTAGGTTATATGGGCCCATGAGGCGTGGGCTCTACCAGTAGTCTGGACAGCTGGCCAAGACCGATGTTTAAGCTGTGGTGCAACCAGAAGAGGAGACCCAAGTTACCGGCCCTATCTCCCCAAATTTGAGTGGTGGTGTGATCCCAGGTGCCAGGTATGATGGAGGTATGCCAGGTATTTTTCTCCTACCTTGGTTATTCCCCATACTCCCAAATTTAGGGGACTCCACCCATTACACCCTGTGACGGGTTCGGTCACAGAGACCCCCTTGGGACTGTTACCTGATGTGTTGAAACTATTTCTGAGCCCGTTTTGCCTGTCGGCTTGGGACTCCAGAACCCGGCCTTGTTGAGCCAGACATGCTAGTCTGCTGCAACACAGACTCAGGTCTGGTCCACGCCCCGAAAGCTGCAGACTTTAACCAAAAACTGCTCAGCAAGTCACCTATCTCCAGCACACACACATCCAGTTCCCAATGGGATCCAAAGCCCAAATAAATGCATTTTATTCTGTATAAAGCTTATACAGGGTAAACTCATAAATTGTCTGCCCTCTATAACACTGATAGAGAGAGATGCACAGCTGTTTGCTCCCCCAGCTATTAATTACTTACTCTGGGTTAATTAATAAACAAAAGTGATTTTATTAAGTATAAAAAGTAGGATTTAAGTGGTTTCAAGAAATAACAGACAGAACAAAGTAAGTTACCAAGCAAAATAAAATAAAACAAAACATGCAAGTCTAAGCCTAATACATTTAAGAAACTGAATACAGGTAAATCTCACCCTCAGAGATGTTCCAATAAGCTTCTGTGTCAGACTAGTCTCCTTCTTAGTCTGGGCCCAATCCTTTCCCCTTGTACAGACCTTGTTAGTTCCAGCTCAGGTGGTAACTGGGGATTTCTTATGACTAGCAGCCCCTTTTGTTCTGTTCCACCCCCTTTTATAGCTTTCGCACAAGGTGGGAATCTTTTGTCTCTCTGGGTCCCCACCCCTCCTTCTAAATGGAAAAGCTCCAGGTTTAAGATGGATTCCAGTACCAGATGACATGGTCACATGTCTTGTGAGACCCCATGCCTCCATGCATACTGGCCTGACTCACACGAACACAGGAAGGCTTACAAGTAAACAAAGCCATTTACAACCAATTGTTCTAGTTAATGGGAGCCATCAAGATCCTAAGCCACCATTAATGGCCGACACTTTGCATAATTACAATAGGACCTCAGAGTAATACTTCATATTTCTAGTTTTAGATACAAGAATGATACATTCACACAAATAGGATGAATACACTCAGTAGATTATAAGCTTTGTAATGATACCTTACAAGAGATCTTTTGCATGAAGCATATTCCAGTTACATCATATTCACACTTATAAACATATTTCCATAAAACATATGGAGTGCAATGTCACACACCACGCTGGGGGTTTTGCGCCCTGGCTCCTGGGCCGCATCAAAACTCTTACAAACCTGGTACCTATTGCTCAGGGTATGTTTATGGAGACTGTATTGGCATAGCTATGGTGATATAGGTATGCTGTATAACCCCATAGTGTAGATGTAGCCTACACCAATGGAAGGGGCTTTTCATTGGTGCACGAACATCAAACAATGGTAGCTAAGTTGATAGAAGCATTCTTCCTTCAACATAGCTGTATACATAGGGGGATAGGTCCGCATAGCTAGGTTGGGGATGTGGTTTTTCACACTCCTGACTGACAGCTGTGTTGACCTAACTTAAGTATGGACCAGGCCTCAGTTCCTGTGACTGGTTCCACAGCAGGCCCCAGTAAATGGGAACAGGAAATAAAGGGAAAAATCCTGCTCAGCCCCTGCAACTCAGAGCTGGAGCAAGCTCAGTGCAGATGGAATCTTTGGAAAAGGTAGCTGCCAAATTCTAACAGGTCTCTACTGAACATGTTTGAACTGAGATTTTTTCAAAGTCTTAGCACTTGGCCAAATTTGGGCATATTTTTATGGGAACAGCACAAATCACATCCCTGTCACAAAGGCAGCCCTCCTACTAAATTTCAAGCCCCTGCCCCAAAGCATGGAGGTCCTAGAGCTTCTCAATGAAGCAGTTGTAAGAATTTTTTAACAAGGGCAAAACACAGTATTTTTCCCTAATCTTGTTCTAGGAAATGTCAAAATGATATTTGCTGAAACTTTCAGTAATAAGTCAGTCTCAGACGGACACATGTCATGGAAAATTTCAGACTGAATGGTTAAGGTTTGGCAAAGATATAAACAACTGAAAACAAGGGGTATGTCTATACTACAAAACTAAGTCAACTTATATTAGTTCGATGTACGGTGCATGTCCACACTGCCCTCACCAGGAGCACTTCCACCGACCTAAGAGGGGCAGTGTGGGAAGCTGAGAGCCCACTGGCAACTCCCTCCCAATAGCTTGGCTGCCCCACAGGCTCCCGACGGGTGCCCCACCTTATCTCCCCATTCCGGAAGGGTGGGGGAGCACTTGGGCTTCTCACCCTGACTCTCAGCTTCTCGCTGCCCGGCTCCCGGCAGGGAACGGGGTGCAGTCGCCCAGCTCTCCAGGGGAGGGGGGCGGGCAGCTGGACTCTAGTTCCCTGACTTTCTTGTCAACTTCAGGGTTCCTGCCATGAAATTGACAAGAGAGCAGATGTAAGGGAGGCAGCATCTACACAGACATTGCGTCACCCTATCTACACCTACATAAGTCTGATGCCTCTCATGGAGGTGGAGTTTTTATGTCGGTGTAATAGGGCACTTACATTGGCGGGAGGAAGGCTAGAGTGTAGACATTGACATAATTAGGTCGACATATACTGCCTTATGTAGACCTAACTATGCAGTATAGACCAGGGTTTATAATTAGAAGTGTTAGGCAACATTAACTACAGGCAGTTCCACCTATAGTACTGTTTTGGTAGTTTTAAATGGATACTGATAGGTAGTTTAGACTCCAAATTCTTTTACTACTTAACTACCGCCCCCACCCCCCACCCCCACCAATAATTAACAGAAATGATGGCATAATTTAAAAAAATACAAAAACTTATTTAATATACTTATTTCCCTGCAGTAGGGGAAACCTAACAGCCTCAGTATTGTACTAATTCATGAGAACCAAAAATGGAATTGACCAGTGTAGTTTCACTGTTCGAGCTCAGTAAAATGCACATTAAAAACACCCGCTATAAATCATAAAATCTAAATTACAATTTTAAAACCTTCTTTCTATTTTGATAATTTAAGGTATTATTGGTAACACAAGTATTTTTTTAAAAGCTTGTTATTATTTGTCTTAATGGTGTCCCTTTAATTTTTTCTTAATTTTATTAAAGAGTAGCTAAAACTTTAATATTTTACTTTAAATTTATATCTCACTGTTTTCACTACTTGTTAAATAAAAATCTATATAACTAAACTGGTTACACAACAAATCCAACTTTTTGTCAGAGATTATGACGTTTGATGCTGTATAAAATATAAACACTGTTGCTCTGCAAGGATTCTTCATGGGCAGGATTGATGATAACAGACTGTAAACTCTTTGCCAGGGACCCAGGGGCAAGTCTTGAGCTGTTGTAAATTGTCATTGAGCTGCTGTAAATTGTCAATAGCCAATGGAGCAATAACAGTTTACACCAGCTGAGGATCTGTCCCATTAATGCTTCCTGTATGCTTTGTCAAATGTTGAGCACACAGTCTGTGCTCCATTTATACTAGCAATTATCAATGTTTAAACTTGTTTAAAACATTATTCATCAGGTTTCTGAGTAACAAGAAATGACTGGAGGTCTGATTTAAGGTGTAACAGGAAGCTCTATATACTATCATTTGTTAAATAGATTAGAGACTATTGGCTAAGTCCTGAAGCCTTTACTAAGTTCTTACTCAGTCCTTATTAACCCAACACTCTCAGTGAGGTATTTGCACTTAGTATTCAAGCCAGTCAGCGGGGATGGTTAATCAGAAATCTTCCTGAAATGTAAATCAGTCTAATCATGCTTCAATACAAATATAACTTATATGAGCCAGGATGTTATATATATTGTGGGAGGGGGGAAAGGGAATAGTTGGAAGCATTCCATATTCATTGCAGCTTTATTACTATATTACTTCTAGTTTACTTTTCATCATTTTAAAAACTGCCTTTTCAAACTGATTTGTCTCAACAGCAGGTGATTTGGAGACAGTCTTGTTTCTGGACTCCATTCAGCTATTATTCACAATTTGGGCTACAAATACTGTAATGTAAATAATACAAAAAATGGAATTGATAAAAATGCTGGGATTTTACCTGTTCTATTAATTTAATTACAAATTTTTAATGGAGAGTTCCCTAAAACATACATTTATAGGATTTCCTGTGCATTGAGGAGCACTGCATTGCTCTAATCTATACTAGTACCATAAAAGTATATTGCAGTGACTCAGGCTGATTTATATTTAGGGCAGGTAATGCTTACAGTTCAGCTGGATCTGGATAGACTCATAAGTTGTTTGTACAAGAAGATTCTGAGGCTTTAAAATGACGTGTTCATCTTCCTTTACTTAAATGTTTCATTTTAACCAAGTCATTGCATCCATTTTACCTCTTCTTTTTTTAATGGAATTTTAATTAAAAATTTTATAGATATAATTTCCTTTGGGAAATAAAATACTGTGTTACCCATATGTATGCTGTCTTCTTTTATACTATGAGTTGAGAAGAGCAGGCTGTGAGATACCCAGTTATATGGTCAGATAAAGACTGAAGTGAAGATTAGTAATAATAATGACAGTCTTATTATTGTTGGGAATGGCTTTGACATCAAAGTGGAAGGAGGACATTGATTCACCTGAAGGAGGAGATTAGGACTCACTATTATGAGAGCTTTGCATGGTTAATAACAGTTTGTCCTTTGCTCTTTTGTGATTATTGGAGGAAGAACAAATGATACAGTACCGATAAATACATCATAAACCTATTGCACCATCTCTCTTTTTGTAACAAATCTGTTTTTTTAAGAGGGTTATATTATATCTTGAAATATACCCGAGATCGAAACATAGTAAATGCATTAATTTAAGAGACCTTTCTTTCAGTAAGTCATTTTTGGGCATTTTATTTTTAGTATATTAGAAGTTTATGCTTTTCACAGACTTACAATATTTTTAAATAAATCATAATAAAATATGTGTTTTGGATTGGCACGTGGAAAATTAGTTATCATTCACTATAAGTGGACTCATGTCATTTTAAACTTTTGAGTATTGAAAGAAGCCACTTCCATGAATGATTTACTCACTTTAAGCAGCGTTTCAAGATTCACAAAGAAAAAAGAAATGTAGATGTGGTGACGCTCCTTGTCACCACACCAAGCTTTTACACTCCTAGAAAATCGCTGAGATTCACAAAGCCTGAGTTCCGTGCTAAGTCTTCCTGTACAATGAATGGGGTGAGATAGCCGCCTTAGAATGGGATTCACAAAAGTCAATAGGGTAGGAAGTTCCTCACCTAAAATAGCCTATGAGAGGTGCCAAGTCAAGAGATGTGTGCTAAACCCCCCTCCTCTTATGGAGATAGGCATTAAGTCTGGGATGCAGGGAGGTGCCTTCCTCTGATGGGATTCTGAGCTGCTCTGTTGGCATTCGTCACCTATGTCATTTTAGCAAGAAGCAAGGGAGAGATGGGGGAGAAGGAGGAGGACCACCTCCCTCATAACTTTTAGCCCAGTTGTCATGGTGCTCACTAGGATGTGGGACACCCATGGTGAGAATGGTTTTGAACAGGGATCTACCACATCTCAGGTGAGTGCTATAACCATTGAGGTATAGGATATTCTGTTGTGGGGCTCTGTCAATCTCTCCTGTTGAAGCTATGCCACTGTGGATAAATAATTAAAGAACCATTGAAACAGGGGGACTGGAACTTTGTCTTCCACCATTCTTGTGGAATAGCTTCAACATTGGCCCAAAGAAATGTGGGGTCTCCCACATCCCAGGTGAGAACGCTAACCACAGGTGTAAAAGTTATGAGGAAGGTCCTCCTCCCCTTTCACACCCAAGCCATTTTGTGTAAGCTTGTCTGTACAAGCCTGATCTGAGCACACTTATTGGAGCCGGGTCCCATGGCAACATAGGTGAAGGAATGCCTATATTTTCCAGTTAATGCATTGCTCTGGGGCTTAGGTGTGTGGACACCTGGTGTCGGAATGCAACGTGCATGCACAGAGGCAGAAACATAGGCTCCTAGGGAACTTCTACTGCAAAATTTAGGTGCCAAGTGATTTTAGATGCCTGCAGGACTTTGGGGTAGCTGAGTGGGGTTTTGTGAATCCCCGTGGGGCCTGATTCTGTGATTTAGGTGCCTAATTCCTGTTGTGAATCCAGCCCAAAGATACAGGGAAATCTTGGTTGTAATGTGCACATCTCTTCACTTGATGCTCCTGCAGAGCAGTTTTGCTTTGAATTAGTGCACACAAACCTCTTGTAATGATTTTTCACTGAGAGAGGATAGTCTCTCCATAATCAATACTGTAACTCGTTTTCTATTATAAACCTAAATTTGAATTCCCTCATATTTTACTAAAACTCACCAAAATCATTTGAAATTTCTCATGTGTCAGACAAGAATTTTTTGGACAGATTTCAGTGTAATTGGCCATGGTGAACCAAATTCAGAGGTGTTGTATAAAGTGATGTAAGTTGGTCTGACATTTCCCAATTATCTTTGGAAGTTCTAAGACACTTAAAAAAATTATACATTATGTGAAAAGGAGTCTTAACCTATCACAGCGGAGACTGCACAACTATCTAACTTCCTATAAGAATCCTTTGCACTTGTTGATTGGCTTTTTGTGATCCATAATATGTAAGACATGCTTCTCCACTTCTCTCTCAATGTACAAACGATAGGGAGTGTTATAAATATGGCATGAACCCTCTTCCTGTTAGAAAATAAAACCACCACCACACGTATATTCCAGTGCCTACCTGTCTTCAGAGTATGAATTTTGGCACTAGTCCCATTTATATTTCCTGTATGGTACCTGGCCAACCTCATGTTCTTTCCAACATTATTAAATAGATAAACTAATACAAAATATTCTGTTCTTCTATTTCTCAAAGGAACCTTTACAGTAACAATGAAAAATGTTGTAATTATAGCACCTGTAGAATGCTGCAATTCAGACTATATATATAAAATTATGTTTTTTCAAAATAAGTTTCTAAATATCTGCCTTTCTCTTTCCACTGGAAGTGACCAGTTTGGAAGTGGCCCTCTTTTTCCTGTGTATAAGAAGCGTGTCATTTTTAGTTAAATCACAGTGGTAACAATATGTAATTTCTAATGCTCAGGGCATTAAATACCTCTTTTAAATGAGGTAGATATTTCCTGATATCTTCAAATTTCCTGATATATTAACTCCTGAATGGGCCCAATTCAGGAGTTAATATACAGGCAACCATGTTGTTGACTTCAGTAGCCTGAATAAAAGCTACAGGTCCTTCAGGTATGTCAGCATTTTATTTGCTAAGAATTATGTTAGTGAATTATATTTTTCCTTTCCTCTTCCATACCTCTGTAACATTCCCATTATTTTTTAGGGATAAGTAGGATTTCAGATATATATCTGTAGGCCTGATAATTTCTATAAAACAAGAACTACATAAAGTTCATGGAGGATAGGTCCATCAATGGCTATTAGCCAGTATTGGCAGGTATGGTGTCCCTAGCCTCTGTTTGGCAGAAGCTGGGAATGGGCGACAGGGGATGGATCACTTGATAATTACCTGTTCTGTTCATTCCCTCTGGAGTGTGACGTTGCACTCCATATGTTTTATGGAAATATGCTTATGAGTGTGAATATGATGTAACTGGAATATGCTTTATGCAAAAGGTCTCTTGTAAGATATCATAACAAAGGTTATAAACTACTGAATCTATTCCCCCTTTTTGTATGCATGTATCATTCTTGTATCTGAAGCTAGAAATATGAAGTATAACTCTGAGGTCCGATTCTAATTATGCAAAGTGTGGGCCATTAATAGTGGTTTAGAATCTTGATGGCTCCCATTGACCCAGACAATTGGTTGTAAATGGGTTATTTACTTGCAAACTTTCCTGTGTACGTGTGGGCCAACCCAGGAAGAATGGAGACTAGGGGTCTTACAATGACATGTGACCATGTCACATGATGCTGGAATCCATCTTAATCCTTGTACTTTTCCATTGATGAGGCGGGGGTGGGGACGAGCACAGACAAAAGATTCCCGCCTTGTGCCAAAGCTATAAAAGAGGGTGGAGCAGGATAAAAGGGGCTGCCAGTCATGAGAAAACCCCTGCTTACCACCTGAGATGTCTGCTGGAATTAACGAGGACTGTACCAGGGGAAAGGATTGGGCCCGGACTAGGAAGGAGTCTGTGAAAGAAGCTTATTGGAACATCTCTGAGGGTGAGATATTACTGATAATCAGTTTCTTAATGTATTAGGCTTAGACTTGTGTGTTTTTGCTTTATTTTGCTTGGTTACTTACTTTGTTCTGTCTGTCATTACTTGAAACCACTTAAATCCTAGTTTTTACACTTAATAAAATCACTGTTGTTTATTAATAAACCCAGAGTAAGTGATTAATACATGGGGGAGCAAACAGCTGTGCATATCTCTCTATCAGTGTTATAGAGGGTGGACAATTTATGAATTTACCCTGTATAAGCTTTATACAGAGTAAAAAAGATTTATTTGGTTTGGATCTAATTGGGAACTGGGTGTCTGGGTGCTGGAGACAGGTAACCTGCTGAACTGTTTTCAGTCAGCAGCTTTGGGGGCGTGGACCAGACGCTGGGTCTGTGTTGCAGCAGGCTAGCGTGTCTGGCTCAGCAAGACAGGGTTCTGGAAGTCCCAAGATGGCAGGGAAAACGGGCTCAGAGGTAATTTCAGCACCACAGGTGACAGTCCCAAGGGTATCTCTGTGACCGAACCTGTCACATGGGGCACCTGGCATTGCCAGTGTCAGAAGACAGTATACTGGGCTAGATGGACCTTTGGTCTGATCCAGTATGGCCGTTCTTATGTTCTCTTTGGCTGATATGCCATATGGCCCTAGGAAATGAAGGGATTTTAAGAATACATTGAGATATGTATCTTGTTTACCTCTGGGTGCTCATAACTAAAATTCTTGACTTTTCTAGTGAAAAGAAGTCAAGAGAGCAAATGGTGTAGAAAGAATAACTGAGGGCACAAAAATGGAAATTTTGTACTTTGTTCTAGTATACTCCTACCGAGTCTTAATGATATTATAAAATATCTAATTTGGATGACTGAACAGGAAACTCACCACCCCATCTGTGAGGAGTAGCTATTCTAATATTTTGTCATACCTCCAAAGCTATTTTCCCCACATGACTTTTGCAAGTTTTCTGTATGTCCTTGTTTTGCTGTAATGCTGGTTAAAATTACATTAACTAGCTTGGAATTGGAAATCAGTAAATTTTATCAATGAAGTGAACAATCCCATGAACTTGAGAAGCACAAGAACCTTTTCTCACAATGCATGAAAGAGATTATTTTACAGTTATTCAACCAACCCTATGCTATTTCTGTCAAAGCATTTGAACATAAAAAGATATGTTTTAAAAACATCGACTTCTGTTCTATTTTACAGAAGTGTTATGCTGTGTAACATACATTTTCATCTAACTGATTTAAAAAGAAATCATGCCCACAGGGTGATATTAACCAGGCCTCTTCCCAGAAAAAACAGAATAATAGGGCTTGTGTGGTGAACTCCACAGGCATTGGGGAAGTCAGCTCTGATTTCAGTTAGTGGGCTAGAATGCCTTCTGCTGCCCCTGCCATGTAGAGGTTTGGGCCATGGGATCCATACAAATGTAACTCCAGTGGCTTTCCTCCCCGACCCACTTTCAAATCCTTCCTCTGCAGTTCTACGGTACAGAGGGTCTTGCTTCGGCCCTTTACACGTGTATGATTTTCACCCATTATCAAAAACTTTCAGAAGTTATGGGCTTGATGCAGAAATCATTGAATGAAAGTCTATGGCCTGTATTATGCAAGGCAGAGTAGATGATCCTAGTGATCCCTTCTGGCATTATAAGTAAGGCTATGTTTTAGTCACAGGTATTTTTAGTAAAAGTCATGGACAGGTCATGGGCAGTAAACAAAACTTCACAGCCGGTGACCTATCCATGACTTTTACTATATACTCCTGACTAAAACTTGGGGGGGTGGAGGTGACCCTGGGGGCACCGCGGGTGCTGGCGGAGGGCGGCCCGGGGGGCGTTGCAGGTACTCGAGGGGAAGGACGCAGCAAAGGGGTGCCACGAGTGCTTGGGGGAAGGGAATTGTGGCCCGGGGAGGGGCGCTGTGGGTGCTAGGGTAGGGGGTTGCGGCCCGGGGGTTGGCTGGGCTGGGGCAGGCTCCCTACCCCGCTCCTGGGAAGCGGTGACTTCCAGCTCCTAGCTCAACATGCTGCCTCCGCTCTGCCCCAAACCCTAGTTCAGCGGCTCCCATTGGCTGGGAATCGCGGCCAATGGGAGCTGTGGGGGCGGTACCTGCGTGTGGTGGCAGCACGTGGAGCTGGGAGGGGTGTTCCTGTCACCCTTCCGGGGAGCCCCCCACCCCAGGTAATTACCGTCCCCCCAATCCCTCAGCCTGAGCCCCACCACACCCAAACTCATGCTGCTGGGGGGCCTAAGATTGCCCCAGCAGCAGCCGGTGCGACTGGCCCAGGGGCTGCCTGAGCTGCTCAGGTGGCTCCTGGGCCAGCTGTACCGGCCGCTGCAGAGGTCACAGAAAGTCACGGAATCCGTGACCTCTGTGACAAACACGGAGCCTTAATTATAAGCTATCAATGAGGATCTTGAGAATCTTCCATGAGTTGCTAATACCGATAATGAATATTGAGTTGGTCAAAGCCAAGGGAAATTTGTTTGGATTTTGTGTGCGCAAAATATCATCAGTAATGTTTGAAAAAAGCCAAAAACTGGGGCCCATTTTATTAAGATTTCTTCCTCTCCCCAAAGTCCAATTGGGAAGGGGTTGGATAAATTGTTCCGGTTTGGGTTTGTTTTCAATTTAAGAACTGAAAACAAAAATGCTCAGAATATACAGCAATTATAAAACTATATTTCAAAAGACAAAATTGCTATTGATTCTAATC
>NW_020664462.1:25871375-25885976 GCF_002925995.2 Terrapene triunguis | reverse complement strand
GCCTGACTGGTATATAAGGGCAGTCAGCAGCGAACCAGCTGAGCGGCAAACAGCAGAGGCTAACAGAGGGAGTTTGCCTGGGGGAGAGCTCACTGAGGCTTTCATCTGCGGGTTTCTCTGAGTAGTTCCTGCAACAGCTGAGGAAGCTCTTAAGAGGAAGGTGATATGGAAGGTGAGCGATCAGCTGTTGTAACCTGCACAGGTTGTGCCATGTTTGTCTTTCTTCCACAGGACAGAAGCGACTTTGTCTGTTCAAAGTGCAAGCTGGTCTCCATATTGAAAGAGACGGTTCGAGGTCTGGAGAAACGAGTATCGACTCTGCGTTGCATAAGGGAAAATGAAGATTTCCTGGACAGACGTCAGGAGATGCTTCTATGGCCACAATGATCTGAAGATTCAGAGCAGGGGCAGCAGGGACAGAAGGATGGTGAAGAAGTTTGGCAGCATGTGACCTCCAGAAGGAGAAAGAGGAGCGTCCATGTACCAGCAATGGAGATACAGGTGAGCAATCGTTTCCATGTTCTCTCTACAGGTACTAATGCGGAGAGTGGACTAGATGACCCATCTGAGGGAAGGGAGCAAAAGGAGACTCCACCGATTGGAAGGCAAAAGATGCACTGTCCTAGGGATGGGGGTTCCACGACCACCACTCCCAAGAGGAGGAGGAGGGTGGTGGTGGTCGGGGACTCCCTCCTCAGGGGCACTGAGTCATCTATCTGCCGCCCCGACCGGGAAAACCGAGAGGTCTGCTGCTTGCCAGGAGCTAGGATACACGATGTGACGGAGAGACTGCCGAGACTCATCAAGCCCTCGCTACCCCTTCCTGCTTCTCCACGTGGGCACCAATGATACTGCCAAGAATGACCTTGAGCGGATCACTGCAGACTATGTGGCTCTGGGAAAAAGGATAAAGGAGTTTGAGGCACAAGTGGTGTTCTCGTCCATCCTCCCTGTGCAAGGAAAAGGCCTGGGTAGAGACCGTCGAATCATGGAAGTCGACGAATGGCTACGCAGGTGGTGTCGGAGAGAAGGCTTTGGATTCTCCGACCATGGGATGGTGTTCCAAGAAGGAGGAGTGCTAGGCAGAGACGGGCTCCACCTAACGAAGAGAGGGAAGAGCATCTTCGCCAGCAGGCTGGCTAACCTAGTAAGGAGGGCTTTAAACTAGGTTCACCGGGGGAAGGAGACCAAAGCCCTGAGGTAAGTGGGGAAATGGGATCCTGGGAGGAAGCATGAGCAGGAGAGCGCAAGAGGGGAGGACTCCTGTCTCATACTGAGAAAGAGGGACGATCGATGAGTTATTTTAAGTGCCTATACACAAATGCAAGAAGCCTGGGAAACAAGCAGGGAGAACTGGAAGTCCTGGCACAGTCAGGGAACTATGATGCGATTGGAATAACAGAGACTTGGTGGGATAACTCACATGACTGGAGTACTGTCATGGATGGATATAAACTGTTCAGGAAGGACAGGCAGGGCAGAAAAGGTGGGGGAGTTGCGTTGTATGTAAGAGAGGAGTATGACCGCTCAGAGCTCCGGTATGAAACTGCAGAAAAACCTGAGAGTCTCTGGATAAAGTTGAGAAGCGTGAGCAACAAGGGTGATGTCGTGGTCGGAGTCTGTTATAGACCACCAGACCAGGGGGATGAGGTGGATGAGGCTTTCTTCTGGCAACTAGCAGAAGTTGCTAGATCGCAGGCCCTGGTTCTCATGGGAGACTTTAATCATCCTGATATCTGCTGGGAGAGCAATACAGCAGTGCACAGACAATCCAGGAAGTTTTTGGAAAGTGTGGGGGACAATTTCCTGGTGCAAGTGCTGGAGGAACCAACTAGGGGCAGAGCTTTTCTTGACCTGCTGCTCACAAACAGGGAAGAATTAGTCGGGGAAGCAAAAGTGGATGGGAACCTGGGAGGCAGTGACCATGAGATGGTCGAGTTCAGGATCCTGACACAAGGAAGAAAGGAGAGCAGCAGAATACGGACCCTGGACTTCAGAAAAGCAGACTTTGACTCCCTCAGGGAACAGATGGGCAGGATCCCCTGGGAGAATAACATGAAGGGCAAAGGGGTCCAGGAGAGCTGGCTGTATTTTAAAGAATCCTTATTGTGGTTGCAGGAACAAACCATCCTGATGTGTAGAAAGAATAATAAATATGGCAGGCGAGCAGCTTGGCTAAATGGTGAAATCCTTGCTGATCTTAAACGCAAAAAAGAAGCTTACAAGAAGTGGAAGATTGGACAAATGACCAGGGAGAAGTATAAAAATATTGCTCAGGCATGCAGGACTGAAATCAGGAAGGCCAAATCACACTTGGAGTTGCAGCTAGCAAGAGATGTTAAGAGTAACAAGAAGGGTTTCTTCAGGTATGTTAGCAACAAGAAGAAAGTCAAGGAAAGTGTGGGCCCCTTACTGAATGAGGGAGGCAACCTAGTGACCAAGGATGTGGAAAAAGCTAATGTACTCAATGATTTTTTTGACCCTGTCTTCACGAACAAAGTCAGCTCCCAGACTGCTGCACTGGGCAGCACAGTATGGGGAGAAGGTGACCAGCCCTCTGTGGAGAAAGAAATGGTTCGGGACTATTTAGAAAAACTGGACATGCACAAGTCCATGGGGCCGGATGTGCTGCATCCGAGGGTGCTAAAGGAGTTGGCGGATGAGATTGCAGAGCCATTAGCCATTATTTTTGAAAACTCATGGCGATCGGGGGAGGTCCCGGATGACTGGAAAAAAGGCTAATGTAGCGCCCATCTTTAAAAAAGGGAAGGAGGAGGATCCGGGGAACTACAGGCCAGTCAGCCTCACCTCAGTCCCTGGAAAAATCATGGAGCAGGTCCTCAAGGAATCAATTATGAAACACTTAGAGGAGAGGAAAGTGATCAGGAACAGTCAGCATGGATTCACCAAGGGGAAGTCGTGCCTGACTAACCTAATTGCCTTCTATGATGAGATAACTGGCTCTGTGGATGAGGGGAAAGCAGTGGATGTGTTATTCCTTGACTTTAGCAAAGCTTTTGATACGGTCTCCCACAGTATTCTTGCCGCCAAGTTAAAGAAGTATGGGCTGGATGAATGGACTGTAAGGTGGATAGAAAGCTAGCTAGATCGTCGGGCTCAACGGGTAGTGATCAATGGCTCCATGTCTAGTTGGCAGCTGGTTTCAAGCGGAGTGCCCCAAGGGTCGGTCCTGGGGCTGGTTTTGTTTAATATTTTTATTAATGATCTGGAGGATGGTGTGGACTGCACTCTCAGCAAGTTTGCAGATGACACTAAACTGGGAGGCATGGTAGATACGCTGGAGGGTAGGGATCGGATACAGAGGGACCTAGACAAATTAGAGGATTGGGCCAAAAAAAACCTGATGAGGTTCAACAAGGACAAGTGCAGAGTCCTGCACTTAGGACGGAAGAATCCCATGCACTGCTACAGACTAGGGACCGAATGGCTAGGTAGCAGTTCTGCAGTAAAGGACCTAGGGGTCACAGTGGACGAGAAGCTGGATATGAGTCAACAGTGTGCTCTTGTTGCCAAGAAGGCTAACAGCATTTTGGGCTGTATAAGTAGGGGCATTGCCAGCAGATCGAGGAATGTGATCGTTCCCCTTTATTCGACATTGGTGAGGCCTCATCTGGAGTACTGTGTCCAGTTTTGGGCCCCACACTACAAGAAGGATGTGGAAAAATTGGAAAGAGTCCAGCAGAGGGCAACAAAAATGATGAGGGGTCTGGAGCACATGACTTATGAGGAGAGGCTGAGGGAACTGGGATTGTTTAGTCTCCAGAAGAGAAGAATGAGGGGGGATTTGATAGCTGCTTTCAACTACCTGAGGGGGGGTTCCAAAGAGGATGGATCTAGACTGTTCTCAGTGGTACCAATGACAGAACAAGGAGTAATGGTCTCAAGTTGCAGTGCGGGAGGTTTAGATTGGATATCAGGAAACACTATTTCACTAGGAGGGTGGTGAAGCACTGGAATGCGTTACCTAGGGAGGTGGTGGAGTCTCCTTCCTTGGAGGTTTTTAAGGCCCGGCTTGACAAAGCCCTGGCTGGGATGATTTAGTTGGGAATTGGTCCTGCTTTGAGCAGGGGGTTGGACTAGATGACCTCCTGAGGTCCCTTCCAACCCTGATATTCTATGATTCTATGATTCTATGAACTTAGTACCAGACTTCAAGCCTACATAACTTTTCAATATATTCTCTAAATTAGATATTGATTTGGGTTGATCCTGTTAATTTGTTTGAAACGGAAAATTTAGAAGGGATCTTAATTGCAATACTGCTTGGGCATTAGCAGAATATGTGTTATTCAGGTGTGTCAAATCTGCAGCAATTACTTAATGTAAAAAATAAAATAAAAGTAAAGATCCAAAATTAAAATTGTATTCCCCCCAAAGTAGCTTTCTTCGCAGTTGCACTACGTACAATCACACTTACTATATGATAGGACTGTTTTTTTCTTTTTCAGTTCAAGCCTGAAACATGAAAGTTGTTTTTGTCTTTTCATCATCCTGAGATCAGGTTTCATTAATTCTGGCCACTCTTCAGAAATGCAAGATGGGGCCAAGACAGCGAGATATCTTCAAAAGTCAGTGTTTTCCAGTCACCTCTCTCTCAGAAAAAGGGAAGGGCATTTCTCCTCTATTCAGGTTAATGACACACTCGACAGATCAGGTTAGTCAGGCCAACAAGTCCATTCTAGTAATAATTAAGAATGTCTGAACATGCACTAATAATCTGTGTACAGAATTTGGCACTGATAAGCGTTGTTAGAGACAATGAACTAAGATCCCAGTTACCTGTACTCCTAAGAGATAAGATCTCTGCTACTTTAAAAAAAAAGAAGCAGGTATAATCGTGGGATGAAATCCTAGGATCATTGAAGTCAATGGGATTTTGCCTTTGACTTCAGTGGGGCTAAGATTTCTCCCTTAATGTCCAGACCAACATGCTCTGTCTCAGTAAAAGAACTTCAAGGCTCTGTGGAATCATTTGCTGTGCTTCTTTACACACTAACTGCATGTATTCAGATGGTCTGTCTTAAAACTGTCTTAACATAGGCCTTAGTCCTGAAATGTGATCTGTGTAGGCAGACCCTTTGCTCCACTGATTTCAGTGGAGTTTTGCAGTCACAAGGCATCATCCACGTGGGTCTGATTGCAGGATCAGAGCCTAGGACTGTAATCCCTTTGAGGCAGGATTAGTGCCTTTCTTTTTTGGTCTGTAAAGCATCATGCACAGTTATGGATTATGTAAATAGAAAATAGCAATGATAATTAATTTCTTTCCAAAGCACTATGAATCATGAGTATTAGATCATCTCTTCCATCCCTCTGCCCATGAAGAATTGTTCCATACAGAACACTCTAGAGGGGGTTGTAAATGACTCAAGTAATGAGGTTTTATCATATCTCTTGAATATGTTATAGTTTAGTAAACCTACGACACTTTTCCCTGATACTTGGCCACAATATACCTTTGCTCTATTTAATACTGTTACACCTAGTTACAGTATATGTCCTTGATCATCCTAAAGAATTCTTTTCCCTCCTTGATGTCTGCACTCTTCAGATACTTGGTAACCATTCTCCCCTTAATTTTTTAGCCAAACTATGCATATTACATTCTTTTAATCTTCCCCCCTAGCTCCCTAATCCTTTTGGTTGCTGTTCTTTGAATACCTCCTAGAACTGTACAGAGTAATCTAGGTGCAGTCTCGATAGAGTCCTATAAAAAGATATTATCTCCTCATTGCTCTGATATGCTGCCTTTGTAACCTCAAGGCAGTTTGGCTCCCCCACCCCATATGACATTGCAAGCTCACATTGGATTTTGTGGGGCATGACTTCTGTCTAAGGCCAGGTCTACACTACTGATCTATATCAGTATAATTACGTTGCTAACCCCTTGTATGGACAGCAGTATATCGGTGGGAAAGCTTCTCCCATCGACATAGCTACCGCCTCTCATGGAGGTGGATTAACTATGCCAATGGGAGAAGCTCTTCCATGGCATAGTAACATCTTCATTAAAGCTCTACAGCCGTGCAGCTGCACTGCTGTAGCTGTGCCACTGTAGCGCTGTATGTGAAGACAAGCCCTAAGGGCATGTCTACTCTGCCCTGCCTTGAGACTATGGCTGTGGGAATAGCAGTGTGCACCAAAGTGCTGCACTGTAACTCCCCTGTATGGCCGCCGTGGGCATGAACTAAAAGATCCCTATGTCTCATTTATGTAGTCCTGGATTAAATTGTGGCCTATTATAAATTGCATCGAGTGTGTTCCTTTCATCCTCTAATTTTGTGAATCAGTAAATAAAGTGGTTTAGGTTTGTCAGATGTTGTTTCTTCTTTATAAATCAATACTGGTTCTTGCTATGGTTCTTTTATCCTCGGGCTGCTAACATCTATTTGCTCTTATTAGTTGATCCATTATTTTGCCAAGGCTGGATTTCACAGATGGTTGTTTGGCACAATTGCCCTTGTATCTTTTCTAAAAGATCAGCTCCATGTTTACTTTTTGAGACTCTTGAGTATGAAAGATTTACTGTAAGCAATTAAAAACCAAAATAGTTTTAGTGTTAAATGTTTGTGTAGCCTCGCCCCTAGAACATGGTGTTAAGTTGTAAGCTAACTCAGTGTGGTGTGACAAGAGGGCATCAGAAGAAACATTTTAAAAATGTAGTTTGTGTGTGACCTTCAGTGTGACTGTGTGTTCATCTTCAACGTAGGGGGCAAAACTTATCCTTGATGTTCCACCAATGACTGCAGTGAAGCGGCACCAGGAAAACGTTTGGCCCAGTCTTTTGAAAATATACCTTAAAGAGTCCATTTGAAAGCAAACACTTTAATGCTTTTTATTGATTATTGCGAGCAATTTTTGAGCTTTGGATTTTTAAGCTTTTTAATGAGCTATAGATTGCAAAGAGGCCCTTTGTTTAAAGGAGTCTGTTTAGGCCAGAGTTTCCAGAGCTAAAATTACTATGGGAGGCTGGAATAGCTACTGTATCTGTCCCCCTCTGTCTTTAGATCTCTTATTTTAGGAAGACTTGTCAATGGAAAATGAACTGAAGTGAGTGATCAAATCCCTGCTCCTGCAAGGAAATCCAGGTGACAGACACTTACACCCCCAAGGTGTGCCATTGTACTCTAGGTGTTGTCACATAGATTGGGCCTTACATTGTGTCCTGCATTATGATTTTTATTGTATTGAAATTACTGTCTCCTGTGACCAGCCCAAAAATAAAATATGCATTTACTTTATGAGGCTGTCCCAGTGAGCAAAATTTGAAATAAATAGTAAATTTTAATAGTGATAGGGGAGACTTAGGTTTTATAGAATACGTTATTTTCACTGAGTTTCTATAGCATTTCTTGTACCTATCACTCTATGCGCTGTACTTTTTCAGTTTCTAGATGATGCTTTGATCCTTGGTTTCTGAGCCAAGTAAAAAAGCAATACAGTGGTTATTGTGTGCCATCTACTGTTCTTCCTAGGAAATATACGGTAGTTTGCAAAAAAAAAGTCTAAAGCCTGCTCATTTTGGTTATCACTAGGATTACTGTCTCAGATCCTGCCATGTACAAAAACAGCTTTCCTGTTTCCCTTGTGCAGAGGAACACTTTATATGGTGTAGCATTACTCCTCCACCAATGCAAGGGATATAGCCAGGGTGTGTCTATCAGGGCCAGATTTAGGGAAGACGACCCAGGCTACCGCCTGGGATGTTGGACTTAGGGGACGCCAGGCTCAGGGTGCTGTTTTTGTTGTTAGCGACAAAAGGGAAAATAGAGTGTTTGAAGTAAAATGTTTCAGGTATTGATGTTAGTACATTTCAGTTATTCTTAAATTAAAAAGTTTCTATAAACTTAGAGGAAACAAATTTTTATTTGCTTATATATGGTATGAATAAATACAGATTTACAGATCCTAGTGTGCAAATTTATCGTTTTATATGACAGAGATAAACCATGCATGCAAATTGTGCATCAAAGTCGTGAAATGGGCTACAAATGCAATAAAATAAGGTATTCAAAAGTTTAACAAATGGAAGGGAGGGTGCCAAAGACACTCCTCACCTGGGGTATATTTGGTCTAGGGCCAGTCCTAGCGCCTATGCACCAAAACCAAAAACAGTCCTTTGGGGGCCATAGACAGATGGCACAATTTAAAATACCTGCAGGCAGCTCTGCACTGTAATGGGCACCAGGTCAGGCCCTTGGATTAAGAGAGCACAAAGGTGGTTCAAATCAACGGCACTGAATACTTCTTGACTACAGCTCAAGATCTGAAGCTAGGAGTGCAAATGATACCCAAGCAGTGCTTGGGGTTCTACAAGTCCAGGGGCCCTGCAGGAGCTGCTGCCATCCCAGCAGGAAGAGATGGACTCTAGATATATTTACTATAAGCCATAATTTACCTGGGTCAACTGTCCTGTTTTCTTATCTTGTAAACCTTCTTATTTACAGTTCATGTAGGAAAATGACCTGCAGTCAACATTTCTGTTTAACTTTTATATAAAATTAACTAAAAAACCCAATACCCTGAGCTGGGCGACTGTTATTCATTTATTGACTGGCTGGGTATAGATGACAGCATTTAAAAAATATTAAACAGAGGTTTGGGAAATGAGGGGCCTATGGATATAATACCACTCTCCTTAATGGGACTTGCCCAAGTTCACACAGGTAGTGTGTGGTAGAGTACAGAATTGAATCCGAGTCTCCTGGGTCCTAGGTCAACACCCTAACCACCAAATTAACTTCTCTGTCTGATACTGATTTTACTGGGATGACTGTAGGCAAAACCGCTGCTTTCATACCCATTTGTTATCAAATATACATAGTATTATGTAGTTACGCAGAACTAAAGAGCTGAGAAAAAGAAAATTAAATAAAAACAATTGTTGAGGTAACATTGGTGCTAGAGAAGGAGAAAGAAGTATTAGTGGAAAAAAGGGAAGAAACAGCCCAATAGGCAGACCATGCAGCAAAGTGTAAGTTAAAGTTGGATTTTGGCAGATCGAACATACATTTGTCTTTTTTTACTTTTGATTTATCAAAACATCAATTATTTTTATAGACTCTATTTCTAAATAAAGGTCAGACTAAGCAAGTACAAATATAATATAGAAATAAAAGGTAAATCAAGTCAAATGTTTTTGTCAATACTCCTTGGTCACAGTGAATTGCATTCACAGGGGAAACATGCTTCTTTTTAAAAAAACAAAATGTCATTCAAAGTGCAGCACTTGACTGAATTACTATAACTAACTTTAACTGGCCGATGTCTCATTGTTTTCTTGTACTCCCTTGTCCATCCCTCCACTGTCTCTTGTATTATACTTAGATTGTAAGTTCCTTGGGGCACAGGCCATGTTTGTGTTCTGTGTTTGTATGGCACCTAGCGTATGGGTCCTGATTCATGACTAGGGCTTCTAGGCACTAAAGTAATACAAATAATATATTAATAATAACCATAACATAGTCATAATTAAAGCCCAGTGTTTCTTCACCTCCCGTGCCCCAGCTGTCTGGAAGCATGTATGCCAGTGAAGCCATGTTATCAGGAATTTCCCTTAGGTCCTTAAAGAGTATGTCCCATCATGGACTGAAGGGAAGGGAAAAGGTAATGGGAAAGATACTGCAGCCCCAGGCTGTAATTATGTTTTCCTTGTAATGGCAAGTAAACCAATGAGGGGTATGATGTACATTTTCTGGGACCCAGCCCTTGGCTCACCCACTCCTCTTCCAGCTGACCCACTGTCTGGCCATCTTTCCCCAAGCAGATCTCTAGACCAGCGGAACTCCCTCCATGGAGCCAAGAGGAAATGGGGTCAGTGTAAGCCCTTATCTTGTGTGGTAAGAAGGAAATCCCTGAGTAGATGGTCCTCTCCATGTGGGGATCTGTTGGGGCAGGGTCTCCTGCCGTGTAGAATCATAGAACCATTGGTTTAGAATGGACCACAGAGGTCATCTAGTCTTACCCCCTGCCAAGATGCAGGGTTTGTTGGGTCTAAACCAGGGGTGGGCAAACTACGGCCCAGGGGCCACATCCGGCCTTCCAGACATTTTAATCTGGCCCTCGAGCTCCAGCTGGGGAGCGGGGTCAGAGACTTGCCCTGCTCCGACACTCCAGCTGGGGAGCGGGGGTCAGGGGCTTGCCCCACTCTGCGTGGCTTCCAGAAGCAGCAGCATGTCTCCCCTCTGGCTCCTACATGTAGGCGCAGCCAGGGGGCTCTGCAAGCTGCCCCGACCCCAAGCGCTGCTCCCGCAGCTCCCGTTGGCCGAGAACCATGATGAATGGGAGCTGAAGGGGCGGTGCCTGCGGACAGGGCAGCGCGCAGAGCTGCCTGGCCACGCCTCCAAATAGGAGCCAGAGGGGGGACATGCTGCTGCTTCTGGGAGCTGCTTGAGGTAAGGGCCGCCCAGAGCCTGCACCTCTGACCCCCTCCCGTGCTCCTCCCCCAGCCCTGATCCCCCTCTCACCCTCCAAACCCCTTGGTCCCAGTCCGGAGCACCCTTCTGCACCCCCCAACCACTCATCCCCAGCCCCACCCCAGAGCCCGCAACTCCAGCCGGAGCCCTCATCCCTCCCTGCATCCCAACCCTCTGCCCCAGCCCGGAGCCCCCTCCTGTACCCTGAACTCCTCATTTCTGGCCACACCCCAGAGCCTGCACCCCTTGCCAGAGCCTGCACCCCAACCCCCAATTTCGTGAGCATTCATGGCCCACCATACAATTTCCATACCCAGATGTGGCCCTTGGGCCAAAAAGTTTGCCCACCCCTGGTCTAAACCATCCAAGACAGATGCCTATCCAGCCTGCTTTTGAAAACTTTCAGTGAAGGAGCTTCCACGATCTCCCTAGGCAGTCTGTTCCATTATCCTATTGTTGTTACAGTTAGGAAGTTTTTCCTGAGATTTAATCTAAATCTGCTATGCTATAGTTTGAACCCATTGCCTCATGTGCTGCCCTCTGTGGCAAGAGAGAACAACTTGTCTCCATCTTCCTTACGTCAGCCTTTCAAGTATTTGAAGACCGCTATCATGTCCCCCCTTAACTTCCTCTTTTCCAAACTAAGCATACTCAATTCCTTCAGCCTTTGCTCATATGGCTTGCATTCCATCCCTTACATCATCCTTGTTGCTTGCCTCTGTATCCTTTCTAGTTTCTCTACATCTTTTCTGTTCATTGGTGACCAAAACTGGACACAGTACTCCAGCTGAGGCCTAACCAGTGCCGCCGAGCAGAGTGGTACTTGTATGCTGGTGACTTGCATGCTATGTCTGTTAATGCAACCTAATAATGCTGTTTTGCAACAGCATTCCATTGTTGAGTCATGTTGAGGTTGTGATCCACCACAACTCCCAGATGCCTCTCAGCAGTGCTGCTGCCAAGCCAGTTATCTCCCATTCGGTTTTAATTTGGTTTTTCTTCTGTAAGTGTAGCACCTTACATTTGTCTTTGTTGAATTTCATTTTGTTGTCTATAGCCCAGTTTTTCAATTTATCAAGATCCCTTTGAATTTTAGTTCTATCCTCAAAAGTGTTTGCAGCCCTCTCCAGCTTTGTCTCATCTGTACATTTGATCAGTGTGCTCTCTACTTCGACATCCAGGTCATTAATAAAGATGTTAAATAATACTGGACCCAAAACAGATCTCTGTGGAACCACACTTGAGACCTCCGTCCAGTCTGACATCATTCCATTAATAGCTACTCTTTGTTTGCGGTTGTTTAAGCATTATGTATCCACTTAATGGTAGTTCGGCCAAGCCCACATTTCTCCAGCTTACTTATCAGAATGTCATGTGGGACTGTGTCAAAAACCTTACTAAAGTCCAGGTGGTATTATGTCCACCGCATTCCCCCTATCCCCGGTGACCTGTCCCGGCTGCTCCTAGGCGGAGGTGTGGCAGGAGGCTCTGTGTGCTGCCCCCGTGTTAGCACTGGCTCTGCAGCTCCCATTGGCTGAGAACTGAAGCCAATGGGAGCTGTGGGGGCGGTGCCTGCGGGCGAGGCGGGGCAGCGCGCACAGCCGCCTGCCACACCTCCGCCTAGGAGCAGCCAGGACAGGTTGCTGCTTGCGGGGAGCCGCCCAAGGTGAGCGCCCTCTGGATCCGGCACCCTGCACCCCCTCTCCCACCCTGTGCCCCCTCCCGTGCCCCAAGTCCCCTCCCAGAGCCTGCGCTCCCCCTGCCCCAATCCCCTGCCAGCTCCGCGCCAACCAGCCTATAAAGCGGACTTTCAATGAAGATCAGAAATGCCGGTTGATAGAGCTTTCCGGTTGATGAAGTGCCGGATAAAACAGCTTTTACTGTCTCATATATATCAATTTCTTGCCCTGGCCCTCTTGTGGTTAGGTATCTGCAGATGTAACCATGTACCTGTTATGTACGTCAGTTCGTTGCCATGACACTTTTAAGGTTGAACTTCTGTTCCTGTGGTCAGAAATTTCTCTTAAACATTCTATTTTCAGCTCCCCAATACTTGGGGTTTTCCGTTAGGCCGTTTATCTGTTCAAAGTTCATAGTTCTCAAGCCTTATGCTAACTATGCTAGCTGATGAAGCTAATGTCTTACAGGATACAGGCCTGTTGGTTCCTTGCATTACTGCTAAATATAATAAAGGCAGAATACAATGAAGGCAAGGCAGTGAATATAATAAAGGCAAGCTAGCCCTATGGGATACTGTACTCTGGGGGAATAGCATCAGGCCCCGCTGACTTGAATTCATTCAAATTAGTCAGAAGATCTCTGACGTGTTCTTTACTTATCCCGATCTGCATCCCTTCCCCTTTATTGTCTATGGTAACTTCACTAGTCGTCCAGTCACAGGTTATTTTTTTTGTGAGAAGACTGAAGCAAAGTAGGCATTGGGCAGCATTGTATATATAACTCAGCTTTAATTTTCTGGTACTGTATAACTCAGTCAGCAAATGAGGCTGAGCACACCTTCCCCCAACCTAATAAAGGCGAACAAATACACATTGCAAATGGCAACCTGTAATGATAAAGCAGTCATTTGCCTCAGTGAAAGATGGGAAAGCACACCTCTCTCGCTCAGCAAATAAATCATTGTTCTCATCACACATCGTTTAGAATGTTAATCCTAAGCAACAGGCTGCAAATGCAGGGAGATAATTAGGCCTTGACTACACTGCCACTTTACAGCGCTGAAACTTTCTCGCTCAGGGGGGTGAAATAACACCCCTCCCCGAGCACTGCAAGCATCAGCGCTGTAAAGTGGCGGTGTAGACAGTGCACCAGTGCTGGAAGCCATGCTCCCAGCACTGGTAGCCACACCCCTTGTGGGGATGGTGCCGCGACTACACAGCCACGTTAAAGCGCTGCCACAGACATACCCTTAGTCTAGGGAAGTTAAATTAGTGACTTCTATTTTTCAGTCTGAGCAAAGATTTTTAACTAGGGTGACCAGGTTTTTGAATAAAAACCTGGTAGATTTTCTTAAGATTATTAGCAAGGGAGGAAGGGGGGGAAATAAACTGTTGAGTAGAAGGTTTTTCAAGCTGGAGGCCTGGTACGCTAGGGATTTGGAATTACCAGGTGGGCGGGAGGGAAAGTTTTAGGACAAATGTCACTGAGGGAGGAGATACCCATTGCTCCTTGCCCTCCACTTGCCTGGCATTCCAAATTCCTCCCTTCCTGATCTCAAGCAACCCACCCGACCATAATGCTGAAATTAGAATCAGTGTCTGTGCTGTGCTTATATGAGCTGTCTCTTGTGTCCTTGTTGAATTCTGAGCATGCTACCACAGTGCAGGATATGACATTTTAGAATGGAGAACTTTTCAAAGGGTATCTTGAAAATATCTCGGATGTAACAATCTGTGTGAATTAAAACATTACTTCCCTGATTACCAGTCATACTTGCTTAGGGACTAAGCATCACATGTTCTGCTTTCTGGGAAAAAACACAGGAAGGTGTAGGGAGCCAGGGTGGCTGCCCTCCGAACCTGAGGTTAAAGGGCCTTTCTCTCAGCCTGAGTGGGCGGGGCCAGCCCAAGCTCGCTCCACCCCCCGGAAGGGGAGGGGTGGAACAGGAAGTATAAAGGGCGGGGCCCTTAGCTCAGTTAGGGCAGCACCCGGGAGGGAGGCAGACGCAGACCGCGGGCTGCTCCCTTCAGACCCTGCTGCCACGCCAGGGGAGGCCCTGGACCAGTGGAAACCTCACCCGGAGGACGGACTGGGGCTGCCAGGACTACCCGCGGCCGAATACCCAGAGGAACTGGAGGAGCCGGAGTGGGAGCTGGAGCTGCCAGCAGCCAAGGACCGGGAGGAGCTGGAGGAGCCTGACCCTGAGGGGGAGCTGGAGCTGCCAACAGCGGACTACCCCGACGCGCTGGCGGGACCAGAGGGATTCGGACGAGCCATCGGGTAGGAAGTAGCCCAGGGACAGAGCTGCACAGTGGTGAGTCTGTATCGCGGAAGGACCCCGCTGATCCAGTGGCGGCACCCTCGTCCTGCCACTGTCAGGGCCCTGGGCTGGAACGCAGTGGTGTAGGGTGGGCCTGCGTTCCCCTACCCGGCCGAGCCACGCCGGGACCTTTGCCGGCGCTCCCCTGCCTGAGGGGCGCGCTAC
>NW_020664462.1:25800542-25871365 GCF_002925995.2 Terrapene triunguis | reverse complement strand
TGCCGGCGCTCCCCTGCCTGAGGGGCGCGCTACAGACTCTGGCTGGCGGCCTTCCCGCCGCTAATTCCCCGCTGGCGGAGGCGTGACCGAGGCCAGCCCGTGACGTCGCAGCTCCCCACCGCCCCCTAGCGGGTAGGTGGACCGACACCGATCACAGAAGGGAAAAAGCATGAAGGAGTCTTTGTCATGTAAAGTTTGAGGGTGAGACCTGGAAGCCCCTTTACAGCAGGGAAACTTTTTGTCCCTGAAGATCCCTCTACGCACTGCTTCCTGGGTAGCCCTGTTCCCTTGAAGCACAGTTCCTGAATGGGATGCAGTGGATAAAAATACAGAGAAAATGAGAACATGAAATACTTGCTGTAGAAATGTTTTAATGCACACCAGTCAAACACTGTCAAACATCTTTGTAAGATAGGCAAAGTTCAAAAGGTTACGTGTTCCAGTCTGTCTGACTCATGTCAGCCTGCTTCCTTCTAGCATTGCAGAGTGGAGAGATACTCTCACTTCTCTTCAGAAGCATGCCCCCCCGCCGCCCAGCTCAGAGCCTAGAGCTGTTATGCAGATTCTGCTTTGCAGATTTTTGGAATACATAAAGGGAGATTACTTGCTTCCTGGTAGCTTATTCCTTAGAATATTGGTCTCATCACCTGAGTGTACATCAGGTGGGTTGCAAAAGTCACAACTGTAAGGATATTTGAATATTTATCTACCTTCTCTTTCAAATGTCTTTTAAACTGTAATACCCTTTGATGCACATGATTCAGCTTTAATGTTAACTCAGTCTTAACGTAAAGGTAATGACATTTTTGTCTGTTAATTATCTCTCTTTTACAGATAAGGAAACCGAGACCCAGGGTGACATCCTGGTCCCATTGAAGTCAATGGGAGTTTTGTTACTGACTTCAGTGTAGTCAGGATTTCACAGTCTGGGAGGTTAAGTGACTTGCTATGGATTTCATTAAAATAGTTTGAGAATGATGAGAGTGGAGCTGAACTGTCGTTTTAGTTTCTTCAGGAACTCCTGCGTATTCACACATTATTATTTATATTTAGCAGTTATTTGCTTTGAATGATTGGGAGCAAATACAATCTGGAGTGGAAACCATGGGCCAGAGCCTTAGTTGGCATAAATTGGTGTAACTCTTGATTTCAATGGATATTTCCCTCCCATAAGTACTTGAGGCTTTACGTGAAAGAACTCATGGTATTCAAAATACATTGACTTATCCAGACAGTAAATGGAAGTAAAAACAATCAAGGTGGCTGCATACATAGCAGTAAAACTAAAGTGCAGGAAATTGCAGCGCCGCCCAGAGGGGGGGGCAAGTGGGGCAATTTGCCCCAGGCCCCGCAGGGGCCCCCACGAGAGTTTTTTGGGGCCCCTGGAGTGGGGTCTTTCACTCGCTCCGGGGGCCCCGGAAAACTCTCGCGGGGCCCGGGCCCCCGGAGCTTCTTCCGCTCCGAGTCTTCGGTGGCAATTTGGCGGCGGGGGGTCCTTCCGCTCTGGGACTCGCCGCCGAAGTGCCCTGAAGACCCGCAGCAGGGGGTCCTTCCGCCCTGGGGCCCCCCACCGCCGAAGACCCCCAGACCCCCTGAATCCTCTGGGCGGCCCTGGGAAATTGACTGGGCAGAAGTCAAACCTTTAAGTCGATATATGCAGATAAAAAAAATTGGAGAACAAAAAGTGAAGTTCCTTGAAAAATAAAGTTATGGCAAACATCACAAAAGACTTAGATCTTAATAAATTTGCAAATGGGATAATCCCTACCATATAGGATTTGGATAATGATTCACTATGTGCAGAACAGTTTTCTGATCTCTCCAAAAAGGGAAATAATCCTGACAACACTAGAATTCTCATAACAAAACATTTGGACAGAGAGAATCCTTGAGGAAGCAAAAGCGAAGAAAGAGTTTGAATATGAGAGATACTGGGTCTCCTTTTTCTCCTGGATTTAGAATCAGCAACAGCTGGCAAGATGAGATGTTTCATATTAATAAAATAAATATTTCTGGATCTAAACATCTCAGCAACTCTTTTCTACGCTGTGAGTGAAATTCATATTTTAGGACAACTCTTCCAAGAAGTTTTTAAAGAAAAAAAACAAAACAAGAAAGTATAGAACTGGACTCTAATTTAGATATTATGATTGTTCTACCATGTGGTAGGACTTTTTAGTATGTCATAAGATTGGCTGAACAACCTGAATATAGGGCTAGCAGAATATGGTTTACAAATTAAAGGCTACATAAATCTGTCAATAAAAAATGCTTAAAAGTTTTAATAAATATATTATCATCCAGAGGATGAACATATCACTTGATCTAGATTTTAAGATGCATTATATCTATAATTCAGAACAGATGACATTAAAGATGGAAGTGCTTTTTCCATATGTGGCATATAAAAATATTTCATAGAGATTCTTCTGTTTTGTTTATAATGGTCTTTCCCTCTCCCCTCCAACTGCGATAGTTAAATGTTATAGATGTTTGTTGAAGACGTTCTCTTATTTAAATTAAATTATTTCCCTCTCATCTACATCCAGTACAAGAGTCCATTATGAAAAATAATTTAAAACATAAATCTGAAGTTGTATTCCAATGGAGTTTGTGATTGCTTGACTCCAACCATTTGTTCTTGGTATTTATGGGGAGGAGGAGGAATGATTGGTGGAGAAAGGGTGGGAGGAAAGGGATAGTAAGGTAAAGTTGATTTTCAGCAGGTTTAATTTACATTGGCCATTTAAGGGGTGCACAATAACTTACATCATGAGAGAAAAAGCGCTCGTTCCCTGTAGTAGATTCCTCCTGGCTCTATATGATCTCTGTTCCTCTGTGACTGCCTGTGGATATTTAATTGTGCGTGAATATTTTAACAGGAAAATGCAGCATATGGCTAAACTAGGTCAAAGAGAAGATTTATGAAGCTCTGTCATGTAACTTACAGGAAAAGTCTGTGCAAAGAAATCCTTTCGTGTTTTTCCTGGTAGTGAATGGCTGAAGTGTATGTCTCTCTTGCCTTTGTTTTATTCAGCACATTTATGGATATGTTTATTTATTAATGAAAGTTCTTAAAAGCAAACATCAGACTCACACATCCATTCTGAAAACCACTTACAGTAGCTTTGTAAATTTTCTGGATCTAATACTCACTTGGAGACTGTAAATTCCAGTAAAAAGTATGTGTGTAGTTTGCGGAGTAGGGAAGAAATATTTGGTAAATTTGCAATCATTGTTCTTTTAAAAATATTTTAAGTTTGAAAGCTGAGTAGTGTCAGGTATATGCCTATGTTCCAAGAGCATGCTATAAGCTCTGGTTGACAAACTGCTGTACTAGGAGTAGATATTATATAGTTTTAAGAGTGAATTAATTACAACTGAGATTTTCAAAGGTTCCTAAGGGATTTGAATGTTCCAATTCCCATTAAAATTCATAGACGTTGAGTGCTTAAGGGTCTGTCCACACTAGAAATGCTTCAGCAGCGCATCAAAGATGCAGCTGCGCAATTGCAGTGCTGCCATCGCTGTAGTACAGTAACTCCTCACTTAAAGTCATCCTGGTTAACGTTGTTTCGTTGTTACGTTGCTGATCTATTAGGAACAAGCTCATTTAAAGTTGCGCAATGCTCCCTTATAATGTCGTTTGGCAGCTGCCTGCTTTGTCCACTGTTTCCAGGATTCTCTGGAAGAGCAGCCCCTCCTTGTAGGGAATAGAACCGGGGGGGCCAGCAGCCCCCCCCCCCCCAACACCATCAGCTCCCCTAAAATCCCTGTAAGGTATGTGGCTCAGGAGCTGCCCAGCAGCAGTTCAGCTGTCCCTCCCCCCACTGCCCTGCTGCTCTTGCCTGCCCTGCCCTCTGCCTTGGAGCTGCTCCCTGGAGCTTCCTGCTTGCTGGGGGAGGGGTGGGGGAGAGGGTTGCTGCTATCAGATGTCCCCCTGCTCCTGCCAAACCCTCCCCCCCCCCCCCCCCCCCCCCCCGCTCTGTACCCTCTCCACAAAGCGGAGAAGGGGACAGGGCTCCGGGACAGAAAGGAGGGAGCTTGCTGGAAGCTGTTGCTTCCTGTCTGAACTGGCTGATCTGCTTAAAAGGGCAACGTACTCAAAGTGGGGTCAGTGTACTTTAAAGGGGCAATGCACATCTCTCTCTCACTCCTGCACGCACCCCCCAGCACTTTGGAAAGTCAGCACCTGTGCAGCCGTGCATGTGCTGTCAGGAAGAGGGAGTGGTGCGCTCCAGCTGGATAGCATGGGCTCATCATCATGCTCAGTTTTTGCAGGGAAGTGTTTGCAGCTACTGCCCTACATCTATTGTGTTTCCTCCCTCCTGCCTCAGTCCATGCTGCCTTGTAGACTGTGAGGCTACATTAACAACAGTGTATTAACTCTTGAGGGCTGAGCCGAGTGCTAGTTCATCATTTAACAGCAAGGTATTCCCTGGGAAATATTCCACCCTCTTACTCCACCACCTCAACCAAGCTTCACAATCATTGATTGCTGTGTACAATATTAAACTGTTTGTTTAAAATTGTTTAAAACTCATACAGTATATGTATATGATGTCTTTTGTCTGGCGAAAAAAATTTCCCTGGAACCTAACCCCCCCAATTTACATTAATTCTTATGGGGAAATTGGATTCGCTTAACATCATTTCGCATAAAGTCGCATTTTTCGGAACATAACTACAACGTTAAGTAAGGAGTTACTGTAAATCTATCTCTCTGAGAGGTGGTAGATAGGTTGACGGAAGAATTCTTCTGGGCTTAGGTCAGTTTAATTGCATCGCACAGGGCTTGACATTTTTCACAGCCCTGAAAGAGATAGTTAAACTGACCTAACATTCTAGTGTAGACCAGCCCTAACTCTTTTGTGCTCCTTAAACAATAAGGTGTTATAAAGGGAGGAGAAGGAGATGAGTAATTAGGAAATGCTCTTTCCTTTTATTATATTGTTATGGGTTAGGTGAACCTTGAAGCTGGTAGTGCCTTTCATTCAGGGTAAGGGTACGTCCACACTATCCACCGGATCGGCGGGTAGTGATCGATCCCCGAACGCGCTCCGCGTCGACTCCGGAACTCTACCAAGGCGAGAGGCAGAAGCGGAGTCGACGGGGGAGCCGCGGCCATCGATCCCATGCCGTGAGGACGGGAGGTAAGTCGATCTAAGATACGTCGACTTCAGCTACGCTATTCTCGTAGCTGAAGTTGCGTATCTTAGATCGATCCCACCCCCACCCCCCCCAGTGTAGACCAGCCCTAAGTGTAAAAAGCAATTGTGTTCCTTTTATGGAATCAGCTGAAATAATAAGAGTACCATCAAAAACAGACACATGGTAAGGCTTGAGTAGAAGTTGAATTATGTGGCCCAAGGGATTTCCATGAGGACCACTATAGCAAACGTAGAGGACAGGGCATTGATTGGTGGAACTGTGTGTGTCTCTACCAGCAGTGAAAAAACACAGAAACAGACACAGAGAAGGAACAGAAAACCAAGGAGACGGACAAAAGAAATACTTAGTACATAGTCCTGAGAAGGAGCTTACGGAGACAGCTTTTTAGGTACAGTGCTAGCTGAAAAGAGGCTTGGAACTGTGAGGAATTTTCTGTTGTTTTTATTTCTATTGTGTTTGGAGAAACAGGACTTTGTACATTCTTTGTAAATAAACAGGGTTACTTCAAAAATGATGATTCTAGCATCAATTTCTACTCCTAACAAAAATAACCCATAAGACCCCAAATATTGCCCAACTGCTCAGGTTGAAAAGGGGCTCTCTTTTTCTGCCTCTTTCTAATATACCCTTGGAAGAGGGTTGTTTAATGTCAAGAACACTTCATAATTCCAGAAAGACAGAGACAGGGAGCACTAATAAATATGTTTCAGTGAAATTTATATTTACAGCCACTAGCTATCCAGTCAACTGTTAATGCCTGGCAAAATCCCTGTGAGATTTTCTGTTTTCTTATATATTAGTTTCACTTGTGGTAGACAGCCACCACTATAATGTGTTTCTGGCCACCTGCAGACCTGCCCAGGTTTAAATTTTCTGACAAGAAACCTGATAAGGCGGGGTGGGCAAACTTTTTGGCCCGAGGATCACATTTGGGAATAGAAGTTGTATGGCGGGCCATGAATGTTCACAAAATGGGGGTTGGGGTGCTGGAGGGGGTAAGGGCTCTGGTTGGGGGTGTGGGCTCTTGGGTGGGGCCAGAAATGAGGCATTCAGGGTGCAGGAGGGGGCTCCGGGCTGGGGCGGGGGTGGGGGTGAGGGCTCCAGCTGGGGGTGCAGGCTCTGCGGTGGGGCTGGGTATGAGGAGTTTGGAGTGTAGGAGGGTGCTCTGGGTGGGGACTGAGGGGTTTGGAGGGCAGAAGGGGGATCAGGGCTGGGGCAGGGGGTTAGGTAGTGGTGAGGGGTGCAGGCTCTGGCCGGGGGTGCAGGCTCTGGGGTGGGGCTGAGGATGAGGGGTTTGGGGTGCAGGAGGATGCTGCAGGCTGGGATCAAGGGGTTTGAAGGGTGGGAGGGGGATCCGGGCTGAGGCACGGGGTTGGGGTGCAAGGAGAGGCTCAGGGGTGCAAGCTCCAGGCAGCGCTTACCTCAAGTGGCTCCCGGAAGCAGCGGCATAGCCCTGCTCCAGCTCCTACGCATAGGGACAGCCAGGGGTCTCCGCTCCGCATGCTGCCCCCTCCCCAAGCGCGGTCCCTGCAGCTCCCATTGGCCGCAGTTGCCGGTCAATGGGAGCTTTGGGGGCGGCGCTTGTGGAGGGGGCAGTGTGCAGAGTGGAGCCCCCTGGCTGCCCCTACATGTAGGAGCTGGAGTGGGACCATGCCGCTACTTCCGGGAGCCGCGTGGAGCTGCCCTCGACCCTGCTTCCCGGCTGGAGCACTGGAGTGCCGGAGCAGGGCAAGCCCCAGACCCCATTCCCCAGCAGGAACTAAATGGCCAGATTAAAATGGCTGGTGGGCTGGATCCGGGCCCCGGGCCGTAGTTTGCCCACCCCTGTGCTAAGGCAACCAGAAGGAAAGTCACTTCGAAATCATGGACATTTTTCCTAATGTGAAAAATATTAATTAAAAAGTTTAGCCCTTAAATTACAAAGAGAGAGAGATATTAAAATGGGCAATAAAACCATGTTATCTAACCTTAAGTGCATGATAGTAGCTTGCACTTGTCTTCCATCCCTAACATCAGCTATGCTTTGCAGCACTCCTTGCAGTTCATATTGCCAAGACATACTAACATGGATATCTATGTAGTGTGAAATATGGGTATATGGTAGGAGAGATGGTGACTAATGTGATTACATGTGTGTATGGTAGGTAACATAGTAGCTAATATGTAGGTGTATGGTAGACCTTCTCTGGACACACTTTTGAAATCATATTCAATATTTTCTATATATTCTGTAATGTGTCTGCAGCTAAAGATATGCATGGCTAATATATTCTAAATAAATATATTCTAAATAATATATTCTTATAAAGATTACATGCTCAATATTCTTTCCTCTTGTTTCCCTAAAAAACACCCCCCAAAGGGCATAGGGATACTATGCGTACAGGGATACTAAAGGCTTATCTAAATTGATTTAGTTACACCAGGACAAAGAACTGGTGTGTGGCTCAGCCCTTAGATCTACCCTTTGGGCACCAGGTACTCTGGGTTGGTGACTGCTAAACTCTTTGTTTGTCCACGATACAGGACTGCTAACAGAGGCCTTGCATTATAATGTGAATAGCTTTATAACTGTGGACTAAGAGACTTAAGTCACAAAACTAAGAATATAAGAATGGCCATACTGGGTCAGAACAATGGCCCATCTAGCCCAGTATACTGTTGTCTGACAGTGGCCAGTGCCAGGTGCTTCAGAGGGAATGAACAGATCAGGGCAGTTATAGAGTTTTGTTGCCTTTTTCTGTACCAATTTTCCAATTCCAGCATAGCTTTTTTGAGATGGGATGACCACATCTGCACACAGGATTCAATATGTGGGCATACCATGGATTTATATAGAGGCAATATGATATTTTCTGTCTTACTATCTATCCCTTTTCTAATGATTCCCAACATTCCGTTAGCGTTTTTTGACTGCTGCTGCACATTCAGTGGATGTTTTCAGAGAACTATCCACAATGACTTCAAGATCTCTTTCTTGAGTGGTAACAACTAATTTAGACCCCTCATTTTATATGTATTGTTGGGATTATGTTTTCCAATATGCATTACTTTACATTTATCAACATTGAATTTCATCTTCCCTTTTGTTACCCAGTCACCCAGTTTTATGAGATCCATTTGTAACTCTTCGCAGTCTGCTTTGGACTTAACTATCTTGAGTACTTTTGTATCATCTGCAAATTTTGCCACCTCACGGTTTACCTCTTTTTCCAGATCATTTATGAATATGTTAACAGTACTGGTCCCAGTACAGACCCCTGGGGGACACCACTATTTACTTCTCTCCATTCTTAAAACTGACCATTTAATCCTACCCTTTGTTTCCTATATTTTAACCAGTTGCTGATCCATGAGAGGACCTTCCCTCTTATCCCATGACAGCTTACTTTGCTTAAGAGCCTTTGGTGAGGGACTTTGTCAAAGACTTTCTGAAAATCTAAGTACACCAGATCCACTGGATCACCCATGTCCTCATGTTTGTTGACACCGTCAAAGAATTCTAATAGATTGGTGATTCTAATACAGAGGTCGGCAACCTCTGGCACGCGGCTCGCCAGGGTAAGCACCCTGGTGGGCCGGACCAGTTTGTTTACCTGCCGCCTCCGCAGGTTCGGCCAATCGCGGCTCCCACTGGCTGCGGTTCACAGCTCCAGGCCAATGGGGCTGCGGGAAGCAGCGCAGGCCGAGGGATGTGCTGGCCGCGGCTTCCTGCCGCCCCCATTCGCCCGGAGCAGCGAACCGCGGCCAGTGGGAGCCGTGATTGGCCGAACCTGCGGAGGCGGCAGGTAAACAAACTGATCAAGCCCGCCAGGGTGCTTACCCTGGCGAGCTGCGTGCCAGAGGTTGCCGACCCCTGTTCTAATATATGATTTTCCTTTACGAAAGCAATGTAGACTGTTCTCTGACATATTGTGTTCATTTGTGTCTGATAATTCTGTTTGTTACTGTAGTTTCAACCAATTTGCCTGGTACTGAAGTTAGGCTTACCAGCCTATAATTCCCAGGATCGCCTCTGGGGCCTTTTAAATAATTGACAATTGGCACTGGAGCTACCCTCCAGCCATCTGGTACCATAGGCGCTGACTCCATGTGTGCTCCGGGGCTGGAGCATTCATGGGGAAAAATTAGCGGGCGCTCCGCACCCACTGGCAGCCAAGCTCCACCATCGTCGCCTCCTTCTCCCTCCCCCAGCGTGCCGCGTCCCTGCTCCTCCCCTTCCCTCCCAGCATTTCCCGTCCCCCTGCCACCTAACAGCTGTTTGGCAGCACTTAGGACTTTCTGGGAGGGAGGGGGAGGAGTGGGGATGCGGTGCGCTCAGGGGAGGAGGCGAAGAAGAGGCAGGGCAGGGGCGAGGAGTTGGGGGAAGGGGATGGAATGGGGGTGGGGCAGGGGCAGGGCCGGGGCGGGGGGAGAGCGGTTGAGCACCCACCAGGCAGAGGGGAAGTCAGCACCTATGTCTGGTACAGAAGCTAGTTTGAGCAATATGTTACATACCACAGTTACCGTTAACTACTATGGAGCCAAGTTTCAGCCTTGAGAACTGAACTGAAATTTTAAGATCTATTTAGTATGATTTTTACTTTTGGATTCCCTGAAGAAAATGAACATTCCACACAATTCTATCAAATAAATATTTTGACAGACTTCTGATGCTCTCCTGAATACTATGACATATCAAATTTATTTTTGCAATGGTACTTTAAATGACTGTGTGTCATATTTTCTTAGAATTCTTCAGCTCCATTTTATTTCACACTCATTCCTGAAAGCTTTTCTCTTTGCTTTTTACTATGATGGCTTTCCCAGGTCTGTGGTGTTGTGACTTCCTCAAGGTTCTATTTTCAGGCATTTCACTGCCTGTAGCTCTCTGCAGTCTTTATTGTCTTGAAAAGCCTGGATAGGTTAGCTTCTGTGGTTGTTCTGAAACATATCAGTATTTTCTCTGGATTGGCAGCTCTGTAAGTGACCTAAATTTCAAGTTACAGCTCCATCTTAGTTTAAGCATTCTCTTTTTCTCATGGTGGAAGGGATTCCCTGGCCTCTGATATGCCCTGTAGTGGTATTACAGGTTTCGTTTTTGAATTTATCTTGGGTTTATTGCATGTTTTGGTTGTATCTGAGATTGGGATTCTAGGTCTTGGTAGATTACCTAAATATTTTAGAAAAGCCTTAAATAGGTTTCCAATTGTGATGGGTTGGATCACAGAAACCCCCTTGGGGCTGCCAACTGATGTGCCAAGACTACTTCTTCCCCTGCTTTCCTGCCCTGGCAGCTTGGGACTTCAGTGCCCTGCCTGGTTTGAGCCAGACCCGCTAGCCAGCTGCAAACCCAGACCCAGGTCTGAACCACGTCTCCTAACAGCTGTAGGCTTAATTGAAAGCAGCTTAAGAAGTGTTCCTGTCTTTAATACTCAGATGCCCAACTCCCAATAAATCCGTTTTACCCTGTATAAAACTTATAGAGGGTAAACTCATAAATTGTTTGTCCTCTATAACACTGATAGAGAGGTATGCACAGCTGTTTGCCCCTCCCCCCCAGGTATTAATACATACTCTGGGTTAATTAATAAGTAAAAAGTGATTTTATTAAATACAGAAAGTAGTATTTAAGTGGTTCCAAGTAGTGACAGACAGAGCAAAATAAAACAGAACACGCAAGTCTATGTCTAATACAGTAAGAAAACTGAATACAGATAAAAACTTCACCCTCAGAGGAATTCCAGTAAGCTTCCTTTTACAGACTAGTCTCCTTCTAGTCTGGGTCCAGCTCACATCCCCTGTAGTTACTGTCCTTTGTTCCAGTTCCTTTCAGGTATTCTTGGGGGTGGAGAGGCTATCTCTTTAGCCAGCTGAAGGCAAAATGGAGGGGTCTCCCAGGGGTTTAAATAGACTTTGTCTTGTGGGTGGAGTCCCCCTCCTCTCTCCTATGCAAAGTCCCACTCCAAGATGGAGTTTTGGAGTCACATGGGCAAGTCACATGTCCATGCATGACTCAGAACTTACAGGTAGCAGCCATGGTTCACCTGCTGCCCTGTCCTCAAGTAGACTTCTTATGTAGATTGGAGTCTTTCAAGATCCATTGCCCATTAAATGCTTCTTGATTGGGCACTTAACTTGCAAATTCCTTTCTAAAGGAGCTGACCAAATGTCTTACTAAGGCTATTTAAAATCAAACAAGTATACAGCCAATATTCATAACTTTGAATACAATAATGATACGTGCATACAAATAGGATGAATACATTTAGTAGATTATAACCTTTATAGAGATATGTTACATGGCATATGTAGCATAAAACATATTCCAGTTATGTCATATATACATTCATAAGCATATTTCCATGAAGCCTTATGGGGTGCACCATCACACCAATGTCAAATCCTTCAGGTTCCATCTTATTCCACATTTCGCCTATTGTTTGTACTCCCAAAATGAAAAACAACAGCAGGCTCCAACAATGGCAATATCACCTTCTATCTCCTTTCTGCTACGAGAGTTAAAAGGTAGCAGTTTCTGCTACCAACCATAGGCACTTGTTAGAGGGCTTATTCCTTCACCCTCCCACTTCCCTGGTCCGTCTCGCACGAACAGAGAGCAGCAATACCGAAGTCCGAAGGTGCAAACAATTCAATGTTTATTGGGGTGAACTTCCAGCAAGCTTAAATCCAAGTTCCTTTTTCCTTATTTTCGAATCCCAACTTCCTTCCTGTTTGCCCCTAATTTATATAGTAATGGTCTCAGCTATACCTTAACCAATCATTTTACTGAAATTTACCTAACCAATCCTAACATATTGTTACATGATTAGCTAACCAATTATATCCCACCACCTTAATTAGTTTACACCCAGCAAAATTAATTATACAGCAGACCGAAACAATCACAGAATCAGACAGAGACCATGCAAATAAACAATAGCAAAGTGGGAACTATAATGACAAAACAATACAGAAGTGAGGATTTCACAACTACATCTATAAAGACATAAGGGTTTCCCAACTATGGGCTTGGCTACACTTGTAGGTGTAGAGCGCTGGGTGTTAAACCAGCCTTCAGAGACCACAGCAGGGAAAACGCTGCTGTGTGTTTACACTGTCAGCTGCAAGCACACTGGCGTGGCCACATTAGCAGCTCTTGCAACACCACAAAGAGTAGTGCATTGTGGTAGCTATCCCAGTGTGCAAGTGGCTGCAGCGTGCTTTTCAGATGAGGAGGTGGAGTGTGACAGGGAGTGTGTTGTGTGTATGTGGTGGGAGAGACAGTGTGTTTTGGGGGGCAGAGTGTCAGCATGTTGTCTTGTAAGTTCAGACAGCAGCAGACCCCTTTCCCCCTGCCTCTCTCTCTTACACACACTCACAGCAGCAGCATTCCACAGTAATGGTTTGCTTTGTCCCAGAGCAGATAAGCATGTCGGCTGTCAGAAAGGGAATATCCACATACCTGCAGCCGAGTTCAAAACAATGACAAGAGTGGCCACTTGACTTCAGGGGATTATGGGATGTTTCCGGAGGCTAATCACAGCACAGTAATGCAACACGTCGTCCACACTGACACCCGGGCATTTCAGCCGAGGCGCAGCAAGCTTTATGCTTCTCGTGGAGGTGTATTACCAGGATCGCTCGAGCTGCAGAGTCCAGGCGCTGTAAATGCCTTGCCAGTGTGGACACCTCAGGAGTTAGGGCGCCCAGGACTGATTTAATGCGCTCTAACTTGCAAGTGTAGCCAAGCCCTATGTCTATTAATAAGTGAGTTCTTACCAAACAGAAAACTATCAAACTAAATTTCCTTTTACATCTTCTAGGCTCTTTCCTTTATCTGGAGGTAATAAATCAAATCACCTTTCTAACAGCCCCAGATTGCCTTATTTCAATATAACTAGTTTAAAATGTGTAAAAAAGTAACCGTATACTTTCCAGTTGGTAATGGTCCCTAAGCATTCTGAATGAAAGGCACAGAAGTATCATGAATGCTGCAGTGGTTTACCCTTCCGCTAAAACAGATGCAGCCATTTTCTCAGTTACCCCTTGCTGGCAGGGTAGCTTAGAATGGTTCACTCTTGTGTCCAAGAGCTTGTTAGAATTTGTGGCTTCATTAACGAAATTAGCATCTATTTGTGATTTTGAAGTCATGCTTACTAGAATGGCTGATATAGCAACAGGCATTGGGGAGCCAGAACCCATTTCAAATAGTAATGAACTGTTGTGAGCCAACAGCTATACAAGTGCCACATGATCCAGCATTCATGCAACCAGCATTCTAGCAAGTATATTTATAGAAGGCAGATGAAGGTAAATGCAACAGTAGCATTATTCATATAACTTCGCCACCTCTTTTTTTTTTTTTTCTGGCAAACATTTTCCTCTGTTGTTTGAATGCCATGGCAATGGTATAGAGAACATCCCCTGGAGAGAAGCTCTGATGAAAAGGGAAAGTGCTGGTCACTTTTCAGTTAAAACTGAAGCCATGATTCTCCCAGTCTCTGAAGACAAGGGGACAGCTCTGTTAGACCCTGTTAGAACCAATGTGAATTTCCTGTCTGACACCATACGTGCCAGAGGTGGACTGTATATATGCCCATTAAGGAGTTTATCCCCGTCTCCCCCCAGGAACGAGTCAGTTAAAACAACAACAAAAGGGGTATTAAGAGTAAGTTGTAGCTGTGGGATTGGGGCCTTCTGTATGTTTAAGGCATGCCTCATGCTGACTGAAGCAGTGGACAAAATATTAGCAGAGATGGAAACAGGATCAGTGATATTCCTCCATCCTTGGTAGTAACTTGGTGGCCCTGGTGATTTAAGTCCTCAAGGTAGATGGCTCAGTCTGTTTGTTGGAGGCTACAAAATAACTGACTCTGCAGAATCTCATTACCGGTGCCACAGGACTTGTGTGCCCAGCCTGTGACAGGATCGGTCTTCCCCATATTGGACTTCCCACAAACTTACAAACAGGGGTCACTAGATTCAGCTTCCCAAGAGCTTCAATAGGCAATGCATGGGTTGCATCAGCGCAGTGGTCTAGCTTATAGGATGGTTGATGTGCTTTCGATCTTTCAAAATGTTATGTGCCAGTTACTGGAAGGATTACCTACGACTGTGTGTTATCTAGACAATATTCTGATTATAGAAAAAGATACCCAAGGGTACATAGCAAATTTGGAAGAGGTGTTTCCCTGAGGTTGAAGCAGTTTTTGACACCATACTGGTGTTTCTCTCATTCCAATACACATCATACTCCAGTGGCACTTATTTCTACTCTGATGCACCACTAGTTCTGGCTGTGGTTGCCAACTTCTAACTTGGCCTGTTATACTGATCTAAGTGCTGTATTAGGAACTGGGGTTATTCAGGTAGGGGGATTATGTTGATACAGCAGTCAGAGCAGGACTCAATGACAGGGGTTCTGGGTATCCTCCAGCTGTATTGGGTCCTGCCCCATACTCTGAGCATCTCAATGAGGCCCACATTTCTACAATTGCCTTGGGGCGGGGGCAGGAAGAAGTAGTGGTATGTTCCAGGATTGCTGAGTACATGTCTCTCCTTCCAGTAGGGAGCAGAGAGTGTCTGGCATCAGCTAGTCCAGATGGATCAGTAGAGTTGCATTGACTTTGGTGCTGGACATGATACTTATACTGATAGCATATACTTGTGAAATGGCTTTAGACTGCAATTTCTGGTGGATTTTGGATGTTGTTTTTACTCAGCATTCCTCTCCAGACTAAGCTTTACTTTGGCCCTTATTATAATGATTATTTGTATAATGGTAGCTGTAACTGAGACTGGGACCCTATTGAGCTATACTATACAAACATAGTAAGAGCTAGTCCCTTCTTTGAAGGCCTTTCAGTCTTATGCTTGGTCCATACATAAAACTTATATTGGCACAGTTTTGTCTGTCAGGGGTGTGGAAAAAACACTCTCTTCCCTAGCGACACAGGCATGCTGACAAAACTACAAGTGTAGATTCAGCTTTGTCAATAAAAGAGGAATTCTGTCAACGTAGCTAACACCACTCAGGGAGAGGATATTCCTACCCCAGCAGAAAAATTCCTTCTGTCAGTGTAGGCTATGTCTACGATAGAGGCCTATGCGGGCATAGCTATGCTGACATTACATGACAGAGCCTATGTTAGTGTAGTGACATACCCTAATAGACAAGAAAGACAATGGATGGGAGGGAAAATAGAGGCACAGAGAAGTGAAGTGATTTTCCCAAGGTAACACAGCAGCTCAGTGGCAGAACTGGGCATAGTACATAGTTCTCCTGATTGCCAGTTCAGAACTCACTTGATCCATCCATTCATCTTATCCTGTTATTAGAGTGCCTTCCATGAAGAAACTAAATTAATTCTTTGCATTCGTCTTCATAGCTGAAGATGTGAGGGAGATTCCCAAACCTGAGCCATTCTTTTTAGGTGACAAATCTGAGGAACTGTTCAGATTGAGGTGTCATTAGAGGAGGTTTTGGAACAAATTGATAAATTAAACAGTAATAAGTCACCAGAAGCAGATGGTATTCACCCCAGAGTCCTGAAGGAACTCAAATATGAAATTGCAGAGCTACTATCTGTGGTATGTAAGCTATCATTTAAATCAGCTTCTGTACCAGATGACTAGAGGATAGCTAATGTGATGTCAATTTTCTAAAAAGGCTCCAGAGGTAATCCAGGCAATTACAGGTTGGTAAGCCTAACTTCAGTGCCAGGCAAATTGGTTGAAACTATAGTAAAGAACAGAATTATCAGACACATAGATGAACATGATTTGTTGGGGAAGAGTCATCATGGTTTTTGTAAAGGGAAATCATGCCTCACCAATCTACTAGAACTTTTTGAGGGGGTCGACAAGGGTGATCCAGTGGATATAGTTTACGTAGATTTTCAGAAAGCCTTTGACAAGGGGCCTCACCAAAGGCTCTTCAGCAAAGTAAGCTGTCCTGGGATAAGAGGGAAGGTCCTCTCAGTAACTGGTTAAAAGATAGGGGGGAAAAGTTATCAGTTTTCAGAATGGAGAGAAGTAATTAGTGGTGATGGGGTCTAAATTAGTGGTTGCCACTCAAGACAAACAACTTGGAGTTGTTGTGGCTAGTTCTCTGAAAACATCCACTCAACATGCAGCGGCAGTCAAAAAAGTTAGCAGAATGTTGGGAATCATTAGGAAAGGGATAGATAATACGACAGAAAATATATTGCTTCCTATATAAATACATAGTATGCCAACATCTTGAATACTGCATGCAGATGTGTTGCCCCTTCTCAAAAAAAGATATATTAGAATTGGAAAAGGTACAGAAAAGGGCAACAAAAATGATTAGGGGTATGGAACAGCTTCCATATGAGAAGAGATTAATAAAACTGAGACTGTTCAGCTTGGAAAAGAGACAACTAAGCGGGAATATGATTGAGGTCTATAAAATCATGACTGGTGTGGAGAAAGTAAATAAGGAAGCGTTATTTACTTCGTCTCATAACACAAGAACTAGGGAATTACCAAATTAAATGAAGAGGCAGCAGGTTTAAAATAAACAAAAGGAAGTATTTTTTCATACAATGCATCGTCAACCTGTGGAACTCTTTGCCAGAGGATGTTGTAAAGGCCAATACTATAACAGGGTTCAAAAAAGAGCTAGATAAGTTCATGGAGGATAGGTCCATCAATGGCTATTAGCCAGGATGGGCATGGATGCAAAACCATGCTCTGAAGTGTCCCTAGCTTCTGTTGCCAGAAGCTGGGAATGGGCAACATGGGATGGATCACTGTTGATTACCTGTTCTGTTCATTCCCTCTGAAGCACCTGGCATTGGCCACTGTCAGAAGACTGCATACTGTGCTAGATGGACCATTAGTCTGACCCAGTATGGTCATTCGTATGTTCATGTAAAAATCAATAGCAAAGTCCCTAGTGGGCTTTATGGAGGCTCCTTTTGTGAGGTGAGAACTTTGCTTGGAGTGGGCTTTTTGTGGGGGTTGTTGCTGGAGGTTTGGGACTACAAGCGTTGCTTGAATTGTGAGTGGCATCTATAGCTGAAAGGCTTTCTCAAAGAGGAAGGCTTTGCAATGTGTCTTAAAGACAATCAGACTCTGGATTTGCCTGAAGTGCTCTGAAAGATTGTTCTATAGCTTGATCCTCTTGACACAGAATGCTTTGTCTCCAACACTCACATGGTTCATCCTGGGCTCAGCACTGTCTCAGAGGAGTGTGGTTCATAGATCAAAATTTGTCTTTGGTGTAGATGGATCTTGATCCATTAGTTGCTTTGAAAATTAGGACCAAAGTCTTAAAGTGGCATCAGAAGCAATTTAGGAGTCAGTGGAGGGGTTTGAGTACAGACCTGATCTGCTCACGACAGCCTGAGCCAGGGAGAAGGCAAGCAGCCATATATTGTACCAGGTGGAGCCCCTGCATACTCTTCTCATACAGCTTCAGATATAATAAATTACAGTAATTCAGCCTCGAGGTGACAAAAGCATGGATTACTGTGGCCAGGTCCTTGTCTGGAAGGAAGGGATGAAGTTTCCTAGCAAACTGGAGGTGAAAGGAGGCATTTTGGGAAACTGATGCAACCTAGTCATCCAAGCTTAGTGAGGAAACGTTCAGGGCTCCAAAGCATCACTCTACTTTTAGGAATGGCTGTATGCCTTTGATGGAAGGTGGAGCCAACATCTTAGCCAGCTCTTCAAAGCATTTCTCTTCTTTTCAACTAGCATCTTTTTGGTCTTGCTGGGGTTCAGCTTGAGCCAGCTGCTCTTCAGCCAAGAGCTAACCTCCTGTGGACATTATGACATTTTAGACCCGGTGGTGATTTCATCAGTTGAGAATGAGAGACAGAGTTAGTATCATCAGTGTGCTGTTGGCGCTAAGTCTATGGTGTCTCACTATTTCTTCCAGTCGTCTTGTCAATAGTGAAGAGAAAATGAAATAATAATATGGATGTCTGTAGGATCGTGCAGGTAAGAACCTTTGACTAAGAAGAGCTATTAGCCATGGCCACTCTGATTTGCGCTGTCAGAGAGGAACAACTGGAGCCATTGTTGTGTTGTGTCATATAGGCCCTATCCATTAGATCATGCTGCCTCTATTCCTAGAAGGGAGGAATGCCTTTAAAGGCCAGTTAAGGATAATACCAGCATTTGTTCTATCTGGGCATATTATTTGGTGTCTGTCTGTTTACGATCCTGCCCTCCGTGAGTTTCCTGTGTCCTTCCCACTTGCTCCATGTCAGTGTCTCTAGTTACTGTGCATCTGTCAGCCAGCTGGTATGCAGGAAGCAGGTCACTGTGAGTGAGGTCTTACTAAGGGCATTCATTCTGTTACCTTTCCTTGGTCTGCCATATGTGTTTCCTGCTGACACAATAGGAGAAGGCTGACACTGTGATCAAAATGCATTATCTGGAGAAGTATGAACTATGTTTTGGGGAGGAGGGGGGGGGGGAGAGAGAAAGATAGTAGTCAAACAATACCAAAAATAGTACTGAAAATAGCAGGGCATTTCCGCGGCTTCCCATGTTTTCATTGACATAATTTAACAGGACAGCTCAATTTCACAGGGAAATCTGGGTGCTGTCTTCTACCATTAGGCTCTATGATGATGAGTTCAGGAGTGTGCCTAAATACTTTATAAACTATTGCAGAACAACTGTGGAACATTATTAATCTACATGAAGAAGTAAACATGCTGGAAGGGAATTAAGTTTGAAAATCTATGTAGCACATGGGAGGTGTTGCAGGGTAGGTACACCCCGACACGGGGTGTCAGGTCATGTGTGGTCAAAAGAAAGGGGAGAGGCTGTACCGCAGGCGGTTAGGTTCTATGCTGATGACCCTTACTATGAAAGTACAGCCTAGTGGCTGGAGTCAATAAAGTCACCCTTCCACAAAGGGCTGCGTGGCCCAATGGCTAGAGTCAATAAAGAGGCCCCTTACACACAGGGTAGCGTGGCCTAATTGCCTGAGTCAGTAAAGTCGCACCCCTCTTTGGGATTGTGTGGCCTATTGGTCCATTGGGGAAGTGGGGAGCCACTCAGGAATGTGTGGTGCCCAGGGTAGGGGGACTCGGGCCCTCACTGCTCCTCCGAGCCCCAGCCCAGTGCCCTGGCAGTGGCAGGGTTACTCACCACTGAGTCAGCGGGGATCCTCCTGAAACACACTGACTGGTTCCTGGGTTCACCCACCGGAGCAAAGACTAAGTCCCCTGGGCTGCTTCCTACCCTGTCTTTGCCAGTGATGGTCCATGGTTCCCAGAGGTCTCTGGGGTCCTCAAGTGGTGTAGCTCCTGAAGGCGTGGCCTCCTCTCTGGGTTTGTCAGGCAGCCTGGAATCCGTCTGGGGCTCTGTGTGCCTTGGCTCTGGGGTCGGGGCTTGTAGCAGCTCCTTGAAGAGAACCCGCAGTCTGCATCCTCTCCCTTCAGCAGCCTGCCCAGACTGAGCTGGGCTACTTCCTACTTCCTTTTATATCTTGCCTCCAGGCTGAGCATGCCCAGCAGAGGTGAAGGGGCATGGCTTCCTCAGCCTGCAATGCATAATTAACCCTTGCGGGGCCAGGACAGGGTAGGTACACCCTGTCACACGAGGATAAAATATTATGTTTGCACCTCCTTAGTGTACAAGTCCCACTTTGTGAATAAAGATCATGTTGCACAGGTAGAGCCAGACTTGAATATCATGTAGTAGAAAGATGTAGGTCTATCACCGTTTATTTGAATTTTGATTTTCCATCTCACCAGCACTTCAAAACTATTTTTTCACATTACTCTACCTATACTTGCATGATAGCATGACATTAGAGAGAACGTGCCAGTATTAGAAGGATAGAACACTTGTATTATTTATTTATAGGCCTTTGTATAACACTTCATCACAATAGTACCTAACATTCTAGTAACTTAACACCTATGGGAGTTGAGTTTCTGCAAGTTGCCTCTATAGATGACTGACTTTTTGCTGTGTTTTATGTTGGCTAGTTGTACAATTTTAAAAAAATCAGCGGGGGTGGCAATGAACTTTTTCATGAAAGGTTCCTATTCCTAATGCAAGAGACATCTTAAGAAAATATGACATAGTAATAAACAATTACTGTGTGTTCCTTTGAAATAATCTTATAATAAATTATGGTCTGTATTAATTACTTTCATAAGCTTTTTAATGATTCCCCTTTGGGTTGCACAAATTTGGTTGAGATCCTTATACTTTTTTTTAATATTGACTTGAAACCCACTTGGGCAAAGATGAAAGCTGGGCTTGTGTTTTTAATATATGAATCTATATTGTTTGGGCATGTGGAGGAGGCATTAACCATATTTGTCATACCTTAGATGCAATTTATAGTCAGTCACTAAAAGTATTGCCAACCCCAAATGTTTAAAAAAATTATGAATAGGGGCAGCGAGAGAGAAAAGAAGTAGGTCAAGTATTATTACAGTAACAATGAATCAGTTACAACAAGAAAATACACATTTTGGTGACTCAAATTATTTTTGTTTTTTTAATTGTAGTCTCATTTCAGACAATGAATCAAAACAGAGTTTCCTACTAATCTACAGACTGTCAAATAGCACAACTTTTCTGGAATAGTTGGCACAGAGGCTGTGTAGCACAGCGGCTTCCTCAAGACTCAGAATCCTGAAATATGTCAGTACTCACATTGATGAGTGACCCCATTGCTCCTATATTTCTTGATTACTTATTCTATCATTGCATTTTTCCATGTAAACTACACACCCACACACAAAGCAGGACACACCCTGGACCTGGTTTTCAAGTCCTAAATTTTCAAAGGTGCCCTTACCTCCCAATGAATTCATTTGTGGCCATAATGTGTATTGTTTTTTACATAACTGAAAAAAATGACCAACTAAAGACAGGTTTTTTTGACTCTTATGAACTAATAGGAATTCTTCTAGATTTTTCTGACTTTCTCCATAGCACTTTACATTTAGATACTAGTGTCTAAGAGAGAAAACAAATACCAAAACTTCTGGCTTTTGACATTGATCAAAAAGTCCCAAAGCAATAATCCTGCTCTATAATTATGGTACTCAAGAAAAAAACCTAAATAGTTTTGTATAGATTTCTAAAAGATCAATATTGTCACTGTATTTTATATCTTTCCTATGACACAAATAGATAAGTTGCTAGAAAAGTACTGCATTTGGCTACTGCAGATATGGAAGAGCTACTGAAGAGTCTCTTTAGATGCTGAAAGAAACAATTAGAGTTTTTATTCCACTGTTTGGCATGTAGCAGTTTAAGATGTTCCCAATAAATGCATTGTATTGGTCTCATTTGTGATACTGGTCTAATTGCCATAGCTAAACCAGCCCCTAATCGCAAAAGCCTTTGAAAATGATTCATTACAGAGTTAGGAATTCAAGGTAGTGTTAATGACAATGCTTTATTATTTTTCCCCATACAAACTGGGTCAATAAGAGTGTAAGTCAGTATAGCCACAATCAAGGGTTTCTGCCATTTCTGAGTCCTGTTGCTGATTAAATATAGTTTCTTGAGGTCTGGATTTTGTCAACAAAGCAAAATATAGCAGTGCATGAATCCCTCTGTTCTCATTTCCTCATAAGGGAAATTCAGAAGATGATTAAACAATGCCAGGAAATGCTCTTATTTATTTTCAGTACTATTCTGCAGTCTTTTGTTCAAGCGAACCTCCCATTGAGGTCAGTGGCTGGGTAAGGATTTCGGGACTGAGAGGGCAGTGTGTGTTATTTGTGTGTGAACTAAAGGCCTGGATAAGTCCAACAGTTCAGTTAAACAAATAAGGATAAGAAAAGGAAAATGCACTCCTGATGTAAACTTCTGGCTGCGATAAGTCTCCTTAGGGTTGTATAAAAAGAGAATATAGATAGTTGGTAAGGATTTAAATTCACATTTGTCTCTGATAATGTACAGTCTAGTGTATAGGCAGGGAGGGAGTTCTAGAAAGTGATCATGTGACTTATTGGGGAGTTTGGAAAGAATGGAATTGGAATTGCATAGGAATTAAAAGGTTAGATCGTAGTGCTTAACTTAGGTGGGATAATATTTGCAGCTGGGAGAATGATTAGAAAAGTGAAGTGTTAATAATATGCAGTTAAAAGAGAACTTTAATGAACTGAATGGATGTGGATGAGGTACAAAAATAATTAAAATTATATTTAATGAGGGAAATAGAAAAGTTTAGCATTGTTTATTCTCTGAGGAAATGGGAAGGAAGTTGAATGAAGCTGGGGATAGAAGCTAAACAAGGAAAGAGCAAATGGAGAAAAAATGAAAATTCTAATTTGTTTTTATTTGTCTCCTGGTGATATTAAAATTTGTAAAAACATAATTGTGACATATTCCTGGATGAAAAAATTAGTTTCATTTTTGTGTATTCTATAATTTGTTAATCTTAAAGTATTAGAGATTTGGCTGGTGTTTTATATTTAATTAGTATTGGCTACTTTTCTAAGGATGATAGATAATATTAGAGAAATCCTTTACCATAATTAATGCAGCTTTAAGAAACTAAAATTTAAAAAACTAACATTCAAAACACAACATTTAAAGAGGCTCATCTGTACTTGAGGTGAATGTTCCCGTCTCTCTCTTTGGCTGCATAATACAATGTTTTGGCCAACATGTCTTGGCTCATTCCTGCACGTGGAGAAGGGCACAGCTGTGTAACATGTAGTATGGTTAAAATACCAACTTTTGCATCTGCTGCAATTAATTCCCCCCCCCCAAGTTGATTGGACAAATCCTCACCAATACTATATGATATGTACACAATCCTTCACTATTAAAATACCTAGTACTTATATAGAATTTCTGTATTAAAGTTTTTTAGAAAGGGTGATAAGCCACAGTATCCCCATTGTAAACAGAGAGACTGAGGCACAGAGAAGTTAAAACAATTGTCAAAGGTACATAATGAGTCAGTAGTGGAGTTGGGAACAGAACTGAGATCGCCTGACTCCCGGTCCACTGTTCTATCTACTGGACAACATTGTCTCTCTAGGCAAAATTCCCGGAGGACAAGTTGAGGGTTAAAATAGCTGTAGTACTATAAATTTTTATTATCAGTACAAAAACAATATTGAGATTTAAGTTACAGAGATAAGGAACGAGTGTTATGGAAATTCAAGGAGGAACACAGCATCTCAGAGCCTTTTGGTACGGCATTCCCAAGACATGCCAACTGGATAAAAAAGTTATTCTTTGCAGAAAGACAAAGATACCTTGTTTGGGTTCAGATGCTTCTCCCTATCTCGTTCCTAGAATCACAGTAGTTCAGCAGATCCTAAAGTCTCATCTGTCCGTACCACTTGAAGACAGTGTGATATCCACCAGAGAAGAATGAATATTGCAGTTTCAGGTTAGCTGTACCTGTGTGTTCTCCTTCTGTAGTCCATTAAGGGCACACCCTTTAAGACTTCTGGCTCCCAGCCATTACCTCTTTTGGGCGGAGACCCACATCTCACTCCCTCCTTCATTTTATTGATCAGTACAAACCTTTTAGAACAGAGAGGCCTGATTCTCAGGCCATGTCTACGCTTACTGAGGATTGATGCTGCTGAAGTACTCTGTTACCCGGGGTTCTTTTAACCCTAAGCTCTTGGTAATAAATCAAGGGGGGAAATAAATCAAGGGAGACATGGCCGTCCAACTGATAGATGGCTGGCACAAACAGGACAACACAAGAGTGCTTTCACTTAAAGCAAAACTTTACTTAGTCTCAAGCACTTACACACATCCGCAACAGGTTAGTAAAACACCCCCAACCCTTGATAATTACCGAAGCTGAGTGTGGTTCTTGAGTGGCACAGTGACAGTCTTACGTCTGCCGGTGGGGACCCGAAGATGCATCCCTGAAGAAACCCTCCTGAAGAGTCCAGCTACCTCAAACTTTTTCCCCTTATTTATACATTAGTAATACAATGACATACCACTTAAAGAAAACTTGCTAAGCAAGCAGTTTTTAAAGATCAAGCAAGAGGTTTCCTTCTGATCATTAATTAACCAGATATGTTTTTTTCAGAGTGTGCATGCCTTGAGGCCCTGACAGACACATTCCCGAGGGCACATATAGACGAGCTTCCTGTTTTTCTAAAATACATATATCAGCAATTTCAACATTCTTAGCAGGAAGGACGCGGGGTCATGCTGCCCTTTCTGTGGCACCCAAAACCCCCTCCCCTCCTGCCTTGGTTAAGCTAAGGCCGCTGCATGGCCAATTTACGGCCTGCTGACATGGCTGCTTTTAGCAATAAGCAATAATGGTTTCAGGCACTTTACTGGTTTGCCAATATTTCCCCATACAACTCCACCAGAACGAGCAGAGTAAGGTAAGTCGGTGGGAGAGTGTCTCCTGTCAACGCAGCGCAGTGTAGACACTGCAGTTAGACAACCTAAGATACATCAACTCCAGCTACGTTATTCATGTAGCTCGAATAGCATAACCTAGGTCGATTTACCCCGGTAGTGTAGACAAGGCCTCAGTTTTGTCATTGGCTGACTCGGAATCCTTATCTCATCGCCTTAAGGCTTTCTAGTGTATGCTTCCAGGCAGGCCATCTCAGAGGTCCAGAGAAGCCTGCGCCACTTCCAGGTTTTGAGGTCTCTAGACATAATAAAAATAAAAAATGACGACACATGAAAACAAAATAAGGCACCAAAAAAAGAGTGAGACTTAATTTGAATATTTTTTTATTTAACAAATGCTTTTCTAGCCTTTTTCTGTGAAAGTGCACTAATTATTGAGGAAAAATCTAGCTTTTGTGCAATGTCACAGTTGATATTAAGCATGGCGAGACCATTCAAACGCTCTTGTCCCATAGTTGAACAGTGATAGTTCTTTACCTGCTTCAATGCATTGAAGGTGCGTTCACCTGAAGCCACTGATGCAGGCAAACTGACAAAAATATGCAATGCAATTGTGATATTAGGAAACATTCCAGAGAGTCTAAGTTTGAGTATTTCTTGAAGCTATTGCTTTGGCTTGCAATCCATTTGAAAGTTTATGGAATATATTCATTTGAGGAAGATGACCTCATCACTGAGATCTTTTGAGATTTCCTTGTTGTACTGTTGCTGAAATTGTTCATCTGCAGAAAGTAGATCTTCATTACTCAATCTGTTGAACTACCAAAGAAACCCCAAAAGGGTACAAATTAGTCTCAGTGACTCAAATCGATGTGTAAGACATGATTGAATAGAGTCAATGATGACAAAGAAGACATTGACCCTATAATGCTGCTCAGAATCGGATTCAGTAGGTAAGTTGCGATTGGTGGAGACTCAGATGAAATGCCAATATTCTGTGCTACTAATTTGGACTCAGTCAGGATCGCATCCCATTGTTCATTAATATGTTGAATGTCATTGATAAGACTTTCAATGTTATCCCTCTCAACATCAAATGTAGCATTGCATGCTTCAATTACCAGATTAGTTGGTGGATCATTGTAAGTAGCTTTAGCCACAAAGATGACATCAGAATGCATTGAAATTTGGACATGTGCTTCTGAATAGACTGAAGTTCAGTTCGAGCCTGTGCAGTAAGATTGAGAGATTAAAGCTCATTTAAAGCCTTTCTCACTGAATTCAAATGCTGCGCAACTGGTTGAACACCATCAATCCATGCACACCATCTAGTTTTGGACATCCCATGCAGTGAAACAGAAAGATATTATTTCAGAATTTCCCACCTTTGTGGACTGCTACTGAAGAGATTGTATATTTGCTGAACAGTTCCAAAGTAAGTAATTGCCTTCTTGCATGATACAAGGTTTAATGTGTGGTTTCCACAGCTGGAGAAAATACAGTTTGAATTATGCTCAAGCAGAACTGCTTGTACACCTTTGTACTTCCCACCCATATTAGATCCATTGTCATAGGCTTGACCAATGCAGACTTGAAAATCTAACTTAAAACCTTCTAGAATTGCTAGTACATTTTGAGCTGTCTACAATCTTAACATATCGAATAACCATAGTAGTCTGTTTCTTGTGAGAACAATCTGGAGTGGCATCAACAATGATTGAAAAATACTTGGCATTTCAGATCTCATCAAGAATTGTTGTTTGTACGAATGACCCACATAGCTCAATAAACTCGTTTTGTATGCACATGGAGAGAGAAAGGACTTGCATGCACTTTTGACTCTCTTGCGATTCTCGAACACATTTAACATGCTCTGATAAAAGTGGGTCATATTTGCTGAGGAGCTCAACTATGCCTAGAAAGTTTTCATTTGCACTATCACCAATACGCTGATTGGAACCAAAGAAAGCCAATTTCCACTTTTGCATCTGTTACTGTTGGCACATCTTCTTGACTACTGTCCTCATGTTCAGGTATTGGCATTGAAATATCACCTTTTGCAGTTGCGGAGTTTTCATTATCTGTAGCATTGTTTGTTGGGTAAGGTGTGTTTTCCAGTGGTTTGAGAAATGAAGTTATTGGCTTTGAGCTCTTAGCTGCTGTTTCACTCAGTTGTTTTCGCTATCTCTTGCTTGCACCACTTTCAAATCTCCTCTTCATAGTGATCTATCTGGTCAATATGTAGCCTATCCACACTTGAAATATTCTGCTGTAAATAAGTAGCTTATCTACACTTGAAATCTTCTACTGTAAACATGTACACAAAGGCTGAATGATACACAAGTCCTGAAAAGACTTAAAACGAAGGAAAAGTTTTCAACTAGCAATAATCACACCTCAGATTAACCTCCTTGGCTATGATACTGCCACTTACTAATTAAGAACACAAAATAAAACAGTCAGGTTATTATCATTATCACTGAATCAAAACTCAAGCATGCAAGGTATAATATAACAGGCTGAGCTGAAGACGAAGCGATGACATATATATAGTAAACACAGACACTGATACAGACAGAGGGATAATGTCCAAAAATTTCAAACGTGTGTCCTCACAAAACTCACTGTACAAGATTGTCCTCACAAATTTCCACCTTGAATCTGGGCCTATAGACCATGAAAGCCTATGATGATGGCCAAGCTACCAAGCTAGGGCTCAACCAACCAACCAGTCACCTCTTTTAGCTACCATATGAAGATAATAATGAGAAATTCTCACACATAAATAATTCCTTAGTCAACTAGATGTAAAACTATAAAGACACTAAAATGTAACAATTCTCTACCTTTCAACATGCACTTGATCCAGCACCAGCCACTAGTAGTGGTTTGTTTATATAATAAGCTGATCTGAGATGACATGTTCATCACGGTCTAATCTTGTGCCATCAGAACCGATATATTTTTATTAATATTTATGAACATTTTAACTCTTTAATATGACAAAATCTATATCAGTTAACAAAACAATTATGTCTTTTACCAAATCACATCTCTTATTTGCTTAAATTTGCAGCTCTAAGCTGAGAGAGTGTGTCACATTTTGGTCCGATAGGGATGTGCATAAAAACAAGTTGCGAAACTTATCAAATGCCAAAAAATTAACAAGGGTCTAAATTTGAGGCGTCTTTTGAGTTTGAGGCCCAGGCCAAATGATCCTCCTGCCCCCTCTCTGCCCCCCCCTCTGATTGGCCCTGCTTCCAGGGACATAGGCTACTAAAAGCTGTCTGCTAGCTGGAAGAGTAAAGTCGGTGGATGGCAGCTTTTATAAAGTCTTGTTCCACTTAATTTCAACCCAGCAGCTTCTCTAGAAATGATCTGCTGCTTTTTCTAAACTCCCATGGCAATTGACCCAACTGCAGAGACTCATGTAAATTAATATATGACCTCTCCTGAGGATTCTTGTTTCTTGAGCTCTTCTGCCCATGGCAGCAGCTAGCCAGGAAGCACAGACAGGCATCTGAGTCCTCTCTATCCCTCACCCCAACCCATAAGTAACCCATTTGTAACAGGGATATGGTCTTCTATGTTGGTCCTTTATCTCTACCCAATAAGAACCAGTAGTGGGGCGGGGGGGAAGCCTCATGTGAAATTCAGTATTCTGTTTGTGCAAATATTCATATGGCAGCAGAATATGTTCTTTCTGCCAAAGCAGTTGTTAGAGAGACAAGGTGGGTGAGGTAATATTTTATTGGACCAACTTCGGTTGGTGAGAGAGAGAAGCTTCTGAGCCACACTGAGCTCTTCCTCAGGTCTGGGAAAGATACTCAGAGTGTCACAGCTAAATAGGTGGAAGAGATCATTTAGTATAAATAATTAGCACCGTCACCAAGGTAGGGTAGCAGTGAAAACAAAATACATTGATGCTAAGCTTACTGTTTAAGGAACAGAAAGTCTGCAAAGAGGGTTGTGTTCCTGTCTTCTCTGCTAAAAGAAGTGTCAAGTGTGAAGATATTTTGTCACACCCAATTAGGTGTGAAAACCACAGGTTTTAACAACAATATATATATATACATATATGTATGAACCTTATCTGGGAGCTTAGAAGAAACATCTGCAATATGATTTCCTGCTTAGAAGTGTAAGAATTTAAGAGGCTACAACATATACAAATGTTTTTGCTTTCATTTCGGTAGCTGGAAATAAGAGAGTTGGAACTACAGTACCAAAAGACTTCAAATACTATCAAAATTGAATGGTAATTTCCTGTGTGGTTAACTCCGAACTAAATTGCTGCAAAATATTAGGTAGACTATTAATACCAAATGGTCTGACTTGAGGGACTACATTTTACTCACAACAGAAAGCCACATTAATTGCTGGCTTATGCATTTTACTGGATCTTCACAAGTGGAGCTGAAATCCTAAATACAGTGCAAGTGCCAACCTCATATTTCATTTTGAGCTGCTTATATCTTACTGCCAAATCCCTGATACCTCCCACCTCTCATAACTTAAAACCAAAGGAACCCACCATCCTCAGGAGAAAGAATCCATATTAATTTAACCTTTCCTCCACTCAATGTAAAAAGGCTAGAAAGTTAGTTGTAAAGAATGTGTCCCTTTAGAATTTCACTGTATTGCACTTTATGGCCACTAAGAGCTCATGGCAGCAATGGAAATAGAACTGAGATCTTTCTCTTCTAAGGGTCTGTCTGCACTACGAAATTAGGTCAATTTTATAGACGTTGATTTTTAGAAATCAATTTTATACAGTCGATTGTGTATGTCCCCACTAAGCGCATTAAGTCGGCAGAGTGTGTCCTCACTACTGTGGCTAGCATCGACTCATGGAGCGGTACACTGTGGGAAGCTATCCCACAGTTCCCGCAGTCTCTGCTGCCCATTGGAATTATGGGCTAAGCTCCCAATGCCTGATGGGGCAAAAACATTGTCGCAGGTGGTTTTGGGTGCATGTTGTCACTCTCCCCTCCCTCCCTCCGTGAAAGCAACTGCAGACAATCATTTCGTGCCTTTTTGCCTGGGTTATCCGTGCAGACGCCATAGCACGGCAAGCATGGAGCCCGCTCAGCTCACCGCTGCTGTTGCGAGCATTGTAAACACCTTGCGCATTATACTGCAGTATGTGCAGAACCTGGCTAAGAGACGCAGCACAAGGACTATTGTGATGAGGACATGGACACAGATGTTCCTGAAAGCACGGTCTGTGGCAATTGGGACATCATGGCGGCAGTGGGGCTGGTTGATACAGTGGAACGCCGATTCTGGGCCCAGCAAACAAGCACAGACTGGTGGGAACGCATAGTGTTGCAGGTATGGGATGATTCCCAGTGGCTGCGAAACTTTAAAATGTGTAACTTTCCTGGAACTCTGTGAGTTGCTTTCCCCCACCCTGAAGTGCAGGAATACCAAGATGAGAGCTGCCCTGACTGTTGAGAAGCGAGTGGCAATAGCACTGTGGAAGTTTGCAATGTCTGACTGCCACCGGTCAGTCGGGAATCAAGTTGGAGTGGGCAAATCTACTGTGGGGACTGCTGTGATTCAAGTAGCCAATGCAATCACGGAAGTTCTGGTGTCAAGGGTAGTGACTCTGGGAAATGTGCAGGTCATAGTTGATGGCATTGCTGCAATGGGTTTCCCTAACTGTGGTGAGGCAATAGACGGAACGCATATCCCTATTTTGGGACTGGACCACCTTGGCAGCCAGTATGTAAACTGCCAGGGGTACTTTTCAATGGTGCTGCAAGCACTGGTGGATCACAAGGGACATTTCACCAACATCAGTGTGGGATGGCCAGGAAAGGTGCTCGCATCTTTAGGAACTCCAGGCTGTTTGAGCAGCTGCAAGAAGGGACTTACTTCCCAGACCAGAAAATGACTGCCAATAGTTATCCTTGAAGACCCAGTCTACCCCTTACTCACATGGCTCATGAAGCCATACACAGGCAGCCTGGACAGTAGTAAGGAGCAGTTCGATTATAGGCTGAGCAAGTGCAGAATGGTGGTAGAATGTCCCTTTGGACATTTAAAAGCTCACTGGCGCGGTTTGCTGACTAGGTTAGACCTCAGCTCAATCAATATTCCCATTTTTATTACTGCTCGCTGTGTGCTCCATAATATCTGTGAGAGTAAGGGGGAGATGTTTATGGCGGGATGGGAGGTTGAGGCAAATCGCCTGGCTGCCAATTTTGAACAGCCAGACACCAGGGCGATTAGAAGAGCACAGGTAGGCGCTCTGCGCATCAGAGAGGCTTTGAAAACCAGTTTCATGTCTGGCCAGGCTACGGTGTGATAGTTGTGTGTGTTTCTTCTTGATGCAAACTCGCCCCCTTTGTTGATTTTAACTCCCTGTAAGCCAACCACCCTCCCCCCTTCGATCACAGCTGGCAAAGGAAATAAAGTCACTATTGTTTTGAGACTATGCATTCTTTCTTTATTAATTAAAAAAAGGGAGATAACTGATAAGGTATCCTGGGTGGGGTAGGGTGGGGTGGGGGAGGAGGGAAGGACAAGGCCACATAGCTTATTGTAGCCACACTACAAATCAAAACTGTTTGAATGACAGCCTTCTGTTGCTTGGGCCATCCTCTGGAGTGCTGTGGCTGGGTGCCCGGAGCTGCCTTCCCCCTCCCCCCCCCCGCATTCTTGGGCATCTGGGTGAGGATATGGAACTTGGGGAGGAGGGCAGGCGGTTGTACAGTGGATGCAGTGGCAGTCTGTGCTCTTGTTGGCTTTTCTGCAGCTCCACCAGACACCTGAGCATGTTCGTTTGCTCCCCATTAGCCTCAGCATTGCATCCTGCCTCTTCTCATCGCGCTCACTTAATGCTTTCTGGACTCTGCCACTGAACGCCTCCATGCATTCAGCTGTGCCCTTTCAGTGCGGGAGGACTGCATGAGCTCAGAAAACATGTCATCGCGAGTGCGGTTTTTTTGCCTTCTAATCTGCGATAACCTCAGGGATGGAGATGATAGGGGGAGTATAGAAACATTTACACCCTGCGTGGGGATAAAAAGGGAGAGTAAAATTTAAGATGATACGTTTCTGAGAACAAAAGGGAGACTCTTTCACAGTGAATCAAGCAATTCACAGCAGACAGCACATGTGCTATAGGTACAAGGTCACATTTTGCCTTTCATATTGAGCGCCTGCCGGTATGGTGACACATCACACACGGCTGGGCAACAGAATTTGGTTTCCAGGCAGCCATGGTAAGCCAAAGAGTATGCGGGTTTGGCTTCTAACGTCTTGATAACATGTGGGAATGTTTTCAAACTGGAGCGCCCTCCTTTCCCATAGCAAGCAATGCCGGTTGGGTTTGCCATTTAAAAGGAGGGGCTGTGGTTTTCGGGTGGATGTGCAGCACACATCTCCCCCCACCCCTCCGCGTGGCTATTTGGGATGATCTCTTCACCTCTCCCCCCGCCGCGTGGCTGTTCTCAGGGATGATCCCTTTTAGCCAAGCGCAAACAGCCCAGCATGAACGGGGTCCTTTTACTTTTCCCTTACAAAAATTTCCCTATTTCAATGAATGATATCACTCTCCTTAGGCTACCACAGAAAGATATAGACCAAATGTTGCTTGAATGCGACCAAAACCCAGGACCATTCACTGCCATGCTTTGTGCCATTCCAGACTACTTGCTACTGGCTTGGTGTGGTAAAGTGTCCTACCGTGGAGGACGAAATAAGGCAGCCCTCCCCAGAAACCTTCTGTAAAGGCTTTCAGAGTACCTCCAGGAGAGCTTCATGGAGATGTCCCTGGAGGATTCCCGCTCCATCCCCAGACACATTAACAGACTTTTCCAGTAGCTATACTGGCCACGAATGCATCCCAAGTCTTCACGGCAAATCAAACATTAAACACTATTGCTTTAAACCCTGTACTGTAGTTACAAATGTGCACTCACCAGAGGGGCATTCTCCGCCTTCAGGGTCAGGAATCCCGCCTTGGGAGCGTATTGGCTCCAGGGTGATGAAAAGGTCCTGGCTGCCAGGGAGAATGGATTCACTGCTTGCCTGCTGCGCATTCTCCTCCTCCTCATCCACAAAATCCTCCTCCGTGTTGCGTGAGACTCCCCCCTTGCAGGTGTCCACAGACAGTGGTGGGGTAGTGGTAGGGTCCCCCCCTAGAATGCCATGCAGCCGATCATAGAAGCAGCATGTATGGGGCTCTGACCCAGAGTGACCGTTTGCCTCCTTTGTCTTTTGGTAGGCTTGCCTGAGCTCCTTTACTTTCACGCGGCACTGCTGTGTGTCCCTGACCTCTGTCCATCATGCCCTGTGCGATTTTGGCATATATATTAGCATTTCTTCTTTTTGATCGGAGTTCTACCTGCACAGATTCTTCTCCCCATACAGCAATCAGATCCAGTGTCTCCCATTCGCTCTATGCTGGAGCTAGTTAGCGATTCTGGGGGGACTGCATGGTCACCTGTGCTGCTGAGTTCACTATGCTGACCAAACAGGAAATGAAATTCAAAAGTTCCCGGGGCTTTTCCTGTGTACCTGGCTAGTGCATCGGAGTTGAAAGTGCTGTCCAGAGCGGTCACATTGGAGCACTCTGGGATAGCTCCCGGAGGCCAATAACATCGATTTGCATCTGCATTACTCCAAATTCAACCCAGCAAGGTCAATTTTAGCGCTACTCCCCTCGCCGGGGAGGAGTACAGAAATTGATTTTAAGAGCCCTTTAAGTCGACGGAACGGGGTTGCTTGTGTAGACGCATTCCTTATAAAATCAACCTAATGTGGCTAAATTCGACCTAACCCTGTAGTGTAGACCAGGGCTAAAAGCATTTGAGCTAAAAGTGTTGGTGTTTTGTTTGTTTTCTCCCCTCCTTTCTCTGCAACATCAGAGACAGCTGGAGAGGGGACACTGGATGGGGTGAGTCAGTGCTCTGAGGTGGTACAGAGATTTCTCTCTCAGGTACTTCGCTGGTTGGTTCTTGATTACATACTTAGGGTCTAACTCATCACCATATGTGGGGGCGTCAGGAAGACATTTTCCTCCAGGTCAGATTAGCAGTGACCTGGGGGTGTTTTTGCCTTCCTTGGCAGTGTGGGACATGGTTGCTTGCCAGGATTACCTGGATACAACTCATTTAATCAATTCCCTGCCATTGTAAGGGCTTTGGGCATGGGTGGACCTCAGGTCTCTCCTATTCTCTGTCTGTGGCACTCCATAGCTTAGTCTTCTGAGGGCTAGAGTACATTGGTCTAATTTCAGTTGTTGGCTTTAGTGTGTAGGCACTCGGTGATGTTGGTGGCCTGAACTATACAGGAGGTCAGACTATGTGATCTCGTGGTCCCTTCTGGCCTTAAACTCTATGATTCTTAAACAAGAAACTTCGTTAGTTGTATTTGTGGCCTATGACACACACAACTAAACCATACTGGCAACAAATTAATCTTGACCTGGTAGAGATTAGGATGACATTTTCATGGGGACAGATTATCCCATGTCTTCCTTAAGTGGCAATTCTTGCACTTTCCTCTGAAGAATCTTGTGCTGACCACTGTTGGTGACTGGACACTGGACTGGCTGGACTTAGGGCCTGATCCAGTATGGCAGTTCCTGTGTTCCTGTTATAATATGTTTGATAAAATAATGTTGTGGAATATAAATGAATAGCTAATAATTTATAGGCCCTGTCTTTTAGCCAGGCCTCAGCCACACTGTTATTATTATGAGCACAATTAAATTCAGGTGCAAAATTAGACATCATTTTGGTTTGTATTTATTGTGATGCAAGTTTGGGCCTGCAATAGTTGAGGCTGTTTTTGAAAAAATGGGGTATAATGAGCTGAGCATTATGTTGATTTAAAATGTATTTGCCCTTTAAAGAGAGACATACATTATGTTTAGGCTTGGAAGGATTAGATTTTTATCAGTAAATGTCAGTAAGCATTGATTTCACCGTACACATCCAAACTAAAACAATTTCATCTATAATAATCAAAATTTACAGATAGGCAAAATAAGAAAAATGCTGCTTGAAAACGTAGTATGTTTATTTTGTATATTTTGATGTGTGATGTTGAACATTTGTGTTTTAATGGTTATCAAGCTTTAACTTTAAAATGTCAACATCTCCTGTAATTAAATAATTGATTTCCCTCATAATTTCTTGCCTTTGTAAAAGCGTAATAAAAATAAAAAATGCTGAAAGTAAACATTGGTGTTATCTCTATTGAAATGATAAGAAAAGACCAAATTCTGCCAAACCTAATTATATGTCAAGGTCTGCTCCACAGTGGAGCCAGATTTATGCCATGCTCCACCCAGTACAACCTTCTTTATTCTTTGGCCTTCATCAGAGGTCTGTTTCCTCCCATCATGTTTCTTAGTACACTGCTGCTAGCTCCCAGATCCCTGTGCTACAACCCTGCTCCCCTCATGTGGCCTCCTGGTAGATCCTGGCTCCCACCCACGTTCTATTTTTAGGGCTTAAAAATGAAACTTCAATGGTGCATAGCCTTGAACTGTCCTCTGCAAAGGGATGAATTTAATTCTTATGCAAAGTGTGCAGACTAGGATGAATATGGTAATTTTTTTAAATAATAAATTTTGCAGAAACCCCGGGTCATGCCCTGACCCCAGAAACAGAAGCCTCTGCAGGACTTACACAAAACTCAAACTGATTCACATTTTGTGCTCCTTTTCCTCCCTCAATCCCTGCCCTTTTTACCTGGGACTCCCCTAGTCCAAGTCCCTGGGCTGCCTAGTCTGGAAAGGAAGTGTGGCTTGAGGATTACCCTTTCTTTTGTGCAGCTGCTCTTCAACACAAAGAATAGGTCTCAACTGAAGCACAGAAGAAGAACAAAGTATTCTTTAATTCAGACAATACTCTTAACATCTCTGAGTGTAGTTACTGCAAATTATCTGCAAATTATCTTTAACTCTTTCTATGGAGAGTTCATCCTGGGTGCTTATACAGCAATGACCCCTAATGCCATTAGCACCTTTCATCCTAACAATATATTGGGTTTTGTATTCATTCAGCATCTCACTGGTCCCTCAAATGTCTGATGACATGTTTCATTATATAACACATTGGCACTTCCACTCAGTAGTGGAATGAGATTCAAGTCCTCAAAAGGCATGCCTGTAATGTATGCAGTATCAGTGCCAAAGTGGAGACTATCTGTTGTAAAATGACTTTGATACATTGATAAATGGAGCTAGCTGACAAAAATTCTGTAACAATGAAGTATCATTTCAAAGCCAATATTTTTTTAAGTGCTGTAAGGTACAAGGAGCCCTTAATGACTAGCTGGGGATCATTATGTATGCAGGTACAAAATGAAGATGACAAGGATTTTATATCAATTTCTCGCACTATGCACTCACCTGCCAGCAGCGAGTTTTTCACCCCTTTCATTTTCTGCAGCCAAATACCACAGAAGCAGACCCATAAGCAGAGCTTTTGGGGGCAGCATTTACATTAAAAATGAACCTTTTACATAAATTATGACCTCTTTTGTTTCCCTGCTGACTGATGCACTTTAGCTGTCACATTCCCATTGTAAAGAGTCTGTTCTCTCATTGATGTGTTCATGTAGCTCTCATTAACATTAAGGGGAGCTACATGCATTCATTCAGGGGCAGACAGAACCCACAGTGCCGCTAAGACATAGTTCCATGGTATGGGGAATGCTGGGGAGTGTCACCCGAGCAGCAGCAGCAGGGCACTGGAGGAGCGTGGGTCACCCTCTTCCTGATTATGGAGTGTATTCACCCCAGGCATGGTTCGTTCTATGTGTTTGGTAGAGGAGTGGAGTCTAGGTTTGGTAGAGAGAGTGGAGTCTCTCCCTGCCCCATTTGTGGAGGTTATTACTGCTGTTGGATTGTACAAAGACTGGGACTGAACCTGGCTCCTACAAAGGAGTATTGATGGGTGAAAAGAGAACGTTCCTTGTTGGAGCTTGTGTGTGTCAATTAATAGTTTAATTTAATTGTGGGGTCAAGTGAATGGGGGGGGGAGAAGCATTTTTGGGGTTCTGAAAGCTATTAGTCAAATTCAGCAAAAGGTTTTGGTTGAACAGTTTTCTTTCAAAAGAGTCAGAATGTTTTGTTTTGATCATTTCATTTCAAGACATTTAGTTGTGAGGAAGTCAAAACATTTTGAGTTGACTCAGAACTATATTTTTCAGTTTTAGTTTTGGTGAAAACTTTTTGGGGAAAAAGATTTTTGATTCAAATTGAACCAGAATACTTTTGGATGTTTTCAGTTAGGGGGCCGAACCAAAAAAGCCAGTAGTTGCTCAACCCTTCCACTCTCTCTCCACTTGTGTTCGTACAATCCAGCACTAAAATGTGAAACTAGACATTCCAGAGTGACAGCCTGATATAGCATCATTGCTCAGGAGAGGCCAGATTGTAGAATAGCAGGGATGTTGACTCACCCAAGCACAAGGATCCTAGTCCAAGATGCAGTGGTGATAGGGGCAAATAGAAACTGCTTCTTATTTGCCACAGAGACAATACAATCTTTCTCCTCAGAAATCTCCCAGATGTAAATCTGATCTGTCTTCACTTGACCCTAGAACCAAGCATCTGTCATGGTGAATAGCTATCATTGCATTTCTCAGAAACAATCACCTGCATCCAGGATGACCTTTTGAGGCACTGGGACCAACAGACCACAGTCAGAACAGGAAACACAACACCCTTATTCCAAGAATTTGATCCATTTGCACAAGAGGGAGTGATGCATGGAAGGATTGACAGCATGCAGGCTTAACACCTGCAACTCTGATTCTTGGTTTTCCTGGCTGGTGAAAGAATAGGGAACCCTTGGCTTAGGGCCTCTACTAACTCAAATTGTCAGCTCATCTTTTGGAGTAAGACTCCTGTTTCTCTCTCTAAAACATGCAATAGTTCAGCTAGCACTAAAGAAACCTACCCTCAACTCAAGAAATTTATCCAGAGAAGGGAGATGGGGAATAAATGATCTGGAGTAGTTTATCTAGCATCTACTCGGAGCTTCCGAAAAAGGTTTAGGATCCATCACAATAGTAAAGTCCCACGGATATTCACAGTTTGGTATAGGGAAGAACACAACTTCTCTAAAGAAAAGGAAGTTAAACAATGATCTTCCTTTCTTGCCAGCTTAAGCTGAGTATCCATTACATTACTCTTAAAATTACAAATCTCAAAAGAGATAAAAACAGCAAGAATGAGTGCAATGTAATACAAGGTATACACTCAGCCTTTCACTTCTCACTCGAGATCTGGTCCTCTGATTTTCTATACAGTGTAGCAGTTGCTTCATCTCAAGTTAGTGCCTTGGTTTATATAGGTAGAGAGCCTATCTTGCTTTTTGGGAAACTCTGACATAAGCCACTTCCTACTCTGATCTTGGAGCTAAGGTGGCCTTTCCCTCCCATGAGTCTCTTAGTTGGGTCTGTAGACCAAGAACTGTTCCCTACAATAGTAAATGGATCTGGATTCTGGAGAGCAGGATGCTGCTGTACTTCCATAGTACAGCAGGGAGGGGCAAACAGACTGTTTCCTCTGCCATCTGGCTCAGTGACTGAGTTTAGGCCGGAGTTTCCTAGCAACTCAGGGTTATTGGGCATTTGAGACTGAATTGAAACTGAGATGCCTTCTAATCGCTTGAATTTGGTTGCTACAGCTACAGCCCTAGGGTGTATTGTGTGCTTTTTCAGCTCCCATGCCCTGGCACCTTTCACAAACACTAAATTAAACAAACAAACAAACACACACACTCCCCTGGCCATTTTATAATGATAAAAATACACATTGGGAACATACATCCTTGCACTAAATGTTTTCTTCCTGCCAGGCAATTGAAAACCTTTAGCTGCACAATGCATCAGAGTCATGCAAGTTTGGCATAGAAGAACACCACATGGTGTGTTGCACTCCTTCCTATGAAAAGATATATATTTTTTGAAAATAACTATAATTTGTTTCTTTAAAATCTCCTTCTTGGGCACTGGTATTCTTAATAATTGGCAGAAAGTCTTGTTTTTAAATGTAACCAGATGGATGGACTGCCAGCGTGGCAGAGTATAATTCTAATGCAGTGAAACTGATAGTGTATGAGAGATTGTAACAAAATTATTTGAAGGAACTTTAATGTGTTTGAACAACCATAGTTGCTTTACCTTGGCTGTGAGTCTGGTCTTAATGTTTCAGACACGTCCCGTGTGAAGAAGTGCAGCCATCATGTCATGTGTTTCAGTGCCGAGCCAATCCACACCTTTATCAGTGCCAAAGACAGCCTATTTCCCCCCAGTGCCTCAGAGAATAATAAATCCTGTGGATTGCTGTGGTCTCCTGATTGGTGCTCTGGAGTGCCTGATTTCCTTTACTAGCCAGGAGGCCAAATAGCTCACCAACACTGCTATCAGCTGGTTGCCTCTTGAGTCTGAGGAAGGTGGAAAGATGAGAAGAAAATAGATGGTGAAAAAGCAGCCAGAAAAAGGAGTTAGATGTTAAAGGGAGACATGAAGAAGGGGATGTCAGAAAAATCAGAGAAGGCCGGAGGCAGCATTAGATTATGTCCATGTGTCACGGTGTTCTGAGGGTGCAAGCCAGACCAATAAGGGATTGTGTCACCACTTTCCCTGCAACTAGGGTGGCCAGGTGCCTGGTTTTCGACTGGAAAGTCTGGTCGAAAAGGGGACCTGACAGTGTCCAGTTACTATGAGCAGGGGAGGCACCGGGTCATCATCCACTCCCACACCTACTCAGCCAGAGCCAGTCTCCTACCTTCATTGGGTGGCTGCAGCTCCCAGTCCTGGCTCCCCAGGTAAGTCCCTCCTGACCCGGGAGTAGGAGGGGAAAAGCTGCGAGCAACAGGGAGAAGGGGGGAAGAGGAGTAGTCAGGGACAGGGCCTCAGGGGAAGAGGTGGGGCGGGGCAGGGAACTCGGGGGGAAGAGGTGGAGCAGGGCTTTGGGGGAAGAGGCAGGGGAAGGGAGGTTCCTGTTGGAGTGTCCGGTTTTTAAATATTACCAAGTTGGCAACCCTACCTGAAACCCTGCGTGCCTTACTATGCTTTTTTGCTTTAGCTCCCAACCTGTGGCACTCAGAGCTAGCCTACAAGCATGCAGATCACAGCTTGGGTCTCTGTGTGCTAGTTGGTTCATCAGCTCTGACCCCAGCAGCCTCTCTACAACTTCCAACAGCCATGGCACAACCAGCAAGGTGACCAACACACCCCTAGTCCTGAATTTTCCCCAAACTGTATGCTCTGCAATGTCCAGCCCTCTTCTGGGCAGTTCAGAGATATAAGGTTTGTTGCTCCTTTAAAGAGACAAAAACACATTACCGCTTATTAACTTAGCTGAAGTAAATACACCTTCCCATCAAACACAGCACTAAGTTGGTTAATAGTAAAAATAAAACAAATATATTAACAGGATATAGGTTAAGTGATGCCAAGGGAAAGGAATAAGGTTAGAAAGGGTTACAAGCAAATACAAGTGAAAGCATGCATCTAAAAGTCTAAAACTTAATTGGAAAGGTACACTGTTTGTTCAAGATGGTTTCTCTCACCAGTCTTCCTTCTTCCCAGCCATGGCTGACTTTCCCTCAGTCAGTTCCACAGAAATACAAAAAGCAGGTTTCCATTGTCTTCCTAGGCGAACGATCTTTGCCTAAGCAGGTTTCTCACCTATATTCAGTTTCCAGAGACTTCAAGCCCACCATGTTTGAAGGACCCATCTTTCTCAGCTTGCAAGAGCTCTGTTCCCTTGTCTCAGCCTAGTGATGGATGCCAAAAATGGCTTCTGTCTTTGTTTATATCTTCCAAAGTTCAGTGACCTTGTTTTGTGAGGCAGGATGACCTCATTCTGTTCTTCCCTTCCTGTGAGCTTCTCGTCCCCCTGCTGATCTGAATGTAAATGCAGCTTCTATTGTTTTTGGTCTCACCTTGCTTAATTTCATTGGAGACAGGTAGATAGCTGTGATGTTCCCTCCGGTCTGGGAGAGACCTGTTTCTCCCTTTGGTTGGTCACAGACTGTAAAGCATAATATTACTAAGAATCCATAATTCCTTATTTAGTTTCATACATATAATTTACAATGATATTAATCACCAATGTCATAGGCTTCCATAAAACACCTTACTTTATAAACTTGATTAGTCATATTGTATACAATCAGTTGATATAATTGCTTATCACTTGAGGGTCAGACCTTCTGTCTTTATAGCCCAGACAAAGTTTCTCTTCCCTGATGGAAGCAGTCTCCTCCACCACTTATTAGTTTTGTTTACCTAATACATAAATGGACCTTCATTGTCTCTGCCTGATGCCTGTGCTGGTCAGAGAACCAAATACACATTGCTTAGTCTAGGGCAGATCTGTTTACCAACTCACCGTAACGTGTGGGGATTTAACACATTTTAGCCATCATTCCAGCATATAGCCATAATTCTTAATACACATCATGTACATACATCATGCAAGAATATTAGGGGAAAGTGAGGTATTGATTTTCCAATGGCATATTACATGCCACCTTTTAGACATAGATTATAACTCGTGAATTGGAAAACACTGAATTGGTCAAGCCAGCTGAAACTCATTGCCTAAGACCAGTGAGCCCCTGCTCTTCGGGACACACCATGTGATCTCCATAAAATATTTATGTGTAAAAATGTGTAAAGTTAGTCTACACAACGTTTCTGTAGTTCCTCTTTAGGAAAACATCTATTAATACAATTGTTCAATAATGTCAGAAGAAATTTTTATTTTGAGATGAGATGAGATTAGAAGTTTGACTTTGTTTAATGAGATGGAAACAGTGATCTTCAAGAAATAATCAGTAACTAAAATGTCACCTTGCCTCCCTGTCCCTGCTATGCACCTGGCCAGCTACTCTGTCTAGAGAGTAAGGGAGAGTGGGCACAGCCATGGCTTTGACCCTCACTGCTCTTTTTCTCAGGATGGGGAATTCCTGCTCTCTCTTCTCCCACCGGAGCTGGGCTGAGCTGGGCAATACGTTGATACTTTCCTGCACAGCCACATAAGGACTGACATGATCTAGCCCTAAATAATAGCTCAAGTGTTTCCAGAGCCTTTCATTCCAGAGGATTGCCAAGCACCTTACAAACTATATATAGTGATCACTTTGCCCACCACTAAAATACAGCAGGTAAAACTTTGCAACTATTCAGTGGTACAAAGCAACAGTACAATAAGGGCAGGAAGTGAAGAAGGATACTGTTTCCAATTGAAAATGTTAGGGAATTTAGGTAGTCACAATTGGCTGTTAGAATTTGTTCAGGACACCAAGATTAAATCGAGTTTTTTTAGTAACCTCTGCTTTAACTAAGTAGTGAAGGCAACAACATAACTAAGTTGTGTCTCCATAGGCAATGTCTTCAGTGAAGAGCTATCAAAAAGGGAGAATTGAAAGGCTCATGTTCTCATGGGGGGAAAGTTGGGACAACTTGCCATAGCACGAATCCTGCTTCACTGCAAAGGGAAGACTTTGATGACTGCTGGTTCTATTTCAGCTAGTCAGTGCAAACAATGAAAGCTATTGTCCATGTGGAGATAAAGACAGAATGTAAGGCACCTCTGTAATTACACTCTTTGATTAAATAGAAGTAAAGGGATATGTTTAATTATGCCCTGTACACACAGACATCTAACTTCAGATGAAAAAGGTAGTATTTTAAATGCTCTTTCAACAACTATTTCAATATCTTCCCATTAATGTTGAAATAGGTTTCAAGCTGAGCTTTCAAAATGTTCCCACAGTGCATGACCTCTGCTTCAGGGGATCATTACATCTTTGTCGGCTGACAAGATATGCTGTTATTTAGTCTCATAGATATGGTTTGTTTTAAAGGTTTTAAACAGTCCATGGTCTTTGGAGGGTTCAGGCCGGAGTTCATACTGAATATCCCCTTAGAGTGTGGGCAAATTTCACAGACATGTTGGGAAAAGAATGGTGGCTTTGTAATCAAACCATAATGATGTTTTGAAAAGTTTAACTCTAGTTTCTAGCAGCTGCACAAGAGTTCAAATGGTGTATAGTTGAGATGGAATTTAAAAGAAGTGTTTAACAATAGCTATCAAACACATTTTACAGTAAAATAGAATAGGTTTGTTTTGTGCAATACTGAGATTATACCAAGTCATACAGATATGGTTTTAAACTACTTGATTGTTTATGCTGCAACATACGGTGGTCACCAGGTTCTCTGGTCAAAAATTCTGGATAGCTTCCATGTGCATATTAATATGTGGTTGCTGTCTTCCAGTAAGAGTAGAAGAGTTTCAGTGAAGCTGTGCAAAACTGCCAAATGTTCATGACTTGTTTGCCAACTGCCTGTTTGATACACTATAAGTAGCCAATGGGAACTGCTCATGGCATAAGGGTCCCTGATACATGTTGTATGGTATCGGAACTGACTTCAGTGGGAGTACTTGTAGAATAAGGTGCTACTAAGCTTGTGTAAGGGTATCAAAATCTAGCCCTACATTTTTTGAATTGTTTTCCATATGAACATTGATTTGAGTAAAAAATTCTTAAGATTTATATGTCCCAGTGTGAAATTCACATTCATTTCGCCACATTTTGCAATTCACCGTTATAATGTATAGGAATTGGGTAGTATCCTTTTAAATAGCTTGTGAGTCCGCTTAGTGGCCTTCCTGTTTTCTATTGCAAAAGCAACTAGATCCTAATCAAGCCACAGTGCATATTTAAAGAGGCATTGTATGTTTGAATATAGTTAGTAAACATGGTTATTTGGAACCCAACTGTCCCTGTGGTTTCCTCATATTCTTTACATTGTCTATAGAGCAAAGACACCACTAAAAAATCAAAAAATCACTTGAATGCTGGGGATCAGAGACTAAAATGCCATTGGCATTGCTTATAGGGCAAAATGTGATATTAAAATTGGTGTGAATTGTTAATGCACAGTTTATCCTTCATTTCAGCAATTGATTAAAAATGTCTTAGTTCTTCTCTGCTGTTCTTATTAATGCCTGGTTCCAGAGGTGAGGGTCTTACTAATACCCTTCTAAAGCACCGGTGTTGCCATAGAGTGCACCACAGTGGACATTGGGCCTGAACATGTACCCTTTGCTCATGTGAAAATCCCATTGATTTTAGTGGAAGTTTCACTGGAATATAGAGTGCAGAATTGGGCCTACTAGGATTGGTAACTGCAAAAGCATAGGGTATTTATGCTTGACACTTCCCCAGTGCCAGTTTTGTCCAGGGAAGCTAGGACATCTCATCAGTTCAGTGTAAAGGAGAGACTTGGAAATTTTGTTTGTATGATGTCTTTCAGCTGTTTGATATCATCTACACCTAAGGGATAGCAGCTGTCTGCTGCTTTCACTCAGATTTGGTTAAGGACTTATACTGGACCCGAGGCAATAATCCTAAAAGGATGACATATTTATTACAGTGACTAAAGAGGAGGCACAACCAATATTGATGTTATTCCTGCAGAGGGGGACAAGAGGAAGTAGGAGATTCGCTCTCAGGAGATAAACATCAAAGTTACCCCAATTGTCAAGGACTCTCAAATCAATATCAGAAGATAAGAGAGTGGCTTCAGTCTCCCTAAACACACTCTGTGGGCAGCAAGCACAAAAAACTAAGACATGCATAACCAATTGGTAATTTTGTTCATACATGTCATGTGCTGTAGTCTGTTTTGTTTGCCACATAAATGCTAAGGGAGGAAGTGAACGAAGGTGGGTTGTGACACTGCTGTTAAAATACCATTTCAGAGAGGAAATACAGGCATCACTAATAAGAGATAATCTGAAAAGAAGTGGAGGCTAATTGGAGTCAAAAGTGGTAGAAATCATCCTCATAACTAAGGCTATGTTTTAGTTACGGGTATTTTTAGTAAAAGTCAGGGACAGGTCACAGGCCATAAACAAAAATTCACGGCCGGTGACCTGTCCATGACTTTTACTAAAAATACCCACCGTGACTAAAACCTGGGCGGGGGGGCTGCGGGTGCTCTGGGGGGAGGGGCGGTCCGGGGGCACCGCAGGTGCTGGGGAAGGGGGCAGGCTGTGGCGCACGGCCTGGAACCCCTGCTGATGCTGGGTGGGGGAGGGTTGGCGGGGCTGGCAGGGGCTTCCTAGGCGGTGGAGGCAGGGGCCAGGACAGGGGCTCTGCTGCTCCCGCCAAAAGGCTGCTGCAGCTCCCATTGGCTGGGAACCGCAGCCAATGGTAGCTGCAGGGGCAGGGCCTGTGGGTGCAGGCAGCGCGTGGCGTGGAGACCACCCCCTATCCCTCCGCCACCTAGGAGCTGCAGGGGGACCATGCCAGTGGGAGCCAGGGAGCCCCACACCGTGAGGTAAGCGCCCTCCGCACTCCTCAACGCCCTGCCCCTAGCCCTGAGCCCCCTCCCACACACACAAACTGCTGCTGCTGGCCCACGGGCTGCCCGGCTCAGGCAGCCCCTGAGCCAGCACTAGCCGCTGCAGAAGTCACAGAGGTCATGGAAACCGTGACTTCTGTGACCTCTGTGACAGACTTGCAGCCTTAATCATAGTAATAATGGATAGAAACACCTCTGGTCCTTTCCTCTAGGTTACTTTAAGTTTCTCTTTGGCTCTCACTTTGTTCAATATGTTCACTTCGACCCTCTTAGAGACATCATATGATACTGTGTCATTGACAAAAGTATGTTTTTTCCTGAGAGCAATACCCAAGAAATCTTCTAAAATGGTAATCTAAAATGCCTTCGGGGGACATGAAACAGAAGAACTATTATTCTTATGGCTTGGAGGAGTCTGAGACCTTCCATGGATAGCACAAAATTGGACTTATGAAAGCTATGTCTTATTTAAGGAGTTGGAAGAAGAAAGAGATTATAAAACAAGAGGTAACTAAAATCTCTTTTAAAAGACAACCTCATGCAAAACTATGCATGTAGATCAGCATGAAACTGAAATGTGTGACTGTAAAGTAGGCAAAGAACAATTTACAGCTGGCACTATACAAACTTATGGAGTCTAAATTAGCTGTTATCACTCAAGAAAGATCTGAGAGTCATTGTGGTTAGTTCTCTGAAAACATTTGCTCAACATGCACCACAGTCAAAAAAGCTAACAGAATGTTAAGAACCATTAGAAAATGGATAGATAAGACAAAAAAGATCATAATGCTACTATATAAATCGATAGTACACTCACATCTTGAATACTGCATGCAGTTCTGGTCATCCCATCTCAAAAGTGCAGAGAAGGGCAACAAAAATTATTATGGGGTATGGAACAGCTTCCATGTGAGGAGAGATTAAAAAGGCTGGCACTGTTCAGCTTGGAAAAGTGATAACTGAGGAACGATATGATAGAGGTCTATAAAATTGTGAATGGTGTGGAAAAAGAATAAGGAAGTGTTATTTACCCCTTCACATAACGCACGAACCAGGTATCATCCAATGAAATTAATAAGTAGCAGGTTTAAAACAAACAAAACAAAGTTCTTCTTCACACAGCACACTTTCAACCTGTGGAACTCATTGCCAGGGATGTTAGGAAGGCCAAAAGTATAATTGGATTAAAAAAAGAATTAGGTAATTTAATGGTAGATAGTTCCATCAATGACTATTAGTCAAGATGGTCAGGGATGCAACCCCATGCTATGAGTGTCCCTAAACCTCGACTGCTAGAAGCTGGGACAGGATGACAGGGTGTAGATCACTTGATAAATTGCCCTGTTCTATTAATTCCTTCTGAAGCATCTGGCAGCAGCCACAGTCAGAAGACAGGATACTGGGCTAAATGGACCATTGGTCTGGTCCAGTTTGGCCATTCTTATGTTCTTATACAGCTAAGATTTACTTTGCACCTAGCAGTCAGACTTATGTTCTGTCCACATTACAGCTTTCCCCATTGCTACTGCTAATGGAACTGCACTGGTGGCAAATTGTAGGTCCTAGTTTTTTAAGGCCTGGTCTACACTTACCCCCCAATTCGAACTAAGGTACGCAACTTCAGCTACGTGAATAACGTAGCTGAAGTCGAAGTACCTTAGTTCGAACTTACCTCGGTCCACACGCGGCAGGCAGGCTCCCCCGTCGACGCCGCGGTACTCCTCTCGTATAGCTGGAGTACCGCAGTCGACAGCGATCACTTCCTGGTTCGACTTATCGCGTCCAGACAAGACGCGATAAGTCGAACCCAGAACTTCGATTCCCAGCCGCCGAACTAGCGGCTGGGTGTAGACATACCCTAAGTGTAGCCCAAGTGGTTAAATCTGCACTAGCATCTTCCCATCAGCTGGCAGTCCCAACAGAGATGATTAAGGGATTAAAAACAATGAAAGCCATTCAGATCTTTGTTCTTGACACGCAAGGATTAGAAATCCAGAGAAATGAGAGAAGCTGTAAACAACAGAGGACTAGTTGACCTCACTATTAGCAGTGTGAAATACTTTTGTATCAGGTAATGAAAAGCAAGCAAAATCCTAGGAAGACCAGAGTGGATAGAGCTGGCAGCAGAGACTTTAGACAGGGAGGTTAGGTTTCAAAACACACTGTGGTAACATTATAAGCTCTTTGGGGCACAGACTCATTTTCTATATTTTTGTACAGGATTTAGGACAATGGGGCCATGACCTGGTTGGTCTCTAGGTACTACTGCAATATAAATGGTTAATAATAATAATAATTATTATTATAGCTCATAGGAAAGGCAGATGGTATCTGTTCTATGAAGTAGCTAAGGAACTTAGGAAACTGCTCATGCATTATATGAAAGGATCAACCCATCACTGGCTCCTCCTCATGGCCAGGCATGGGATGGCAGCTTTTTCTCCACTGGGGTCTGCAGCCAGTGGCTGCCCCACCTGTGCAGTGACCTCTCTCTTCCTGTGATTGGCCCTACAGCCAGGTCACTTCAAAATTCCTCCCCTTCCAGGGTAGTCCACTGACAAAAGGCAAAGGGAATTAACACAAATAAACTGAGTTGATAAGAGAAAGAGTGGAATGATTCTCTTTCAGGGTGTATCAAGATCTGGCTCTCCCTTCCCTCAGGAAGGGGCCTTCAAGTAGTGGTTGTCTGGGAAGCTCCTGCCTTCAGTTAGCCCTTTCCTCAGGGGTAACAATCTGTTCTCTTCCCTGGTCTCCCCACAAGTGAGCCATTCTGCTCCCCATTTAAGCTCCTCCTCCAACCTCTGCATGCTTTGCAAGTGTGACAGGAAGGAGCGGCTGAACCCAGAGCAGCTCCTTAACCCCTAGTTGTCTAGTGTGAGGTTTGTATAGCTTATCACACATAGGTTGTAAAGTTATTATTGTAAAAGCCATAAATGATGTGTGCCTGGAAAGAAATGTTCTCTGTCTTCATTAAAAAAAAAATTGTAATTGTTTTTTCTAAAAGCCATTTAGATCTGTCAAGTCACTGGAACTGCACAGTTATGTACAAAGAAATGTCATAATGAATGTGTTGAAAATCTGGATGGACAAAAAGAAAAAAAGGGGGGAAGAAAGAAGGGCGTCAAAATACAAAGCAGGTTCTAAATGCTACAGCAATTTTATATTAAATGAGTCTGAGTCTGTTTAATGTTCTTCTTTTGGTAACATGCATTGACAGTGCTCCTTTTAAAAAATGAACATGTCCATAACCTCATTTAAACTCTGCATTGGTAAAATGAAATTGTGTGAAAATGCAAAATTACTGAACAGATTATGCAAATAATACATACACTGTCAGACAAAGTCATACCACTGTATTCCAAATTTGCTTTGAGTATCGCTTTGTGCATTACATGCAGAAATGGCTGAAGTTTCTCTTCTTCAGCACTACATAACCTAAATGGGGAAATTTCCTAGAATACCAACACGACAGTGAGTTGAAAACAGTTTCACTGAAAAGATTGTCTCTTACTATGGGTATGAACAATGAGGGATTGTCTCTTACTATGGGTATGTACATAATGCGGTCCCAGTCTTGTCTGAGCTTTCTGGTGCTACTCTAATACAAATAATTATTAGCAATGGTAAAGTTCCAATACAAAGCAAATTAAAGCTTGGCATGCAAGCTAAAAAGTAGCCTTTAAAAAAATCTGAGGCATTTAGACTAATCTTATATTAACAACACTTCTGAAACTAGGTTCACCTTATATTGTTGAAATATGTACCTCTGGTGATTGCAGCAGCATCATGTTTGCACACCAAAAGCTCCATGTAATATGTATATAATCTCTATTATATCTATCTATCTAAACTCTGTACCATAGGTTAATATGAATATTAATACATATTACCAATGACCAGCAGTCCCAAAGAAAGCCAGGAAAATGCCAGAAGGCTGTTATCTCTGAAAGTCTATAACAAAGTGCCTGGAGCAAGTATGTGCTGAGCTAAAACTACAAAGGTCAGACTAGTGCTATTCTGTACATTATAGTCCAGATTCAAGAGAATTGACAACCTGTATTAAAGTTCAAAACCTACGGGAAACTGGGCTTGATTAAAATAATACCAGTTGTTATCTCTGCAGTAGTTCTTTATGTGAAGGGGACAAAAATCACAACACAAAGTCATTCGATGCATAGAGCACTATTGCTGACATCTTTTCATATGAGTTTAAAGTAGTGATTGGCCTTGTAATAAAGCACTGGATGCAACTGTAATGTAGGGTCAGTAATAGAGGGAGCAAGAAGAATAGCGTTACATTAAAGGAAATGAAAGAACTGACTGACTCTATCAATTTACCCGTATTACTCATGATGAAAAGTAAAATGAAGCGTGTGACCCCATCCACTCTGCCTCCACTCCTTCATGTCCTTCTTCAAAATGCATTTCTTCAAGGAGACCCAGAAGCCCCTACTTTTTCCCTCTAAATTGACACTCTCTCTCTCTCTTACACACACATACACACTTATATAAACAAAAAGAGAAAAGAAAAGCTGGAATTGCCATAGGCTACCACATGATCTTATGTTTGTCATTCTCATCCTTCCTTCCCTTTATCTCCCCAGCCTCTGTTTGTCAGTGATGCTTGTTTTGTTTTTTCTCTTAATCTAGAGACTGTAAACTCTTCAGAGCTAGGGCCTTGTTTTGCTATCAAGTTTTATGCAGATTTATGACACTCTATAAATAACAAATAAGAAGAACCACCAAGAAAGTAGGCTGGTGCCAATTTATTTCAGCTTAAAGGGTAAACTCATTGCTTTAGTAACCAAATACTACTTAACTTTCCCTGAGAGAGCCTTACTAAATAGGACCTTCAGCAAGACACTTACCCTCTGTAGAAATCCATCTTTGCAGTAATAGCTACTAAGAGCCATAAACTAATTGTAGATAATGGCCTACCATTCAGCAGCAGTGAGTTCAGCCACTTTCCTAAGAAATATGAATTTAAGATGTCTACTTCAAGACCTCATTACGTACTTAGCAAGGAAAATGGATAGTGAAAAGACTCCTTACAGCAGCAAAGATGTGATCCTTTCAAGCCTACACAGTGAGGCCTTTAGACAGCAGATAACATTCAGCTGAACTTCTAATGAACCACATATCACAAGCGGTATCAAGAAGGCTGTGAAAAGTTGCAGAAGAGGCAGTAAAAATGCTGCAACTAACATGAAAAGTCTGCTCCTGCATGTGCTTAGCACTCCCAATTCCCCTAGGCCCAGATCTTCAAAGGTTCTTAGGTATTGCTTCACTCAGGTATTGCCTGCCAACTAGTAGACTCCTCATCCCCAAGGTAGGTGCTCAGGCTCCCCATATAACGCAGTGGGGAGAGTTAGACAACTAATAAAAGGCTCCTTAGAAACCAGCCAGCTGAGTGGGGAGCCTCCTGAGCTACCCAGGAGTACGATGCTGAGGAGAGGAGCAGGAAGAGGAAAAGGTGTAGGTGCCTGAGCTGCTGAACTGGTGTCCCTGGCTGATGGGCCAGAGATAGGCACCTCCCATTGCTTGGGATCCTCAACTGCAAACCCTCTCCTGGAGTTAGGTACCTAAGATAGATCAGCTGCTTAGGTAACCCACACCTTAGCAGCTGAAATTGTCCGTCTCTATCTCTCTTTTGCTCATGCTTGATACCGCCTCTTATGCTCGCCCTACATTTCCCCTGTGCCCCTGGCTGTCTTCGGGTATAGGTGCTCTATTGCCCATCACCTATCTGGGCCTCCTGCCATGGGGTCTGACACATATTTGGTCTTAAGCATGCTTAAAGTATGCCTACAGAATTGGGCCCCACTAACAAGATAGGCTTTTCCCCCATTTACTTTGAGAATCCACTTCAGGGCCTCCTAGGCTTCAGCTTGAGCTAGGGCTTCAAGCTACTCATTAGCTGCGGGGTGACATCAGGGATGACTGCTGACCAGTGGAAACTTTGGCACCTATGGGGTTAGGTGACAACTGAACAGTGGTGTTTAAAATGTCTGTGGAGTCTAAATTGTGGACATAGGTACCTGAAGATTGGACTGAGCCCTCGTGACTGGTGGAAGATTCAGATGTTCTGCACTCTGCAGTCCTGAGCATCTTGTTGGACCTCACCTGAACTATCTGGTGATGGATGGCAGCGAGAAAAGGAAAGGAAGGATCTAAAGCCACGCTCACTGAAGAAATTTGGCCAGCAGCGAACAGTGTTGTGATGGAGTATGCAGCTAAGCAATGTAAGAAAATTGGCATCACTTCTTTCAAGTACAATACAGCAGCTAAGGAGCCACGGAGAGAAGAGAATGAGAATAGTGGCTCAAACAATCTGACTGAAAACTTCTGCAGTGATTATCTATAGATTACCATTAGTTCCATTTTAACTCCATCTTGGGACTCACACACAATATAGATACACTGTACTTGACCCATTTTGGGGGTGGGAGAGCTGCTTTACAGGTTAGATGAACACAGTACAGCCACACTACCTCCTTAGCAAGGGCCTCACTCCTGATCAAATCATGAGTGGATGGCATTTCATAGCCATAGACATTATATTAATGGCCTGAACTCAAGACCAGGATTCTTGTCTGTTGACACCTCCAATCTTCTGAGGACCAATTAACTGTGAAATCAATAGAGTCCAGCATAAATATCACCTTTCTGGTTTACATCTTGCATCAAACATTTTCCTGCCTTGTCTCTCTCTATCCATCACCATAGGAGTCAAGGGACCCAAATCCTCACAACCAACCCACTCTGGTACCCTCATGTCCTAGCATTCAGAAACATTGTTTAACCCTCTCAGTCACCATAAAGTGGCCATCAAAGTGGTTACTATTGTCAGATATTGACTGTGTGTGTGTGTTCTCTCAGTATGCTGTCTTAGCTCTGTTCAGATAGCCGACACTGCGGACCTCGATCAAACTGCCCACAAAGACTATAAGCACCCTGCCAGGTTTATTGCCAATGAAGCATGGTGCTAATGACCTTGCTCAATAGTTACAGTACTAACACATGTATGCCTGTGACAGTGGACCAGCCCAGTGAATGCCGGGACTTTCCATTCCCCCCTAGGCTAGACAAAGACACTCCCTTTGAGGCTCCTTTTTCTACCCCGATACAAACAAGTTACATATTGCCCCTCTGACGTGGTTAGTTACCACCCTTTACCTTGTACATGTTGGTTCGATCAAAACATCCCTATTAATCACCCTGTTATTCTAACCTTAACTTTAAGAGGGGCTCAGTTTGTCCTTGTTTCATCCTTGGGGAATGTGTTTACACTGTAACCCTGTAATGGGATATTCTGGTACCACCCTTCTGGAATGTGTCCTGTGCCTAGAACTTCTTAGGAATGTGTGTGTTTTTGCAATACCAGACCTGTTCTTGCCAGGTTCTGTGATCAAGCAGGCAGAGCCTGACTTTTGCTAACTTTGCTTTATATTAGCAGTGCCTGCCTACCACTTTAGCCCAGGCCTCATACTGGACCTCTGATACAAGGCCTCATGTCTCAGGCCCTCTTTCTACTACAGCTACAATGACAGATTAACATCCAAATGGCAGCTTCCAGAGCAGGCCGCAACATCCATATACAGAGCATGTGCTCTCCCAGTACCAAACCTTACCCTAAAGACTTCACACCCATCATGAATACCACAGACTCCATCTCCAGCAAAACTGATGGGTCTCCCATCTCGGACACAAGTTATTCCTCCTCCCCAAGGTATCTTCTAAAAGAGGGTAGGTCTTCATTCTAATTCAATGAATTGCTCATCGTCATGTATAGACAGGCATCCCTAGCACAACTCAGTTTTAGCTCTTTTTAAAAGAAAATATTGTAACTAATACAGCTGTAGAAGACTGATTCAAAGCAGAAAATCAAAGGGAGGGGAAGATAAGACATGGGGATTTAGTAAGTAGTCTCAAAAGGCAGAAGTTAAAAATGACCCACTCTGGCATGTTAACAATTATGAAACTGGAATGTAAATATTAAGTAGGATGGTTGGTATCAATATTTAATTAATGGATCAATACAAAGATGCCATGCCTTGATGTGGAGTCAGAACAATAAGGGTTTTCTGAAACAGACATGATTTATTTAGGGGACGTTGTCTGATCCTATGATGTGGAAGTGGCACGGGAAAGAGGTTCTAAAGCAGTATTTAAACCAGAAGGGAAGCAGAAAACATGTATAAGAAAATATATTAAGAAAATGAAAAAGTAAGAACAATTGTTTAATCAAGGTGAATCAGAATCAAAATGCCTGATTTGGAAGATCAGGCTACAACAATGGGGAAAAAAATTCTGAAAGTGAATCATAGAATCATAGGACTGGAAGGGACCTTGACTGTTCATCTAGTCCAGTCCCCTGCACTCATGGCAGGACTAAGTATTATCTAGACCATCCCTGACAGGTGTTTGTCTAACCTGCTCTTAAAAATCTCCAACGATGGAGATTCCACAACCCCCCTGCAATTTAACCACCCTGAGCTTTCAAATGTCCAACCTAAACCTCCCTTGCTGCAATTTAAGCCCATTGCTTCTTGTCCTATCCTCAGCAGTTAAGAAGAACAATTTTTCTCCCTCCTCCTTGTTACAACCTTTTATGTACTTGAAAACTGTTATCATGTCCCCTATAAGTCTTCTCTTTTCCAGACTAAACAAACCCAATTTTTTCCATCTTCCCTCATAGATCATGTTTTCTAGACCTTTAATCGTTTTTTTTGCTCTTCTCTGGACTTTGTTCAATTTTTCCACATCCTTCCTTAAACGTGGTGCCCAGAACTGGACACAATACTCCAGTTAAGGTCTAATCAGCATGGCGTAGAGCGGAAGAATTACTTCTCGTGTCTTGCTTACAACTCTCCTGCTAATACATCCCAGTATGATGTTTGCTTTTTTTGCAACAGTGTTACACTTGACTCATATTTAGCTTGTGGTTCACTATGACCCCCAGTTCCCTTTCTGCAGTACTCCTTCCTAGGCAGTCATTTCCCATTTTGTATGTGTGCAATTGCTTGTTCCTTCCTAAGTGGAGTACTTTGCATTTGTCCTTATTGAATTTCATCCTATTTACTTCAGACCATTTCTCCAGTTTGTCCAGATCATTTTGAATTATAATCCTATCCTCCAAAGTACTTGCAGCCCCTCCCAGGTTGGTATCATCCACAAACTTTATAAGTATACTCTCTATGTCATTACCTAAATCATTGATAAAGATATTGAACAGAACTGATCCCTGCGGGACCCCACTCGTTATACCCTTCCAGCATGATTGAACCACTGATAACTACGCTCTGGGAATGTTTTTCTAACCATGAGAATATAGTGCTCATGACTGACAGTCCTGGAGACTAGATTCCTTTATTAATATAATCCACAAAACAGGTGTAGATAGCAGCAATACAAGCTATTTTTCATACTGCTCCCTCCCAATAACCATGTACTGGAAAGGCCATGTCTTGGAGTCAGGGGGATATTCCAGTCTCCATGCCCATTCAGACCTTGGCAATTGCCATCATGATTTTTGTGGTGCATAGAGTGGCTCAGATTCTCAAAATGGAAAACTGGGGCATCTTGATATTGTTATGGAAGAAGGAGTGGAGAAGCTGAACATGCGAGTTCTCTGACAAGCATCTTCTCAGCTGTCAAATGCCATGCCTGTTAAGACAAGCTCCTCGGCTGAATGCCATCGTAATTGCTAAAACCCTGCAGCCCACCGTTGTGTACATCTACACTTTGAGCTGAGGGGGTGGTTCCCAGCTCAAGAAGACATACCTGTGAGCTAGTGCACTAAAAATAAGAATGTAGTCCTGCGATGTAAGTGGCAGGAAGGGCTAGTCACCTTGAAAATGTACCTAGCATCTCTGACGGCTGATGACAAGCCCTACCCAAACTGCATGTCCTGTCTAAATCTTCCTGACCCTTCCATGATGGGTGCTGAAGGTGCTCCATTGATTATCAAGGAACAGTGATTTTTCTATAGGAACCACTTCCCCCATTACTAAAGTGCAGTCACCCTGGTGTGAAACACAATAACTCTAAGAGTGCACAGTAATGTTGCACAATGATTTAGGATAGGAATTAAAGACCTCAGAGGCAATTAGAAATTGTAGGGGTAATTATAGGTGGGCAGAATATAATTACTGAAGATAGAATTAGGTTTAGATGCATGATAAGACCCGATTGACTTGTGAAAAATGCCAGAGGATTTTTAGTCAGATTTTCAATTTAGGTATTGATATAGTCTATCAGTATTTAGATAAGATTACAGCTTGATGGGGTATGACTGTAAGAACAGAGGTGTATATTGTGAACTGATCTACCGTAATAGAGCTATTAGATAATGTAGGAGGAATAATGGACAAATAAAAGCGCTATATAAAATATTCCCAATACAGAAAATATATTGTTATAGTTTAGCTAACAATTGTAGATAGCAAAATTGTCATGGATGTCTTGAGGTAGTACAGAAGAAGAAGAAATTAAAGAGCTGATAAATTATTGCTCCTTGAACCAATTTGCTGCTAGGCATAATATATTTTAATATTTTAAAGAACAGGTTAATTAGGAAACTGGAACTGAAACTAGTTGGACTTCTGGGATCAAATATTAGTGGTGCTACTAAAATTAACATTTATCTGATAGTCAAAACCAGTTTCAACATTCTGACTTCGGGCAAGTTAGGAGTGAAGAATGGAAGAGAAAAATAGACTAGTTATACATAAGAAAAGGTAGAAAAGGTAGAGAAGGATCAGCTTTAAAACAGTACAAGTGAAAACATACTCTCTACCCAAAACTGTGGGATAGCTATCCACAGTGCACCACTTCCAATGTCGACGCTTGCCCCGTTAGTGTGGACTCACAAAGTCGAATTACTGTCCTTAGTGTGGATACACACGTTCGACTTTGTAATATAGGTTCCATAAATTCGCTTTAAGTAAAATCGAACTACTCTCCTAGTGTAGACATAACCTAAGAGCCTAAATATAGATGTTCCTTTTAACCCTGTCTGACTAGTTAGGAATGAAACTGAACAGAAATTCCAGTTATGTAAACCTTACAATGGAGTATGAAGATAAGCACATTGAGGAAAAACAGGAAAGTACTGTACAAGACAAAATCAGTTAGAGTTGCACAAAGACAATTTAATGTGCAGTACTTGGAACAAGAGTTAATGTAAACAGTGAGTTTACAGTATTTTAAAAGATAGTGGGTAAAGGAAATGACATGAAAGAACTGAAGTTTTAAATGTGTACCATATTTTAGTATGATTACAAAGCTCTAAAATTAAAATCATGCCATTGTACATCAGCTATGTTCACTGGGTACTGGATGAGTTGCATGCTTTACAGCGGCCTCCCTCTTGTTGTTTGTGGTAACACATTTAACATTAATGGGGCTTATTGGTGTACTTCAGGGTGCAATTCACCTCTCTGCACACAAAGCTTGAGCAGGCTTTTTAGGAGTGGAGGTGCGGACCACAGTCCCGGTATAGTGTTCCTGACTGCTGGATCTGCACAAATACAGACCCAATGGCCTCTTTCTAGTCCACCCCAAATTAAACTCTGCCAAAAAAAAAGGAGGGCCAGTAATTTTAATAAATTTACTAGAGGGAAAACAACAAGCCTACAAATGAAAGGAGCTTTGCCTCTGTCCTTATGCACAAGACCTTGTCATCACTGCAGCGCATCTTCACACAAGTTCTTGAAAAATTTCTCCCATGATTTTTGCACAAACCAGGCTTTTCTTCGGTGTCAGGCTAGCAGGTCTTCATGCTCATCCATAGTTTTCCTGGAAAAGCACCTTCACTGTAGACAGTAAAAGGGAAAGCTCCTTGCTGAGTGTAGTATATTTGAGTTTGCCGGTATCTCCTGAGTATTGTGGAGTAAAATCCTGCAGCAAAGCTAGGATGGATATGTGGCTAAAGCATTAGTATGAAAGTCCAGGTTCTATTCCTAGCTCTATCAATTTTTTTTAAAAATTTAAATAAATGGAGATATCCTATCTCCTAGAACTGGAAGGGACTTTGAAAGGTCATTGAGTTGAGTCCAGTTCCCTGCCTTCACGAGCAAGACCAAGTACTGATTTTACCCCAGATCCTTAAGTGGCCCCCTTAAGGACTGAACTCACAACCCTGGGTTTAGCAGGCCAATGCTCAAACCACTGAGCTATCCCTCCCCCTGATATCTGCTGTGTGTCCATGGATAAGATGCATAACTAATCTGAGCTTCCCATTCCCCATGTCAGGAATAGATATGATAATACTTTCTATCTCACAAGGGTACTGAGAGGCTTAATTCACTGGTGTTATGCAAAGTGCTTCATGCTCTTTGGATAGGTGATGCCATACGGCAGCAAAGTATTATTAAAAATCCTTGTCTTATTCAATGTACACATGAGATGTCAGCATTTATTAACCACCTTTGCCAGTTACAATTCCATTTTCATGGCAATAAAACTCATTGTCTGGGTCGTGGCTAATGAAAGCTGAGAGTGTGCCCCTTGGCTCTTTGTTTTAGGTAGAAATAGCAAATGTAGCAGCTTTTAGCAGCATGAAAACAAAGCTTACTATCATGCAGAATCCTCCTATGGATGAGTTACAGTTCTGAGGCTGTGCCCCTACGTTATCTCATGAATCCAACTGTCACCTGTGCCCTAGATGGGGCTGCCCCACTTGCATTGCACATTGTTACCATGTAGAGGTTTGCTGAATACCAAGTAAAGGACACAGCAGCCATTCATTCTTGCACTAACTCCTTCATGTGGTGGAAAATGCGGAATTCCGTTGTCCATATTTGAAATCCCGGGTCCCTCTCTCGTCCACAGAGCCATGATTCTTAGCTAGTAATGAACATGTTCATCATTTAAATGCCCTTTGCTAGGTAATGTGCAGCAAGTGTTGCACAAGCCTTTTGCTGACCATCTGCACAGGGTGGTGAGTTTCCGTTAGCGTGTAGATGAGATTATACAATTGTGATAAATGAATGGGGGATGGAGGGGAGGAGCTCCCTTTTATGGACCCAGTCAGCCAATTAGCTATAAAATCCCTCTTAGTAGTTGTTCTTTACTTGCTTTACCTGTAAAGGGTTAAAAACTCTCCCTGAATAGGTAAAAGGAAGGGAGTGGGCACCTGACCAAAAGAGCCAATAGGAATGCTAGAACTTCTTAAAATTGGAAAAAAACTCCCCCTTTGTCTGTCTGTCTGTCTGTTGTTCTCGGGGTGAAGCAGAGACAGGGCTGGAACTATGCTGGGACCAGGTATGAAAAATCATCTGAATCATACCTAGAAACTATTTACTTGAAACCCCCAGATATGTAAGTAGATCAGGAAATATCTAAGAAGACGTAGATGCTGCCACCACACAAATGCAAAAACCCGTTTGAGAACCCAGGAAGGCGCACTTGAGAATTCCTTCCTGTGGGGAAGTGAGTTTTTTAAATCTAGCAATAGCCTGAGTTTTCAAATGTATTTTCTTTTTGTTTTAAATAAAATTTACCTTTTTTAAGAACAGGATTGGATTTTATGTCATAAGAGGTTTGTGCACATGATGTTTAGTTAGCTGGTGGCAACAGCTGATTTCCTTTGTTTTCTTTCTCAGCTCTTCCCCGGGGTGGGGGTGGGGATGGGTGAAAGGGTTTGAGGGTTCCCCACAGGAAGGAATTCTCAAGTGCGCCTTCCTGGGTTCTCAAACGGGTTTTTGCATTTGTGTGGTGGCAGCATCTACGCATCCAAGGTCAGAGAAAAGCTGTAACCTTGGGAGTTTAATACAAGCCTGGAGTGGCCAGTATTAATTTTTAGAATCCTAATCCTTGTGGGCCCCCACGTTCTGCACTCAAAGTGCCAGAGTGGGGAATCAGCCTTGACAACGATGATTAGGAGTTTTGAGAAAATAAAAAGAAGGAACAAGGTGGGATTTTTGTGTTTAAGTGAAAGTGCATGAATTCCTTTGATTTTGATCTTTGTGTTTTCCAAGATGTGCGGGAGTTTAGCTGTGTATTGCTTTCCTTAGCAATGGGAATTGCATGGTGAAATTGCTGGACACTGGCTGTGTTGGAGGAAAAATGCACTGGTACTCTATTCCCATCTCCACCCCAGAATCCCAAAGTCTGCTCAAGCTCCCAGAATCACTGAATCTTGCTGTTACAGTTATGAGCACGGACAAAGTTACCAGTGCTGACATTTAGATTGTCACCATTGGGCTTCTCCTATCAGTGAATGGCTGCAGCTAACACCTCTATTGTTTCTATCTGTCTATTGCTTAGAAGGTTTTCTTTGCACGCAAAAGGATTAGAAATTATTTTTTTAAATGAAAGCCTAAATTCTGCAAAGACTGATTGGGCTAACAAAACATGTTGCCCCACAATGTATTAGGTCAGTCCAACCCATATGTATGCTGAATGCAAGACTGAAGGGCTAGTGTTAAGGATCCATTAGATTCTAGGCTAATTCATTTCCAGTAAATGAAGGAAAGACAGATTGCTTTTAACTTGAACTCAAAACTGTTTCTCCACTTCCCTAAAGGTGGACTAATTCTGTAGCTGTATTCTTCACACCACCTCATCTCCATCTGCAACAGTGAAATAAAATGAATGATAAGGAATCTGGGTTTGCTGATTATTCTGAAACCTGCTTTTCCAAATAGTTCTTGTGAGCAACTCCAGGCCTGGGCAGAAAGCAATACCATGCATGGGTATATCTCCATAGCAGCATCTCACATTTTATACAGCAAGTCACAACATCCGTCCTGATCAGTGCTTCCTGATCAATCACTATAATCATCAGCATTGTGAGTTATAATTTCTGTGATGTTTTCCACCTATGGTGGTAAAGTAGATAAAGAAAAATGTATATAAACAATTGAAGACCATGAACTTGTTTATGTATGCAACTTAAAATAAGAATAGGGCATTTAGAAAGTTTAAAATGGACATGGATCAATATTAAAAAGAAACGTGGGTAAATATAATGTGAAGGGCATAGCTAATAAAATATACAACTTACAATTTATGCAAGGGGTCTGGGCCCAAACTACTTGACAATATTGCTATTCCTGTAGGCGATTTGTACTCAAAATTTGCACTGAAATCAGTGGAAGTTCAGTACTACAGTGATTGCAGGATTGGGCCCTGAGAGCCTGCTCTTGCAACATTTACTCATATAAATAATCTGCATTTAGATGAATAATCCCCTAGACCCTGATCCTGCAATCTGAGCTGCATGAGCAGAACACTGTACCTGGGTAGGCCCGTTGATTTCAAAAGAATTCTGCACTGGGTGTTTGGATCCACCTGCGCAAATCAGGCTGCAGGATCAAGGCCATAGACCTTAAGTGGTGCATTATCCCTTTGCTGAATTTCTGCAAAGGTGTGGATTTCACTCTTGTGAATAATGGTGGCAGCCTTGGGGCTCTTATGAGTTCAATTTCAGTTAATGCAGATTGAGTCTAGCAAAATATTGTGTCTCATCCTTTTATTCTAAGCAGTGATATTCTCTTCTAGCAAATGAGACTCTATTAATATATTGACAGGTTTCAGAGTAGCAGCCGTGTTAGTCTGTATCCGCAAACAGAACAGGAGTACTTGTGGCACCTTAGAGACTAACAAATTTATTAGAGCATAAGCTTTCGTGGGCTACAATGCATCCGAAGAAGTGGGTTGTAGCCCACGAAAGCTTATGCTCTAATAAATTTGTTAGTCTCTAAGGTGCCACAAGTACTCTTATTAATATATTGTGCTTGTTACAAGATATTAAAAAGACAAGCTATTTTAAAAACAATTCATCTAGGCATAATAAAAGGCATCAGATATGGGATATTTTATGAAAATGTTTAATTCAACTGTTTCTTTGGAATGTAGTAGTCATAGTTTGGAAATTTTAAGTTACAGTTCAGTTCTATGTGGTTTTTATGCTACTTAGTGACTGAGAATACAAATGTCATTTAAAGTTAAGGCTTCACTGTTCATTTGAAACAACAATTTACAAGTGTCATATTGTCATAGAAAATAAAAATTTCTGTAAAAAAAATTTGCACAAAATTTTATGATGGTACAAAACATGAAGGAATAATATACCAGTAAAATGAAATCATTTTACTACAGAAGATTTTTATAGTTTTTCAATAAAGAAAAAAATATGTTATTTTACACTTTAAAATTATGAAACAATCTAAAACAATATAAACTGAACATTTTGTAACACTGCCTTTACAAATTAATAACTTTATAAACATATAATTTTTTAAATATATTTATCAGTGCAAGATACTTTTTCAATGTAAAGTTGCAGTATCATTTTTCCTTTATTGAAGGGCAACTTTCATTCCATCACCTTCAGAGAAATGAGATCATCAGTGCTATATTCTTATTTTGATAATAAGGGCCAGATACCCAAGGGAGATGTATTATTTTTTGTTTCTTAACAAGTTTTTCAATTCAGATTACACCAAGACCAGGAGTTGATCCAAAATCCATTGAAATTACTGGAAAGACTTTGGATCAGGCCCCCAAATTTGGATTTCTTTCGTAAGGTGATACATACATGTAGGTTAATGGAATGTACATTTTCTTATCTAAGGAAGAACAGACCCTAATGCAATTAAATTGCACTACTGTGATACAAGTGCAGTGAAAACAATTTTGAAAAACAATCTTCTTTGGGATAATTAACTAGCTGCCTTGATACCAATATGGTTAGATTACTGTATGAGTTGAACATGACGGATAAAAATCCTGGCCCCGTTGGAATCAATGAGAGTTTTGCCAGTGATTTGAATAAGGGCAGGATGTCACCCTAAATCTCTACCTTTTGAAGGCTTTCTATCTTTTTCTTATGTTCCTGAAGGAGTTCATAGTATTAGCAACTAATAGGTTTTTTTTCTATTTTGTCTTATTGTAAGATACTTACACTTTCTCATCCCCACTGCCCTGTTACAAGGATGCTCATGGATTTTCTGTAAGTCTTTCTGGTCTATCATTAGGACTGGTTGAATAATATACCTGGAACCACTTATCTGATGAATATTGATTACATTTATCACTTAAATTATTCAGGGCTAGTTTGAGACCGTACTTAGTCCTAGCCCTGCATAGAGATGCTGCATAGCTGTCCTATGGAAGCAGCCCTGGGAAAGAACTATGCATCCTAAAAATCACAATTCTTTCCCTGGTTCCACTTTGCTTCAAGGAGGAAGCAAATTACTGCAGTGCTTTACTGGGACTCACTTCCCCCAACACCTTTGTGTTGAAATAAATCCACTGGTTGGTATATTAGGGGCATTTGGTATCAATGTTCTGCCCATTTCCACCCCTCTTGCCCCACTCCCCACACACTTGCTTGTGCAAGAGGCCATTTTCGCACTTTAATCTGCAATGGTGATCAGCCAGGCCATGAAAGGGCTATGGGGATGGTTCTCACACACCCTTACTCCCCCCTACCTGGATACCAAAGGGCAGTGACAATTTTGCCCTCTGTAACTAATTTCTTCTTACCTTGTTGGACCAGCCGCATAAGTGGCTGAGTATTATTTGCTGAACAATTTATTTGACAAATTTGTCACATCAATCATCAAACACATTATTTGTGAATATTTGTTTACATTATTCAACCAGCTGTATCTATCCAAAAAGCTGGGGGTACAAAGAAGCAGTATGCCCTATAAAGAGTGCTGCTTACTCACTTGTAGCCAATAGCCAAAAGACCTGGACACAATTTGATATAATCTGGCCTAAATTTTCATGTTCTGTGTACAGTGTGGGATCTTATTCTGCCCCCAGTACCCATGAGTAACTCTGATTAGCATGAATACAAACACACTTCAAGGGGAGAATAGAACCAGGAGAGGGGAATGTTTCTTGTTTTGGAGGCAATCTTTCAATAAGGAAATTCTTAATAATTTTCCCATCTGTAACTATCTATTAATAGGCATCTTGGATTGGGTAAAATACATGTTTCATGACTAAGGAAAAAAGATACTGTCACTTTATGCTGTTAACAAGAAACCCAAAGTTCGACTTTGGAGGATTACGAATTTTCCCTTATTTTTTTTAACACAAAGTCTAGTAAAATCCTTTGCCATTACCAGCAAGATAAAGCTGCAATTTTCTTTCCTTTACAATGGCAAATGCTTATGCAATCTACTCAGAGAGAAAGAGAGAGAGAAAGAGAGAGTTTACATTTGAAAATACATTCTATATGAAAGAACAATAAAAGGGAATATTGCAGCTTTATACAAAAGGGTCAAGAGACATGAAATTGAAATACAGAAAGCAGAACAATCAAGCTAAGTTGTCAAATATGATTAGCCCTTGCCTTTCTGAGGCTACTTTCTTACACTAAAATATACTTTCTTTTTAGTCAGTGAGCCACCAGAATATGATTAAAGACAAGGGCTTTAACTGGAGGGAAACAGAGCTGTACTTAATGTTAACACAATGAGAAGCAGTACAAACAAAAAGGCACTTGAGAGGACATACACTAGTCAGTGCCAAGGACTTTTTGTTTAGATTCTAGGCAGTACACTCGGTTGCCAGTTGTGTCTGATGATGGCACATATTCTTGTATGGAATTCACAAGCACAAAGTTTAGTACAACACTGAAAAACATCAATAAAATTTGACCGTATTGCTTCGTAAACAGAGCTGACACACTAAATCAGTACTGATGCTACAGTACTCTTCAAAAACACCCTAACCCTTCTTTGCCTACGCACAACACGAGCAATTATACACAAAATACAGGTGCAGGAGTCCACTAAATTGCCGTTACTCCAATATTTTCTGGGCACTGAGCTACAGACAGCATGTCCATCAAAAGGACCCCACTGAATACACTTTGTGACAGCATCTCGGATTTTGCACAATAAAAATAAAACTATCCATAAAAGAAAAACAAGAGAGAAGGAGAAAAAGAAAGACAAAATGAACTATAAGTCAATCATACTTGGTCTCAACACCAGCATTTGATTATTCCAAATAAAACCAACAGGAAAAGCAGACTGTACATGATTCAGCTTGTTAACACAGATTGTTGTCCATGTTTATCAGTTACACTCATTGAAGCTCCTGAGAAAAGCTTGGCTCAGCGTTATCAACGCACTTTTCAGCCTATACAGTAAAAGAAGATCGACAGTTCCCCAGCACAATCACGTTATGTCCTTCCATTCCAATTCTCTTGAAACTTCTTTAGTTGCTTTTTACTTTCATGCTTCCGAATAAGAATTCTGTGTGTTTAGTTTATCTTTTTTCAATTTTACACCATCCACAAGTTCAAAATTGTAATTCTCCAGTGCAGATAAGTTCCTGTCTGACATTCCATTGTGCCAACAGGCACAATACAGGACGACGCCACAGATGGCTCCTAAAAGCACCCCGAGTGCACTCATGGCTATAATAGTAATAAGAATGGGGTCTAGGGTCTTCAGCACATTGCCTTGCTTCCTTGCGACATTATCATTGTAGTGGTCTTCATTCTCATGATTCTGAGGAGTAAACCCTGAAATGGAATAAATAATTGCAGCATTCACAGGACTGAGTATAAGAATGAGTATATGCAACTCAGACTAAGAATGCACTTGTTTCTTTGGGAATGGAGGTGAGGTTTGGAGGAAGAATGTCTAGGCTTTGACAAAAATCGATGCATAGTTTGAAAACCCAATTTCTTTGGGGAGATAATTTATAGGTAAAAACTACAGTATGGCCCGGATACTATTTCAAGTTGGACTCTTATCTCTGAGTTTGTTGTGGCTCATTTAGGGTATTATTCTTCTGCCTCAGAATTTGAGTGAGGCAGTGGGAATCACTGGTATCCAGTTTCAAGAAGGCAGTGTTCACCTTTGTCAGTATTCTGTCATTTTATAAAATGTGACTACTTTGGCTTCCAGAGATCAGAATCAGGCCCTGAGACAGGTACAGGGGAAAAAGCTCTTTACACATGAACTTGTTCTGCCACCTTATGTAAAATATTCAGTTGATGGCACAATGACTTCCCCCATCTCTATCTGGATTTATTACAGAGATATGATGAGTCTATAAAACCTGCTAGCTTTACAGTAAAAACTGAAAGGGATCTCTAGGTTAATCTTGCTTCCATTCAGTCAATAGTAACATTTCTATTGAATTCAGTGGAAGCAGGATTAGCCTCTTTGACTGCAAACTATGAGCATATTGGGGCTATTCTTTTACCAGGTTAATGTGACAATTATGATACCTTTAATGAATATGTTGAGAGATCAATGTATTTAGAACTATCATTATTACTGCTGGAGAAAACTGCACTGCTTTGGTAGATTGGTCATAAAGTTACATTTTCAGTGCACTGAGAGAAATTATTAGCCAGGAGAGTTTTGAGCCTAATTACCCAGGTATGGCATGAACATAAATTATACTATTTCCTTCAGCTCTGGAGATCACTTATAGACAAGAAAATTCTAACCAGGCTTGCATTATATGATGAGCTTTAGAATGAGTAGCTTTATGCTACTATTCTTTACAATCTGATGGACGCTTATTATTTATACCTATTTAAAACCTCTTTAACTATATTAGATATATTTTATATTGTGCAAAATATAAATGGCATATACAGATAAATCATAAATATTCAATACTGTATATGATTATTCAATTTTATCTAGTGAAATGGGATGATAATAAATACTAAAATTCACATGAAAATGCGCCTTTTAATTTATTCCATTTTAACAACAAGACCATTTTTACCTGTTTGATTAATTTCTGGGTCTACTTCATCTATTTCATTCTCCACATCAGTTGATTCTAATGAAGCAAAGAGAAATGACATTGATTATTAGGGTTACAAACACTGATTGACTATCATGCTGGCAATAATGGTATTGCAGATTTTTCTGTGTCAGAGCATCATTATGTCAGCTTGACAGAGCTGTTCATTACTATGGGGCTTTGAAAATTAACGGAGAAAAAAGAAAGGTTTAAAAACTCCTCTCCGCCCAATCTTGGCACAGTTTTAGAGTTATCAGCAGGGGTTTTCCATGTCTGGGAAGGAGAAATCAGTATGAGAAATTAGCATCTCATTCATTGTATTTACAATTTTGGTGTCCAATCCTGCAACCCTTAATCAGAGAAGTAATAATCACAAAAGTAGTTCCACTGACTGCAGTGGGACTACTTGTGTAAGTAAGGGTTACAGGATTGGGCTCTTGATTTGAACTCAAAGTTCCAAATCCCTTGACCAACATCCAGCCTGAGTAACTGAACTGGGGGTGGGGTGTAACTAGGGAGTTATCCTCCCCAACAGAGCCAAGAGTGTGGGACAGGAGATGCTCTGTCGCTTGGCTTATGGTCTTAATGTCCTGCTTAACATGGGGGAGGTTGCTGGAGGAACTGGCTTGTCCTAAACAACCAGTGCATGACAGCATGCAGGGTGCCCCACACAGCTGCATTCCACACTATGTAGGGAGTGTATAGTTTCCTCAAATCCTGCCCCATCCTCCTGCAGTGAAGCCACAATGGATTTACTGCATGTATGCAGGGCCGGCGCAACCCATTAGGCGACCTAGGCAGTCGCCTAGGGCACTAACATTTGGGGGGCGGCGACCACGGGAGCCAGATCTTTGGCCGCCCCGGTCGTCGGCAGTATTTTGGGGGCGGGACCTTCTGCCGCCTCTGTCGGGGGTGGCATTTCGGGGGCGGGACCTTCCGCCGCCTAGGGCGGCAAAAAAGCTGGCAGCACTCCTGCATGTATGTGTAACATGCTGGCTATGTTTTGTCCCCTGCTAGTGGACACAGAGGATAAGAGCTTACTGTAGGTTATGATGTTAGCTCAAATGACAGAAACTGGGGCTGAAGGTCTTGGGTTCTATTCCTCATCCCCCATGGCAGCATCATTACATAAGGCTCTTAAAAGACAACGGGGTGGGGGCAGGACTTTGCACTTGGTGTACAGCAGGGATTGCTGCCAGAGTAACTGCAGTATGCTCTACCCATAGAGTTATTAGTGAATGGAGTAACTAGAGACTGATCTGGAATTAAAGGTCTGAACTGTCCAGATGCTCCCAGATATAAATATGCATCTTTCCCACTGAGAGGCTGAATGTGCCATGTTCTTACATCACTCAGTGTTCCACACCTCTAGAAGGTGGTAGTTAGGGAAAGCAGGTCACAACCAATGCTGAATTACAGATTTGGCAGCTGTGATCTATCTGGGTTTTCTTAAAGCAGGTGATACAGTGCTTTGCAAAATCTTATCATAAATATTAATTCATATTGGCAGAGATAGGAACATTTAGTGTGTATTTTGAAAACTGACTAAAATACTGTAAATAAACGGTAATGATAAATGCATTAAACTTTGGGGAAGGTGATTAGTGGGGCTGGGCTAGGATCACTGTGAGGATCAGTCTGATACAATATAGCCACTGATGATCTAGAAGAGGGTGTAAGTCGCATGTTCATGTTCACTGATTATACTAAATTGGTTGGAATTCTGAACATCAATTAGAACAAAGAAATTATACAAAGGGAACCTTAAAAGATTAGCAACATGATGATCTAAAAGGCCTTTTAATTTCTGTCTTCTGTGATTATATTTTTGCCTCATCTTGGAATGCTATCCTCAGTTAGGGGTTGGTATTTCAGAATTATTTCATTCAAGATGGTGCCATGCAGTCCTTGACTTAATTGGGAGTTTTGGCTGAGTAAAGACTGATGCAGTAGGCCACATCATGACCTTGTTCAGAGTGCAAAACTCTCACTATAATCAATAAATAAATCAATTGCATGATATAACTCTTTCTTAGCAAAACAACAGCCATTACAGCAGGATGAATAGTGTTCTGGATGAGACTTTTGTGATTTCTTGCTAGTCATACTTACTTCGGCAATCCTCTTGTGCTATGTGGTTGTCAATATTAATGTCATCTACAGCAATTCCTCCATGTCCTTTTCCAATTTCTCCCTCAACAACCACCTGGCAAAATTAGACAATTTCACATTGGCTTTAGTGTTAATACCCAATAACTCTGTTCAGGATTTCTTAAACAGTTCTTTAAAAAAGCATCCATCTTAAATTCACATGATGTCACATGTGCATATACCTTACTTGTTTTTGGTCAATATTTCTTGCATACCAATATTGCATTATGTAATTTCACACCTTTTCTAAAGACTTTTAAATTGAGAACAATAGATGTAGTGAGGCTGAAAACTTTACAAAAGGTGACAAATGATTTGTAAAGCAGTTCATCTAGCCTTCTGCAACAAATTGATTGTATTACTGTCATCTAGAATCCCTTGAAATATGCCACTGTTGTTATTGTCACGGCAACGACATCCCACATGCAGCTACAATAGTGTTTACAAAAATTGTTCCTTGACATTTTCTACTATCTCATATGAAATATAGCCAGAACAATCTCTCAGACCTTGACTCTGTTGCCCCAGAACAAATCCAACCGATCTTACCTGATAATGTTTCACAGACTTGTGAAGAAGGACACGTCCTTCTTTCCAGCAGTTCCCCTGATGTCCACTCAATATCCACAGAACCTGATCATATTCATCTGGCTTCTGGTATCTCAGTTTGATCTTCAAGGTGCCAACATGGGGCCCAGACATATGATACCAGAAAGTCATGCAGTGGGCAGAGTTCTGAGAGTAAATCACAGGGCTTAGCAGCCGTGCAACCTTGCCTTTCTGGTTTTCGTCAGCTTGTGAGTAAATGAAATTGCCATCTCCTGCTGTCACAATAATAGTGTATTAGAAACAGTGACCAAGTTTCATTTTTTGTTAGTCTAACAAACCAAATTATTCCAAATCACTCTGTCCTCTTCCAGATTTATCTGTCAAGAGTCACACTGTTAAGCTAGCTGGAGTATTTACCTTGGGAATTTAAAAAAATACATACATTAGCAATAACTTCTTTTGTTGTAAATCACAGCTAATGACTTTTTGTAATTCACCAGGGTCATGTATAAATCTAATAGTGAACTGAACTGTAGCACCATGGTTGATGTTCACTGCTAAGGCATACAGAGGTCATTCACAATTGCCCAGGAAAGGAGACTCAAACATGTTCATTACAACAATAAGTGTTCTGTTTTTCAGTGTATGCCTACTGACAAGAGACATCCATGGTGCACCAGTCTACATATAAATACACCTTGGCTTGCCCTACAATTATTGTGTGAAGGACTATTTTAACTCTGTTTTTAAATTGTGCAGTGTTTATTTTTTTTAGGAAGGACTGTGTTTAGGAAGGACTATGTTTAGGAAGAACATAGAAGTATAAAACCATTTTGAATAGCCATGGTTAGACATCAGGAACTGAAATACAAACATTGCTGCAGAAGTGATTTCAATGTAAAGCTGAACCACAATAAATAATGTCTGGACAAATTAATTTCTGGAATTACTCGATTGATTTCAGGGATGAATTTTGGTTCAATATATTTGTGTGAGACACTCTCCCAAAATATCAAGAATGTGCTGGGATTTCCAAAGAGTGCAAGTGAGTTAGGTGTGCTGGGATTTGGGTGCCTAACTCCCCTAGGCTCCTTTAGGAATCCCAGTCTTAATGACTTTAAGTGAGAAGAATGTGGAAATTTTGTTCAGTTTGGGTAACAAAATTATACCCGTATGTTTCTTCTAATGTCCATCCAACAAAGGATTATATTTTTTAATTTCCATCCAACAAAGATTAGTTTATAGTTCATATACAGTACAGTTATAAGACAAGACCTTTAGCTGGTGTAAATCAGAAAATCTCTATGGAAGTCATTGGAGCTATGTCCATTTACACCAACCCAGGATCTGGTCCATAATCCTTAAACCTCTAAAATAGATTTCTACAAACATCTCAGATGGCAGGACATAAGATCAGGTAACAATGCATTGTGATTGCAGATGTAGTTCTGCATATGAAGAGATGCAAATGGCATTTTACTCTCATTAGTATTAAGTCATTTTGAATGTAGGAGGGAGAAAAGGAACAATAAAGGCATATAACACCTGAATTCTGCATTAGGTAATATCTGTCCATGCACATATCCAGTGTTTAAACAAAAGAAAAGAAAAAAAGCAAAGGTTGTATGTAACATAAGGCTTTGGAAGAACAAGGCTATATTTTCAGTATTGGTGTTTATTTCTGTACAATGTAGTGATATTAATACCCTAAAGTACCTTTGAACAATGTTCGTTGGAGTGTTTTGTTGGGGTGTTGTAATGTGTTCCAAACTGGACCAAGGGGGGCTGACCAGCCGTGCCACTCTGGGAAGTATGCGAGGGAGGAGACAGTAAAAGCTGAACCAGGAAGAAAGAAGAGAGCAGTGGGAGCCAGGGGCTAAAGGCAGTAGAGGGGAGAGAACTGGCCTCTCTAATGTGACAAGGGGGTGTTTCTGCTTTATTAGACTAATCACTGTTCAGTCAGATACCCTGTCCAAAGGGGATGCAGGATAGATCAAGATTTGGAAGAGCTCTGCACAGGAGCCAGGATGAAACAAAAGAAAATTATGTGATTCCTTCTGTTCAGCTTCTCAAGCAAAGGTTTCTGTGCCTGAATGTTCCTCCCAGCCCTCCATTCTGTTCAGTCTACTACAGGGGTCTCAAACTCAAATGACCACGAGCGCCACATGAGGACTAGTTCATTGAACCGAGGGCCGCATCACTGACACCCCCCCTCGCTGCCTCTGGCTCCGCCCCCACTCCACCCCTTCGATTAGGCCCCGCCCGACCCCACCTCTTCCCACCCCTTCCCTGCCCCAATCCAACCCCTTTCCCGAAGTCCCCACCCCAATGCTGCCCGCAGGGGGTGCAGAAAGGGTGCAGGGTGCGGCAGGGAGTTGAGGTGCTGGTGGTGTGCAGGGTGCGGCAGGGGGCTCAGGGCTGGGCGTTGGTGGGTGGGGTGCAAGAGGGTGAGGGGTGCAGCAGGTGGCTCAGGGCAGGGAGTGCAGGAGGGGTATGGGATGCGGCAGGGGGCTCAGGGCAGGGAGTTGGGGTGCAGGAGGGGTGTGGGA